>NC_047133.1:21734083-22406583 GCF_009829125.3 Periophthalmus magnuspinnatus
GACCTGGAGTTGTGTTTTGTTTCAATCACTATTACATGGCTTAAATCTCCATTCTCCATTTTGTGTAGTATTGGATATTTAAATTATGTTTGGGCTCACCTTGGCTATGGATAAATCTAATTTGTATACTTACTAATAAAATCAATCCTTTTTTAATTAGAGATTGGACATTATAATTATTTAAAGCCCCAGAGTACCTTCTTCCAAAAAATAGATTAAAGTAAAAGCTTTTTTTTTTTTTTTTTTATGTTTTTATTGCACTGAAAAATGTACAAAAACATCCTGCTGCCACTTGCTTGTCTCCATAGAAGTGTCGTTCCTTTGACTATAATATTCCACAGTCTCTATCTATCTATCTATTTCAGCAGAGAATGTTCCCAAGTATTATTTCATCTTTCTGTTTAATTACATTAATACGAGGAAGGAAAGGTGGCCCAGACAATTGTGATACAAAATGGATTTCATATTTCATCCATACAGCCCATAGAAAGGTCATTTTGTTACTGATTATACTAATAAATACTAGACTCTTACTAGACTAGATCGTACTCCGCCTCTGTAACTTTTGAATGACAGTCCGTTGACGCCCCATTTGTTCAAAGAGACACTGTGCAGTCAGCGTGTAATAGCCAATGAGAGAAATGGTAGCCAAAAGTCCCCTGGAGTCATTTACTTTACTTACTTTTGAACGTGGACTATAAAACATCCGGTCGCCTTATAAGAATGCACAATCAGATTTACATAAGCCTTTGTTATAGCCACTTAGTTTGTTAGTTACAGACATTAATTCTATTCTTTGCTGACAAAAGACTCTGATTATTAAAACAACATGACATATTCCTTATAGTTTTAATGAATGACTATGACAGTGTGCAGTGCTATAATGTTCTGTCGGGCACACTTTCATTCATCATTCATTCATCTTAGCTGATTAGGATAGGGTACTTGTTCAAATATAAATAGAAAAGGAAATATTCAAAGCATTTTTCTACAGAGGAAAGGGATTTTTGGACACACATTAGTTAGTTAGTGCTTTGATAGGCTTCATTAGACAAGAGAACATGGGAGACAGTCTGCTGTTTCTCTGGCTCTGGAATTGGACGTAGCACAAAGCTTATGTGCTCTGCAGATGCAGAACAGACTCAGACTAGATTTCAACATATTTATAATTCATTATAATAATTCAGTATGTAGTTATCAGTAGTAGAAGGTAACGAAGTAAAAGTAGTAAAGTATAGATACCTAAAAAATCTACATAAGTACATTTTAAACGAGACACTTTTTGCTTTTACTTCACTACATTTGAGAGCAGTATCTGTACTTTCTACACCACTACATTTTTTGAACTGAACTGAAAAGTAAAAAGTACTTTTCATATGATTTGTGGGGTTGTTTTTACCATGTTTGTGGTAACATCAACCCGATTGTTTTCAAGTTTAAGATTCAGCTTTGAGCAAACAAACAAAAATGCACAAAATTCATAAGAAGTTGATTTGTATTGTTACTACTTTTATCAATATTACTACATTTATCCCTTTAACAAACTAACAACACTTGTGTGAAATGCTTTTACTTTACGCTAAAAGTACATTTTTAAAGAGTACTTAAATACTTTTACTTAAGTAGATTTTTTCAGGTGATACTTTTACTTTTTCTCACAATTCCATTTTTACCCTCATAATACCCAAGAATCATATTTTGTGGCAAAGATCCTGTCATATGTAGGCAAGGGACGATATTGAAATTTGATGTCACTGTTGTCATGGCCAAAATAATTGCGATTAAAGATAATATCATGATAATTAAGTTGCTGACAGTTAAAAAATATTACAGATATGAATAATTATAATTTTAAGACTATGAAGAGGTTCCCTATTTAAACAACTTATATTCAATTCAGGTTAGTTATATAACTCGATACATAGGAAAAGAACAATAAAAAAAAAAAAAACCTGTCTAGCTAGTATTAAATGCCGGGGAGAAGAAGTGGGTTTTCAGTCTAGTATTAAACTGCATTAAAGACTGAAAGGAGTCTACACTAATCCAACTATGGCCTAAAATTCAAGATTGACAAAAAAATAAAAACATTTTCATGTACAAAAAAATTTATGTTTCAAAATGACTCAAAAGTGCCACCTCAAAAATCTAAATACATTACGGCAATGAGAGACCTTTTTTATTGTAGAAAAATGAAACTTGGTACAAACATAGCACATGTCAAGGCAAATAAAAAATTATATTATAACTTCACCCTAAACCCTACAGGATGTCGGCCATTGTGGGCAGAACCCAATTTTTTTTTCAAAATTGTAGCTCTCACATTTGAATTTTTTACACTGAATTTTCATTCAAGAAACTGGACAAAATGAACTAGGCCCATGTGGGATCAGAGGCTCCTCTGACGGCTCCTCTGGGATGTAAACAGTCCGTCCTGTGACCAAACATCCATCAATGACCACAACCCCTGAAAAACAAACTTCTATGAGCACATCTAAAGTTTGAAGTAACCGTACTGGAGTATAGTTTTGGTTACTCGTCCCACAGTGAGGAAGTCTATAAGCAGAGATGTGTAGTACTCAGTTACATTTAACTTTTTGAATAACCGTATCTTTACTCCAACTTAAGTAATATTTAGTTTGAAGAAACAGTCAACAAGTGACAAAAGCTTTATGTTGACAATATGAAATGTTCTGAAAGTTTGTGTTTCTTGCACCGCTCCTTCAGTAGTAGTTTCCCCAAATACTTCATGTAAATACTCTTTGCTACTTGACATATTTCTTGGATTACGTTTAATCTTACTAGTACAATTTGTGGCTAACTCTACCCAATTTGTACGGACATCAAGTGACAGCAACATTTGACTCTCACAGTTAGCTAAAAACTACTAGCGTTAAACAGAATATATTTAATATTTTGTATATAAATTAAAATGTCTAAATGTGGGTAAAGTATAGTAAATAAGTAAAGTCATCTGAGCTGAGACATGCTGAGAGCTGAAGTGGTTGAATGTGAGGCCCACTGAGTTCGAGTTCTGCTGAAAAACAAATGAAGAATGAGCCGATTAGCTTGACGCTATTGGCTAGTTAGCTTAGCTTATGCAACTATTAGCAACCATGGAATGTATCTGGTTACCATGACAGCAGTTAGCTTGTTTTGATTTAATTTTAGGTTTGTTGTTATGGTTTTACATTGTGAAAAGAGCGCTAAACATTGTCAATTCTTTGGGTCACTATATAATCTCAGGGACTTCTGCTGGTGTATTTTTGCCTTATGCTCATTTTTATAGATGGTTTTCTGTATTTTTAGCTAAACAAATGACAATACATTCCCTTCTTTACTGTTGGCAGGTATCAAATTGGTTAAAAATAGAGACACCTGGCCCATAACCCACATTGAATCTAGAGCAGACCTATCACAATTATTATGATGTCACTTATGTTGAATAAATAGAAGCCTCACCAGCCCTGCACCTATGACTTTTCCCACTGTGAGGAAGTCTATAAGCAGAGATGTGTAGTACTCAGTTACATTTTACTTTTTGAACAACCGTATCTTTACTCCAATTTAATATTTAGTTTGAAGTAACAGTCAACAAGTGACAAAAGCTTTATGTTGACGATATGAAATGATCTGAACATTTGTGTTTCTTGCACCGCTCCTTCAGTAGTAGTTTCCCCAAATACTTATTAGTATAAATACTCTTTGCTACTTGACAAATTTCATGGGTTATTCTTAATCTTACTAGTACAATTTGTGGCTAACTCTACCCACTTTGCACGGACATCAAGTGACAGCAACATTTGACTCAGTTAGCTAATAACTACTAGCAGTAAACAGAATATATTTAATATTTTGTACATAAATTAAATGTCTAAATGTAGGTAAAGTATAGTAAAAAAGTAAAATCATCTGACCTGGGACATGCTGAGAGCTGAAGTGGTTGAATTTGAGGCCCGCTGAGTTCGAGTTCTGCTGAAAAACAAATGAAGAATGAGCCGATTAGCTTGATGCTATTAGCTAGTTAGCTTAGCTTAGCTTCTTTCTCCGAGTGCAGAGAGAAAATGGCAGAAATGTAAGGAATGTAAGGGCTTATATATGCAAGTATTAGCAACCATGGAATGTATCTGGTTACCATGACAGCGGTTAGCTTGTTTTGATTTAATTTTAGGTTTGTTGTTATGGTTTTACATTGTGAAAAGAGCGCTAAACATTGTCAATTCTTGACTCACGTGTGGGTCATTATATAATCTCAGGGACTTCTGCTGGTGTATTTTTGCCTTATGCTCATTTTCATACATGGTTTTCTGTATTTTTAGCTAAACAAAAGACAATATATTCCCTTCTTTACTGTTAACAGGCATCAAATTGGTTAAAAATAGAGACACCTGACCCATAACCCAGTGGTCCCCAACCTTTTTATCACCGCGGACCGGCCAACGCTTTAAAATTTTACCGTGGACCGGGGGGGGGGGGGTGCTTCATTGCCTCATTACAGAGCTGGTCGCTGTATATTATGCAGAGCGGGCTTGGTCTGTGGGAATCACCTGTCGCGAAAAATCCATAGTTCAAGTAGAACTCCTGGTATTGTCTGGTAAAAGCTTTCTTTTACTTGGAAGTTGGCTCTTTTTCTGTCTCTTCACTGGGCCTTTTCCCCTTCGAAATGAAACTTTCCAAAGACGTCTGTTTTTTACTCATTTTGTTAATTTGTGGGTTAAGTTGTCGGCGCTGAAGTGACAGAAATGTAACCGAGAGAATCCGGTCATTTTTCAAAATAAAAGATTTTTCAAAATAAACGATTGTCCAGACTCAGATAATAAATAAATACAACGGAAATAATTAATTATTGATCCACGGACCGGTACCGGTCTACGGCCCGGTGGTTGGGGACCACTGATCTATAGTATTATACTTTCTTATAAGCGAAAACAACATTGATCAAGGCAAGACAAGTTTATTTGTATAGCACAATTCATACACAAAGTAATTCAAAGTACTTTACAGAATAAGAAAGACATTAAAATCACAAAGCAACAAATAAATGTATAAATAATCATCAAAATATTAACATGAAAAGAGAATAGTGCTGAACAAAACCCTTTCAGTCATATGCACAGCTAAAAGAAGAGATTCATCATGCACAAGTAGCTTTTTTCTGCACATTCTGGTGATATAATGGTGACTATCAGGATTATATAAAATGTCCCACAAACTGATAAACGATATTATTGTCCCGTGTCTAGTCATGTGTATTCTGTAGCACTGACATTCCCGGTGCGCTCGTACTCAGCTCTACACAGATGTTAGTGATGTGTTTTTGTCTTTGCCGTTTACAACTTGGACCTCTGATTTTCCATTGGCCTCTTCGTCCTTCGGGACCCTCCATGCAGACTCAGCAGAGCATGTTTAACTCCCCCCTTCACCTCTCCTACGTGTCCCTTTCATTTGCAACATCCATAGGCCACATCCACGCCGCTGCTACTCACAGTGAAAAACCAGACTGTAGCAATTTTTTTCTTTTCCTTTCAATTTTTTTTTTTTTATCCAGAAGTCATTTTAGCTGCGAAGCGAATTGAAGCTGGCTCGCTGTGGGGGGCTGAGGGTCTATCAGCCCCTGTGACTGAGAGCAGCTTGGTTCATTTAGACACAGCAATGGGTGAAATTCAATGCTGAAATATCGTTTAATGCTTGTTTCGGTGCGTTATTCAATGAGCTAAAATGATCAGGTAATGCGTGTAATAAAAATGAAAGGATTTGTTCAGATTCATCTCAGCTAATGCCCCAACAGAGGTGAAGGCTTTTTCTGTCAGAATCGAAGAACAGTGTTTTGATGTGAAGATTTGAAATAATGAACTGGTTCTTTTAGTATCACTGCTGGCAATTTTACTCACAACAATATTATGGCTGTAAATGTGTTTTATTGATTTCAAAGTAAAATAGTCCGAATAACGCTTATGCTTCTTAAATCTATCCACTTTATCTGCTACACTTTATATCTTTAGGTGTTTTTTTAATTTATTTTTTTACTGTTTTCTCTATCCCGATGTAACCTATAATATGAGACACACTCCTCCTTCTAAAAGCCCTTATGTTTAAGAAAGTAATTTGTGAGTACCAGCCATTTCTTTAATTGGTACAAATATCTAATAACCAGCTGTGTCTAAAGTAATTTTTTTGGCATGAGGCTTGTACACTTCAGAGGCTCATATCTATGAAACCAATGAAACTCAGAAAAGTCTATCACACTGAAATATAAAGGTTAGCTCCTATAACCACCTCGATGAGCTCCATTTGACTGGAGCTGAACGCTGTGGGTGACGTCACACTTAGTCCACTTGTTTATACAGTCTATGGTTGTAATTGTTTGCTCTCATATTTTATCAGGGAGGAAGGAGATGCTAACATTTTTCAGCACAAGGTTGTACACGTCAAAAGCTGATAACTATGATACCGCTGAAACTCAGAAAAGTCTATCAAACTAAAATATAAAGCTTAGATATGGAACTTTTCACTGATAGCCCTTGTCACCTTGAGTGGTACAGATATAGTCCATGGGCCAGACCCCAAATTTTGACATAAGTTTGATAACAAATGACTTTTTTTCGGAATTTTTTATGTAAAGCACACAGGTTAATGTTTAAATATATTCGTCCAGATCTTTGCTTAACCTGTCTCATGAAACTGGACATTCACTTTAAATGCAGTGTTTTTTCTGTCATGTTTCTGTCTTGATAACTACAGGTGTAATTCAGTTTTACTTGACACTTTTTAGTAACTTGCAGTGTTTTGCAGCAGTTAGGCTTTTGGCAGTGTCTTTGTTCTTGTGATAACTAAAGTTTAAAGCGCTCTAGAAGTAAAGTTGAGCTGAGTTGAGTTGATGATGTGTTTAATCACTTTATGCTCACTTCTTTATAAAATACATCTCCTATTAACTCTCACAGTAAATACAAAGCAACAGTCAATAAGCACAAATTACCCTGTGACTTTAAAATAAAAACAGAAATAAACATTTTTATACGGTCATATTCAAGAGTTTCTTTATATGATTGTGGAGTAATCAAGTCTCTTCTTATTGTCTTCTTATTGCGCTGTTTTGCATATCAGCTATAAGCCTTAAAACTCCAGCACAGGCCGATATTTAGTTTGGGCTGAAAAGGCTTTACGATAGCAGAAACAGGAGAAACGTGGTGCTTTGTTTGAACACTTAAGTGCAGCATTAACTTCAGCACATAAGACGAGAACACTGCACTAAATCTGTCTCCTGGTTTGTGGTGATTCAGGACTGTAGATGTTTAAAATATTCACTATTGAAATTTTGTTTTTTTTTTCTTTTTATGCGATTCTGGCGACACTGGTGTATGGATGTGTGTGTGAATGGGTGAATGGTTCCTTGATGCAAAGCGCTAGAAGGTGGAAAAGGAGGGGAAATGATCAAAATCAGCAATATATATCGGCCTCAAAATATCGACAGAGCTCATCAGCTGATCTAGATTCAAAAACATCGCCATTGGCTGTGAAAAAAGTCATATCGGTCAATCTCTAGCGAAGTTGTTGTGTTCACTTCATAAAAGCTCACACGTTTTATACATTTTCATATTATTTCTGTAATTTTATCCGTACAAAATGTCATTGTGTTACATATTGTGTTCATACTTTCATAGCAGTACCTTCCAAGACGACTATAGAGGCAAAACTTCTGTAAAGCTTCAACATGTTACTGGAGGGTAATAAAAACACATTGGATCTGACATATCACCCCATGCCACGACTTGCCTCCAGGTCGGACATATCTGACACCACATAAAGCTTTACTCGCCTTTCTGCTGTTCACGATCTATTTCCCGTCATCTCACCATCTTCTCCTCCTTCCCCCCCCACAGATAACAGCATTCCTCCTATGCAGAGTATCTCCAGCGGGCTAAAGGAGACCATAAACCCCGGAGACATGGTCCAGGACGCCATCCATAACTTCTCCCCGGCCTACCAGCAGTACACGCAGCAGTCCATGCAGGAAGTGGTCCCGCCCAGCAACACCAACGGGAAGGCGACCGCGGGCAACAAGAACCCCCGCAAGTCCGACAAAATCATGCTCATCACCTCCGACGATGAGTTCTAGGCGTCTCTCCAACTGTTTTTTTTTCATTTTTTGGACCCTGGGGGAAATGGCTCAGTAGCACACCGCAGCCAGATGAATGTGTTTTATGATACTATAACGGGAAAAAACAAAACACCTATTGCATTATTTTTACGAAATGTGCAACTATGAAAGAGGAAACCTGGAGTGGTTGCAAATCGACACAATTTGTATATTAATTTGTTTTGTGTTTTCGTATCAGATGCCCTAACTGACGCAACCCATTTTGATTGAAGGCTGGGAAAAAAAATACATTGTCCCCTCACTAAAAAACAGCTTGTTGTACTATTTATTAAGAATTACGTTGCTTTTCAATCGATTGTGAATTAGCTACTACAAACCAGTCCAATTTGCATATTAATTTGGCAGTCACTTTATGTCAGATGCCCTAACTGATCCAACCCATTTTAATAGACGGCTGGGAACAAAATTGACCCCTCAGGAAACCACTGCTTGTTGTTTTATTTGTTTAAAAAAGTGCCCCTTGAATAGAATTGAGATAAACCAGTCCAATTTGCTTATTGATTTGGCTGTCATTTTATATCAGATGCCCTAACTGATGCAACCCATTTTAATCGATGACTGCGAAAAAATTAAGCCCTCACCAAAAGACAGCTTGTTTTATTTGTTTTAAAAAAAAGGGCACCTTGAAAACAATCGTGATGAGCCAGTCCAATTTGCATATTAACTTGGCAGTTATTTTATGTCATAAATTTATCTATAGCTGGGAAGATTTCCAGGTACCTCGCGTCTAAAATGCAAATGTTGTTGAACCCAAGGGAAACAATTATATATACAGTAGTGGTTGAGTTGTATTGTCCTATTTAAGGCTTATTTTATTCTGTGTATAAATTATAAATCATAGTGAACTGGATTACAATCTACAAATAATCTGCCTCCTTTTATCCTCTCTGCATATTAATCTGGCATACATTTGTACCAGGGACGCTCTTTCGAATGCACCTCTACAATAAGATGTTTGTTGTTGAACTCCAGGGGAATGACCATTTAGCATATCCAGACGAGTGCTGCTTGAGTTGTATGATCCTTCTGTATTGTTTCACTGTGTTATCTGTATGGAATGGCCACGAACAGATTGAAACACGATACCATTCCCATACACAGCCATTTGCCTCGATGAGTTTTGTTTTCGCGTTATAGTCCATGGGCTAAATTTCGTTATCGCTACGGTGGCAAAAGCTATCAGTGATGTACTTTGTCGCTCACTGTCAGGTTCTGCTTTGAAACAGTAAAGACATGGTATATATTTTTGATTCCTCAGATGCCAGAGAGTAATTTAATATCACGAATTTGTGTCTGTCATGTTTCTAGAGGTTTTAGGGATAAAAGTAGTAGGACAAAAAGTTGTAGGAGTGAAGATGTTTCGCTGCTTCTTCAGTTTTGGTCAGATTACTGGTCGACACTGCTTTATATCTATCTGAAGGGAGGAGCTAACTACACTGAAACGCACCTATTGTTTACAGTGGCTTTTTGTAGGTTATGGTTATGGTTAAATGAAATACAAGACACAAGAGTCTAAATCATTATCCCACAGGCAGCACGTGGTCTAAACCAACATATGGACCTGTGTTTAAAGTGCATTTTTCGGTTTGTACACTTCAGAGGCTGATAACTATGATATCGCTGCAACTATCAGATATAAAGCTTAGATATCGAACATTTCAAAAATCACTGATAGCCCTTGTCACCTTGAGTGGTACCGATATGTCAAATTTCGGGGTCTGGTCCATGTACTATAAGTTTGATGTCACATGGATTATTTGTGACAGCACTTTTTTCAAATTTGGTTATATAAAGCACACAGGTTAATGTTTAAATATATTCTGTCTTTTTGACGTAGCTACAGCTGCTAATGCCTGCTAATGGGATTTTACATATTGATCACATTTGTTTGTGAGATGCTCATCCAGATCTTTGCTTTACCTGTCTGCTGAAACTGGGACATTCACTTTAAATGAATATACCTTTGATGTCTTCTGTTGCAGTGTTTTTTCTGTCATGTTTCTGTCTTGATAACTACAGGTGTAATTCAGTTTTATTTGACAGGTTTTAGTAACTTGCAGTGTTTTGCAGCAGTTAGGCTTTTGGCAGTGTCTTTGTTCTTTTGATAACTGCTCACATCATAATCCACTTTTAGGGATTGTAAAATTGTACAGGAATTGTCCTTTTCATGTATTTTCTTTTAAAATTATAAATCCAGCTCTTGTCACTAGCTCAGGAAAAAAATGACTACAGGCCGCGAGGTACAGTCGCATACCAATGTGTGGGATTCAAAGTGGAAAGACATTCTATGCAGCACATATTTCAGTATAAGTATTTATTATTTATAATTGTATAGTAAAAAAATGTCTGTTCTGTCATCTGAACAGAATTTTTTTTTTTCTTTTGCTATGGATCTTATCTGTACGACTGAGCGATTACACTGACAGTTGTAATTGTGGTCATTGGGATTCATAGCTTCTCCAAATATGAATTATTTATCATTCGGCTTAATATCAGCAGTAGGAAATGGCTTATTCAGTAATAAAGGCCATTCAACTTTTATAATTGAAGTACAGATCTGATGTTACCTTTCCACAACATGGTAATAAGGTATGTACCTGCAGATTCTGGCTTATATTTAGATGATTTTATTAAACTTATAATTTAATAACACAGCACATGTACAGCCGGTTAGTACTGTTGCTTTTGAATGACTTTTGTAAATGATGTAACATACTCAACCTCCTCTGTGCCAACGATAGCTGCCTTCCTGAAAAGCAGAAATGAATGTATATTTGGGAACAAGGTTGTTTTAACTTGTCTCTTTCTCCTTGGCACTCAATAAATACAGTTGTTTGATTAAATGATTTTCATGGATTTTTTTGTGTGTAAAATTAGACACGAGGAATGTATAGTTTTAAAACAGAGACAGATTTATTTGTACATAAGGGTTGAAAAAAACATGTAAATAAATGTATGTAAAATAAAAATAATTTAGGTTTTAATAAAATTACATAAATCAATGAAATAAATATAAAACATGAGTAATGACAAGATGTGAAGGGTACAATGTATGCTGCCTTATATCTGCCCTTGTTTACAGTCACTCGATAAGCCTCCAGACTACAACAAGGAAAGCCCATATCATTGAAGTACATACTTAACATAGCACTGATGGCAAGCATTTAGTCAGCCACAACCATATAGTACTTTTAAATGCCCCACTAAACTTCTATGGAGCTGGTTCTACCTCTAAACACCTAAAATAATGAGCTAATTTACAATGTAGCTTGGACAGAGAGCTTGAGTTATACAGCTTAGTCTAGTTAAATTATAAACTATAGAGGACATATCCTCAACCTCCAACTTGTGCTTTGTCAATAGCTTCAAAAATTGCATTGCAAGTTCACACCTTGAACTTCAGTCATACTCACTGGAGACATGTAATAAAGTATTTGTATACTTCCCTATGGCAGTACTTTGTGTGATCACCTTGAGAGAGGTTTGTCTTGTTAAGGCACAAAAATAAAAATACATTTGTTATGCTTTAAGCTGCTGAGCTGCTTACAGTAATAGGCGCTTAATAACTTCTATACGCATTTTGTTTACCACAAGATGTCATTGTGATGTCTGACTTTAATGTTGAGGAATTGAGTCAAAATGAACAATGTAAACATGCTGTCTTTTACATTTTCTATGTCCATAAAAAGATTTAGACAGTCTTTTAGCAGCTTTAGGTATATTTTAGTTTTAAAAAAAGAAAAAAAAGCTATAGCAAAATCACGTGAACTTGAGCATCAAAAATATTTCTTTAACCAAGTCCCATTGAACTTCTAAATGTTTACAGCTAGGAGGATGTGACTGACATTTTGTGTACTACATAGCTACTAAGATCTGAATCAAATACAACAGTATCTGTGCTATGTTTCTTCTATCAGGGTCTAAATCAAAAGAAACAGTTGCATGTATTTGCTTTATTCTTATTCTGTTTGTTGATGTTTGGAACATCGTGTTCATAACCTCAGTTAAACATTATGTGAGTACTGTGTGGAACAAACTGAACTTTATAAAATATGACAGCTCTTTCAGAAAAGGCATTGACATAATTAAACTTGATTATATAATCACACCACTCCCAAGATAGTACAAGACATAAATATAGAAAAATATGTAATGTATATTGTATATGTATATAAAAGTAAATACAGTATAAGGGAGAAATCGGGACGTATAAACATTAAAACCAAGTGAAATTACAAAGTCGAGACACAGCAATGCCCTGCTTCACAATCACAGCAGGTCAAACAGCAGCAAGGCCCCACCAACAGGGGGCAACAGTCGTGTCCTCTTGAGCAGGAGAAGTCCTGACAACAGCTGTCATCCTCACTCCATCAGGAATGGCTCCCAGCACACAGAGCGGGTTTCAAGTGAATTCAGATCGAACTTTACAAATGTCTGGAGTGAAGAGGGAGACAGCCCAGAGTCAGGAGCCCTCTGCTGAAGAGCGTGTCAAAAGCACAAGTAAAGAGCTGTGTGAACCCAGCGCCGCTCAGCCGCTCTGTGACCCCAGGAAGGAATGATATTTGGACGGACTTTCAATGTCGAGTGTCACTGCCACTGTGGGAGCAGCTTTTACTGTTCAGATTTTAGGAGAAATGAAACCAAGCCCCAGGTTCATGTCTGTAATATACAGGAAGTGCGACCTGTGTGAGCTATCACTGAACATCCAATATGGACAACATCAGTGTGGCATTAAAGAGGCACAGTGGTGCTATGGGCTTTAACCTGGTCTTCAGTCACTCAGGTCAGACCTGAACTCTTTCACATTTAAATATCACATCATCGTATCTAAGTCACATATCTAGACGTTCTTATTATACTGTCCCCTAACAGTTTAAGTGCTTTCTGCTAAACCTCTACTGCTCTGCTTAAGTGTTATGAGCCTGGCACAGCCACAGCCTGCTGCATTAGACACAATGGAGCTGTGTCACTTTGTTTAAGTTCCCCCAGAGCCTATGTTTTTTTTCTCCTCACAGACATTAGCCAGTCCAGGCATTTGAACTGAAGTGCTAGCAAAAACCTTTCCACAGTACATTCGCGATGCAGTAGTGTGCCTTTTATAAAAATCACAGACACTGATTCTCTATTTCACATGACAAAAGAACTCCTACTTTTACCATTCAACAACTTCCTGTTCAAACCACCGCAACTGTCTTTAGCCATCAGCATCACCAGCCCAGCAGCTAAATACTACTCAGTCCTTTCTCCACATCTAAGTGCAGTGCTATCCAACATCCCCATAGAGAGCAATCCGTATGCTGGCTCTCCTTCCAACCACACACTTAGCCGCCAATTCCACAGCTTTTCTGAACACTTTTCCAAAAGAGTAATCAGTGAAAACATCTGGTTGTGCGTTTGGCAGAGTTTTAAAGGCAGAGAATTGAATCGCTTTTATAAAATGACTGAAGAAGTGTCCAGCTGACCTCGGAGTCAGGGCACGTCACAGTCGCGTGGTTTAAGGCAACGGCTCTGAAATCCCCCACTTAAACTTTACTATCTGCTTTCTGTTAACTGTTATGGCATATATGGCTCCACTGTCTCTAACATAGGCTTGTGCTTGCATTGTAAGGCAAGTAAATATTCATACAAATAGAAATCTGTGCTATCAGTCATGAGGAAGGGTCACAGAGGGTCAATGCGGTGTTGGTGTGGGAGGGGTGTGGCCTGTGCGTTGGGGGGCGGGGCCAGGAGGCTTTGCACAGTGCACATACAGACAAATGTAGAAACAGACTTGTGTGAATGCAGCATATCGCCTGTGAATGAAGACATGGGACCCACTGCGCCCTCAGTCTCTCAGCTGAGCTCCCCTCAGTTCAGGGCGAGCGAGTCAGGTCTGAACCTCAAGGACCAGGCGGAGAACGGGAGCCCAGCCCTGCCGCCACTAGGACGGGGCGGAGAAGGGGGCGGAGCTGTTGGTGTTGTTGTGATTGGCCGATTTGACGATGGTGATGACGCTGGTGGTGGCGACTTTTCCTGGTGATAGGGGCCCGCGGGTGACAGTCCGGGCGAAGCACTGCAGCGCCTCGTATTTTGCTCGAAGGGCGTCTAGCTCCAGTCTCATGCTGGCGTTCTCTCGGGCCAGTTTGTCCACCTCCATCTGCAGCTCGATCTTCTGCCGCTCCAGCTCCTCCTTCTGGGTCACGCGTTTGATCCTGCAGCTGGCAGCATATCCCCGGTTCTTGAGGGTGCGTCGGCGCTGCTTGAGCCTCACCACGTCCTCTTTGGTCAGCCCGCGCAGGTGCTGGTTGAGCTCCCGCACCGACATGGCCACCAGCTCGTCATCGCTGAGGGCAGGGGCATTCTCACCCGCCTCCTTCTTGACCTGCTCAGGCACATGAACAATGCCAAAGTCAAGGTACTGAGAGGACACAGAATTTATAGTTATTATTCAGACCAAACATTTACAATTCAAAATGCAAATTCTAAATCAAATCTAAGCATGCTTACTGAACGTAGTATGGTTCAGCAGGAATTAAAGGTGCTATATTAAGCAAAACTGATGCTTGTGAGCTTTTAGTCATGTTATAATGATGTTACTTCATCAAAAACATACCTGGAGTTATGTTTTGTTTCATTCACACATGTCTGAGTAACACTTTATTATTAGTCTGTCTACATCCCTAAAGCTCAAAATGCTCTATTCCACATTGTGATGTCATGTATTGGTGGTGTTAAGGTAGTTTTTACCTTTTGTTTTGTAGAGGTTGGAAATTCCAAGGCTGAAATGATCCAAATGATTGTAGTGAAGGTGTATTGAGTTTAAAAACACAGTGGAGCACTTCCTGTATCACCACATGACATCACAAGGAGGAATTGAGTGTTTTCTGTTTGAGAGAAAAACTCAACTCTGGCTATTTTAATGAGGAAACAACATTATGACATAGATCAGAAAATAGCGTAATATGGCCCCTTTAAATTATTCTAATGTGTTAACAAAAGGCAGAAATTAAGTATATTTACCTTTAATGCTTTGTGCGGCTTGAAATGAGTCGTCATTCCCTGCATGCAGAAATCTGTCCAGGAACTCACAGAAGCCACTGAAAGACAAAACATGGAATAATGATCATATGTCCAACTACATATACAGAGCTGTGTAAGTATTGAGTGCTCAGTGTTGTGTTAGGCAGTAGAGGGCAGCAGACGACCATGAAAACACCACCTCTGACTGACAGAGCCTTATATAGCCTATAGTTGCATGGAGGCGGGTCTTTAGTTCACTAGACCAGAGCAGGATTAGTTGAGTCCTCCCATGTGTTTGTGTGAAAAACCTGACATTTGAGCTGCGTGGCTGGGTTTTACGTTTTCAAGCCCCTCTTTGTAGTCTTTTGATGCTTTGAAGACGTAACAAAAGGGGAAATCAGATTGTCCTGCTATAAGACGCTGCGTTTTGGGACGTGAGGACCGGCTCGACCGCCGCGAGCTCAGTGTCATGGAAACGGCGTGTCCAATGGGCGTGGGAGTCTGAGTCACATGGTCAGGGAAAGGGTAAACAAGGCTCATTCATAACCACAACACAGCTTACACACAGCTCCAAATTAGAAGCACTGTGCCGCCAGTCAAGACCAAAAAGTCCACAATTAACCACGTTTTCTTAACGGTGCACTACGAAACTTTTTGGTGAAAGGTCCGCTACCTGCTTGTCACGTGGAGATGTTATTGCTTTGCCTGAAATGTTCCACAGTACGGCATTAAACTGATATCTAGCATTTTGTTTGCAGTTGCGGCTGTTTTATCTGGAAGAACACGCATTGTTGCTGTGAAATGAATCGTCTCTCCACAGATCTGACCAGTAATTATGCATGCTTAGCGTCACCTGATTGTTTCCATGGGGATACATAGCTACAGTTTAATGTCATACTGTGAAACATTTCAGAACACGCGCCGACATCTCCGTGGAGGCAAATTGCTGGAATACGCTCCACCGGAAAAGTTACGTAATGAACCTTTAAGGCCATCACGCGTACACGGTTTAATAATCTCATCCGATCATGTGATGGTCGATTAAAATAACGCGGCATTCGCTTATAACATTTACGCTGAACTTTGCAGAGTCGCATGTGGAAAATTCCAGGCGATAGGGTGTCACAGAGACATAGTTTCCTTCAGAGTCACGTAGTATTTTTACGTTTAGACAATGCTCCTCCGAGTCCATTAAGAGCCGCGGGTTTGGCCACAGGGTCCTCTTTCACACTGGGCTTTCCTGCTCTGCTACATGCCCTTATTTAACTCGCCTGGTGGTTATATTTAGCCCGCTGTGCTGACAAGAAATTCTGCCAACTAAACAATTTAAGTGAGTGTGCGATAAGTGATAGCCAGAGGAGTCAGTGCCCTACGCAGCGGTTTGTGTGCAACTTTGGGAGGGAACGCAGGGTGGAGGGAGCTCATTTGGGAAAAGTAGTTTCTTTTTCCTAGGAAGGGTATATATGACTAATAACGCAACAGTTAGACAATTGTTATGAAAGGGCTTAAAATTAGGAGGGCTGGAATACACTGATTTATAAAGTGGTTGTTTGGTGTTTTAAACTAACAAAAAAGTGTATTGTGTGGCCTGTGATGCAGCAGAAATCCCCCAAAGGGCCTCGCCTGCATAAGTGTGAGTTTGTATGTTTGAGCTTTTGCGTGGTTCAGGAAGTTCAAACCCATGAATAAGAGGATCGTGTTGAACCTCATTCACCCTGGTCGTGAGATGGGTATCTTTGATTCAGTCTGGGTAGCCATGGTGATCTTTTGGCTAGTCCCAAACAAACGCAAAGCCATAGTAGTGGGAGTAGCCTAATCAGCAAAAAAATCAAATTCCTGCCAAGGTTGCCGACCGCAATTTAGTGTTTTACAGAAGAGCAACTGATAAACAAACTTTGAAGTAGAGACGAGCCCATTTGAATAGCAGCGCTTGAAAAAAGTACCTGAAGGGACACTGGCTCTGTATATGAGCGCCTATTATGAGTCATTCTGAAAAGTGAATGTCAGGCAATCTAACTCCTGAGGCACAATAAAGAGAAAATGAATTAGACAGCATTTGTAATATGCAAAACCTACATTGCATTTCATTATAGCTACACAACAACACATACCTTATTTGGGTTGCATTATGGGTTGGCAGTATTTACAAAAATGAATAGAATAGAATAGAAAAAAAAATAATGTATACACGATGGTAACCAGAAATGTGCTAATGTGTGAGTCAGGTTAAGTATTAGATAGAAATATGATTTTATATACCCTCCCCTATTTGAAGCTTGTTCCATTTTATTTTTAATTGTTTCTTTTTTAGTTACTTTTTAATTTAGGTGATCTACCCAGGATTAAAACGTTGCATATTCAAAACAGTACTAACAGTATTGCTGATAATTCAATATACTGCCCATCTTAAACGTTCCATCATATCACAATTTACATATTTGAAGTGTTGTTACTGTAGCAATGTTGACATAACTACAAATATTCCCGTGTTATGAATAGTCAACAGGTTTCAGTCTGGGCCTCCACCACCTCACATGACCTCGCTTCTAAACAGCCACACTATCACTTCTCCCTCTCTCATTTCTGCCTGTTTGGGATCTGACCATAATGTAATTGCACTGTTTTTGCAACAAGTTCTCAAATCTGTGAAAACAAAACTGAAGGAGAAATCACGTAAACATCTGCAGACAAAGATGTCCTTCACTCGCTTTCCATAAGTCCAAATATTTAAGAGTAAATATGGCATCATTATTGTTTCTAATACGAAGGAATTTCAACATGGCACTTCACACAGTAGCGACTTGAACTAAAAACTAAACTAAAATATTCATGTAATTCACAATAGATCACCAACAAGAAGTAATTATTGAGATGGCACGGGGCAACAAGTATATGATTCGATGGCAACAGTATTCTTAAAATAAGTAGGGGTTGGGTAACTACGGATTGTAAATAAACCTACAGAAGCATTTTACAGGTTCTATATTACACAAAATTTACTCTTGTGAGGTCTAACCCATGTTATAAAGTGGGTGCCTCATCAAAACGTACATCGGGTTAAGTTTGTTTCATTCACACATGTTTGAGTAACCCTTTATTATTAGGTTGTTTACATCTCCAAAGCTCAAAATGCTCTGCTCCATTGTGACATCATGAAGCAGTAGTTTTCAAGTTAACACCTCCTTTTACCTTTAGTTCTGTAGAAATTGGTCATTCCAGATCTGAAATTAACCAGATTATTCTAGTGAAAGTGTATGGAGTTTAAAAAGAGTGTTTTCCGTTTGATAGAAAAAGCCTAAATATGCAGAATTTGTGTGTTAATGAAACAAAACAACTCCATGTTTGTGATGAGGAGACAACATTATAACATACGTCCGAAAATAGAGTAATATGGCCCCTTTAAGTAATGAACACGGCAAGCATTTTATACAAGAATTCTTTGGGATCCAAAAAGAGATTTCAAGCAATATATCATCAGACGAGCGCAGTTTATGTCCATAGTGAGAATAAAACTCATCGATCAAATAGTACACTTGCCCAAACATCTGGCAGATGAGCTAATGCAACGTCTGCCTTTCTCTAAAGACAGAGACTTTTTGCTGTGATTAATATTAACAGTACGAATCATTTGAAATCTCACTCACTCAATATTTTTTTTTTTTACATGAGTTGAAAAACATTACAGCGTTTTCTAAATCCAGTCAGTGTGACCTCAGGAGGCCTCTTTTCTCATACTGCTGCGGAGGTAAAAACAAGGCATTCCTCAGTAGCAGTCGGGTCTAAACAGGTCTTGCATCAGAGGGGGTCCCTGCCTGGTTACTGGGGATATTCGTTGCAAAGATCACGGAAAAGTGGTGTGGGGCCTCTCGATATTCATACAAAGGGCCTCTAGCTTGAACCAAGGGGCCAGCTTGTTTAAGTCAAATTCTTCAGGCATGTGCTTATGTTTTTGCAAACGGTTCAAGGAAGTTTTTTTCCCTCATCAATCTCAGAAGTGGAAAAACAACTCTTTACATTGCGTAGTCAAGTGAATATAGGCCTTGTTGCACATTTCATAACAATCACACACAGGGGAAAACAGTCCTTAAAGGTTTTCCAAAACAGTAAAAGAAGGAGTCTGGGAAAATACCTCCAGGAAAAGCTGCAGATGGTGGGTAGAAAGAACAAAAAGCCCACATTCCACAGGGAGTGCACACATGTGAGCAGCCACACACATGCAAATGGACCATCGCGAGGAGCAGGGCCCAGGGAGATGTCCTGGGATGCACTCGTACCGCGGGGGGAGGCGGGGGAGCAGACGGGGAACAGACGAACTTGCTTGTAAAACCTCAGCTGCAAATTTCACAAAATGTCTGGAATTCAAAAGTGTCTCAGTATGTCAGCGTTCACTTGTCCAAACAAATCAAACACGTCTGGAGTGAGCCGTTTGGTGTCACAGAAACAAACACTTTTGCCAAGTTCAAGTGAAAAAGAGCAAGCCAACATTTAGCCCCCCTGAATAGAACATTTTCACATTTGAGTGCAGGTCTAGACGCTACTCAACAGGCTGTCTTTGTTGCAAGACCACTGCATTGGTATGTCTTTATAGAGAGAGTTTATACCCACACACTCTCTTAAATAACTCAAAACTTAAATGTTCTTACAATTGCACTGCGTAATTTTTCTGGTGGAGGGTATGTCACCATTATTGCTTTGTTTGGAATGTTCTACAGCATGGCATTAAATCTCTTTCTTTTGTCGTTTTTACAGCTCAAAAATCCTTTGAAAAACATGCATTCTTACTGTGACCCTTGCGCAGATCTGGCCTAGAGCTTGGTCTGGTGTTTCCATCTGCTTGTCTTCATGGAGAAATATAAGTTTAAAGAAGAACTATTTTGCAAAATCATCTTTTCACATTTTTAACCATGTTTTAATTGTTTCTCCTTCTCATTGATCCTCTCAGAGTTGTTTTTGGAGTGATCTGTGCATGTTTGAGCAATCCTTAATCACTTATTTTCAAGATGCAATATAGCTGATTACCCCTGTTTTCATCACCACCAGTACATGCCTACTGCTCTGTACTTACTTTGTTCTCAAGTTTTATTTTCTTAACCGGTGATTCAGCTTCATGTAGTCATGTTTGTACCAATGAAAAAAATCCACAGATCTGCAACTTTCCAAAGGAGCGACTGACGACTTCACGGCTCTCTGCTGTGATGACGTTTACGGCGACATCTGCTCCCATTGGGGACTACAGTTTTCTAACATGGAAGTGAGTGGACGCGTTTCTTTTATTAAGTAGTTTTAGATGAATATTGCAACTTAAAATATGCAAATTATAACATAATGATCCACGAGTGTCATATATTATAACTATAGAGCAAACACAAGCACAATATGTCTGCTTTAAGGCCGTGCTGTTTAAGGCAGCACTAAACAAAATACAAGGACTTTTATTTCGCAAGTTTGGTTCATTATGTCCACGTCGGTCAAACTAAATCTGATTACACTCATTGATAGTCCAAGTAATTTCCCTTATGGACCAATAAGTTTGTCTAAGTATCACATAAATTTGGATATTGAGAGGAATGAGAACAGAAGGAGCTTTTAAAATCCCATCATATTGTCTAAGAACATTAACTTTGATCAATTGCTTCTATTTTTGGTTCTGGGATCTGGTCAAGTTCATGTCCACACTGAGTGACTCTAGTAGGTAACAGGGAGGCCCAAGCTCTTTACTAAAATAAACAACACATCCACACTCTTACTCCAGTGAAAAATGCACCGCTGGCTTGATTGGGGCCCCGGAATGTTTCGCCTGTTTTAAGTGGGAGTTTAAGCCTTCACATTCCCTGTCTGCTTTTCTTGCATTTTTCTCAGGGAAGTCGGAGAGGATTTTTTCCTATCTGCTTTCCCCCAGCGCAGCACATTCGGTGGGCTGTTCTGTTGGAGGAAATGGAGAGCATAGCTGAGCAGTGAGTCACGCTGTTTACTGGTAAAAAGCAGTGGACCAGCGGCAGGGAATCACACCCTCCTGATCTGACGTTTCCTGGAAAATCCCGCGTTTCACTGGAGGAAGGAAAAGTACATTGGGGCTGGCATGAGAGAGAGCGCCGCAGCTCCGGAGCAGGGAAGGAAAAGGGAGGAGGACGCAGCCATGATTTAAGCAAACCAAGTGTTCTCTGCTAAAACCGCAGACGTTAGGCTTTGGAGAAATGCAAGGAATGTTTAAAAAAGGCATACCTGCAAAACTCAGGCCTGAAATATGAGTCACAATATTATTCTTACTACTTCAAAACAGGGCTGTCAAAAAATGGATACCCAGATATTGACAGATACTAAAATTAGCACCAAAACTACTCATTTGAACAAGTATTGATGTTATAAGAAAAAAAAAAATTACATGAATAGAACCAAAATAGGGCAGACATTTCCTGAATATTTTGAGAGTAGTCTTGCTCTAAATCAGGAGCCCATGGGAATATAAAAAAGACACTAGTATCATTTTGCGTTGTGTTTTGTACTGTGACAACCCTACTGCAAAAATGCTTATCACTACTTTAATTACACGTGCAAGCCTACTTTGATCATTCATGTATTAAAGTTTGGGACCGGCATAAAGAATACAAGCTTGCCGTGATGTAAATGAAACCAAAGTCAATGCTATTGTTTTGAGTTAAGCTATTGCAGCAAAAAGAACGGATAAACGTTACAAATGTGCTGACGTGGTTTGAATTGAAACATGATACTGTAAATGCCAAAGGGAACCAATGATGTGTAATAATAACGTGTGAGTCATGCACAATACCACAAAGTTCTCCATACAAAGAAATTAACTCAACTTAAATAGAAACATTACTGCAACCCCGAATAGCAGTACTACCCACTACTACTACTATTACTACTGCAGCTACTACTACTACTACTACCACCAATTGTTCTCCTAATACTACTCTACAACTACAGCAATGGAAATATTTATGCACACTACTGTTGCAAAACACTTGATACAACTGTTCCTATAAGTGGTATTGGTACCGCCACCGTCAAATTTTCAGCTAGGCACAAATCATTTTCGAAACCATCAAAGCCAAATTCACCATGTTTTTCTGCTATAAAACAGGGCAAAAACACACACCACGTTCTTTATGACTCATCACTTCACAAACCGCAGCTATTCTACTTTCACAATACGCCACCACAAAAACACTGTGCTTTCTGTCTCCATTGACTGACCCGGACACATTGGATATTTGACTATATAAAGCTTGAAATTAGGGATGGGCTGATAATTGGTGTTCAGATAAATCATATGAGCTCAGGAATTCATCATTTTTGGTAATTTTTTATATAGGTCAGTCAAAATAATGTAAATAACTAAGCAATAGGGTCACGTTTGTTATATAGTAGTAAACTCAGTCATAGTAGGTTATAAATGGTCTGTTTTACCACATCTCTGCACACTGAAATAGTAAACAACTGCACTTTTTTTGTTTAAAGAGCCCATATTGCGTTATTTTCTGATCTACAGAATGTTAAAATGTTGTTTCCTCATCAAAAAAATACCTCATCAAACAGAAAAGACTCTGTTCCACCTTGTGATGTCATGTGGTAATACCAGAAGTGCTCCACTGTGTTCTTAAACTCCATACACCTTCACTACAATCATTTGGATAATTTCAGCCCTAGAATAGCTAATTTTATACTGGACTAAAGGTAAAAGGTAGTTGTTAACTTGAAAAGTACAACAACATGACATCACTAGGTGGAACAGACCATTTTGAGTGTGAATGAAACAAAAACACTCTGGGTATATTTTTGATGAGGTTACAACAATCTAACATGACAAGAGTCAATTTCGCATAATATAGGACCTTTAAGCATTATAAAATACGCATCTCTACAATATATAGTTGTCATAGAAACCCTATACTGTCCCATACAACAACTTTTGGGTGAACTATCTCCCAGTTTTTTTTTGCGTTGTCACCGTTAGACAACAAAGGGTGTGGCGGTATGATTCAGTAGCTTCTGCATCCAAAAGAAGACATCATCGTTTTTATGATGGGAGCACATGGTAACCTCATGACAGAGGAGTGCTCCTGTCTGCTGCTCTCATTCCGCCTTTGCAAAACACAGCAGCTCACCAGAAAAAAACAGAAATCCACATAGGTCCAAGGAATTCTCAGACTTGTACGTTCAATGTAGTATTCTAGGGTTGTGCCGTAGATCAGGCGTGAGTTGAATCAAGATCCAATTGTTTGTAATTGTCAGTGAGTGATCGGCTTGGGTCTTTAATCGAGAGATCTACAGCCAATCCTCTGTCAGTAAAAACATGTTTGGATAAGACTTCACACTTAGGAGGAATCAGTTTAAATGATATTTGTGCATTAAATTAAAGAAAAAAAATCAAATGAAATAAAAATATATGATTGACCTACAAGATAAACTGTTTTTTGCTAGATCCAAAACCCAGCTCTAACATATTCAATAAGAGTGGATAGATGACTAACATTTAGCTAAACAAGGACTGGAATAAACCAAACAAACACAGATTAAAAATGTAAGACATGTAAGACCCAGAAATGTCTAATGACTAAACAATCTAAAACCAGCATTAAACAAAGATTAAGCCTGGGTTAAACATGATGATAATACAGATACTGATTGATGGTTATAGTAATAAACCAGGTCTTAACTGAGGATAATATAAACTCGATACATATAATATAAACCAGTGTTTCTCAAACTGTGGCGGGGAGCTCTGAAGGTGGTACAGCTCAGTGTGTTTACCTAATTTAGAGTCTATTTGAACTGCTTTTGCATTGCCTTTGGATAAATTCTTGTTTAGAACTACCGTGACAGTTATGTAGTCCACTTTTAGACCTGGTTTAGCCCTGGACTAGACCTGCATAGTTCTGGTTTTAACTGAAAAGCCAAATCTCTTCTTTAGTAGTAATTAGTGTGAAAATCTGCAAGTCACTGACCTAAACTAATATAATCTAGCATTAAACAAGAATAAAACCTGCACAGAACTGCTTTTGCAAAAAAACAAGAAAGCCAGGATACCACTATAACCCAATAGTACCACCCCCACAGTTTGAGAACCAGTGCCTCTCAGATCTGTGGCTATCTAATTGGAAGACATTACTCACTGGCTAATATTTTCCATGTATCTGAATAGCCTTAAAAGGTCGCTCTTTCTTTAGCCCAGGCTATTGAATAAAACACAATACCATGGCATTCAATATTAAGCCAGTAAATAAAACATTCAGTATCAAAGCTGTTAATAAAAAGCAGTTTCTAAATGTGGATCTGCTGCAGAGTGATAGTTTTTCCTGGGACAGACCGGTCAGCCTTGGTGGTCCTGATTCCCTCCTTGCCCTTTGTCCCACATGTCTCTCAAATGCGCACCACGTGTTGTTTCCAATGTCAAGAAGTAGGCTGTTAAGTCGTTTTTTTACACTACCCACAGTTAATCGAGCGATAAAACGAGCGGAAGTTTTTTTTTAAAGGGTATAGGGTGACGTTAAATTAGTCAAAGTATCACATATTCCTCCCGGCTAATGCTAAACCGTTGGAAAGTGCTAAATTAGCCAAATTAGCAAACAATCACATGTTTAGTAAGCTAATTAGAAGAGCGCTGAATAAATAATAAAACAGCAACAAATACTACATTTCTACCTCTTATTACAATGTGTTTAAAGTTATAGTAACACAAAATTGCCGAAATAGCAAAAATAAAATATTAAAATCGAAATATATAAGATAATATTTCAGTGAGTACATGAGGCGTGGTTTCCCTGTGTAACATTCAAAAATACATTAAAAAAAACAGCGAAATTACGTCATAAATATTTTTTCAAGCAATTAAAAGTGTTTAATAAATATATTCATTCTTATTAGCTCAAATATGCACAATCAAATGGTTTTAATTGGTCCCCTGTTCACATATGGCACAGTCTATCCGCTTTTAGCTGTGTTATGTTACTCTGACTCAACACGTGTCCTAACTTCTCAAACTATTTATAAAGTCAACATTTGATCTAGAACTTTGATCTAAACAAATCCTATACAATAAAAGCACATGGTCAGTATTAAAAGCGGATCAATGCGCCGATCTGTCACCGTGAGAACTTGAGCAATAGTCAGGAATGTCAAAACATCTTCTAAAAAAACAGCCTTACCTCTATGGACGGCTCGTATCTATGAAGAGGAATGCAAAAAAGTAGTGGAGTAAGGCTTTCTCTTCCAATGAGCGACGAAACTTGACACAGATTGTATAAAGCGTCCCTCAGCAACAGGCAGCGGTGTGTCCTCAGAGTAAATTAACTACAAAACAACAACAATGTACTGCATTCCACGCTCTGCTTCCGCAAGCACTCACGTCACCGACTCCTCGTGACCGCCCCCTCCATTCATGAAAATAACTTTGTGCTGACGTCAGTGTGGGGAGGGGGGCAGGAGCAGGCCAGAAATAGAAGATAGATACTGCTGGCCACTGCTTCTGCTTACTTTACAAAACTAATCTGGACAAAGTCGAAGCTTGTTGCCAAAATTAGACAAAAGTTGGCCACTGAAAGGAGAAGTCATAAGAAAAGTTGAGAAAGTGGAGTCATGGTGTACACAGACCCCAGTGCATGGCCCCCTCCTACACTCTCTTTTATGGTCAGGTCTACAGAATAAAAATGTGCATAAAGTGAGCGAAAACAGCCCCCACCTCGCCCGGAGCTCAGAGCTGGGAGCGGAGCGGCATTCCATTCCAGAGGAAAGTATGTAGTTGTAATCCAGCAGTCACAGGATTTCTCTTATTTTAACTGAGCAGCTACAGTAACGTCACAGGTTATTCAGGGTAATTAAAGTCCACATGAATGTGTGAACTCAGTCATATTCTGAGCTGTGTTCATTAATCAGCACAGCTCAGCATTGAGGCGGTGAGGCGGTTAAAACAGATGCAGTGTGTTTACACTATAAATACTGCAGTTCAAACAAAGCTAAAGGGAGAAGCCACACACTCTCCCATTCTTTATGCTGACTGGACTGAGAAAAAGATTTGTATGTTCACATGAGTATTTCATAATTATATATGTATTTTGAACTGGTCTTACGCATGTACACACAAAATATTCTGTTTGCTATATGTTTCTTTTATTATTTAATTTTTTGATTGGCCTATTCCCATAATATATTGACAATTAAGTTGACAGTGGTAGTAGCAGTAGTTGTAATAGTAGTAAACATTTCTTGACCAAAATGTTTTTTGGGTTTTTTTTTGTAGCCGTACTCGGGTTTTGTTTTGTTTTTTTCTTCAATAGTTTGGCTTACATCACTACTGTGTAATAGCCTAAACTGATCATGAAAAAAGCTGTATTGTACCTTACCCACTCGTTAAAATATAAGGCTAGAAATAAAGGCTTGAGCTGGTTGCGTACGTGTTTCATTATTTAATGAGTGCTGCTTACTCATCATATTCATTCCATGATGTGAAGTTGTTAGTCATTAGTGTCAAGAGAGGAAATATGCTGCATTGCTTCACTCTCATGACGCACATCCAACTTTTATATAAAGAATGTGATACGGACACTTAACGTAGAGTGAAATGTGACTGGAAACATTCACCTGTGCCTATTCTGATTCACAAAGGAGATAATGCACAAAAAGTCTTCTAGCTAAAGTGACTTATTCCTCGCTTTTCTTTTGATCCAGAGCCAAAGAATCCATGTTGACGTTACTGTAGCTTTCTGTCATGGTTTGAGGTTGGTGATTCAGTGGATCAGCTCTTCCTCTTGTTGCATGTGGAAGGCATTGTTCAGCATGAGAAGGTGCATGGCTTTATTTCATGTGCAGCAGTGTGTCTGCTCGTGAAAAAACAGTGCTCTTTCATCAAGTGCCTTATTCTGGTTTAGCCTTTTTATCGTGTTTACCACAAACAATGCATCACTTCCTCTGTGCAGCCTGCAGGGAGAAGAAGAATAAGCAAATAGCTTATTTCTCTCTATCCTCTCTATACATATGCTCACACACACATATGTAAAAAAAAATAAATTATATATATATATATATATATATATATATATATATATATATATATATATATATATATATATATATATATATATATATATATATATATATATATATATATATATATATATATATATATATATATATAAAAAATATTACATCTATATTAAAACATGAATTTCTATATAATATTTGTGTACATACATCTTAGTGATTAACATCTTTGCAAATAGCACTGCCAGGCTGTAAAGCCTCCAAGGTCCATAGTTACAAGATAGCCAATTATAGCTACAGAATGCAGACTATGCACAATATATATTAGATGCATACATATACATATGCATAGGGTCAAACAAATCACTAGGGGTGCAACAGGCTAAAGTTCAAGTTTAATAGAATTATTTTTCCATTCAGAAATCTGACTTTACTGAATTAATGAAAAGTGAGGGCAGGGAGTTTCAGTTTTGATTTACACTGTGTGAGGATTCATATTAGATTTGAATATAAGCACATATCTATTAATATGTATTATGTATTATGAAGTAAAAAATAAGCACACAGATTTTCATATATATATATATATATATATATATATATATATATATATATATATATATATATATATATATATGTATATATATATATATATATATATGTATATATATATATATATATATATATATGTATATATATATATATATATATATATATATATATATGTGTATATATATATATATATATATATATATATATATATATATATATATATATATATATATATATATATATATATATATATATATATATATATATATATCTCCATCCATCCATTTTCTTCCGCTTATCCGGGGCCAGGTCGCGGGGGCAGCAGTTTAAGCAGGGACTCCCAGACTCCCAGACTTCCCTCACCCTGGACACGTCCTCCAGCTCCTCTGGTGGGACCCCAAGGCGTTCCCAGGCCAGCCGAGAGACATAGTCCCTCCAGCGTGTCCTGGGTCTTCCCCGGGACATATATATATATATATATATATATATATATATATATATATATATATATATATATATATATATAGTATTGTTCTTTGTTCTCCCGATGACAACAACTATTTTGGATTCATATCTATAGCAAGATGAGAAAGAACATTTAGGTGAAATAATTAGTATTTATTACATGATTTTATTTTTATGGCATGCCGTGTGTGATCTCACTGCAAAACAACTCAGGCACAAATAAGCTTTGAACCTTAATATTACTAATGATAAAAAGCTGAGAAGAAATGAAACTCAAGCAGTTTATTTTTGTACAAAGTTTTAAATTGGACCAGTATGCAGTTTTGTCCATCTGGCAGTACACAGTATAATAAACGGCATAAAGTACACCCATTGAGGCCAGCTAAATACAAACAGCAGACATGTGCTGAACCTGTCGGGCAACCTTAGATCATCTTTCTGTGGGGTCTGTGCAGCTTAAAGGAAGGGTTAGGTTTCAGGAAGTAGCATTGACTCAGTAATCGGGCTTGTTTCTGACTCAGACTACTGAATGCGGAAATGTGATCTGCTCCAAGGGGCCCCCCTGTTGTAAGCAGCACATCCATTTTTCTACCAAACTCAGGGGTGGAAACTGGCTATAGGGTTACAATATATGTTTTGTAATCATGGCCTTTCCAAATATAAACTACCGGTAATAATACTACATATACTACACTTTCCTGGAAGTTGGACTTATGGCTGTGCAATATAATAATAAAGGTCAAATTGTGATCTCATCTTAATGAAAAACTGCTATTTTGGTCATATTGTGAAATCGAGATTCACTTTTTCACCCACTTCTCCTGTTGGTTAGCCTCCTTAAGGTTGATTTAACCAATCACAGTGAAGCGTGAACTTTCAGAAGAAGCAGATGATTTTATTAACCTCTTAAAGGTAATAGAAGAATACAAAGGTAAATGGATCGTGACAAAATCAAAATTGTGATTTGGCTCAAAGAAAATTATATAAATTTTTTGCCATATCCAGTAGTCCACCTTCACATCTGCAAACATTCATTTCAACATCGTGATGTCATTAAGTGCTTATCTGTGTTTTTAAAGTTCCTGTACACTCACCAGACTCATTCAGTTCAGTTCCTCTCTTTGCTCAAAGTTCCTTCACTAAAAGGCATATAAGCAAATGTTTCAGCCTCATATGAACTACTTCACACCAACAAGTCCTTTTTTAACTTTTTTCTGTTTATGTTGCTTCATGCATTTGTCACACATTTGTTATTTTGAGTACTTTTACTTCTTGACTTCTTCCTCCTCAAACTGAAACAAGGCTGATGTCACCCACAGAATCTTAAACTAATAAGGAAAAAGCTCAGAGGAAAATCTCATGTTCGCCTTACAGATGTTTTGACATTGTTTAAGAATAGAAAACACTCTTCCCCTCTGGCCTCTGTGGCTGGATGTAATCTGACATGTTAAAGCATTTTTGGGTACAAACCTCTAGACTTCCCATATGAGACAAGATTTAATTTAGAACATTACTGAACATTCTAGTGACTTCATCGAAATGTGTTTCAAATGAAAACACTTTACGTAACGGCCTGGCGGCTTGGATCAGCGATCTTACTGTAGTAATGGTAGTGGCAGGCAGCAGCTGTTTAGGTTTAAAAACACTTTCATAAATTACAAATGAATGATGCCGAATTTGTGTGATTTACAGAAATATTATTATTTTTTCGACCAAAAAAGGTAGTTCAGTGAAATGGCTGCAGGCTATGTTAAAATTACATTATACACATAATTTTCACTGATATTTTATTGGGTTCAGCCATTGTAAACTCTAAAGAGAAAATATGTGATACTTTTAATAGGCATTTTATCTCTGCATGTGATGTTTTGGAAAATAATGGTGGTCCTTCTGATCTTGATTATGCTGAATCTGAACCTCTGGCAGTCACTTTTTCTCTTTAAGACCTTTTACTTACATGGAGGTCTTTAATGCTCTCCGCTCCATAGACCCAAAGAAGTCCACGAGACCTGATGACCTTGACCCAAAACCTTTATTACTGGCTGCCCCATATTTATTTCAACCTCTAATACATATTTTAACTTATAAATTCAAATGGCAGCTGTACTAGAATTATGGAAAACAGCATGTTTTTGCCTTCATGCTATGCCTATAAATGTGGGACAACTAAAAATGAATAAATCATTTCTGGCCAATATCTAAATGAACTTGTCTTGAAAAAGTTTTAGAAAAGTTCATCAAATCAAGTTACAGTTTATTTAAATAAATGCTCCATTTTGAAATCTTATCAATCAAGTTTCAGAAAAGGGCAAAGTTTGATTGTATAGCTGTTTATTGATTTGACTAAAGGTTTTGATTCAGTAGATCATGAAATCTTCTTGAAGCATCTGAAGCACATTGGACTTGACAATTCTACATGTAATTTGTTCTGAAATTATCTTTCAAACAGACACCAGCAGCTGATGGGTTTTAATACAATTTTTTTACTTTATGCAAAGGAGTGCCCCAAGGCTCAATTTTGGGCCCACTATTTTTTTTTACTATATTTATTGATTTGATTGGTTGCAATTTAAGAGAAAGACCCATACATATATTTGCAGTTGATGCTGTTTTAAAACTGTAGTAAGATTTTGATGGTATCCAACCTCAAGCATCTTAAATTGCCATTGAATGCAAATAAAACTAAGTATAAACAACAACAACAACAACAACAACAAAAAACATTTAAGTAATGTGCAAGTTACACAACTTGCACAACATACGCTAAATGCTACATTGACTGAAAGAGTCATCATCTATAAATATCTCGGATTTTTGGATTTTCCCTTGACGAAAAGTTTTCCTCTAAAATACATATCCTGGAACTGCTTAAAATCTAAATTATAATTTTATTTTAGAAACATATCTTGTATCATATTGAATCATAGAAAAGAAAATGTTCAAGCAACTGCTTTCTCTGTACATAACATACATGCAGACTTCAGCCTCTACTTTGAAACCTTTAGATACTCTCTTTCACTCAGCCCTTTGTTTCATAACAGGTGATGAATGTAAAACCCATCACTGTTCACTCTATGAAAAGCAAGTTGGCCATCGGTATCTGCCAGACGCTGCATAAAATGTATTTATAAGGGACGACTTGATAGACTGCCTGAATATCTCACTTGCTTGTTGAACTTTGATACGAGAACTTTTAATACAAGATGATTGTCCATGTCTAACAGTTGGCTGCACTAGAACTGATATGGGAAAAAAAAGCTTTTAGTTATTTTACTTCCCAAAAATGGAATACATTTCCAGGACAAAACTGGAGACATTAGTGCCACAAGTTCACTTTAATAATCTGGTGATAAACATTTATAATCACACCTGCAGCTGCTTTTAATGTTTCAAATGGACCTATGTTGTTTTTGTCTTTATTTCTATTGCTCTGTATTTTAACAGAGAGCTCTTGAAAAAGAGAGTCTGGTGCTCTCCCTGTAGAAATAAAGATAAATGAAAGAAAATGGCATGGGTGGGGCACCATAGGATACTGTTATATGAACAAAAGAAGGGGGATATTCTTCTACTTTGTTAAACAATATAGGCTATGGGTCCCGTAATATCAAGACTTTAAACAGAGCTGCAGGCCAAGTCAAAACTAAGTTAAGTTAAAATAAAATAAGAATTAAAGTTAAGAAATAAATAGGCTACTGTATAATTAACATGTACCTAATCAAGAAACTGATAATGTATTTAGATTGCCATTGGCCCATATAATGCGCCTCAGGGCTCTGATTATGATCTTTGATTACTTGAGCATATGCATATTGTTTAACCATAACAAAAACACTCAACACTTTCATCTACTCCAGCAACAAACGTTTTTGATTTGATAGAGTCAAACAGTGACACCTGGTGGTCAGTGACTGAGTAGCTACATGACAACAGTAAGTCTGTTTTTTATTTTTCTGTGAAGGTTCGGTGGGTTAAAAAGTTAGATTAAATGTAAATGTCTTCTATCAGTTTACTCGGCAATGGTGACTGACTTATGGAAATATGACTCAAACCACACAATTAGTATACTTATTTCTTTATATGCTTCTGCCATCTGGTGGTCACGTGCACAACAGCGTCTTATGTGGTCTCAAATAACCTCAAATAAAAACACATACTCGTATCTGTTCCCACTTTTACTCATATTAAAAATAATAACAATAACAACTTAGCAGAAAGCTTAATATTAACTTTACTGAAGTGATTAAACTGCATAGTGCAAACCGTTGATTATGCAGTTACACATCACATGCAGTAGGAGGCGCTGTGGCCCCATGTGCGCCAGGCTTCTTCATAGAAGGAGTGACCCTGGCTCTAAACATGTACGATTCTTCTCCCTAAATGTGTTAAATATACTTTATTCACCCTCACTGGAGTGATTTAAACCCCCTCAACCAATAACACACGTGAGTTACATCCTCCGTTCATTCATTTGTTCTTACACGACTCGTTTTAGAGCTAGTAGCGACGATCTTAGGTTTACAATGCTACAGGACATAGCGTTCCGGTTAGCGTATGTTGTTAGCACATTAGCCAAGAAGAATCATCTGACCGCAGTTTCACTCTGAGCTTTGAAGTTGAAACACTTTTGTTTATTGGTGTACTGCAATGTCCGTTATTTGCTAATGTTATTTATTTGTTAATGTTTCACATACAATGTCATATTTTGAGTTTCTAAGTTAATCCTTCTCTTTTTCGGTCAGATGTGCCATTAAATTAAAAATGAATCGCCCAAAGCCAGCAAATATCAGACGGCCAAGTGCTGCTAAGCCATCGGGTAAGTTAAATGTCTATTTTTAATGAAAATAACAATTATTTGTATAGTTACAATGTTGTGATAGCCCAAGTTTATGGATTCAATTGAATTACATAGGGTAATTATTATTAACATGATCCCAAAAGATAAATTGTGCACACATGTGATGAATGATCTCATGAGATTTTTTGCCATTTGTTTACATTTGGTCTGGGCAGGGGTTAAGCTAGTGAGTAACATTCTGAACTGTAGCAATAGAAAAATATAAAATTTGTCAACTGGACACAACGTTGTAGGAGTGAAGAGGTTTGGCTGCTCATCCAAGCCACTTCTGGTCAGATTCTGGTGGACACTGCCTTATATCTATCTGGAAGGAGGAGCTAGCTACGCTGAAATTCAAAACACCTATTGTTTACAGTTTCTGTTTGTAGGCCTATTGTGCTACCCTAAGTGTGCACTGTGCCTGAGTCCTACTTAGCATAGGCATTCAAGCCCCTAATGATAGATATCTTCTGAGCTGTAGTAAAAAAAAAAACAAAGCTACTATGCCAGCAAAATATACATTAAAATTAAAAAAGTAAATGTTAAGCCAAAATGGTCAATTTTGTCAAAATTCTGTTTTATCTCATCTTGGGAAGCAACCTTAGTAATTATTGCCTGATTTGTCCAATATGCTGTTTTGTTTCCCAGGTCACCCCCCTCCTGGAGACTTCATCGCTCTGGGCTCAAAGTCTCAGGGAGGAGAACCCAAAGCCCCGGCTGTGCTCCTCAAACCAGCAGCAGCCGGTTTACCCACTGACCGCAAGAGAGAGCCTCCCTCCTCACTGCCTTCCTCCTCTGGCCTGTCCAGTCTCACCAAACGCCCCAAACTCTCCACCACCCCTCCAGTCAGTGCCCTGGGACGCCTCGCAGATGCAGCTGCAGTTGATAAGAGGGCAATATCACCCTCAATCAAAGAACCATCAGTTATTCCTATTGAAGGTTGGTTATAATATATATTTCAAGGGACAAACAGACAGTAATTTAGCTTCTTATAGAGCTGGGAAGATCATCTAAATAATAATATTGTGAATTCCGTTTTAATATTCAGTATATCATTTATAATAACAAATGCAAAAAGAGCTCATTAAAATAAATGAAAAATTGAAAATATAGACTTTCAAATAAGGGTATAAAGTGATATTTCTGTACTTGGGTAATGTGACATCTTTCACATTTGTCTGATACGTAAACCTCAACTAATACATTAACTAAGACATGTTTTAGACAATGACCTAATTTTATCAGAGTATCATTATAGGGATACTCAGTGACATTTTTTTTAAATTTAGCTTCATAGTTATTAATGTGTTCTTGTCTAATATGCATTTTTTTCTGGACTAGTGTCCCCTTCAATGCTCTTGGATGAGATTGAAGCCGCAGAGTCGGAGGGAAATGACGACCGCATCGAGGGACTGCTGTGTGGAGCTGTCAAACAACTGAAAATGAACCGAGCCAAACCTGACATTACACTGTATCTAAGTTTGATGTTTCTTGCCAAAATCAAACCCAATGTTTTTGCCACAGAAGGAATAATAGAGGTAGGAATCTTTACAAAACTGAAGATTAATTTCTTCTTTCATTTCTGCTTGAATAATTTTTTTAATCTTTTGTGCTTGGCTTATCTCAAGGCTCTGTGCAGTCTTTTGCGCCGTGATGCTTCTATTAACTTCAAAGCAAAGGGAAACAGTCTTGTGTCTGTACTCGCTTGTAATCTGCTTATGGCCGCATATGAGGAGGACGAGAACTGGCCTGAGATCTTTGTTAAAGTAAGTAGTAGTAGTATTAGTAATGGTAGTAGTAATAGTAGTAATAGTTGTAATAGTTGTAATAGTAGTAATAGTAGTAATAATAGAAGTAGAGTATCAGGGATCAATGTCTTTATATTTTCAGGTGTACATTGAGGACTCCTTGGGAGAAAGAATTTGGGTGGACAGCTCTCACTGTAAAACATTTGTTGACAACATACAAACAGCTTTTGGCACCAAGATGCCCCCAAAGAGCATGCTGCTGCAGGCTGATACAGGGAGGACTCCTGGAGATCTCAGTGCTGGTAAACTACAGTATTATCATGTGTTACAACATCTATGGAGAAGTTGTCTTCACTGATGTCATTTTTTTCAGGGAGCAGTCCACACCCCTCTACTCCAGACGAGGATGACAGTCAGACAGAATTGCTAATTGCAGAAGAGAAGCTCAGCCCCGAGGATGAAGGGCAGGTCATGGCAAGGTATGAAAGGTATTTATTCTGTGAGAGAAAAGAATTATTATTATTATTATTATTACTGTTGTTGTTGTTGTTGCTAGTTTATTTGTTCCCCAATGGGGCTGTTCCAGTGTTTCAACACAAAGTACAAGAACAGCAGGAGGGTAAACATAATATATCTAAAAAAAATACTCAAAAATAAGGTAAACAACAATTAAAAACAGACTTAAATTTAACCAGTGTTAGAATAAACTTTCAAAAGGGTGTAAATATATTAAAATACAACACTGTACAAGTAGAGTAATACTCTAAGCCTTAAAAACCTTTATATACAATAAGTGGCTATTATTATGTTTATTTGCAATACAGCATATGGACAAATTTAATTCATAAATGGGAACAGTTTGTAAAGTTTGTAAAACAATTTTGTAATCTGTAATTGTAGGTATGATGACCTGGCAGAGAGCGTGGAGGACTACGTGCTTGATGTACTGAGAGATCAGTTGAACCGGAGGCAGCCAATGGACAACGTGTCCCGTAACCTGCTCCGTCTGCTCACCGCTACATGTGGATACAAGGAGGCCCGGCTCATGGCTGTGCAGAGGCTGGAGATGTGGCTACAAAATCCTAAGGTCTGCAGTGTGTCTTCTGTTAATTTAAATTGATCCAGTGTCTCTTCTTTTCTAAAAATTTAATCAAATTTAAACTGTTTGTAATTTAAAGATTATGTGCACTTTTCTATTATTTCTCTCACAGAAATTCCCTTAACACATTGACATATTTTTCTGGATTTAACTTTGTACTTGCTAAAAAGGTTTTATACTAATTAGATGGTGACAACATGCTTGGGTGTTTTATTTTGCAAATTCTGTTTCTTCTTTGATAATACACTGTTTGGGGGCAAAACTAATTGTACTGTACTACAGGAAAAAAGTAGGTACAGGGGCTTTAATTTCCGTTTGTTGACATTTATCCTAATTTGCATACTTTTTTTTTTTTGTGTACAGTTAACCCGACCTGCACAAGACCTTCTCATGTCACTATGTATGAACTGTAACACACATGGAGCAGATGACATGGAGGTGATTTCCAATTTGATTAAGATTCGCCTTAAGCCCAAAGTTCTCCTAAACCACTATATGCTCTGTGTCAGGTGCGTATACTGACCCTTTAATTACACTTGTTTACTTTCAAAATCTAAACTTTTATGTTATTAATTTTATAGGGAGCTTTTAAATGCTAACAAAGACAACCTGGGGACTATGGTCAAGCTGGTGATTTTCAATGAGTTGTCCAATGCCAGAAATCCCAACAATATGCAAGTACTTCACACAGTCTTACAGCACAGTCCAGAACAAGCTCCAAAGGTAACTTAATCTTTGCTGTGATGAAATTTAAAAACTTAATTAAAATCTGTAACCTTTCTATTGTCATTTTTCCTTTTGTAGTTTTTAGCTATGGTGTTCCAGGACCTGCTAACTAATAAAGATGATTACTTGCGAGCCTCCAGAGCATTGTTGAGAGAAATAATTAAACAAACGAAGCATGAGATTAACTTTCAGTCGTTCTGCTTTGGTTTAATGCAAGAAAGAAAAGAGGCCAGCTATGTTGACATGGAATTTAAAGTAAGTTATAATGTAAATAAAATTAACTCACCTTTAATAAGATTCCTCACTAACTTTATCTTTGCTCACTACTAGGAGCGTTTTGTTATCCAAGTTACTGATTTACTGACGGTGTCCATGATGCTCGGAATAACTGCACAAGTAAAAGAAGCAGGAATTGCATGGGACAAAGGAGAAAAGAAGAGTAAGGGTTTGTTTGAAAGTAACTTATTTTTGCATAGTAATGTTTACATTTAATTCTACATTCATTGTATCTTGACAGATTTAGAGGTCTTGAGGTCATTTCAGAATCAAATAGCAGCCATTCAAAGGGATGCCGTGTGGTGGCTTCACACTGTGGTTCCTACGATTAGCAAAGTCGGACCCAAAGACTATGTTCACTGGTCAGTAATACTCTTGATGTTATGAAATCAGCTTTATACTATTATTTGCTAATTTGCTTCTTTTTTTTTTTTTTTTTTTTTTACATCTAGCCTCCATAAAGTGCTTTTCACAGAGCAACCTGAAACATATTACAAGTGGGACAACTGGCCTCCTGAGAGTGACAGAAAGTGAGCGCGTTTGCCCTAGTACTTAAAGATTACATACACCCCGCTGTGAAGTAAATTGTGTGTTCACTAAGAGGATATATTTGTTCCCATCTCTTCCAGTTTCTTTCTTCGTCTGTGCTCGGAGGTGCCGTTACTCGAGGACACTTTGATGCGCATCCTGGTGATAGGCCTGTCCCGGGACCTACCCCTGGGTCCAGCTGATGCCATGGAGCTGGCAGATCACCTGGTCAAGAGGGCAGCCGGGGTCCAGTCTGACGGTAGGGGTGAGGGATATTTCAAAAAAATGTATTTTCTCATATTGAGTGATCCCAACATTTTGTATAGATATTATTCATTATTAATTGATTCTAATAGTGTTCATAAACCTACACTAGGGTTGTCAAAAATTGATACCCAGATACTGATCATAACTAGAAAAAACAAAACAAAACACTTTTCCTGAATGGTTTCAAATTAATTTATATCAGAAGATCACATGGTACTCTTTGAGAAACTGCTATTATTTTGTGTTAAACCTGTAATAAGTACTGAAATTTTAGTATTGTGACTAAATGAACATTGGCAAGACTTAACAAAGGAATACTCTACTTAAGGGCAATTCATTCATTCATATTTATTTCCCCAAAGTCCTATCCCTGCTCAAAATCACATGCTTTTATTTCCACAGAATTGGCAGCTGAATCAATCACAAATCAATTTAAATTAGATTAATTGCACAACATGTTCTGTTGGTGTGTGAGAGACCCACAGCTGTTAAAAATCACTATTTAGGTTGTATATATTAGCCGTTGGCAGTGTATTTGGACGTCTCGTAAACACCTGCTTCTTAGTTAAACCGATTCCTTTAAGTGGCATCATTTGTTTACATACCAGTAAAATGAAGTCACGCTAACAAGGAGTGTAAAAGAATAGGTTGTATATTTCTTTTCATTTTGTGAGAGGTGACGGCCTTTGTTGTTAAACAGATCTGGAGGTCCTGAAAGTGGAGAGGATCCAACTCATTGATGCAGTGCTCAACCTGTGTACATACCACCACCCAGAGAACATTCAGCTGCCTGCAGGGTACATCATCTTGATTAGCTGCTTTTTAAATGTCTACAACTAGTATAGCTTTAAATAAATAACTATGGAAATGACTCTTGTTTAAAGGTACCAGCCACCAAATCTGGCCATTTCAGCGCTGTACTGGAAGGCATGGCTCCTGTTGCTTGTTGTGGCTGCTTTCAATCCACAGAAAATAGGTAAAGCAATTTCCCCTCTCCCTGCAAGAATGAATCTTTTCAAAAGAATTTTGCCAAAGATTATGAACACCTGGAACTGAAGTTTAGTGTGCAAGAGCTGCTTTTACAATATATCTGTGCTCAACTTCATGGAACAAAATTGCATACAGCCACTTAAAGTATGTTTTACCAGACCTATTACGCTATTTTCTGATCTGTTATAATGTTGCTTCCTTATCAAAAACGTAGCTGGAGAAGGGTTTTATTTCATTCACACATGCTTAACACACAAATCCTGCATATTTAGGCTGAGTTTTTCTCTCAAACATTTTAAAACTCCAAACACCTTCACTAGAATCATTTGGATAATTTCGGCTCTTGAATTTCCAATCTCTACTAAACAAAAGGTAAAAGCTGTTAATTGCTGAAAACTACTGCTTCATGACATCACAAGGTTGAACAGAGCATTCTGAACTTAATTAATAATAACTAATAAAAGGTTACTCAAATAAAACACCACTCCAGGTATGTTTTTAATGAGGTAACAACCTTCTAACATGGCATAAAGACAAGAGTCAATTTTGCCTAATATATATTTAAATCAGTATTTCATCCCTCTAGGTCTGGCTGCCTGGGACAGTTATCCTACCCTGAAAATGCTCATGGAGATGGTGATGACAAAGTGAGTATTTTTTATTCTGGTTTACAAAACCTTAATGTTGAACTGTGTGATGTGTTTTCTTTTACCTCCTCAGTAACTACACTTACCCCCCGTGCACTGTGGCGGATGAGGACACCAAAACAGAGATGATCAACCGAGAGCTGCAGATCTCTCAGAGGGAGAAACAGGAGATTCTGGCCTTCGAAAGTCATTTGGCCGCCGCCTCCACAAAACAAACCATCACTGAGAACAACAGTCTGCTCCTGTCTCAGCTGACCAGCCTCGACCCACAGTATGAGAATGATCTTTTGATACAGTGTTTATTATGTTGAGACATTTAAACTCGCACTACCTGATTTTGTCTTAAAAACGTGAAAAAATACAAGTGCTAGTTTTTTGCAATTATTCACTGCGATTAGTTTATAAGGGCTTTGGCTTCCGTAAGTTGTAAAAAGCAAAGTTTTGCCATCACAGTAATGTCAACAACAACTAGCATGCTAACAGCACACCTACATTACTTCCTGGTTCGCGGACATTAAAAAATGCTTTACAATGAGATGCAGACAGCACATAGCGGTCTCATTTTAAACTCAGGAGCTTCTTTTACAGTATATCTGTTCTGGGGCAAGATACATTTTACTTTATTACATTAAATAAATTGGGTACAGCCCCTAAACTAAGCCTATTTGTGTTGTGTTCAGGGGTCCTCCTCGGAGACCTCCCCCCCAGGTGCAGGAGCAGGTCAAAACCCTGAATCAGTCTCTTCGTCTCGGACATCTTCTGTGCCGCAGTCGCAGCCCAGATTTTCTCCTCAACATTATACAGAGACAGGTAAAGAGGGGTTCAAATCAAGGATGATAATGGCTTTATTTGTCTGTGAAAAATTAGCAGCAGTGCCATAGCAATTAAGCATTCCAAACAAAGCATTATGCCTTTTGAATGATGAAAATTACTCATAATGGCACCAATAAACAGAATGCTAAATCTGTGAATATCAGTTTTTAAAGCAAATTGCTTCATAGAATCAAAGTCTTACAGCCCATAAGAACCATCAAGAACTAAATGCATTACTTATAATCATATAAAATTAACTATAGAAACAAGTGTCAGAGTAAAAATGGCAGCCTATAAAAACGGTTTATAAACAGTTTATAATTTATACCTAAAAGTGGCCAAAGCCTTGGATGACCCGATCTCCTCTGGCTGATTACTACTTATTGTTGTAATTTTTTCTTGTCATTCAAATAAATCCTGAATCCTCCTGAAATCCTGCTGTTTTGAAATTCATCTACACACAATATATTGTATTTAGCTGACTGAAGTATAGTTGAAAATACCCTAAATTTTGGCTCTACTGTATGTGTATTTTAAATATGGTAAACTTACTTCCACGCTACCTTGTGTTACATTTTTTTCCGACCCCTCCCAGGCGTCGTCTCAGTCCATGCCATGGTTGGCAGATTTGGTTCAGTCCAGTGAAGGGTCTCTGGATGTGCTCCCGGTGCAGTGTCTATGTGAGTTCCTCCTTCACGACGCCGCAGACGACACTTTAATGGCCGATGATGATGATGAAGGAGAGAGCAAAGAGCAGAAGGCCAAGAAGAGACAAGTAAGTCAACTGTACACAACACCCAACCAACTATTCACATTTTAATGATCATTTATAGACTTTCTTTGTATGCTAATGTGTTAATCGTGTTTACCGCTTTTTGCAATTGAGTGTAAAATAGAATCAAGTGAGTCATTACTAATCCCACGTTTTTAATTTTCTGCTAGAGGCAACAAAAGCAGAGGCAGTTATTGGGACGGCTGCAGGATCTACTGTTAGGGCCCAAAGCTGATGAGCAGACAACATGTGAAGTGCTGGACTACTTTCTACGCCGCCTCAGCTCATCTCAGGTGGCCTCACGGGTGCTGGCAATGAAGGTACTGGACTACACAATACTACACAGTACTACACAATACTATAGTACCTACAGCTTTGATGTTGTGTGGGGAAAAATATCAGGGTTAGCTTTTCCCTTCACATTGATCCATCATGATTTTTAAAAATTTGGTTTGGGAACACCGGGAGGAGGCCCCGGGGAAGACCCAGGACAGGTTGGAGGGACTATGTCTCTCGGCTGGCCTGGGAACGCCTTCGCGTCCCACCAGAGGAGCTGGAGCACATGTCTGGGATGAGGGAATTCTAGGAGTCCCTGCTTAGACTGCTGCCCCCACTACCCAGATAAGCGGGAGAAAATGGATGGATGGTTTGGGAACACACACACAGGACATACTTTTTAATACAATTTTATCTTAAACATCAAATGAATGCTTTCCAATCCAGTGCATCTAATCCAATAAAAAATACCCAGTTTATCCTCCAAAGCTCTCCATGACTCCTTCATCTTAAATCAAACTATTATAATTTTATCATGCTATACATGTTTTAGGGTTTGTCGTTGGTGCTGAGTGAGGGTGCTTTAAAGGACGGAGAGGAGCGGGACCAGCCCATGGAGGAGGACTCCACAGATGCTGAGCTGTTGCCCTCTTACCAGTGGTTGCTCCAGGACCTGCCCAAACTACCTCTGTTCGACACTGTCCGAGCAATGACATCCACCGCCCTTCAACAGGTCACACCCTATTCCCACATTTTAGTTTACTTTCTATATTTTAGTTGAATTCTTGTTAACAATACAATTTTTACTTCCTTAGGCAATTCACATGGAGACAGACCCACAAACGATCAGTGCTTACCTCATCTATCTCTCCCTGCATGCACCTATAGAAGAACAAGCTGCACATAATGATTTGGCTCTGGTAATTATTATTATGAATTATCTGTATAGATGTATTTATATAGACATCCTTTTTTTTTTTAAACTATTTTTGCTACTTTAATTATTTATAATTTTATTACCACTTGTGTTTTTTTCTCGTTATTATTATGTTGCTACTGTGTCCGAGTAATTTCCCCTGTGGATCAATTAAGTTTGTCTAAAATGTAAATATTTAAAATTTGATTATGACATTGTTTTACCACATCTGTCCAGGATGTAGCTCGTCTGATCGTTGAGCGTTCAACCATCATGAACAGCCTGTTCTCTAGACACTCCTGCAGACCTGAGTCAGACGCTGTGCTCAATGCTTTCCTCACCATTTTTTCCACCTACATCAAGAGGATGAGGAAGACCAAAGAGGGGGAGGACCTGTACAGTTGGGTAAGGGCCCCCTTGAGATTCTCCATCTTTATGTTAAGTTTACACTTACAATTTCCTGTTGTATGTCTTTTTCTTATTTCATAATCTTTTGTCGCTTTTCAGTCGGAGTCTCAGGATCAGGTGTTTCTGCGCTGGACCACAGGGGAGACCGCAACGATGCATATTCTTGTAGTTCATGCCATGGTGATCCTGCTGACTTTGGGGCCGCCCAAAGGTGTTTGTCCTGGTATTTCTTATGTTTTCTGTCATGTTAGACACAGACTAATCTTTGTGTTTCTTTTCTAAGGTGACAGTGACTTCTTTGCTCTTCTGGACATCTGGTTTCCGGACAAAAAGCCTTTGCCCACAGCCTTCCTGGTGGACACGTCTGAGGAGGCGCTACTGCTCCCTGATTGGTTAAAACTGAGGATGATTCGCTCGGAGGTCTCTCGGCTTGTGGATGCAGGTAATTTAAGCTTTTTAAAACTTTAGTCCACAATAATGAAATGACTTGAAGGTAACTCTTTGTTTGTTTTGTTTTTAGCTTTACAGGACCTGGAGCCCCAACAGCTGCTGCTGTTTGTGCAGTCTTTTGGGATCCCAGTGTCCAGTATGAGTAAATTGCTGCAGTATCTAGACCAGGCTGTGTCACATGACCCACAGAGCCTAGAGCAGAACATCATGGACAAACGTGAGCACCAACTATTTTTATTTTTGATCCAAAATTGTGTTTATTACATGTGTTTTATGTCGCCATAGATTACATGGCCCACCTGGTGGAGGTGCAACATGAGCGAGGTGCCACTGGGGGGCACACTTTCCATTCGTTGCTGAGCTCCTCTCTGCCTCCACGCAGAGGTGGGTATTTTAGATTAGCTGTGAATCACATCAGAATAAATTGAGCTTTTTCATAAACTATTTTCTGGTAGATTCCTCTGAAGCGAGTAAAGCCAAAGTGACAGTGGAGCAGGCCCCCAGCTCCGTGAAGATGAGAGCTGCCTCTCAGCTCAATATCAGCCCTGAGGACGATCTCACTGGAATACTGCTCCAGGTGAAGGGCATTTAGTGTGATAATACTATGGATAATAAATAATTTAGTGTGATAATACTATAGATTATAAATGATACAAACAAACCAATATGAATGCTTTGTTGTTACAGATCTTCCCGCTGAAGGTGGATGCTCGCTGGCACGGCCCCCCTCCCTCTCAGCTCTCCTTGTCTTTGCAGCAGGCTCTGGCCAAAGAGCTGATGAGGGCCAAGAAGGGCCAGATCCAACAGGGAGGACTTGCCTTCTGCCTCCTGAAGGCCATCGCAGCTCTGCTCACCTCGGCTCATGCTGGGCCTATAGTCCTGTCTATGCACCGGAGCCATGCCCTCTCATGTCCTCTAATGCGACAACTGCACCTCTATCAGGTACAGATGCTTACTTTAGCAACTGTGTGGAACGAGCTTTAATATTAATCAACTGTTTTTTTCAGCGCCTTGTGTCCCAAGACGTGGCCTTTTCCTCCCTGTTTCTCAAAGTTATTGTTGAGATGTTGATCTGGTTGGACAACCCCACCATAGAGCCAGGACCGCTCAAGTCTCTGCTCAAATCTTTTGCTGGACAGAACTCTCATAAACACATGCACACTGACGGTCAGCAGCCCTGATTATTTGTACTATATTTATATGAATATTTGTACACATGTGTCTTATGTCTTTTTCTGGCTCGTTTAGTTCGAACAGGCTTCCTGCATCTTGCTGACGCTCTGGCTTATCAAAGGGAAACTGAAGTTCCGGTCAGGGCTATCATTGCAATGCTAAAGGCTGGAGAACGATATAATGCAGAGACTGAACTGGTTGGCAAAGGTATAAATAATCTACTTGCTGTTCACATGACACAAAATTAACACAAAATAATATATAGGAGTTACAATTCAACATTTTTTTTTAAACTTAATAATAATTTTTATATACAATTATAGGCCTAAGTTATCCTTACTTACCTACAGTGTCTTATGACACTTCATGAAACCTGATTTTCTTTAATAAAGGAAGTGAATATGAATATTACTTTATGAACTGTCTGTGTAGTTGCAGTTAGTTTTCAGTATTTCCCTTATATATATTTCTCCTCTTTCACAGTGTTAAAAGGCCTGATGGAGGTGAAGTCACCGTACTTGGAGGAACTTCTGTCTCTGCTGATGGCTGCTAGTACGCAGGGGGGCACTGCGGGGCCCGTTGCCATGGTGATCTCCTTGTTGCTTCAGGAAAGTGAGGAGCGAGCCGTGAAAAAGGAGCCCGACTCCAACAAGTGAGCGTCGCAATTCTATTTCCCTCTCAAGTCATGCACGGAGCGGTTTTTATTTGACACAACTAAATGACAAACATGGCTGCCTGTGACAAAAATAACAAAACGCTGCTTCATGTCGCCCGCCTTGTACTGCGATTGGATTTGCTTCAGAAAGGTTTAATTGGTTTTGGAGTTTTACCTTGCCTTCTCAGATTGGTTTGCTGTGAAAATCAATGGTTTCTCTCCGTTTTGAATTTACTGCAACTCTGGGGCCCTGGCATTGGTCTTGTAAAAGTTATATACCGTAGAACTGCAGAGGGAATCAATGAACTGATTTAACATACTGGTTTGAACAAAGTTTTCTGCACTGAAACTAACAGCCTTTAGACCTAATACTGTCTTGCAACATTTCCCCATTAACACAATATATTGCATTTTAAGCAGATGAACATATAATGCTAATGTTATGTACTTATTTGTTTGTTAAGTTGTGAGGTGATAAAGTCTGGTCTGAACTCGGGGCTGCTGGTGGACTGGCTGGAGCATCTGGATCCTGAGGTGACTTCAGTTTGCCCAGATCTTCAACAGAAACTGCTCTTTTCTCTCAACAAGGTACATCCCTTCTCATCTTAATTATTTTTCAAATTTCTCAGGATCAATAAATGAATGAACGTAATGTAACTGATTGCAAGAGTTTACCAACTAACAGACTTTTAAATGTTAAGAATTTTCATATAATCAGCTCAAATATAAGACTGAAAATAGCTCAGTTGCATTCACCCACTTACCCAAAAGTTGACAGTTCTCGCTCCATGCATACTGTTGTTGTGCCCTTGTGCCAGACACTTAATCTGCTGTGTACCTAGTGTCTGCTTTCACTGTGTGTGAATATGTGGGTGAATGGTTAAATCCCTTGATGTAGAAATGGGCTGTATCAAAGATGAGTTAACATTGCGATTTATATCAAGCCAAACATTAAATAAACTTTATGTCATAGTAATAATTAACTTTTTTTAAATTAATTTTGTTCTAAATACTGTCCTGTCCTATTATTAACCACAATTATGGTTTTCCCCTTAAGGCTCGTGGCAGTCCGGCCTACAGACCGTATCTTCTGGCCCTGCTCACTCATCAGTCCAACTGGTGCACCCTCCTGCAGTGCATCAGTGCTCTTCTGGGCAAGCAGCGAGACCACAAGTACACGCCTCCTTAAAGCCTTTCCCAGCTATTGTCTTAAGTCATAAAGTAGATTAACATAATTCCTAATACATAATTCAGTATTAATTTCTCCTGTTTTAATGAGATTTCAGATTAAGATAATGTCTTTATGGAGGATTATATTAATATTTAATCATTTTTCAGACTAGACCCATCTTCAGCTTTGGATTTTCTCTGGGCTTGCAGTCACATCCCACGTATTTGGCAAGGGCGTGACCAGAAGATTCCCGAAGTATGCTCAAATATATATATATAAAAATAAATAAATTACAAAGCAAATCTGTAAATGTAACTTTTTGACTTAACTGTGTTGTTGTGTCTGCAGAAGAAAACTGAGAAATTTGTGCTGCAGTTGAGTGCGGAGGAGCTGATCAGTCTGGTGGAGTTGATCCTGGCTGAGTCTGAGCTGAGTAGTCACACTGAGGCCCATAAAGACACTCAAACCTCCAACTCTCTGCTCCAGTCCCGCCTGCCTCTGCTTCACTCCTACTGCAACGGAGAGATGGACAATATCAAACAGGTGGCAGAGTACCTCATCAACTGCATCAAGAAACAAGAGGACAGGTACGCTTTTATTGCTGGGTTTCAGATGACGCCGCAATGTTCTATTGGACAATCATATTTATTACAGGTTTAGGTTAATCTGTCTTTATTCTGAAATGTAGTACATCAGGATCCACACAATCAGTGAATACACAATAGATAAGACCTATCAGTTGTGTCAAGTGACCTTGACTGAAATAAGGAGGCACTTGAAATTCATATTGTTCAAATGCAGATTCTTGTTGAACTACAGTGAGTTCTTGAGTCTAGTCACTCATAGATATGATCAGGTTCAACATTTGTGAGTTTACCTTTTGGATATTTCATAGTTTATATCATTAGGACAAACTGGCTCTTGCCCCCATCTAGGAGCATGACATCGTCACATTGTAGAACCTGAAAACCACCAATTCACCTGCACTACTGTATCTGTAGCTGTTTCTTTTCCCTATCACTAACTGCTTGGTTTTGCACTGTGAAAACATACATTATGGGGCAATTACATATTTATCAGAGGGTTATTTCAGTTCTCATCTCATGTACTTTTCTGCACTGTATTGTTTGGTCTAATTAGCACAAATATTGGCCCCTGTATACAGCACACTGATAAAAGTGCACTACATCGCAGCTTTTTTTCATGTGAGCGCAGATGAACTTTTCCGACTCGTCTGTCAGCCACAATGCCGTGGACCAGGGAGAACTCAATAATTAGGTCTATTGGTGTGAAATTAAAAGCAGCCGAAGTGGTCTTTGCTGTGATCTCTTTAAAAGCTCAGTGTATTATAATGAATCCGAGCGGATTAGGCCACGGCTCTAAACTTGCCTGTGTTGTGAATTCCTGCTCTGACTTAGCTGTCAGAGATCAGGGTGCAACTCTTTGTGGAGGCAAACCCTGCTTTCATGAATATGTCTCTCGTTATTAAACCGCTTTAATGAGGAAACTTTGGCCAAGGTCAAGCAAAATTAGCTTCTGTATTATTGTATTTTAAGTACAGCTAAGCTTTCTGGTAGAATGGTTGCTAGTGAAAATGTAACAGGATAAAAACATGTTGGAAGTAAAGGCTTCTGGCCTTGTAGTGAATCAACATACTCATATGGCAGATAAGCTGGTGTTTACTCCAATTACACACTATCCATTTAAAGACAGCACTTTGCTCTCCATCAAGGTCACTCTGATTTACTCTAATGCACAACTGTAATCACTCCTTTGGTTTGTACAAGGTGCAGAATATTAGGCCGTCAAGAGCCTTAGTCAGTAAGAGGATTTCCTATGATGAGTTGAAGGCCTTTTAATACAAATGCATAGACTCTAGTGTGTGCCCAGTTATACTGTAGTGTAAATTGTACCAAGTGTAGTTTCTTTAAATATATATTTTTATATATTTGTTTCAACAGTGAGATGAACCAGCGATGTCAGAACCTGTTGCTGCAGATTTACCTGCACTTCCCAGAGGTGATCCAGCACGTGAGTCTGCCTGAGAGCACCTTCAGCAGCGGAGGAGCGGCCGACGGCAGCAGCTGTAAGGTACAAATACACAGAGATGATCAGGTGTCTTTACGCTTTTTGGTTTTAAACTATATAACATCTGTAGATCATTATTTTACATTTTGTTCATTGTAAGCCGCAAAAAACTATTTAAATTTTCATTTAGATGTATTTGTTTGTATTTAGAGGAGACACTACAGGCAAAACCCACTTTCTTCATTGTTTTGTGTTTTGGTCAGTTTGGTCTCTTTGTATACAAGCTTTTGTGTGGAAACAACAAAGCTGCCCACTCTGCACTGAAAGATATTTTATTTTTTAATTAAATCAACTTGCAGCCAGAGTTATATGGGAGAATGTAACTTCAGGGACAGATGGATGTGTTTTATGTGTTTCACTGAAGCTGCCTGTCCAGGTCATCATTGTAAATGAGAGGTTGTTCTCAATTGACCCACCTGGTTAAACATTGAATTAATAAATAAATAAATGGATCACCCCTTAAAGTAGCACCTGCATACACCAAACTTTACAGTCTGATACTTAACAAGATTTAGACAGATCTCACTGAAGGATTTGTTGATATCTAATTCCAAATTTACCAAATTTATTAAAGTTTTAACTCCAAAAAATTAGCTGAAATTTGAATATTTAAGCAACTTTTCTGTGAAATTAAGCTTACTCAAATAATAAAATAGAAATGTTTTTTATGCTTTTTGGTGGGGGTGTTTGATATTAAATTATATAATATATGTAGGTCATTATTTTTTTTGGTATTATTTAGTTAATTGTAAACCTCAATATTGATCTAAATCTGCTTAATATTAGAAACAGATTCAGTGGCTTCATGTTAAAACTGCAGAACTGACAAGCTTGCCTCCTCAGTCTGTCATTTTGCTGTAACGAGCAGTGGATTTTAATATACATGTTTTTATTGTTGGAAAATAGCTACATGACATTTTTTAACCCTACATGTATGATCTGGACCCTGAATTTTTTGGAATAATCACAAGTAAGGACAGAGCAGTGAGTCAAGATGGGGGACATACGACATTTTTAGCACCAGAGTCTCAAATGTAGGACAATACAGGATTACTCAGACATGCATAAATTTACAACTCAGGGTTCGCTAATGATGAAGGAACATTGTTTATAAAAGTCGATATTTAAACTTTGATATTTTCTCAGCTTGACGTTTTGGTGCATCGTTTGGTGACACTGCTCGCTGACATTGGAGACTCCAAATCTGCTGAGGGCCGTGTTTCTGATGCTAACCTCGCATGTAGGAAACTGGCAGTGTCACACCCAGTGCTTTTGCTCAGGTAAATACAATAGATCTGTTTTGATATTTAGTACGATGACGAAACCATTTGACCTTTGACCCCTTTACCCTCCAGACACCTGCCAATGATCGCTGGTCTGTTGCACGGCCGCATTCACCTAAACATTCACGAGTTTCGACAGCAAAACCACATGACCTTCTTCAGTAATGTGCTCGCCATCCTCAAGCTACTGCAGCCTCTAGTTTTCCACAGTAACCACCAGAGGGCGCTTCAAGACTGTCTCCTGTCATTTATGAAAGTTCTTCAGGTTGGTTCTTCACTCTCACAAGAGCAATACACACAATTATGTATCTGTAGGTATTTGAAGCTATTTTAATTTACATCTGTTACTGTGTTTTTCAGAACTTCCAGAGGTCCCGTTTTCCACTGGTCTTTATTAACAAGTTTCTTCAGTTCACTCAAAAATACATTACCCATGATGCCTCTGCTGCCATTCCCTATCTGCAGAAGCACTCAAACATTCTGCAGTAAGTTTACAAAACCTAAATTAAAGGTGCACTGTGTAACTTTTCTGCTGCCAACTGTTTGTCTCAATTGAGATCTTATTGCTTTGTATTATCAGGCATTTATTTAATTACACATGATTTTTAGCTAAAACCCCAAACAAAACAAAAAACACATAAAAAATGAGAAACAATTGCCTCTCCATAGCCCTGATCTGTAACTTGGCTTGGTAGTATCAAATTGTTGTCTCTGTGGAGTTTAATGCCATTATGTGGAACATTCCAGGAAAATAATAACATCTCCATGGGCACAAGAAGCATTTCCTCAATCAGAAAGGTTACATACCGCACTTTTAATGCTTAATAAACTAGTAGTAGTAGCCCACTGAATCGAAGGTTGGCGGTGCGATTCCATCTCCCACAGATGAATACTGTCATTGTGTCCTTGGGCAAGACACTTAACCAACCTTTCCTAGCATCTGTGTACAATGGTGTATGGATGTGTGTGTGAATGTGTGAGTGGTTCCTTCATGTAAAATGCTTTGAGTGCCTTGAAAGTGGAAATGTGCTATATAAACATGACCATTTTGCTGATTATAAAATACATTTATTTGTTTTCCTATTTTACAGAAGCCTAAGTGCAGAAAATCCAGACCTGGTTCAGTTAAAATCTCTATTGGCAGGTCTGACTTTACCTGTAAAGAGCTCTTCATCGGAGGTCTCAGCGGAGGAGCGCGATGGTGAGAACAGACGTTTTAGACACATTTATTATTATTAAAGATATTGTAATTGAACAAAATGGATTCCTTTTTCACAGATGATGTAGCGGCCGGATCCTTGCCCTTAGTGAACATCTCTGCCTCGGTGTCGATAAGTCAGGCCGATTTGACACGGTACCTGAAGAAGATGTCAAGAGGAGAAGCAGTGGAAGGTAACTATTATTACTGAGGAACACTTTATATAAAACCACTTCTGCTTAAGTGATATAATGAAATGTGTTTCCACAGTAGAGAAAAGTTTCTGCTTTACTTATATTATTTATATTTATTGAAAAGGTCACTGTTTGGTCTGTGGAGCGCTGTAAAATTGTGATTAAGTTAAGACAGAAACACACAAATAAACAACACATATTGGTTACTTATTGGTTTAGAGATTCAAATGAAATGACTTAATTATCCTATTAAATGTTCAGGTACACCCCAAAACATGTTGCCGAGAAAACTAAAGCTAAAAAAAGATTATTACTGACTGCTTTCACACCATTTGCTAAAACATTTTTTCATTTCCATTTAGTTTTATTTATATTTAGGGGAGACACTACAGGCAAAACCCATTTGATTCAGTGTTTTGTTTTTTGGTCAGTTTGGTCTCTTTGTATACAAGCTTTCATGTGTAAACAACAAAACTGTCCACTCTGCACTGAAAGATATTTTAATATTTAATTAATCAACTTTCAGACATTGACTTAAATGGGACAATGTAAATTCAAAGGCCGTTTTCATAAAATGCATTTTCCCCCCATTGGAACATAAACATTGGACCTTAAAGTAGCACCTACACACATCAAACTTTACAATCTGGTACTTAACGAGATTTAGACAGATCTTACTGAAGGATTTGTTGATAGCTAATTTCAAGGCTGACTTATTAAAGTTTTAACTCTAAGAAATTAGGCAAAAATAAAATTTTTAGACATTTTTCAGTTAATTTTACTCAAATAAGATAGCCAAAATCCCCTCTATATATATCTGTCCCACAAATGGTAAATTTTGGCTATTTTTACACATAAAATGCCCTATTTATATATGAAAACATTACAAGAATGATGAAATAACTTCATTTAGTATGTCTATAATGAGCCATAGATGTTCATAAATCAGCCTTCTACAGCTGAAATCTCATTGTAGAACAGAAAAATAACGAGATTTTTCCTCTAGCACAAAATAAAATTCCCCACGATAAATATTGACCCCCAAAAAGTAGTTTCATCTGCCATGTGTCGAACTATATAGTAATTGTCATGACAGGCCTATGTTCACCTGCAGTGTCTTGTCTTATTACGACAATTTCATACATTCATTGTTCCGAAAATTACCTCTTATAGCTAACTTCTTTTTCCTTGTCTGATTCACTGTAGACGTGTTGGAAGTGTTGACAGAAGTGGATGAGAAGTCGAGGAGGAGCCCAGAGATCGTACAGTACTTTATAGTGCGTCATAAAAACTTGTGTATCACCAGAGTAACTGTGCTTGGTGTTGTTTGTCGATCGTATGTAACAGTCTGTACTTTTGTTTGTAGAGTGATCTGCAGAGACTCATGGCTTCATCAGAGGAACTGTGTCGAAACATGGCGTTCAGTCTGGCTCTGCGCTGTATCCAGAACAACCCCAGGTGACTTGATGTGCATTTGAATCTCATGCAGCATCGGACTGTGTCAGTGTTTATGTGAGATGTGAAATGTGTGGGTAAATGAGTGGTTTAGTAAGTGGTGGAAGAAGCGCTCAATTTTGTTACACAAGAAAAAGTACAGATGTCAGAGCAAAGAAATACTAACAAAAATATCACATGAAAAAAAATCTACTCAAGTAAAAGTATCCATTTAAAAATGAGTAAAAAAGAGTGAAAGTATTTCATGCAGATTTTGAGGTCAAAGCTTCAAATGTAGTAATTTTGATAAAGATTTGTGCAGAAACAGAAACAATTTAATCAATAGTTGTTGTTTTTTTAGCTGTTTTTATTTGTATATTTTTGTTTGCTCAAATTTTGAACATGTTAAAAATAAACCCCAAAGCCTTTTCAGAAAGTCTTAAACAATAATAAAAAAAAAAAAAAACTTTTATTCATCATTTTTATTTTATTTTTAGTCCTGTTCTAAAATGTAGAGTAGAAAGCACAGATACTTTGTGCCAAATGTAGTGAAGAAAAAGTGAAATGAAAGTGAGTGTCCACTTTAAAATCAGCAAAGCAAGTAAAGTAGATAACAAAAATGTATATTTAAGTACAGTACTTAACTGTATTTCATTTTAGAAAGTAAAGTAAAAATAGTAAACTAAATTTGTAGTAGCATAAATCAGATGAGAACAAAATTATTAGTTCAACAGGATTTTTGACACAAACTGATTTTTTAAATATATATAATTCAAGTATTTCTCTTATTTTCCTATTAAACAAATAACTCAAATGCCCTGGAGAGTTCTGATGCTCATCCATCTTTGTTTTATATTCTTCAGTTATTGCCCTGTGTCACTGATACATTATTTATATCATTGTCTTTATTGCAGCTTGGCGACTGACTTCTTGCCAACTTTCATGTACTGTTTGGGCAGCGGTAACTTTGACGTGATCCAGACAGCTCTCAGAAACCTCCCTGAGTATGTGCTTCTATGTCAAGGTAAATGAAACACCTCTTCAGCTGCAGTGAAGGGTTGAACAGATATTTTGATTCCTATGTTAAAGTGAGATGTGACTATAGAAACTCCGTCTTCTCTCTCTGCAGAACATGCCGACATCTTGCTCCACAAAGCCTTCTTAGTGGGCATCTACGGACAAATAGACACAAGCTCGATGATTTCAGAGTCTATGAAGGTTCTGCATATGGAAGCCACAACCTAACAGTTTTTTAAAAATACCTGTTAATTCTAGTTTTCATTCCAAAGTGAATTTTGCATTACTGTTTTTGTAGATCTACTTATCTCATAGGTTACTCAAAAGCTCTTTACATTAGTGGTGTGAAACCGCCATTGGCCTTCTGTTAATTTGGTAACCAGTAAAGCCTCTGTATCTAAATATTTCTATCAAAAAATAAAAAAATAAAAACATAGCAATTTGTTTGTTTTCAAATTATACGCTAAAATCAAAGTCAAAATTGGAACCCACACCCACCCGTCTGAAATAAATGAATGTCCAAAATACTGATTGCAAGCTGTAACAATCCCTTTTGTAGCTTTGGAATGCAAGCTTTAAATTTTGTCTTGCTTCATTTTGAGTTTATTCTTTCATTTGTAAGAACACAATTTTCCACATAAACCAATTATTACCTTTCACTTTTAGCTGTTTCAAAGATAGGACAAAGTGGTGCCAGGTTTGTGGGCTTTCATTTTATTCCAATAATTTGTAGGTCCTGATAAAGGGGAGCGGCTGTCATCGTGACTCGCTCTTCACTGGGGTGTTGCAGACAAATTAAAGGCACAATGTTCACGCTGCAATGGAAACCGTTTTGGCGTGAAAGTGTGAGTGGTTTTGCCCAGTGCCTCTGACTTCATCTGAAAAGCTCTCGATGGAGTCAAAGGCACAAGTTAAACAATGCGGAGGCACGCCGATAAACTAAGGAAGTGCACGTCCCCATTGGTGGCAAACTAAGCATGGAAGTAATTGTTCAATCACCGACTAAAGAAAGCTTTGAAGGCTGATGCGGGTCTGACTTTTTAGTGTGGAGAGTAGCAGGGTTTGGTTACATGGACAAACAGTGGTGGGAGTGGGGGTCTTATAACTCAGACTATAGGACATGTCCACACCAGCAGCTAAGGGGAATCTGACATTCAGGAGGATAGATGGCTGTAAAAGAATATTTCAACAACATTTTTGGGGCTTTGTAATCTAATGCAGCACAAAGGTCAAGTTAATAACTCAGAATGTTTTCAAACATATTAAACAAAGATTTAGAAATACATAAAATGATAAGATACAAGTTTATCAATGCATTTGATCCTGTGTGTGTTTTTGGGTTTTGGGGTAAACGGGAGTGCCCGGAGGAAATGCACAATAACATGGGGAGAAACAAACTGCACAGAAAGGTGCAGGCACGGCGGAAGTTGAACCCAAAACCTTCATGCTTTTTTGCTGTATATATTCATGTCCTCCAACCCCAGTTAACATTGACAATATTCTATTAGTTTGAGAATATGGTGTATACATGAAAATGGGAAAAACATTTCAAGAAGTCATATCCAAAACTCCAAATCATTTCTATTGTGGTGTACACATAAACTATTTCCACATACTTGTATAGATAAATGTGTCTTTATCATGTGTCTTCTGGCCTCTGCTGCTCACTTCCTGTGTACGTGTAAAAGTGTACATTGCACCTGTTTGGTTTCCTATAACCAGCTGAAAGCTGTGTTTATGGTTTATCAATCACTGGAGCACAGGCCTCTGCAGAGCTGCTCTTGGTGCGGCGCCAGCGTCTGATTGGCTGAGCAGCAGTGAGGCGAGACCGGGCTGAGTGACAGCTAACGAGAAGGGAGGGGCCAAAGTGCACCGCTGATCGTCCTGATGGAGTCTGTGATAAGGCAGACCACTTTATTTGTCAGCTGACAACTTCAAGTATGATCTTCATCTTTGTGCATTTCTCAGCTACTGTATAGTACAGTGTAGTATCCACAATTTATATTCCACCTCATTCAAGTGTATTTTTTCTGTGGTTTGCAGCATTCAAAACTAATATGGAGGTAACTGATAGCATTTTCATACTTTGTCCTTTCCCTGATACAACTCCAGGCTTGGGAACCACACAGAGGTGCACTGTGGAATATTTCAATTTCCTTTGGCAAAACACAAAACGATTTTCATACCATTTCCTGGCATGATTTGTGGCCATACCTCTGTGTGCCAACAGCTGTTTACTGACACCCCTCTGTATCCACCCATTAGCCTCGTCCCAGCCTTAATACGGTTTGATCGTCCCTACATCAGAACATATCCTCCTCTATGTAAAAGTGTGCAGTGAGTGATGGGCGAGCAGGAATGCGTTCTAACCCAGATGTGCTGGTACCTGCCCGCGCACATCTGTCTGCTCTCCGTCATCATCTGCGTGGCACCTCAGCCTTAGATCATCTCCTCTGCTCCACGCTTCAGTTGCACTTGGCTCGCATAGCACAAAACAGTGGTCCGTCTGTGGCATCTCTCTGCTCTTTGGCACTTTGAAGTCTCAAGTGTGATTGCTGTTGGATTGTGGCTGCTTTCTCCTTGAAGGCTCTGACATGAGAAGCAGGATGGGGCTCAGGTTTAGCCCAGGTCCAGTGATCCGGGACTAAAACAATCAGCCTGCTCTGTGTGAGGATAAAATCACTGTGCACAGTGAGGGACAGGCCATAGGGGCTTCCTCAGCCATGAAATCCACTTAGCTTCAAGTTCCAAGCACATTTTTGGGATGTTGACTCAATTACACCAACCCAGACCTGAATTAGTGATTTTAACATGGATTTAAGTTCAAGATTAGATTTTAATTTACAACCAAAACAATTAATGTCTAAACTATGAGTCTACCTGGATATTAGGCCTGATAAATATATTTTAAAAGTAAAAGGGCAACAGTGGCTCAGTTGGTGTGGGTGTTTGTGTTTGTCCACTGATCCGAAGGTTGTCAGTTCAAATCCCGTTATCGACATAAACATCATTGATAGAGCAGTTAGATTCACTGACCCACAGGTTGGTGGTGCAATTCCAGCTCCCACAGATGAATGCTGTTGTTGTGTCCTTGGGCAACGCACCTCACCCCCAGTGTCTGCGTACACCGGTGTGTGAACGGGTGAGTGGTTCCTTGATGTAAAACGCTTTGAGTGCCTTAAAGGTGGAAAAGCGCTATATAAAAATGTGACCATTTACCATGTAGACACTTATATTATTACTTCTGTATCGATTTATTGTTCAGTAAGAGATGATCAATGTTTTTTTGCACTCAACGTTTATTGCAGTGTGATTTTCTTAAAGTACACTATGGGTACACTATTTCTTTTTTCTGGGGGGTCCGCCACCTGTTTGTCTCCATCGAGATGTCAGTCAGCTAGGTAGTATCCATAGCAAATGAAAGTTTTGAAAAGTAAAGAACGTATTATTTTTGTTTCAGCGTTTTTGTTTTGTTGTGAATTAAGTTTATTTTCCCATATATTTTCCCATTCAACTTTACCATTATGTTCTACTCCTGCTATTTGCATTTTACAGTGTACCTAACTGTGACCCTACACCCCTCGATCCCTGCACATTGTCAAACAGCGGCAGTTGCGTGTTCGTGTAGATTGACCCGTCTGATAAGTGTAATAATGTGACGTATCATTAACAGACAAGATTTAAGTGACAGCCCTTAAGCCTCACTTACACTTTCATTAAATATTGATCTTATCTGGCCCCATTGTCGCTACAGTCTGCAAATTACACCACACAGATAGATTCGCGTGACGGCAGAGATGGCGATAATCATCTTTCTTTCCATGACATTTGGCAGAACTCTTGTTTTATGAGCTAATGTGTCATTGTCGTGAATGAGGACCAATAATAATGTGGGCTATCTCCATTATGTCAAAAGAGTATCTTGTAACGCGAGGCCAGAGAGGGAGAGTTAATCCACTTCAGCCGAGTCTGTCAAGCAAAAGGCCAAAACTCACTAATTTGATTTCAATTTTATCAAGTACTTTGCTGCAAGTCAAAAAATGTTCCCATGACACTCAGTAATCATCGGAAACAAGTATTTTTTACACCAGGACTACTAACTACATGCACTGTCAAATATAGTAAAAAATTAAATGTATTCTGTCAAATGGACAAAAATTTGCTTTGAGTTTTGCTGCTCAAGATGCTTCTTCAGTTCTGGTCAGATCACTGTGGACACTGCCCTATCTGTCTGAAGGGACGAGCTAACTACACTTAACACTAACACACCTGTTGTTTATAGTTTCTGTTTGTTAGCTAGGTCTATTGAACTACCCAAAGTGTTATCTGTGCCTCAAGTATATTTTGCATAATCGTTCAGGCCCCAATGAGCGCTCTCACACTCTCTATTAGCATACTGGCTAGCCCTGTTGTTTTCCTTGTTTTGATCTAGGTCTGAGGATGGAGTTATAAATGGGAGATAGATGATGTCTAACGCAGACATTCCTGATCAAAGATGGATTGTCTTTCCTGACAAAAATGGCCTCTTTAAATCCCCTCTCAATCTATTTTTTTTCTTTAGCTAAGATCTGTACCTCACCATCTTCAAAGGAGTGGTTAGTGGCTTTGGGACGGAGATGTACAGCAGACTGGGGTCCTGAGCTGCTCTCGTGACGTGCTCTTGGTACATTCAGGAGTGGTATATATTATTATATTATTAACTAATATAATATTATTCTTATTGTGATTTTCTCCTGTAGAAAAACAATATAGATGAAAATGGAAGATGCACAATGTATCTTTTCTGGTGGAGTGTCTCTGCATACAGTGTTCCGCAATATGGATAATGGTGCCAGATGAGGTGACACAACCAGCGCCAAGTTACAAGTCAGATCTGTAGAAAGGCCCCCACAGACAGGAAGAGTTACTTGACAGTGGCTCAGTAGTAAAGCAATAATATAGAGTCGGACTGGCCCTTGTGTCCTTGAGCAAGACACTCAACACGCCTCTACTGTGTGTGAATTTGGCAGTGCACATGTGGGACAAGTGATTCATTTGCCCTGTTTAAGTCTATTTTCATGCGTGTTGTATCATTCTTTAACATGCACTGTCCTGGTTTCTGCCTTTTATAAATGAATAAAGGCAAAAACCAGGAACAACATCTGACCATTTTCTCCACAGCAGCAGAACAGTTAGCCACCTCAGCCCCTCCATCTCCTCCTCGCCACCACGTTTGTTCCTCTATCAAATCTATCACGCCCAACCATCGTATCATCACCGTCTATTTTTGAACACTTCTAAGCGTCACAGTTTTACAATAACATTTCCAGATATCCAAGCGCTTAGTCCTCCATTTTGTGATTCTGTTTTTTTTGCGTCTTTCCTACTTTCGCCCTTTTTCGACTTTGCAACAACTCAAAGCAAGTTTAAACAAGTCTTTCGCAAAGCCCGAGCAAAAGTGCCACGCAGCCTCCCATTGGTGTCTGCTTAAACCCAAACACAATCACCGGTCTGTCGCTCCAGCCGAAGCACTTGCTAATGATACAATGATTACCGCTTTAGCTGCGAATCCTCCGTGTTCTCCTGTCATCCCCGTACACCTCCGAATACCTGGGAGATCGTTAACACCTGGCATTAGACATCACTATTGTAGCTCTAATTCCTCCTTCAATTATCCTTGAGCGGGTCTTTTGAACAACGTTGTCAGTCCCCCCCTCTCCAAGCCGGTTTTCCCCAATTTGGTCCCTGATTATGGAGATCATTAGAGCATTAGAGGAGACAAACACTCTATAGTGAAGATGTGAGTTCGGGGGCAGGTTTTAGACAGAGCAGAAATCCCTGGGACTACCTGTGTGCTAACCGCTAACTCTAACGGCTATTCACATGTCAGTCGCTCCTCACATTGTGTTTGTTTAGCTACGCTCAGACCAGACACTTGTAATCTGCCCCCCCACACAACGCAAACTCAAGAAATCGCTTCCTCCAATTTGGTTTTGTCTGAGCTAATTCTTGCATCATGGTTTACTGGCATCGCAGCTGACCAAATGTGTGGTCATGATCCGCTTCAGAAGGAGGACAGTGAGATTGTGCGCTCTAGCCGGTGGGGTCGCTGGTGCAAATTTCACCAGATTTAAATATTATGTGCGTTTCGATTCTATTTTGAAATCTGAAGGTTGGTTCGCCTACTGCGGTTGTGTCCTTGAGCAAAACACTTCACCCACTTTGACTGTTAAGGCAAATCACATCATTTAGATCAAAGTAATACAGGCTATTGTTGTTTTAAAAGTGCAATATGTAACTTTTCTGTCTGTTATTGCTTTGCCTGGAATGTTCCACTGTATGGCATTAACTTACGTATCTCCATGGAGACAAGCAGGCGAGGCCAAGTTACAGAAGGGTAAACATTTTTATACAGCGGTTTTCTACGTTCAAAGCACTCAAAGTGTTTTACGTCAGTCTTTTACGTTCGTCAGCGGGATTCGAACCGGCAACCTTCATATCAGTGAACAAACAAGTCAGATCTGCGAAGAGGAGAGGGGGAGAAGAGGAGTCACAGCACAAAGCATGTTTTTCTAGCATTTTTTTGAGCAATAAATAAATAAACATGCACTCGAATACAGTACATGCAATAATAGTTACATTTAATGCCATACTGCGGAGTATTTCTGGCAAAACAATACCACCCTATGATCCCTAAACCCTGCATTACTAACACTATGAGAGCATTATAGTGTTTGTTTGGACAGGTGCAAGATAAAAGAGCCACAGGTGAGGAGGAGCTGACCGTATCCTGAGTCACCTTGGTCCTGTCAGCCTTCCCTGTCCCGGGACGTGTGCGGCACTTCAAAAGCCCGCACCTGACGGCATGTTTCAGCTGTCTGTCTCGGATGATGGTGATGATGACGAGCGGTTAGCGACGTGCACGCCGTTAGCCGCTGTTAGCTGATATGTTTGGGATTAATTGAGACACCTGTGTTTAATTCTCCCGCACATCAGCGATCTGTCAGTGAGCGGGAGCGTCCGCGTCACTCACAAATGTGTCAAAATCCTTGTCCCGCACAGCTGCAGACAGGAAAAGACAGAACTGGGATATGTTTGATTTAGGGACGCATCGCAAAACTAAAATCAATACATAAACCAGTATAGTAAAATCTCTTTAGTTATGTTATAGTCTTAACTCTTAGGCCTGTCACGATAACATATTTTGTGGAAGTATAGACGATAAACGATAATATTGAAACTAATTTATGGCACTGACAGCAACCCAAGAGCAGATTTAAACCACAAAAACTATTCTAAATCTACAATATTGTTAAAAATAGTTTGGTTCTTAGTTTGCATCTGTAATGAGTCATACAAATTAATAATTCAACCTTTTTACGGCTTAAATCTTGACATATAGCCAAAAAATAACCAAAAATGTCCCAGTCGTGCAAAGAAAAAGTACACACGATAAATATTGACTCCTAAAAATACAGGTCCAACTTTCATATATGGAACGATAAGTTGATATAGTAATTATATCATGAAGGCTAATTGAATCGGATAGTTAAAGAAGTAAAAGGAGCTTTGCCTAAAATGTTTCACAATATAGCCTTTATTCATCTATCTCCATGGAGACAAGCGGGTAGGCCTACATCTATGACTCATTACACATGCAAACTAATTACTAACATGTTTTATTCTGCTGTTTGTTTATCGCAGCTCATGATTTTTCAACAATATCGTAGATTCAGAATATATATATCACTTCAAAATACGTTATCTTGATATACGTTATCTATCTACAAGCAGGTGACACCATAGACTGAAGTACTAGTCAGATCAATGAGGAGGCGAGCCTGTTCAATGGATGTTTTTCAAAGTATTACAATGTACAAAAGATATATGAGATTAATGCCATACTGTGAAACATTCAATAATAGGATCTGCATACCATAAGACAAGCAGGTGATAGACTCCACCAGAAAAAATACATAGTGCAGCTTTAACAACAGCAATAGCATAGTGACAGAATGGAAATAGTATGGTAACTAAAGGTGTAATAATGATAATTGGATGGTAATTACTCAAACGTTAACCCAGTAGCATAGAACACTGTGAAATATCGAAATTATGGTCTGTATTTCTTGGTAAATTGAATTAAAACAAGACTTCTACAAACACTGCATTCATCCCACGTTATTCCAATGGTAAAAAGTAAAAAGTAGAAGTATTTCAGGCAGACTTTGAGATCTAATAAAGCTTCAAATCTTGTGATTTTTATAAAGATTTGTGCAAAAACAATTCCTCCTATCTTTTTTTTTCTTTGTATATTTTTTTTTTGCTCAAACTATGACCTTGATAAAAATAAACCCTGCAGGCTTTTCAGCAGGTCTCAGACAATAATAAAAATACTTAAACTTTTCAGTACTGTTCAAAATGTAGTGGAGTAGAAAGTACAGATACCCATGTTTTTAACTTAAGTACAGTATTTTAGTGCTTTTACTACATTACGTTCCACCACTGTGTTATTCCATTGCAATGCTATTTCTAGAACTGGATAATTGTAGGTCTATATGAATATCTGAAATCTACCAAATCTTAAAAATATTTGAAAAAAATAAATAAAATCAAAAACATAACATATACAGACAAGGGCATTTTAGATTCATATACACTGATCTCCAAACATAAGGCCCGACGCATCACTTGTCAGAGCGTTTTTGCTTTGTTTTCGTAGCTTTGTACCTGTGTGTAATCAATTAGGATTGCGCGTCCATTAACTACTTTCACAGTGGTGTTAAAGGGGGATTTGTGTGTGTACTTTGAGCGAGGCAATTTGTTGAGTGAAGAGCTTAAAGTCTGTAAACAGGATCTGTTTCACACCCCTGTTAGTGTGCCAGGGAAAACACTACAAACAACAGGAACATTATGGTAAAATGAAAGCTCTCACTCAATAAAAAAAAAACATTTTAGACACATTGTTTATACTGCAATCTGAAGTCTGCAATTTGAGCTGTGTGCGATTTTGGCAAAAGATATTTAACTGACATTTTTCTGACAAGTATTGATTGTGATTAGATTTGTGATTTTAAGTTTTAATAATCAGCTTCTGTTCAAGTTCACTTCATTTTAAACCTGTCAAAAAGAACTGACACAAAACAGGAATGTGAACTGGCATGTTGTGAAGGAAATGATAGTACTTTAAAAATACAGCCTTTTGAGTTGCTAATTGTGTCCAATCAAATTGTAATTTTGATTTGATTGTGATTAACCTTGCAGCCCCCATGTGTATGACCTTAATACAATGTAATTCTCAATACATCGATATTTCCATTGAAAGAAGCACTCTTTTTCTCAATAATATGACTGTTCCGAACATCTACTGCAAACTCCTGACCTTCTACACATCTCTTTTGTACCTTGTCAAAGCATCCAAACCACTTGACAATTCAAAGAGTAAACCTGAGCGGGTCACATGACTTGGCAGAGGGAGGGGACACAGAGAGTACAGGTAAGACCACCTCTCTACACCTTCACTCTCCACCCATCGCTTTCTAGACAAAGTGCTGCAGCGTTCACTCAGAGGACCCTGGCCACATGACAGAAAATCTACTCATTTCAAAGACTTAAGACATGTTTTTGTTCTCTCACAAACAGTCAGCTCTATAGCCAGCCCTGGCCCCTGCTCCGATGCTCCTAAGTGGACTGCACCTCAGCATGTTTACCCCGGGGCAGCTGGTGTCTACTCTTCTGCCTGCGGTCCTTCATTCTCCCACAGCTCACTTCTTCCCTGCGTTTCCGACCAGACTGAGCGCCCAACCTCCCATCCTGATCCCTGGACCTTTTCTCAGCTATGAGTCTTTGAGGAGTTATCTCCAGCCCGAGCCCTGTAAGGAGGCGCTGCTGCTGGCCACACAGACTGTGGGGCTGGGCCAGTTCTCCGAGAGCATAGGTGAGTGTGAGCCAAACACAGTATTATGTTGTGATGTGGGGACACGCTGCTAACGCCAATCTGGCAGTAAGTGCAGATACTTAGACAGGGAGCGTCACCATCTGACTGCTGAGTAAATGTTTACAAAAGATTGGCTAACAGCTCGTAACTAACAATCAATTATGAGGCAGTGTTAAGTGTGCCTAATGATGGCTGTGCTAATGATCCAATCCAGAGACATTAGCTGCTTGTCACCGTTGGCGCGGGTGTAATTGGTGCTTGTGCGGCACTTTCCAGATGAACAGCGGCCAGTGAAGCAGCGGCGCGCCCGGGCCAACTACAGCAGCTGGCAGCTGGAGGAGCTGGAGAAGGCCTTCGAGAGCACGCACTACCCAGATATCTTCATGAGGGAGGCCCTGGCCCTGAGGCTGGACCTCATCGAGGTTAGAGTACAGGTAATTGACTGCACGGGAAATGCACGTTTCATACCACTTTAATTCCAATTAATTAGTTAATTAGCAAATCAAATTATGTAGCCAAGCTTCATTATGGATTTAGAGCGGATTAAATGTCCGACTGAAATGCACATTCATGTGAAGTAGTAAAACTGTAGTCGAAATAAATACATTTAAATATTATACTCTCTGAAAGACTCAATCCAACATTTATGAAATTAATATGACTGTTGTGTTAACCCATCTACCCTCTGCATTGTTTACAATGTCCAATTATTTTAATAATTTTTTAAGTAAATCATTTGTATGTTCCAGGTTTGGTTTCAAAACCGTCGAGCTAAAATGAGGCGTCAGATGAAACTAAAGGGGCAGATGTCAGGTCCTTTTGTCCTCACAAACAGAGACAGTGATGCAGCTCTGGACAGAGGGGCTGTAGGACACACAGAGGGGTGTAAGCCAGGACAGGACAGAACATGTCCATGGACCAAAGCCTCTGGAGCTTTGAGTCTCCACACTGTCCCGGGACAGAGGGCAGAAGGGCCCAGCTCAGAGCAACGCCGCTGCTGCAGCATCGCCAGACTGAGGGCCAAAGCCCGAGAGCACGAGGCTGAGCTCCACAGCTCTGTGACAGCAGACAAACTGTCCACAGCACAGGACACCCAGACCAAGGACACACTCTGAATCCTGTTTGTGCAACTCTCACAATGAAAGGCTGAGTGCCAGTTTACCTCTGTTTATATATTTGTGTGTATATAAATCTGTCTATTTTAACACGTTACACATTTATAAGATCTTTATGGCATTTACAGCTGTAATCACCAGTGTACTTTATTATTGTGATGTTTTCAGTCTTTTCATGTCTGTACCTCTTTAACACTATACTGTGTGTAAATCTATAGTGCTCTGAAGTGAGACTGCAGACGCATTAATAGAAAGTAAATGAAGCACTGACAGGCTCATCCTGACCTGCTCTGATCCGGACGTCTGCGAGCCGACACACGTCCTCTCAGGAAACACTGGAAATAACAAAAGAAATCAGAAACAATCAGATTACAAACAATTACTCATGTCTTAGACGGCTGTGGTTTAGGAGTCACACATGAATAACAACGAATAAAACAAATAACAGTATTTACACAAAGGAAATAAAATGAACAGTTAACATTGTATTATTCAGTTATGTAAAAAGAATACAGTTAACTAAAACTATTACCAAACTCCATATGTGAAAGTGGTTTAGGGGATAGACCACACTGTTCAGGCAGGAAACTATTTAGGTGCTGGGACTTGGTCAATGCAAGGCTGCCCCCTACTGGGCATCTGTACTGAAATCTATCCACCCTCATCTAAAGGTCCTATATTACACAAAATAGATTCTCGTGAGTTTTAGGCCTTTGTATAATGTTGTATCCTCAGCAAAACACATACTGGAGTTGTGTTTTGTTTTATTCACACATTATTCTGGTTTACACCTCCAAAGCTCAAAATGCTCTGCTCCACCTTGTGAAGTGGTAGTTTTCAACTTAACAGCTATCTTTTACCTTATGTTTAGTAGAGATTGGCTATTCCAGGGGTGCAGTTACATAAATGATTCTAATGAAGGTGCATGGAGTTTAAAAACACAGTGGAGCACTTCCTGTATTACCACATGACATGACAAGGTGGAACAGAGTGTTTTCGGTGTGCAAATATAACTCAGCCTAAATATGTAGGTAGGGTTTGTGAGTTAAACATTTGTGAATGAAACAAAACACAACTCCAGGTCTGTTTGTGATGAGGAAACAACATTATAACATAGATCTGAAAATAAAGTAACAAGGAACCTTTAAGCTTGCCCAACTTTTGTAATCAGGGCTCAATCTGATGCTTGTCTCTATGAAGGTGTATTTGCTTTCCATCAAATTTTCCATAGTAGCCTATAACAAAACATTTATCTTCTATTTATTGAATTGTTAAAAAAAAACAAAAAAAAAACAAAAACAAAAGTAACCTAGTGGGCTCACATCCCCACAGATCTGACCTGTAACTTGACCTGGTGATGTCACTTGCTTGAACCCATGGAGATAGATAGATTTATGGAATATCGAGCAAATATCCAGACAAAGCAATAATAGACTATCTCACCTGAAGCATGTGCTGACCCTCCACCTGAAAAGTTCCACAGTGCGCCTTTAATCCCCTTTTATCCCCGAATAAACTTTAACGTACCAGCATATATAATAAATGGCACTCACTATTCATTCCGCAGTATCTTCTCCATCGTTGAGTGCGTGACTTAATTAGAGTAAATATGAGCGGGGGAAACTCACACCAGCGCGCGGCTCCTGCGTCCACAGCGCGCGGGCAGTCACGCACGTGCCAGGCGGAAGCAGGACGCAGCTGCACCGGCGCAGTTCACGGTCAGCCCCCCGCAGTCTGCCCGCGCTCGTGTTGTCTTCCTTACACCTCCTTGCCAGTCGTTTACGGGACTTTTCGGTGCTTGTTGCTCCTCTTTGCCAACAGTGTGTCTCGCGCGCACGGGGGTTTGCTGGACAATGGCCGCCATCAAAGCCTTGGAGCAGTGGTGCAAAACTCAGTGTGATGGATACAGGGATGTGGCTATTACGAATATGACCACGTCTTTTAGGAACGGCATGGCTTTCTGCGCGCTCATACACAAGTACAGGCCGGATTTGATGTAAGTAATTCACCAAAATACAGCTGCGTAAAGTAAACCAGGTCAGATCTCCATTTCGCCACTTGTTGAACTTGAAGTATTTTTAGTGGTCCCTTAATTATGATGTAATGAGAGAGAATTAAGAAAATATGTGTAACTGTATTTATTTTTCCATGGTTTCAGCTCATTAATCACTTTACCTGGGCGCTATGGAACTTTTTTGGTTCAGGATCCACCTTCATGTTAGTGCTTTGCTGAGAATATCCCACACTATGGCTTTAAACTTATTATTAAACGCCAGTGACATGAGCCAGGCCAAGTTACTGCTCAGATCTGTGCGCAGGCAAGCTGATATATCACTCATATAACTGTATAAATGCAAGTGAGATAAGTGTAATGAACATAACAGTAATATCTATAGAGACAGTTAGAGAAAAGTTGCATAGTGTATCTTTTTATTCATTAATAGTCTTTGTAGGTTGTCAGATAATACTGGGTGACACAGTTAAACATAACGCTATACATGAAGATGAAATAGTGATTCTATAAGCTTTCTTTCCCGTTGTGCTCTTGTCAGTAATAAAAATCATCACTTTGTTCTATTCGCAGAGATTTTGAGTCACTGAAGAAGGAGGATGTGTTTGAGAACAACAGACTGGTGAGATGTCAAACTTGTAAAATTAACAAATGTCTTAATTTAAGATCCAAAATCTAGCGTGTAAATCTAGCATCGTTATTGTAAGCCCAAAATACTTGGTATACGGTGGCATTTGTACAGTAGGTTCAATATTTAGCTCAGAATATGAAGGTATCTGGCAACAAAACGTTTCACAAAGGTTTTACTGAATACATTGTGTAAATTCAACTCAGTTTAAAATGACAGACTGTCTGCCATCTGAATTAAAATACACACAAAATATTAGTTGTTTACTTACACTGCCATATGGGACTAAAAAATAGATTTTTTCCAGATGACATCGCTGTTTAAGTTATGTTTTCCTGCCTTGCCATCTATGTGACCTCATTTATGTTGTTAACCCTTGCATGACCTATACTTCCCAATCTGGACATTTATATTATTTTCCCTATTTCCGCAGCTTCCTGACAGTACGTACACAACAGTATATACACAACTCCCCTGTTATTTTAGACAATTCAGAGTGTATAAACAGCTACCGTCCTCACTGCGTCTCATGGCTATTTATTTTGAATGAGGCCTGTTGTCACTGGTCACTCTATACTGACATTGTACTGGAAGGCACTCTATTGTAAACTACTCCAAGTACAAAACGAACTTTAAACCCGGCTTGTGGTCAGTGGGTGCGATCTTGATTCAGGTTCAGGTTTGGTCAAATGCTGAAGAAGCTCCCAGTATAGAAACGTGACACTTGGGTAACTTATCCTCCTGTATATTTTATGAATCGTGTCAAATGTACTGCTTATGTCACTGTAACCCAAATTAGAACTGGTCTTAAGCAAAACCGGATTTTCTTTTGGAGCTGGCATTTCAGCAGCTGTACATTTAATGAGCGTGAGGGCTGAGAGAGAACAATACACCGGTATCCTGCCTCGCTCCCTTACTGTCTTCCTCTCTCTACTTCTCTCCTCTCCCTCATTTCTTCTATCTCTTCCTCTCTCACCCTCTTCTGTCTCGCTCCCTCTCTCTTTCTCACGCTCTCTTTTTCTCTTGTGCTGTCTCTCTGTCTCTTCTCTCTCCTTCCTTCCCTCATCCCCTCTCTCTCCCTCTCTGTCCCCCCACCTCCCCCTCTCTCTCTGCCTGTTTATCTCTCTCCCTCATTTCTTCTGTCTCTTCCGCTCTCTGCCTCTATGTCTCTCACCCCCCCCCCCTCTCTTGCTCCCTTTCTCTTTCCCTGGCTCTCTATCTCTTCTCTCTCCCTCCCTCATCTCCTCTATCTCTTTATCACTCTCTCACTCTCTGTGCCCCACCATCTCTTTCTCTCTTTCCTCTCCCTCATTTCTTCTATATTTTCCTCTCTCTCTTTCTCAATCTCTGTCTTCTCTCTCCCTTCATCTCTCTCTCCTTTCCCTAATTTCTTCTATCTCTTCTCATTTCTACTTCTCACCTTCCTCTCATTCCCTCTCTCTTTCTGTCTGTCTCTTCTCTCTCCCTACAACATCCCTTCGATCTCTTCCTCTCTCTTACACTCTCCTTCATCTACCCCGTCTCTCTGTTTTTCTCTCTCTCTCTCTTGCTCTCACTCTCTCTCAATCTCTGTTGTGTGTGCTTGCTCTCACACTTTTGCCCTCATGGGTCTCTTTCCCTCTCTCCCTCTCTTCCCCTCTCTGTCCCTCACTCTTATCCTCTCTCTCTCTTGTGCTCCCTCACACTTGCCTTCATTGGCCTCTTCTTCTCTCTCTCTTCCTCTCTCACACTTGCCCTCATTGGCCTCTTCCACTCTCTCCCTCTCTCTCCTTCACGTTTGCCCTCTTTGGCCTCTCTCTCTCCCCCCTCTTTCTCTCTCTCCCTTCCTTTCTCCTCCCCCTCACTCTTGCCCTCATTGGTCTCTCCCCCCTCTCTCTTTCCTTCCGTGTCTCTCTCTCTTCCTCTCTCCTCCCCCTCACCCTTGCCCTCATTGGTCTCTTCCCCCCCTCTCTCATTCTCTTTCCTCCTCTTCACTCTTGCCCTCTCTCACTTTCTTTCTCTCTTGCTCTTTCTCTCTCTCCCTCACTGTTGTCTTCATAGGTCTCTCCCCCTCTCTCTCTTTCCCTCCGTGTCTCTCTCTCTTCCTCTCTCCTGCCCCTCACTCTTGCCCTCATAGGTCTCTCCTCTCTCTCTTTCCTTCCGTGTCTCTCTCTCTTCCTCTCTCCTGCCCCTCACACTTGCCCTCATTGGTCTCTCCCCCCTCTCTCTTTCCTTCCGTGTCTCTCTCTCTTCCTCTCTCCTGCCCTTCATTCTTGCCGTCATTGGCCCCCCCCCCCTCTTTCCCTCCCCGTCTCTCTCTCTCTCTCTTCCTCTCTCCTCCCCTTCACCCTTGCCCTCATTGGTCTCTCCCCCCTCTCTTTCTCTTTCCTCCTCTTCACTCTTGCCCTCTCTCTCTTTCTCTCCCTCCTTTTACTCTTGCCCTCATTGCCCCCCCTTTCTCTTTCTCTTTCCTCCCCTTCACTCTTGCCCTCTCTCTTTTTCTTTCTCTCTCGCTCTTTCTCTCTCTCCCTCACTCTTGTCTTCATAGGTCTCTCCCCCTCTCTCTCTTTCTCTCCCTGGCTCTCTCTTTCTTCCTCTCTCCTGCCCCTCACACTTGCCCTCATAGGTCTCTCCCCTCTCTCTCTTTCCCTCCCCGTGTCTCTCTCTCTTCCTCTCTCCTGCCCCTCACACTTGCCCTCATAGGTCTCTCCCCTCTCTCTCTTTCCCTCTGTGTCTCTCTCTCTTCCTCTCTCCTGCCCCTCACACTTGCCCTCATAGGTCTCTCCCCTCTCTATCTTTCCCTCCCCGTGTCTCTCTCTCTCTTCCTCTCTCCTCCTCCTCACTCTTGCCCTCGTTGGTCGACAGGAAGTTTTCCATTCAGTGCCGTGGCCTTTCAGACCCTCCAGAGTCACTCACAGAGACTCTATTTAAAGCACTTTGTATTGTGTAGCTGCTTTAACACGTGTAATTTACTGCCCCCTTTGACCATTATGTACTAAAGCTAAAAGTATCACTGTATTATAACTACACTGTCAATAAATACTTTTGCAAAACTGTTAATTTTCCTAATTGAATATTTTAATTTTGCTAATTTGAACAAAAAGAACCTCAGTGCTTTCTCTCACTAAGCACTGGACTCTTTGTAACCACATATCATGCTTCAAAATTTGTTATCATGACAGAGCCTACACCATAAAATAAATCATATATACAGTGTACGGCCTACACGCACACACAACTTTGCCACCAATCATATTTCATTATAATTTATAAGACAGTACTCTACTTTAGTTTGTTCCACACATTACTCTACATATTTACTTACTTAAGATGTTGATCCTCTAAAACATTTTCTTAACCACTTTGTCTGCATGTTGTGTTCCTTGTGTTGCCAGGCTGTGTAATGCAAAAATAACAAAAGCGTAATATATTTTTTTTCTATTTTCCAAAAGGCTTTCCAAATAGCTGAGGAGAAGTTGGGCATCCCGGCGCTGTTGGATGCAGAGGACATGGTGGCTCTGAGGGTCCCAGACAGGCTCAGCATCCTGACCTATGTCTCCCAGTATTACAACTACTTCAGGGGCCAACCTCCTAGTGAGTTTATATTCTTTAGTTTAATGTACTTAAATAGAATAAAGAATACTACCAGGGTCCAGGCTGTACCCCGCCTAAGGCCCTAAGTAAATGGGTCTCTATCTATGACTCATAATCAGAATAAGTATGTAAATGAAATATTCAACCATTATATATAAATATCTCATTATTGTGTAAGGGTTGATATAAAAAGTGATCTGTTTTTATTATGTAGTATTTATTATTATTATTATTATTATTATTATTATTATTATTATTATTATTATTATTATTATTATTATTATTATTATTATTATTATTTATTTATTTATTTATTTATTTATTTATTTATTTTTAAGTTGAAAGATAAATGGCATTGTTTGAGGGGTCAGATCCATTGACCCACTGCGATTCCAACTTCCACAGATGAATGCTGTTGTTGTGTCTTTGGGCAACACACTTAACCCACCTTGTCCCCAGTGTCTGTGCGCTCATTTTACCATTTATTTAGTATTTGAAGACATTTGTTCTCTGCAGGTGGAGGTGTAAAAAGGCCAGCAGAGGGCTCCAAGGAAGAGCCGTCCAAAAGAAATCTGCCTGTTGTTGCCAAAAACTTTGTGTCAAAAAAAGCCATTGAGAATCGGACACCTCCCAAACATCCAGGTCAAAGTTCACCCAAGACGCCCAGTGATGGTGCTCAGGTAAAATGAGGACAGGGGCTGTGGATTATTAATTACACACTGTATATTAATCACATGGTTTTCATTCACAGAAGGCAGTTCTGACAGAAAATGCCAACAAAACTGGGACTCTGAACAGTAAATGTGCCGCCTGCAAAAACCACGTCCATCTGGTCCAGAGGCACTTTGTGGAGGGCAAACTCTACCACAGGAGCTGCTTCAAGTACGATGTTATTAGCCTGTGTTTATTTCAGCAAATCTAAAAGCTTTTTTCACACTTCAGCCAACACGAATGACTCCCTTTTAACCAAACAATGTATACTTTTTTTAATGGCATAAATGTAACTTAAACAGAATCAAGACACATTGTATATTTAAATGACTCTTCCAAATACAAGTCTATATACAAGAATACAATACATTTTAATTACATAAGGACTGAAATTAAGTCATTGCTTAGTCTTTCCCAGAACCCCACATACCAAAGTCATATAAAAAAAATAATCACCTATTGTGAAATATGTAAATCTGAAATACTGTTGGATTTCATACTCTCTAGGGTTTTAGTAATTTTAGAGTGCAGCAGACTATTCTGCAAAATCCACTGATGTTATAGTTGTTTCCCCTTCTCATTTACTCTCTCTTGAGTTGTATCTGGAGTGATTCGTGCGTGTTTGAGCAATCTTTAATCGCTTATTTTCAAAACGCCATTTTGCTAATCAACACCAGTATACACCTACTGCTCTGTACTTACTTCATTCTACAATTTAATTTTCTCAGTCGTTGATATGCGTAGGATTCGGAAGCGTTGCATAGTCGTTTTGGTACAAATGAAAAGAAATCTGCTACGTGTGTGATGTGCAGTTATCCATAGAGGGCGCCGGCAGCGTCACGGGTCTTTGTTGGGATGACGTTTACGGCGACGGCGACTCTCATTGGACACAGCAGTTTTCAGCAGATTTGTTTCTTTTATTAAGTCGTTTAGATTAATATTGCGATTTAAAATGTACAAATTATAACATAATGATCCATGAGTGATATAGATTTTAACTTTATAGCAGACACCATCTCAATAGGTCTTCTTTAAAACACTTTGAAATACGGAAATATGATGTATTGGTGGATTTTATGTTAGACAAATATTTTACTAATCTTAACTAATCTTACTAATCTAGATGCAGTGAATGCTCCAGCGTGCTCCACACAGGAGGCTACAGACCAGGGAAGGAGCCTGACTCTTTTATTTGTAAGTCCCATCAGAGCATTCAGCCTTCAGGTAAATCTGGGACCAAAACTGGAGCTGGATCTTCAGCTGTTCGCCAAAAACCACCCACCCCTCCACGCCCCTCATCTGTGCTCTGCTCTCCGGTCAACTCTGCCCCGAAATCTGTCAGTCCTATTACCCCTGCCTCCAGTGCCTCCTCTCCCTCCTCTCCCTCCTCTCACTCCTCTCCCTCCTCTCCCCCGTCAACATCATGGACCACCTCAGCTCAAAGGACCCAAGCAGCAAGGCAGAAGTTTTTCCAAAATCCTGCAGATTCTTCACCAAGCAACAGTAAACCAACAGGACCGTCCAGTTTTCCAGAAAGAGTAAAGGTCCCACTCAAATCTGAAGCAGACCAGAGCAAAGTTAAACCAGCGGTGGTGAGGCGACTCGCTGAGCAAAACTGTAACAATAACAACAAAAGACCATTCACCATAAGATCAGCAGATAGAAGGTAAGACATTTCACTTTCCAGACTACAGTGTTAAGTCCTATTATATTTCCTCTCACAAATTGTATTGTAATGTACATATGGATTTGGTGAAAGTCTGTGGAGCCATTTCTGATCTAGCAGGAGCCAAGACTTGCAGCTTCATAGTGTTGCACCTGTCATACATCTAAATTGTATTAATCTTGTTTTATAATATTTTTTATTATGGTTTTTTATTACCTGTTAATAACTTGACTTTGACCTAGGAATATTTTCACATTTCATAAAGAATAAGATTTAAGATTTTGTAGGAGGAGTGTAAGAATTCATATGTATTACAGTCCAGTAAGATTACAATTTTATATTATTTATGTTAGTATTCTTTGAGCATATGTCCTCTCTGAAATGCTAATTGTCCTGGATGTGTTAAAATAGGTCCTCCGAACATAAATCGCAAATACAATTACAATGCTTATTAGAAAAATCGCATTTAGATATATAGATATATATATTTATGGATTATGAGATAACCTTTATTCTCAGATTTGGAGATGAGCCAAATCCCAGCGAAGACTTCAGTTTGAGACCGGACCTCTGCCTCCAAGACCCATCAGGACCCAGGAAGGCCTCGCTGTGCACCGCTCCCACAAACTACGAGCCATCACCAAACCCAGAGACCCTTCACCATAACAACACCAGCTCTACCAGTGTACACAGCAACGCCAAACGTGAGAGCAACTCAACTCACTCCTGTTTGATTTGCGATTTGAACAAGAGCCAAAATCCACCAGTCCCTCTCTTTGTCTTTCTCATTCCTAGACGACAAAGCTCTTTTGTTGTCCGTGGCCCATTTACACAGTTGGTGAATCTAGCATGACGTTTTTGACATTTCCATTCCAGCCCCAGAGTCCCTAATAAACTTTGGGAGTGGGACTGTCATTCTCCCTGGACAGGTGCAAAATGAATCTGTAATTTTCCTGACACTTTGCAAATAGTATAATTGGGAAAGCGACTTTTTAAATAGAATTTCTTCAATTAGAAAGGCCCATGTGGGGAAAGCTGGTCAGGCGTGCGTATTGTTTGTTGAGCTTGGGTTGTTATTGGATGATTACAGAAACTTTCATAAAATTACCAAAGTACCAAACAAAAGAAAGAGCCAGTCTAGAATAAATAGGAAAAATTAGGAATCTGGGGCAGGAGGTCATAAGACATAAACAGTTTGTTCCCAGTGAAAGCAGTGGGAAAAAGCAATACTGTAGTTGCACTTGTATAACACATACAATACACATACTTGTGTACCACCAGTCTATCCAAAATACGACTGAAATCACAAGTTCAAGTTCTTTATGGTCCCACCAGGGGAAATTAGTTCTGCAGCACTGAACATATGAAAACAATGCATATACAGAAGAGGAGGGGGAAAAGGAGGTAAAAACGAACTTATACAAATACAACAATCAGGTACTATTTTAATGGATTTTTCAGATCAACATTTAGTTTGTTTTCATACCTAACAGTTTCGACTGCTCACTAGCGCTCTTCCTCAGAGTGGTCACATGATGTTGCAGTGACGTGTTTGGTCAGCTGATTTAAACAGGTTTAGGCGCTGTCTTCCTACTGGCGGAGGCAGCACCATAGCTGACTGGACACATCATGTGACCACTTTGAGGAAAACCGCTAGTGAGCAGTCGAAACTGTCAGGTATGAAAACAAAATAAACCATGGTCCGAAAAAAGAAGCTGTTAAAATTAATTAACGCAAGAACAACCTTTGTTTGTTCAACCTTATTGAACAAACAGTCAGGTATTGCTGGGTTTCACAGCATTGTATAGACCAATCATATTTAGTACAGATGGGGACATAATTATTAATATTGTTCAAATGCAGGTTTCAGTTGTAATACAGCGAGATCTTGGGTCTAATTACTAATAGAAATGATCAAACTCAACATTTGTGCATTAACCTTTTGGATATATCATGGCAAAGGATAATGTAATCAGTAAGAAAAACTGGCTCTTGACTCCTCCATCTGGGAGTATCACATCATCACATTATAGAAAACCAACTATAGTGCAAATATGCAATATAAGTGTGATAGTGTGCTCAAAGTGTGAAACAGCTGTCGATCACAGCAATACAGATCCAATTGTGTTGCATGATAAAGGCTTAAAGGACAAAGTTAACAGGAAAACTGGATATGTTGCTATAAATGTCTTCTCTTTCCATATGATCAGTTATCAGTTTGGCTAAATAAACAAAAAGGGAGCTGACATATATATTTTTTTATTATTTTTAACAAACGTTTGGGGTCTTTGTGTTGTTTTTACCTTCTGGGACCACCACATCCAATACTCTGCCTCATACACACTAATAGAAATTGTGATATAAACGAATTAGGTCGTCATATTGAAAATGTATGATGTCCCAAGCCTATTTCGACTCTATTTACAAACGGCTTAAACTCTCCATAGAACATTTACATTTCTATCACTTACACATAAATAGAATTGGCAGGTATCAGCCTTAATTACTTTTCACAGTATTTTGACATTAAAACACATGTGTGAGTTGTTTGCAGCTGTGAGGCGAGAATGAGCTCCTTTAGCGCGTTGTTGTGACAGACTGGATAATGAACAGTCTCCACTAAACAAACAACAGGTAACTGTGACATAAAGAGCCAGGGGACAGAGCTGTTTATGATCGTACTGGAGCTGATGCTTAAAGGCACAAGCGCACACAGCGTGACAGATGTGGATGTGTTCATTAGTCAAGTTATTGTAATATTAAACTTTCCTTTTCTTGTGTGTGCAGGTGCATCTGGTGAGGGGCAAGTACAGATCAAACCTGTGACATCTGATCCAGGAATAAAGTAAGTTTTCTTTTCTATTTCTGATCATAGACTGTATAAAAAAGTAGACTAAGGGAGTGTGACGTCACCCATAGAGTCCAGTTTTAGTCAAATGAAGCTCATTGTGGCTAGAACGGATGTAGGAGCGAATTTGGAGCAGAGTATCATATTTAGAATTCTGACCGCCAGTATCATAGCAACCAATGAGCCAATCAGGAGCGAGGCTGTTGAAAGTAACGCCCCTTCCTGCCCGCACCGCTGGTTTAGCTTCATATCTTGATTTATGGACACAATAGCGAGATAAAAACACCAGGATCATGTAGAGTGGGTCAATATGAACATTTTAAGACCAAAATGACGAGCCTCACAGCAGCAGTTACAGAGAGACGGGCGACAGTTTTTCAATAGAAAGTAAATTGGAGCCTATTTGGAGCGTCTAGCAAGTTAGCAATGTCCATTTATATATACAGTCGATGTACAGTATGTAACTTTCTGGAGCTGGAACATTTCAATTCAGCATTTCCATAGAAACAAGCAGGGGCAGGCACTCCTCCATGCAAAAGAAGAGTCAGTTTTGTTCATCTAATAAAACAGTTACGTAATTTTGGTGAATTTTTTTTTTGTGCAGAGGTGCTACATCTTTTCCTGAACAACTTGGTCTTCCCTCTGCTGCTCCTGTCAGCACCCCAGCGAGCCCCCCAAAGCCCCCCTCTGCCCCTGCACCTGTCCTGCCGCCTGTAACTATTCCTCTGTTCATCCCTGCACCTGTCTCTCCACGCAGACATCAACCTGCATCCTCAAACCAGAGTGAGTCCTCCAATTAGATATGTTAAGGATAGTGTAATGTTCTGTAACTATATTTTAATGTATTGTTTCTCCAAATTACAGTGATACTTATTATCTGTTCAACATAAACACACTAACAGATTTAGTAATAGTAAAATGTGTACTAGGTGGACATTTTTAATCCCTGGTTCAGAAAAAAGTAAGTGAAGGCAGTTTGCACCTAAGTATATGAGATACTTGAGCCTTTTTACAAATCCAGTGTTGGGATTATAGCCAGATCTATTCATTTGTGTTAAAACGTTGAGCCCATAATATTGTGCTAGTTAATCTGTCATATACAAACATCATTGAATTCACACATAGTGGTTTGGTGCTTTACAGAATAAGAAAGACATTAAAATCACAATACAACAAATCAAAACATAAATAATCATCATAAAATTAAAGTTAAAAGAGAAGAGTGCAGAATAAAAACCTTTCAGTCGTATGCACAGCTAAACAGAACCGTTTTGAGCCTGGATTTAAACATTGTCAAAGTAGAGGCCTGTCTCACATCTTCAGGAAGACTGTTCCAGGTTTTAGCTTCATAAAACTGAAACTCTGATTCCCCATGTTTAGTCCTGACTCTGGGACCAGCAGGAGATAGTTCATATGGCACTAACATGATCAGCCTCTTACTGTCGTAGCACAAAATTGTATGTCCCATGAGGCTTGAATAAAATGTCCGAGACACACTGATTGCAAAAATAAAAGTACTTCATCATTACAAAAGTCTTAGTTAAAAATAAACATAAACTGAAAACTCTGATCCATTAATATAAGGGAAATAACTGTGATATTTTTGGTATTTTGCCCAGACCTGCTCATATCCACTGCCTGAATACTGTATATTGCTGTTCCTATTTTAGGTGTAAAACTGGGGAACCACCCGGCTGTGAAATCCCCACCCAGGCGCCCAGCTGTGGAATCTATTAGCTCTGCAGCTCAAACCAATCATGGAAATCCTTCAGGTCCTCCTTCTAGATTTATAATTTAAATGTCATCATCAAAGCCACACACACACACATTTTGTTGATGTAGCTTGAGCGCTCATTTGCAGTGTTGGAATAAATCAGTTGAAATCATATTTGACAATGATTTTTTGGAAAAGCTAGAGTGAAAGGTCTGTCTAATCCTGTTGTATCTACCTCTTAGGTGCTAAAAAGGGAAAGTATTTGTCAGATACCAACGCCCCCGAGACCGAAACGAGGTCACCGTCTGTAAGTTCTCACCATTAAGACTCTTATGAGATTAATTAGCAGCTTGATAAATACATGTTCATTACAGTGATGGCCTTCTTTACCTTTAAGGCCAGACTCTATAGGAAGTTGAGCTCTATTAATACATTAATTAATACACATGAAAACGCTCTAAAAGTACTTTCATCTATAGCAAACTGCTTTGTTAAGCCTGTACAGAAAAGACAGAAAAATGTGCAATTTCACAGTTTTACGTAAAGATATTTTTCATTATTAAATATATATATATTGTTTAAGAAATTAACTTGGAAAATGCACAAAAATTACCGTAAATTAATTCAGAAATTAATTTGAACTCAACATATTATTGAATTTGAAAAGATTGCTTAATAGATTTATTATGCAATTAAGTCTGTGGATAATGTGCTGTGGATTTTATTCAAAAAATCTTTTATATGGACAGTTTTATGATTACATTTTTCTAAGCGCAAAATAAGATACAATTCCATAAAAAGTATACTAATATTAATCAAACTGTGTTTATTTCACGATACAAATATTGAAACATAATATTTCCCATACATACTGTAGTGTTCTGGTGTATCGAAACACGGTGAATTTCTTCTAGTTGTTTATTTTCTGAACTTAAGAGCTACTGTAGATCATAATCCATGTCAAAACAAGAGCAATCTTTTTATGTTGTGTTTATGTACTTTGAATTACTTACTTAGCCTATATTTATGCCATACATACCTATCATAACCTACTGATCTGGGAATGGGACAGTGAACCTATGTTAGTTGAGAAGTTTTGTATTATCCTGTGTTTTATCTATAAGAAATATTTATGCCTTTCACTTTATATTGTCTTGTCCAAAGTGTCATCTGAAATCTCATGGTGTTTCTTTGTTGTTACCAGGTGAACACTTGCGCCATCCGACTGCAGCAGATTGAAACAGAGCTGAAGGACATTGAGACAAACCTGTCCCAGCTGGAGCGGGACGGGGTGGAGCTGGAGAAGAGGCTGAGACGCTGTGAGGAAGGTAAGCCACTGTTTAACTGAAAATCAAATCTAGAGACAGAAATCGAATCGCGTTACTCCCTCGGATCTCTGTGTTTCTGCTGTTTCAATATTCTAAACTGGAAGTCTCAAATTTGGTTCAGTTTCCTCAGAATACTGAAGTCATGTTTTGTTGTTTGATGTGAAATGGGACACAGGGCAGAAGCGATAGGTAATAGGAGTTTTTGGAAAGTAGTAGTAAGTACATGGAAAGTAGCATAGTGTATTGGCAGAAACAGGTTAACTATAAAGAGCTTATTACTGGGTTTCTATAAGCACATAAATAAGCAGATACATTTGCATATTACTTGGACGATCAGTAACTTAAATGATTAGGTTAAACTTTTTCATGATATTTAATAAGTACCGATATATAAATAGAAAAAAGAAAAAAAAAATGGGTCACGTACGTCATATAAATATCACTAAAAAGAACACACATATGTACAGAAATATGTGCCCCAATACATTCAGAACAACATTATCGTTTATTTTTATTGCTTTTAAGTAGCTATGTCTACTTAAGAAACAAAGCTGAGCCATTCACGAGATTTCTTTGATCCATTTTAAAATACTGTGTTCATTGGAGGCTTAAATCAAAACTAACTCAAACAACCCACATTTTAACCTGTATTTTCCCAAACACTATAGTTCAAACTGTGACATTTTCTATAATTACTACTTCGTCGTGGCCCAGCTGTGTTTAAATCACTGTCTCATGTGTCGGTACAAAGCATGCAGATATAATATAACATGTATTCCCACCACACAGGACATCATCTGCCTCACTGCTGGAGACAGGAGTTGAAGAATTGTTTTTTGGTTGGTTTGTTTTGGTTGTATTGGCAGCAGGTGGACTCTTTTGTGTGTGTGTGTGTGTGTCTGCATAGCCCTAAAACATGGAGTGATTGATGAGTTGTAATTGGGAGGTCACTAATTGGCATTGGCAATCAATCCTCCTACTCAGACCTTTACCCTGCACACGTCAAGGAAAGTGACACTGTCGTCATGGGACCAAATTATAGTAAAGTGTATGTGTTTATTTAAAGGGCCCATATCATGCTATATTCTGATCTATGTTATAATGTTGTTTCCTCATCAAAAACATATCCAGAGTTGTGTTTTGTTTCATTCGCACACATTTAACACACAAATGCTACATATTTAGGTTAAGTTCTTCTCTCAAACCATAAACACTCTGTTCCACCTTGTGTTGTCATGTGGTAATACAGGAAGTGCTCCACTGTGAAGCGCTTTAGAGATATAGACAGACTAATAAGAGAATTTCTCAAACATGTGTGAATGAAACAAAACACAACTCTGGGTATGTTTTCGAGGAGATAACAACATTATAATGGCTTCAAGCTCACAAGAGTCAATTTTGTGTAGTATAGGACCTTTAATAATGTCTAAACTACACAATAAATATACTCATAAGAATACATTTTATATCAATATTAATAACTGGTTCTGTTAGGTATTAATAAGAACTTCAGTTGATACCGATATCCGATATTTGTTTTGCTGTTGTTGCCAATAACCGATGTAGTTGTATTTTAATAGCTTCTTTGTTCAGATAAAAATAAATGAACGGAAGACGAGATGAACCTCATTGGACTTCATATCAATATCATTATTTTAACATCTTTCGCAAGGCCCAGACAATTGTTCACAAATAAATGTTTAACTTTCACAAACATTATTCCAAAATGTATTTCGTTTTGTTACATGAAGTGTCAGTACTGATACCAGTGTGTGTGTTTACTATTGCAGTACTGATTTAATATTGTTTCTTTCTCTCATTGTCATATTGTCATAACTTGCACATTGTCCCACACCATGTCCATTATTTGCATCTTTTGACAGATACTCTCTTTATAAATCTGTGATGAATATTTTGTTTCAGAGGGAAGAGGGGACATCTTGATGGACCCTCTCATGGTCGACTGGTTCAACCTCATTCGAGAGAAGCAGATGTACATCAGAAAGGAGTCAGAGCTGGTTTATATGTAAGCCAAGATCCTGTTATTAATATCGATAGTATAGTATTATTTATGTATTTATTTACTCTATTTTTACTCTAGCTTTTATAATTTTGTTTCATAAAGATTGTCAGAGGCTTGTTGTGCATAGTAATGTTGTCATTTTATGTGTGACTGTGAAATGTCTCAGAGCGCGGACACTGGAGCTGGAGGAGCAGCAGCCAGGTGTGGAGGGAGAACTGCGCAGATTACTGGAAAAACCAGGTAAGGTATTAAGGTATTTTATAATCTAATTTATTCTAGAGCCTCAAATGATCTTGCGGTTGTCACGGTGTGGTACAGGTTACTGCGGTTACTTTTGATGGCTCTTAAGGCCGTGTTCACACTTGGTTTGGTCCTGGTTTGAGCCCAGTTTAGTCCTGATATAGACTTGGTTTGGTGCTGGTCTAGTCGAGGTTTAGGACCAATATTGATGTGATGTGTGTGTGTGTGTGTGTGTGTGTGTAAATCAGAACACATCCCAAGAGTTCATTTCATATTTTAATCCTATTCTAGTTTGAAAAGTGAACCGGATCTAAACCAGGACTAAGATATGGTTAAGTCCTGGTATTGTCACGGTTCAGTTCAAGTTTAGCTGTAAATTGCACCTTATTAAAATTGGGTTGGTTGTGAAGTGTATCTACTGTAGTCCTAGTTTAGTCTGGTTATGTGGATTAGTCCTGGTTCAGTCCTGTTTTATAACTAGTTTATCTTATTATTTTATTTTGAGTATTTGAGCAAAACATCAGAAAACAATCAGTAGTCGTACGTTACAATAGCGTCTGGATTTACTCCTAAACTAGACTTCGTGAATCCTAAAGTACTCCTTGTTTAGTCCTGGTTTAGATCCATGTTTAGTCCATGTTTTCTTTGATTTTGACAGACCATTTAAAGTCCTGTGAGGAGCAGGAGCGTGAACAGCAGCTGATGCAGAGACTGGTAGAGATCGTAGATGGACGCAACGCAATAGTGGACGGTTTGGATGAAGATCGACTCAGGTAAAAGTCCCATTATAAAAATCTATTTGAATAACAGCACCCAAATATGAACCATTGTTTTCTTAATCAGGGAATTCGAGGAAGACCGCCAGCTGAATGAAATGATGAAAAGCCTTGGTGAGTATTGTGCAAAATTAATTGGTTTCAGATTAGCATTTTCACTTTTTAATTTCAATTTTTAAGATATATGTTATTATTATTTCCACTGTGTAGGACTAAAGAAAGCCAAAACTAAACGGAAGTCTTCCATTTCCAAAATGTTCAGACGCAGAAGTAAAAGGCGAGTGGAATAACGGCTTAAAAGTATCACATATGAAGTATATTTACATTTACTGAGAGGTGAACTGTGGTAATGACATTTTGAATGATCCTTTTGAGCAGTCTATAAATGAATGAATTTAAAGTTTGTGTCTATATAGCTAAAGTATGTTTTGTTTGTAAATGTATTTTGAGAGACAGTGTGGTGGTTTCAATACAAGAAAATGTATGTTAAAATGTATTTTTATAAGGAAACTAAATAGAAATACCATTTGTTCAATTCAGAAACACATTTATTTTGGAAGGAAATATTGGTTAAAAATATCGCTATATATTTATTTTTATTGCGATGTATTTATTACTATTGGGCTACTTTTATTATCTCAAATTTTAATACAAAATATGACATAATCAATAATTATCTTGGTAATGTTGAAAATTGTAATTTAACAAAAAATCTAAATAAATATTTCATTTGCTATTTTGAATTAAACAAATGGAATACTACTTCACTATATTTTATTTGCTCAGTGACAGCAGTGTAACAAGCATCCTCATATTGTATTAGTGTGAGCTCAGGTCTGTAGAGTCTTGTGCATCTGCTCCTCTCTCTGTCTGTACTGTAGGTGGCAGCCTGGCTATGCTGTATCTCACTGCTCCCCACCAAACTTGAAAATCCAATTTGCCACAGTACAGACAGTTAATTTCTTTGCTAATTTTATAAATGCTGCAGAAATGTTGGCCTGCACTGATGCAATAACGTAATGTGAAAGAGGATTAGGTCGGGCAGTAGCTTTTGGCCCGGGAACGGCTTATTTAAACTATAGGTCTGTATTCAGCTTGTTATCTTCAAACCAGGTTTAATTAACATTACTCTTTCCGCTAATATCTGCATCAGGACGCCTCTCCTACCTGAGCTATTAAAACGGGCCTATGCAGCTCTGTAATGTTGCATTTGAATGATATATTTATAGTATTCTTAACTTGTTGTCCATTAAAACCCTTTGAAGATTAGCTGTGTAAGAGAGCCTGAATTACTTCCTTAATAGCTGCTTCTTTGGGGCGCACATCTTTCCATTTAAAAAAATATATGCGTGAACTTTTTCTCATCCCACAAGCTTCAGAAAAAGTGCGAATGCGAGAGACCCACTTTGAGTAACAAACCAACAATACCTCTTAAAGCTGCAAATGATCAAAAAGACACAAATGTTTTTAATAAGGGGTTTTAAGACCATTTCAATGACGCCTATGTACGATTTAGCAAATACATATCCCTCAAACTTGGATCTTCAGTCAGGTTAAGTCAGTTAAGCCAAGTACAGTGCTGCATTATGGGTAATTAGGCTTTGCAAACCAATTCAAGTTTTAAAGTAGTTCATAGAAATACATTATAATTGCAATTTTAACACGTAATCATCATCTTCTGCTGTGTAACTTTTCCATGAAGACGCACGCTTGTTTTCATAGAGAATGTTCCACAGTATGGCATTAAACGTATTTATCCTTGGAGACCTGCAGATGACACCACGAGGCGAAGTTACAAGTCAGATCTCTGGAGAGGAAACTCTGCTCAAGTTATTTATTTATTTATTTTTGCAACAATCACACCTATTATGAAATAAATTATCTGGATACGTTTAATGCCACACTGTTGAATGTTCCAGGCAAAGCAAGAACATCTCCACGGAGACAAGCAGGTGACGGGCCCTCCACCAGAAAAGTTACATAGTGCGCCTTAAGCAGAGGTATGCACATTACTTTTCTCCCAGTATTTGTGGGCAGAAGAAAGTAGTCCTGGTGAAACTACATAGATATCACAGCTGTAAAGGGACAATATTCTCTATTATTACTATTAAAAATGCAATCAGCTGTACGCATTTAAGTTAAACTGTGAAACATCATCACTACATTTAAAATAAATCTTGTGTGTACTGCATGTAAATTCACTTTGAACCTAAACTACAGAAATGTGTGTACTTTTGCATAATATCCCAGTAGTTTAGGTTAAAAGTGAATTTAGATGCAGTACACGCAGGATTTCAAGATTTATATTCAACCCAAACTACAGAAATGGGCGTACTTTTGCATAATATTCCAATCTGCTATATGCTAATGCCGCAAGTGATCAAAAACACATCAATGTATGGTTTAATAGGAGCTTTTAAGGACCCGTTCAATGGTGTCAATATACAGTACATCAGTTTGAGATGCATGAAATCGTGATCATAAACTTCTGTTATTTGGATGGTACAAAATGCCATGCGTGATCGGCCTGACAGTCGAAACTCAATGTGTGATATTAGAGTTAATTAGGCTTTGCAGCCCATCTCCTGCAAATGCTCACACTTCTGCAATTAAGAATCAAAGGCGAGGGCTTAGTGTCAGGGGGGCGGGTTGTCTCATACACGGTTTTAACAGGACTGGGACCTGATTTGCCGAGCTCCTAGCGACAAGCATTAACAACAGGCTCAAATTAGAGAGACATTAATATTCATAAGTAAAACAATTGATGGCGTGAATGTGTGAGGAGATGGGATCCCTCTGAGGTGAGCTCTCGTGTCCGGGCTGCCACCGTTCATTAAAATATGCCATTACCCGTGAAGTGCTTAATCTTTATGAAAGAGGGGCTGCGGAAGTCAGGCTGTGAACGCCTCTGACACAAAAGAGGGGGATTGTAGCTTTGTTGTTGTGAGCGTAATCCAAAAACACTGTTATAATGTGGGTTTATTTGTTTGTTTGTTGGGGCAAATCTCTAATCCTGACACAATCTGCTAATTTTGTTTTAATTTGCTGACTGGCTCTTGTCTCTAGTGGGGTTTTTCATTACCATCAAAACAGCATCATTTCTATTTGTCCTTTGCTTGTTACTATAGCAAAACATGTGCCCCCTAGCTTCCAGACTACAGTATAACTATACGGATTTCAAGTCAGATGCCCTGGAACAATTTATAGACAAATGTTGCATATTTAGGGTTTGGTGTTCCAACGGTCCAGTGAACCTATTGCCGATGCTTTGTGCCCATCCCAAGCCTGGACAAAGGAAGACCACCATCTTCTGTCCTGTCTAGTAAAGCAAAATATCTGTACCTGCTCTTCACCCCCATTTCATGTTTTTTTTCTCCTGTCCAGTTAAGCATAGGAGCCAGAACATAAACAGTACGCTGAATGTCTCTACGCACTCTTAATCCCCCCCCCATTTCATTCTGTTTTTTACCATCTAGTTAAACATAGGAGCCAAAATATTTCTATATAAACAGTACTCTGAATGTCTCTACACATTCTTCACCGCCATTTCATACTGTTTTTTTCCCGTCTAGTTAAGCATAGGAGCCAAAATATCCCTACATAAACAGTGCCGTGAATGTCTCTATCTACTCTTAATCCCCATTTCATTCTGTTTTTTGCTATATAGTTAAACATAGGAGCCAAAATAGCCCTACGTAAACAGTACCGTGAATGTCTCTACGCACTCTTCACCCCCATTTCGTGCTATTTTTTGCCTGTCTAGTTAAATATATGAGCCATTTCATGCTGTTTTTGTCCTGTCCAGTAAAGCATAGGAGCTAAAACATAAATAGTACGCTGAATGTCTCTACGCACTCTTCACCCCCATTTCATGCAGTTTTTTTGTCCAGTTAAACATATAGGACTTAAAATAAAATAACCCTACATAAACAGTAAACAGCATGTCTCTACACACTCTTTACCCCCATTTCATGTTGTTTTTTGTCCTGTTTATGTAGGAACATTTTGGCTCCGATGCTTGACCTAAACAGTACACTGAATGCCTCTACACACTCTTCACCCCCACTTTATGCTATTTTTCCCTATCTAGTTAAGCATAGGAGCCAAAATATCCCTACATAAACAGTACTCTGAATGTCTCTATGCACTCTTCACCCCCATTTCATGCTGTTTTTTTCTCCTGTCTAGTTAAGCATATAGGAGCTAAAACTCTCCCTGCATAAACATAAAACATAACCTTAAATCAATCTATTTCTTTGCAGACATAAACGCAGACGAAACGACAAACCAAAACGCAACACAATATTTGCACGTGCTGTTTTGGTTAAATAGTTTATAATGTATAGCCCATTAATAAGTGCTTTGTGCTAGCCGTAGCCGTAGCCCTGCATACATCGAAATGGTCTCTTCTAATTGTGTGTGTCGTCTGCTTCCAGTGGCTGCCAGCGCCTCTGCCACTAGCCTGTAATTATGATCCTCGTGGTAATTTTATCAGGCTCATTAGCTCTGATGAGTAAACGAGAAGCGTGCCTCTAATTTATTGGCCATCCAGACGGAGACTTAATTCTCATCAGAGAGATCATAATATTTGTATAGAGACAGGCTGATTTACAGTGAGTGCTACAGGGCTCACACTCAAGGTGAGACTCCGCGACTTAAAAAACACTAATTACAATCACAAGTCTGCGCAGATAATTGGGCTGGAATTATTTTTAGACCTGCCATAGAGTGACGGTTTTGATTCTTATTAAATGACTCATATTGCTTTGTTTTGTGATCTGTGTTATAATGTTGTTTCCTCATTAATAACATACCTGGAGTTTTGTTTCATTCTCACATGTTTAACACACAAACTGCATATTTAGGTTGAGTTCTTTGCTCAAACAGACACACTCTGTTCCACCTTGTGATGTCACGTGGTAATACAGGAAGTGTGTGTTTTAAATTCACTACAGTCATTTCATTTGGTTAATTAAATCATCCCTGGAAATGCCAATCTCTACTGAACAAAAGGTCAAAAGTAGCAGTTAACTCGATTTCATGACATCACAAGGTGAAACTGAACATTTTGAGGTTTAGAGATGTAGACAGACTAATAATAGGGTTACTCAAACATGTGTGAATGAAACAAAACACAACTCCGGGTATGTTTTTGAGGAGGTAACAATATTATAACATGGCTAAGAGTCAAATTTTCATAATTATAGGCCTTTAAAATATATGATTGTCATTACTGTTGCTATTACTGTTATGTGTACCACTATCACAGACATATACTTGTATTGTACTGTCACATCATTAATATAACAACATTAACAATACTGCCAGGCCCGTTGCCAGATATTTAGGGGCCTTAGGCAAGAAATCTCATATGAGCCCCCCTCTAATATAAATGAATAAGAAGAGGGTCCAGTTCTGGGAATCTAAGACCTTGGAGCCCGGGACAACACACCCCTTTGTCCTGAGTTTTATTACTTAAGTAAAAGTACAGATACAAAGGTGAAAAGTTCATATGAAAAAAATCTATTTAAGTAAAAGGTATTTAAGTGCATGTTTTAAAATGTACTTAAAGAGTAAAAAGTAGTGATTAAAGTGATAAAATTATGATTAATTAAAAAATTTTGGTCCACAGCAGCAATACAAATCAATTTCTTAATTTTTTTCTTATGAATTTTGTGTATTTTTATTTTTATTTTTATTTTGTTTGCTCATAGTCAAAGCTTTAACTCAAAAACTTTAGTCGGGGTGTTTCCACAAACCCCTCAACCCTCTTTTCAGTCCAGTTAATAAATGTAGTGGAGTAGAAAGTACAGAAACTGCTCTTAGATGTAGTGAAGTAAAAGTAAAAAGTATCCACTGTAAAATTGGCTTAGAGTAAAGTACAGCTTAAGTACAGATATCTGAGAAATCCTCATTTCCTTCCACCACTGCCTACACTCAGGTCAGCATTGTAATTTTTATTTCTAAATGCTGCACCTGTTTATAGATAAAATAATTCAAATATGGAAATCGCTTAGTTCAACTCCAGATGCGGAAATCCAAAAAGACTACCACTTTTCTTAGCGCATCTTCTCAATTGTTTTTATCCTACAGTAACTACATCTGGTGCTGCACAAAATTAGATCCCCACTTTACGCTTAAAAAATAGAAAAACAAAAACAAATTGCATTGTTTTGTTCCCGGTTCAATAGAGATGATCCATTTTGTGTGACAGAGAATGTGTTAGCGGGAGTGAAAGTAAATACGCTCCCGATTCTCACTGTGTAGAAATTTGCATTGAGCAGAAATTATGCATGGCGGCGTGGTGGAAATGTAATGTATAAAGTGCATGACTGGTAGACTTGACAAGTGCGCCTTTCATCCATCTCAAATGAATAATTTTCACTTGCCTTAAACATCCTTAATCCTCGCGTGTTATCAGCGAGCATGCAGGATTTCAACAGACTTTTCCTCAGCAACTTCCATTCCGACTTGGCTACCACGAGCTCTCAAATATAGGCCTGAGCTCTTATCCTTTTCCTGCTAGGTTTTGTGGATCAATGAAATTCCTTCAAAATACAATATATACATAACGCTAGTCTTAATAGATAGCAGAATGTCTCACTCCAGTCCCCAATGTGCTGCCTCCCAGGTCGAATTCGTGCTCTGTATTTTAGCTCTAAATTCACACTGGCATGGCGCTCCCGGGATGGTGTCAGAAAACCTATTTGCTTGTGTGGCCCCTTTGTCCCCCATTTCAAATTTCACTGACAGGCCCTTTCCGTGCTGCTATAACACGGTTCGGAAATTCATCTGGATGTCCCTAAAAGACTCATTTACACCTGAGCTTTTGGATTCAGGACTTATTTTGGGGGTGAACTTTTCAAACAGGAATGGGGATATCGGTAACATGACACCGCACGTCCCCCAGCTGCCTGCCCGCGCTGGATAATTAAAAAAAATATTGAAATGATAAGGCGGGTCAATTTGTCCATCAAATTTGACTTTTAAATCTCCTCAGACATTCCTGGTCTTTGTTTTATTATTTTAGCGCCCGACCTTTTGCAGAGTCTTGAGGTGCAGATGGACACCACACTCACAATATTATTTTTTTTTTTAAGTTGATTTATTTCTCTTTTCAGTTTCAAAATCCAAAACCAACACTCTACCTTCAAGTTGCTCATAAAATAAATGTTTGCTGGTTGATAATTGGCTTAAACGCTGTAATGAAATTGAACATTGCAGACATTGTTCTAATTAACAAAACATAACAAAAACATTTATGGCGGCTACAGGTTAATTAAACGACATTTTGTTTTCTTTTTACTAATGATGTGACGTTCATGAATGAGTCGGCTCTTTTGAACGGCTCTTTTAACGCGAACGATTGGATCCAGATCTAATTTTTTCTTTCTGATTTGCATGCATTTTATACTGACCGGCACAAGAATCAGGACAGAAGCAGAGCAGGCAACACGAGTGAGAGATTTGTGGACAAAAATCATCATATTAACAGTTAGTTTTAAAATTATTATTATTGTAGTTCAGCATTTTATTTTGATTTTCATAATTCCAAAGGGTAAACACACTTCCACTCTCAGTTTGAACCATTTTAAACACATTTAAGCCTTGCCCGCTTTCTCTCTGTGATTAGTTTGTTGTTAAAATGAGTTCTCACACTTCTTCTTTCATATAAATAAATAGTAAAAGAGCCAGTCTTTTGAACGGCTCCAAAAGATTCGGATCTCATAAAAGAGCCGAAAGTCCCATCACTACTTTTTACATGTTTCAGTTCAATCTTTGTTCCATTGTTGTGCTACTAGATTTAAAGTAATCATGCTATTTTAAGCTAAAGTTTAAGTTCATTCAATTCTGAGTAAATGTAGTAGTTTGTGGTAGTAGTAAGGTCAATTCTCTCTGCATTAAAGTTCAAATATGCAATCCTTTTGTTCATATGTCTCTTTGACCCCTGTTCATTATAGTTAAAAGAGCCCAGATCCCCCACTGTGCCTTCACCAACCCTTTACTTCTCTGCAAACTCACTTTTAATTTACACTCTGCAGCATGTTTTCTCAAAGCCGTTCACAATAAACATTTAATTGGTGTTTACGTCGCTAATCCGCGTGATAGCCGCTAATACGAGGGGTTACCTGGCTACTTTTCAATAACCACTTTCACATAAGCTCCATTTTGGTGATAAGAATATTAACCTCATCAATTTCAGGTAAGTTTCCGCGTTTGAACATCTTGTCTCACAGACCTACGTGTTAGCAGGAGTCTCAGCCCTGGCATTTAGTGACATTTTAAGCCTTTTAACAGAATCCAGACAGGGATTTGCTGTTTCCACCAAAGGAAAATAATTTATATCCGACTTTCTGGGGAACTGTGGGTAGAGGGATTAAATGCAGCGCGAGAGAGATTTGTATGTGGTGCAAGTAAAACAATATTGTGACTCGGGTTAATATATTTTACAGCAAACGCTTTCACGCTTTTTCAAGAGAAGTTGGGATTTGTAGCTCGTTTCAGGGAAGTTGGCTTTGATGCTTTGGAGTTAAATTTAACATGTGTAGGCACTAGGCGGTACTTCATAAATGTATTACGCAGGTAGGAACTCAACAGTAACTCAAACAGCGAATTCAAGATGGCTGCAACTCTGATTACTATTACTAAAACGTACTAGTAAAAGTCTAAAACAGCAAGTATACTAGTCTAACGTTTATATTTATATTGGAAACATGGCTGTCGGTATGTGACTACCTTTAAGTCACAGCAGTCACGCAGATAAGGAGGTTGAAGTGTGTTGCCCAAGGACACAACATGTAATCCTGTGGTTATGGGGGAGCCTTCTTCTAAGCCGCTGATATCATTATTACCACTACTATGTGCCTATTGAATGCTAATGCTATGCTACTGTTATTATGAGTATTATAGATACCATCTGCTTGTCACTATGGAGATGTTATTGCCTGGAATGCCATTTCCTGGAATGTTCCACAGCATGGCATGGCATTAAACGCTTCTGTCTTGCACTTATACACTTACATTCATTTTTTTGCAGGCTCACCTCTTCATAGATATGACTTGTAACTTTGCACGATGGCGTCACCTGTTTGTTTTAACCTGCACAGTAATCAAGGTCAAATACAAACTAATGTACATGAGATTCTTTTGTTATCATGCTAAAGTAGGCCTTAGATCCACTTTGTGATGTCACATGGTAATACAGGAAGTGCTCCACTTTGTTTTTCAAACTCCATACACCTTCACTAGAATAATTTGGATCATTTCAGTCCAGGAGTTGTCCATCTCTACTGAACAAAAAAGGTAAAATGTAGCTGTTAACTTGAAAAATACCACTTCATGACATCACAAGGTGGAACAAAGCATTTGAACTTTGGAGATGTAGACAGATTAATAATACAGAATTGCTCAAACATGTGTAAATGAACCAAAACACACCTCCAGGTCTGTTTTTAGGACGTAACAACATTATAACATGCCTTGAATCTCACAAGAGTCAATTTTGTATAATATAGGACCATGTACTGTTAGTCACAGTCATAAACCCTCAGTTAAATAGTGACTGCGAGCCGCTCAAGTACCTGCTCTTCTCCCAAAGAAATTATATCTGTTCCTTTTGAGCGATAATGAGTATAAAAAACAGAGTGAATGACAGTCAGTGGCCAACACAAAAGCTTTTCTTCATGTCGAATGGGTTTGTCTCTCTCTCTCCTCCTCTCTCTCTTTCCCCCTCTCCCTCCCTCCCTCTCTCCTCCCCCCCCTCCTTCTGCCGGACCGTCCACTTTGATGCGCTGCCTCTCTTATCTGGCGCGTGGCAAGGTTAATGAAGTGGTGGCACTTTTGGAAGTCGAAATGGGATGAGGAGCGGAGACCAGAGGAAGCCTTCGCACATGAAACATCTCGGCTCTTAGCGGCTGTAAGTGGCAATTTTGGAGAATTACATAGACAATAAGAAAAGAGGCTTGTCATCCCCTTTAAACACAACAGTGGTCCGATTCGGGGCGGGCTGATTGGATCTCTTTCAGCGCGCCTCATGTTAAAATTACATTAGCATTTAGCCCGCACTTGTCCAATGATCTTATGCCTGTCACTCTAACAGTTTGAAGACGTTTGGTACAAGGAGAGACATAAAACCTGGGCTTGCAGAAGATGTTTTTTTCCTTCCATGTCAGATCAGGCTTATTTCAATCTGCTTATAGTGAAGACGAAATACACAAGTCACTGATTGACAAAAGCTTAGGAACTATAAGATATTGCATTACAAAAATCACATTAATTCATACACCATGTTTGTTTGATCCCATTTGGTGTTGCATATAGGTGGAGCCATACCCACGGCTTTGGGTCTTAGGGGGAAAAAGGCAAGTTATAGAGATAGAATTTATATATAAAAAATAATAAATCACCAAATTAATTGTCTTGTCAAACAAACTTGGTGTCAAACCTGCAACCTGAGTCCTTTGCAGCCATTTACAACATAACATGGAGCGTAAAACACAGCATGGAGCTTTTGTTATGTAATGCTCATTTAATTATAATGTTTAGAGGCACAAATATTGGAGATTGCATTGAAATTAGTACATCTATGTGAGGTCAGAACTGCGTATGTGCATCCCAAGTACAAACAAGAGAAAGATTTAAAACAATTGCTCCAAGTGCCTATGCCCTAATTGAAAAGACAATAGCCTTTGTCAAACTGGTGCCAAGTTTCTGTATACGAGCATTACCGTAATTCGTTTTCCATTCAAATCCTGCGTCCTGCCGCTTTAAGTGAAATCTAGTTTATGTGTAATAAGTGTTTGGAAAATTGTGTTGTTGGCTCAGACTTAAACAAAGGCCAATTCTGGAGTCACTAACATAAATATAATAACAAGTGATGTACTACTAATGCCCTGTATTTCTTTAGCTTTTGGTTTTAATATTCCAATTCCCTCTGCATCTATAAGAACTAATAGGTAAACAGTCCTGAATGGGAGAAATGAAGCAGGTCTACATGCCAATGAATTAGCATATAGATGAGTTCATCTCATACAAATAGTGCTCTTTTGCCCAGAACTCCCTGTGCTGCGGAGATCATGTATGTAAAGTATGCAAGCAGGAAATGTAAATTAATCCATTTCAATCATCACTCACTCAATCTAACACATGGCCCCTGTTCTAGTTTGTCCCCCGCTGCTCCAATGTCCAGAAATACGGAGACGGCGGTCAACTGTTTTTCCCCAAAGCGGCTTAATTGTTTCATTAGCGGAAAAATTAAGACAAAGCTACAAAAATTAGCTTTTAAATTGGCTACCAAAACACATTTAAAAACACCTTTTTGATTTTACTTAAGCACATTGTTGTCAAAAAGCACTGCCATTGACCAAATATGTTACGTTTGATCCTCATTATTGTAATTCCATAAACAAACAGCGTCTATTTGTTCCATAGCTTGTGCCGTGCTAATATGCTAAAAGAAGCTTATAGAATTGGGTCAGCTAATTAAGCAATTAGCTCACTGCCGCTCTCTGGTCAGGCTAACGCTAATCTACAGCATTGTGAGCTCAGATCTGCCAAAAAGCTAGCGCGTTCTTGTGAGTGCCTCTGCCATATCCGTCTGACAAAGGATCATGTTTGAATCCATCTCTCCCCGCGGCAGAGAGCTCAGGGCTTGTCTCGAAGCGTAATGCTCACGTTTCCGATGCAAATCCCTGGAGTGAATAGGTTGTTTATTGTCTAGTTAATATATTGAGACATTTGTGTAGTGCTGTTGGAGTGTTTGCTAGCTACATTCGTGCCGATGTTAACACACATGAAATCCCAGACAGATTAGAGCGAGATAGAGCTAAAGCTACGGAGAATGTTGGTGGTTTATGGCAGGAAGCGGCCACGTGGCGTCTTAGAGGGAGAGTTTGACGAGGCTGGAGTTTAGCAGCGTGACGGAGAAACCTTAAATACATCAATCGTCGCCATGGCGTTTAGCTTTCGTCAGGCGAATATCCACAAAGTCCACAAGAAATGGTGCGGTTACAGTTGGACATCACTCTAAAGCCAGTTTTATAAAGCACACATTCTGACGCAGGAGAAATAATGTTAATATTACCTATGGTTTTACTGTACGTGTTCAAATGGTTTGAGTCATAAGACGTTAGAGGCGTACTTACATAAGCCTGCTTACTATTTGATGAATTAAAATTAATTAAAAGGCCCTTGTCCAATGTTGTTTATCTAAAAGTTGAAGGACACTTGTATTGCAAAGGACACTGTATTTACAAAGGTACGTTTTTGTGTGTCAAGGCTAATGATAATGCTAATTTCTAAGCTTAATAAATATTTAAATATATTTCTTATAAATATATTCATCCTTAGAACAAATTTAACTTTGCTGTTACATTTAAAGTTTTAATAGTAGTTAGCATCAGCATTAGCGTTAGCATTGACACACAAAGACTTACCTTTCTAAGAGCAAAAGTGTACTCCAGTGAAGTTTTCTCTGCATTTGTGAAGTGTTTAATATGTTCTCAGTGACATCTACCTGCAGCTCAGTGTCGATTGCCAGATCTGTCGGGATTTATTGATTTTAGCGCAACTTAGCAAAAACCTCATGGACATTACATCACGCCGGAAATGGTTGGGCCGACTGTCCTTCTGATTGGATACCGTTACCGTTATGCACGAAGCCAATTGTACTTTTAAGACACAGTGGTTTTACTCACTCAGTGTCTGTGTACACTGGTGTATGAATGTGTGTGTGAATGTGTGAGTGAATGGGTGAGTGGTTCCTTGTTGTAAAGCGCCTTGAGTGCCTTGAAGGTGGAAAAGTGCTATATAAAAATGCGACCATTTACCATTTTACTATTTGGTCGAATATTTTACAGTGTAACAGTACTCTTACTTGAGTAGACTTTTTGGTTACTGTTCCCACTGTGAGTAACTACAAGTACTACAAGTTACAAAAGCTTTACGACAAAGCATAGAGCTATCCTTCAGATATGATTTCATTTAGTTTTTTGGGTTTTCTTTTTCCATTTTTGTGGTCTCTCCTTTGAAAATACCAGATTTTGTGCATTATTATTATTATTATTATTATTATTATTATTATTATTATTATTATTATTATTATTTTATTTATTTTTTTATTATTATTATTTTTTATTATTATTATTTTTTCTTCCTTCAAATTACCTTCACTTCAAATTATAAATCAGGTTACGTCCAGACCTGTTACATTTCTAATTTCTCTCACTTATGAAGTAGTTTCCGCAAATGCATTTTATTGAGTAATTCCTCCTCTAAGTAACTTTACTCTTACTCGAGTACTAATTTTGGCTATACTCTATACCCACCTCTGTTAACTTATTAAATAGACTAGTATATTATGCCTCTCCATCTCTCCCTCCTCTGCAACAATATATTTTCTTTGCAAAACTTCTTTACACTGTCTGTTCACTGCATTGCTAACCTGGATCCGGTTTAAGTCATTGCTATATTAAAATAAATTGTGCACCATTGTTTATGCTTATCCATTAGCTTGCATTTATGTTAAACTTTGAGACATCCTCTCAGTTTATATATCACATCTCTGTCTGTAATAGTCACTTTTACTTTCCGATCAGCGATAATTCGGCCATCTACAGTAGTTAAAGCTTGTGGTCCATTTGAACGCCTTGCCTCTCCGTGCTATAAAATACTAATGGCTAGCTGATGAGAGAAAGGCGAATGAAAAGTGTACCTAATTGGAGCAAAAGGCTTGAAATGCATTGTTAACGGGTCAGAGGGACGCCACTTATGACCATGATGATGATATGCAAGGTGTGGAAATGCGTTTTGCAATCTTCCCCTGGCTTGAGCCCATCATTTTTCCATTCACAAGCACTTGTTCATTAAGCTGCTCGCATATCATCAACCGGTTCTGAGATACAGCTGGGGATAAAACCATGTGAAGGATTGAAATTCAAACAACCATTCTCATTTGCAAAGGTCATTAAAGCCCGGCATACATTAGAAAATCTGCTAATTATGAAATGGCTTAACTCCACATTCAGTAGGATTATGTCTGCTCATTTCGAATATGTTGATCCCCCCTTCACCAGACAGTTGTGTGAAGTATACGACGCAAACGCAATGTTCCCAATGCTTGTCGGTCATCTTAACGGACCGTAAGAACTCCATAAAAGTGTCTCGCTATCAACACGAGATGCTGCAGAACTGCCGCTGAAATCTGTATAATTATATCGAGCTTGCAGTCACATCCTGTCTTTATTTAAACATTGTAAACAAACCGCGAGTAGTAATTGCAAAGAAAGGAGCAGATGGGGAAACGGCTGTGTCAACTGGTAGGTCACGCCATCCTGTGCTTTTGTCGGGACTTTCTTTGTAATCTAACACGAATCACTTAAAACAGTAAACAGTTGTGTACGTAATTAAAATGATTTGCAAAAAGCACAACATTTTCATCGCTCTTGATTACAAAGCGGATTAAAAGATATAGTTTCACCTTGTCTAATGCAGTCTAATTGGAGCGGTTTGATTTGAATAACAAGTAAGTAATCTCTTCTTTTGGTGTTTCTCAAGACCTGGTTTACACTAGTTTTTATGTTGTGGTTTACAAGGTGGAAAAATTGCTCATATTTGGACTTCGAAATTGGACTTTAGCACAGTTGGTATGCAGTTTATTTGGCATTTGTGTTAGGTTTGGTGTTCTATCCGCTATTAATGAAACTACTTTAACTATAGCCCCATTACTACAATAATTACTCACATTAATAAGTATTTAACCATATTGATAACGTGATGTAGACTCGGTTTGATCCTGTTCTGACAAGTACTCTAATTCCACTGCTACATACGCACTTACGATGCTACTACAACTACTTTTTTCACAACCAGTATTCGTATTTTTCTAACTGTTCCATTATATTTACCAATTATAGATTTAAAACAGTCTATTTACACATTTAAAACAACATAGCCCTACAACCAAATCCCTATAATGTGTTAAAAGTAGTTGTAAATGCATTTCTGCCTTCAATATGCATCTCTTTTTGAAGAATTACTTTTAAATACTTGAGTAAAAGTATTTAGTTACTTTATTTGCGTTCCCTGTTTGCAGCATTGCACTGACAGACCTTGAGTTGAGTTTAAATGGGAGCATGTGCGGCGATTGTCACCGGTCTGGCCCGCTCCTCAGATCAAGCCTCTGATTTTGGTTGTATTTAATAATCCAATCGCCAATTAAGAGGGACGGCCGCGCTTGGATCTATAAAAGGTTAATAAGCCCGAGCAGCACAGAGTTTCTCCTGGGTAAATGTCACTTAGACGTGGGTCAAGATCTCCCCCCACATCTAAATTTAATCACACGCCATTGGTCTGGCCCTGCGCTAACCCTCATTAGCCGTGGTGCTGGTGCTAGGAGGGAGCTGGCGATGCCCTGCTTTAGCCCTGGTGAAGTGGAGAGGAGCCATGAACCTCTGCCACATATACTCGCCTATGTACGTGCCATGTGCCAGATGTAGCAAACTGGAGCACAGACTGGAGAGTGACTTCAGTGAGTGGATATAGTAAGTGTGAAGGACATCTGCCTCCTGTGAAATGTTTGAGAGACAAGTTTTGCGTGCTTTCTAATTCTTTCTTTCTTTTTTATTATTTTTTTTTATAATTGTGTGTTGTCAGAAGTGGGTAGGGTGACTGAAAGCTAGACTCATAGCATTGTTATAGTATTAGGTAAAAGATATTTGATCATAATGAAAATAGATATAGTGTGTGTGTGTGGGTGTGTGTGCGTGTGCGGGGGTGTGTGTGCGTGTGCAAGCAGGGATAAAACAGAATCTTAAGTGTGAATTATAAAACTGGACTAACAAACTTTGATCTTGAACAGAAATGTTTTTATTAGAATTTGATGTGTAAGATTTCACATTACTTGGCGGCCTGAACAATGTGCCATCAGCTGAGCAGGTGTCACAGTTTGAAAACCGCTGTATTAATATTTTTGCAAGACAAAGAAATAGAACCTAATCCAAAAGTATTTTACAAACAAGGGTCGATGTCAGTGGTATTACTGTCCTTTAGACCATATATGAAATAGTGCACCTGCAAAACCAAAACCTTAAAATTTCACAGCTGAACAGGTCTGATTAAATTCAGTGATTTTTCCACACACCCGCTGGCTCCAGCAAAGTCCATTTTAAAGGTGTTAGACAGTCAATGAACAATGTTATAACACAAGGAGAGACTGTTGTAGATTCACAGGTTCAACTTTTAGCTCCAATTGAACCTCAAATACCTTTATTATAAACTTTACAAGAGGCAATCTCTACCATGTAAATGAGGATGCAGTACCAGAAATGGTATTGGAATGGAATTTCTTATCTTAATTAAGTCTACACAGCACAACTAAAATGAGCAAAGCGTTTATAAAACAGTATTTTTAGATAAATAGTTAATTGTTTGCTGGTTGTTTGTGGTTGTATATAAAAAAAATACAGGAACAATTTTGGTTGACACGGCAACCTATAACCTATAATAAGTGACAGTGGCACAGCAACTCGTGTGAATGTGGTGTGTGCATTAGTGAATGGTGGTTGGAAAGGCCCGTGGCGCAGAGTGGCAGTCTTGCTTTCATCAATCTGCCCCAGGACAGCTGTGGCAATGAGTACGGAGCAAATGAATAATGACTACAGTATAGTGCTCAGAGAGGCTTTGTTGAGCCTGTGAAGCACATTACAAGTATATGGCATTATTATTATTAACTCCAAAATGGCCTTTTTACAAACCAAAAATACACTTTTTCCAAATATCTAACAATTAAAATAAAATGCATATTCAAGTTTATTTATATAGCACATACCACATGTAATAATGATGACCCATTTTATCAGATCTCAAAAATAGTACAAATAAATGACCTGTAAACACCTTTATTACACTATTTACTCTACGGGGAAGCTATAGAATTTGCCGTAGCCTCATAAACATGATCCAATATGTTGCCCGGTCATCTGCCCCAGACAGGTGCCACCTGTCGACCCGCCCCACATACTGCCACAGACACCGCCACCATCCGAGCACCGGCAAGTCTTAATTATCTCCTCAGAGTTTAATTAAGCACCTCATCTATTGGCCGTGAAGAGCGCAGACACACGCACGCCCACACACACACACACACACACACACACACACACACACACACGCACAGTGAAACCAGACCACACAGGCCCAGATTGTTTTGTTTAAGATAAAGATGGCGGTGAGGAAACCCTGGGAGGCCCTGATGGATACAATTGTTTTATATTGTTTATGTAATGGGCCATTAGAAGGACAGACTATAAATGTCAGTTACATTTACTTGAGTTTACTTGAGAACTTTAAAGGTGCACTTTTTATGCATTTCTACATTTTCAGGTCCCCAGCTTGTCTCCATGGAGATGTTATTGCTTTGGTAATAATAAGAATGTTCCACAGTACAGCAGTAAAGTTTTCCACTCTAGTTAGTCAGATCTCTAAACTTTATCAGTTTAGCATTGGTTTAGCTTTAAAAAAACACAGAATGTAAATATAAATATAAGTTTAATGCTATACTGTGGAACATTCCAGGCAAACCAATAACATACATAGTTTATACAGAGCACTTTTAAATACATTTTTGCAACTTGATTCACGAGTCATTTTACTAGGCCTATGATTTGCTGATGATTCAAATTATTATCATTTTAAACTGATTATAAAAAATATTTAGTCAATTTTTTAATAATTTGTATTTTAAAGGTCTCATATAGCGCAAAATTGACTCTTGTGAGCTTTTAGAATGTGTAAATAAAATAAAACACAACTCCAGGTCTGTTTGTGACGAGTAAACATAAGATAGATCAGACATGAGCGTAATATGGGCCCTTTAATATATAAATGTGATTTTATGTATAACTTGAATACAGGCTTTCTCTACCTTATCGACTCATAAGGAGGGACCTATCTTGCGCCAATGGATTTATTTTAAAAGGAAACACTGCATGTGGAGGCAAAATCATTGGGTTGGTGGAATGTTAATACAAATTACCAACAAAATGGGTAATAATTCTGGTGCCCTACAGAAATGATTAACATAATTCTGATAAATAGGCAGATGGCAGAACATGTGAATTGAGTGCGATTTATCTTAATTAATATCTTGAACCTTCTCGCAGAAAGGTAAATGGCTCCAGCGGGGCCCGAGATGTTCCTGTGTGACGTTGGCGTATCTTTGACATGTTGTAGTGGCCCCGGGATGTGAAGGTGCTCTCCAGGTATGCATCAAGCCAAACAGCCTGGAGATAATCAACGCAACAGACCAGGAAAGGCAAGCTAACACATACGCAAACTAGCACACACAGGCTACGCATCTGCTCGTGTTCTGCTCTTGTACGTTAAGATCATTTTTTGTTGTTTCCTCGTCACAAACATAACTGGAGTTACGTTTTGTTTCATTCACACATGTTTAACACACAAACTTTGCATATTTAGGCTGAGTTCTTCTCTCAAACTGAAAACACTCTGTGCCACCTTGTGATGTCATCATGTGGTAAAACAGGAAGTGCTCCACTGTGTTTTTAAACTTCATATACACCCTCACCAAAATCATGTGGATAATTTCAGCCCTGGAATTGCTGATCTTTACTGAACTAAAGGTAAAAAGGAGCTGATAACTTGAAAACTGCCACTTCATGACATCACAAGGTGGAACGGAGCATTTTGAGCTTTGCAGATATAGACAGATTAATAAAAAAGTGTTACTCAAACATGTGTGAATGAAACAAAACGCAACTCTAGGTGTGTTTTTGAGAAGGTAACAACATTTTAACATGACTTAAAGCTTAAAAATCAAATTTGTGTAATATAAGACCTTTAATGTTTGATTTTAGCCCAAGAACAACCATTTTGACTGACTGATATTTACTGTATGTATAATAATTTTAGAGAGGGGGATCAAATTAATTAAATATTCTAACTAACTAGCTCCTAAATGAACTTTGTTGGTAAGATCCTCCATATTGGTTGTAAGCAGACAGCAACTCCTTGTAGTGAACAGTGACGTAACAAAAACAATTTTAAATCTAAACTCAAACGGTGGCTCAGCTGGTAGAGACATTCACCCTTTCATCTGAAGGTTGTTGGTTCAGTCCCCATACACAACCAGCAATGCTTTGTTTCCAAACAGTTATTAAGCATTAAAATTAAAAACGTACCATCTGTCACTATTAAACATACTGTAAATAATCTACATGGGGAAAATATAATACAATCCTCATTTTGAAAAATACTATATATAATTGTGTCTGCGATGGGCTCATGTGACCAGCATTCATCATTATTCCGAGAGAGGGAGAGAGGGAGAGCTTGCATCCGTGCGTGCAATTGTGCAAAGTGTGAATTTCAATACTCATCACGAATTAAGGCAATTAAAATGTTAATTATTACAAGTTGAAAAGGGACAAAGGAATTCAAATAATTGATGTATTGACGTTTTTTAATTAATTCATAGGGGCTTCCTACTGTGCTGGATAATTACGCTTAAGTGTTTAATTACATATTTTGATGGGATCCTCAATTACTGTGACTTAATAAAATACCATTAGGCTGTCTCCCGGTACTACTGTAATGTCAATGTGCTTAAATAAAGTATACCGGGGTTGTTACGTGATATATATATACACACACGTTAAGCAGGTCTCGAGCCTTCAATCTGCGCTATGGATCTCAGTTAACCTGGAAGCCTCTCCTCACATCAAAGTTTGACATGCTGGGAAACAAACAATGTCAAATTTACATATTAATTAGCGCGGGGCTGTCAGATACGGATGTAGAATTCAGATGCGTTGTCGCCACACTGCCTCCTTGTGGGCGACAGAAATGAGCTGGACCTACAGGCCAAGCCGAGCGCCCCATCTCATTTTATTACCTGCCCAGTGTAAATATTCAATATCCCCCCCCCCCCCCCCTCCCCCCCACAGCGAGCCTTACAAATCAATTTAGCGAGTGATGATTTCTGCAGCTAAATATGCAAAACGCAGATAATGTGCTCACTTGTCACCCGGAGTTTTTCAGACACCTTTGTCAAAATCCACAGCAAAATCCGTTATCTTCCGTCCTGAATTATCATAAAGTTAGAGCAGTTGTTAGTTTTCAGATTCTATAATGTGATGATGTCCTTCTCCCAGATGGGGGCAGGAGACAGTTTTCTCTATTGATTATATTGTACCTTGCCATGAAATATCCAAAAGGTAAATACACAAATGTTGAACCTGATCATCTCTATTAGTGACTAGACCCAAGAACTCACTGTGTTACAACAAGAATTGGTCTGTAGAATGTTGTGGCAGCAGTAGAGTTCACATTTGTCCTATGCCAAAGCTGGATTTTCCCACTATAACTAAATTAAATGATGATGTTATTATTAATATTATAGCAGGAATACACTGGAATTGGATTATTGACTCAAAAAAACTGTTGTAATGTGTTTTTCCCACTCAAATAGTTATATTTCAGTGTAACGTTTTATAATAACTACACCTTAATTAGCCTTAATAAACCATGAACAAAGACTTAATTCATGGATAACACATAGTTTATTTATATTATTAAGAATGATTCAGGCTTAGTAATTGCTTTATTAAGGGGTTACAGTTCAGTAGTGGAAGAGGTACATTTTGTTACTTAAGTAAAAGTACTATACTATTCTATACTGTAAGATAGTAAGTAAGATACTGGAGCAAAAAATATACTTAAATAAAAGTGTTAAAGTACCCATTTAAAAATTACTTTAAGAGTCAAAAGTAAAAGTATTTTGTGAAAATGTCCAGATCTAGTAAAGCTTCAAATGACCTGTTCTTGATAAAGATTTGTGCTGAATTTTGTTTTATTTGTATATTTTTGTTTGTTCAAACTATAAACCTATTAAATGTAAACCCTTAGACTTTTCAGCAGATCTCAAACAATAATAAAAAATACTTTTACTTTTCAATCCTGTTCACAAATGTAGTGTAATAGAAAGTAAAAAGTATCCATCTCAAGTACATTTTGGTATCTGTATTTTACTTAAGTATAATACTTTACTGCTTTTACTTTGTTACCTTCCACCACAGTTAGAGTCACAGTCTTAGTTAATAAACTATTTGTTCACTGTGAATTCTCTTTCTTTGTTCTTTATTAGGGCTAAATATGCGTAGATTAACTCAAAATCTAAAAGTTCGATATAACATAAAAAAGGATTGTGGGAAAATAAGACTTAATACATTTATTTGTACAGTCAGGCATAGAAGAGTACATTTATGAATTTGTCTGTTCATAAAATCAACTATTTGGCACAAGTCTTTAATAAAATGAGTGTGATATGTTGTAATCATTTTTTGTGGACCTGTTTCAACCCCTCATGTAAGTTATAACATGACATTTTGACAGAGGCAGTTAGGAAAAAGCCTATAGTCTGCTCTCTGTCTCTCACATCTGCCAGTGTCTTCACAGCTTCCATGTAATGTTGAAATGCTCCTATAAAGGTGACTGCTGCAGAGCTGTTTTTGTGCTCACGACAAACCAAAGCACGTTCCATGTTACCCCTCTTTGTTCTGCGGCGTTATCGCTTCAACAAGATGCTTTTTTTTCTCCTAACCGTGTTTTACATCTTCTTGGTAGGAGTGAGGATCCCTGACAATGGCTCCAGGCCAAGATCCTATAATTAGAAACACAGTTCAGTTGGTTAGCAGGTAATTTACCTTTAGGGGGAGCAGTCTAATTATTGTCTTTGAAAAGCTAATTTAGCGTCAAATACTTCAGGTGTCTTTTCCCCTCTGCTCTGAGAGGAAGGTTCCTACAGCTCTGGGGGCCTATCCATGGCTGCTCTTATATGTTTACCACAATGAAGGAGAAGTCAGGGAGGGAACGCTGTGAAGACGCAGCTTTTGTTTAGTGCAGCGGGTGTGGCAGACGCTGTTTAACCCGCTGTGAAAACTGTTGGAGCCATATGGAGCCTGTGAATGGCAGAGTTTGTAACCAAAGAGTCTGGAAATTAAATCTTCTGACTTCACATTTTAATTAATATTTAACAGGTCCCATAATTATATTTCTTTATTATTGCACCAGTAACATCTACATTGATCCTTATATTTATTTTATAGGTTTAAGTCATGGTATCTTTTTTACCTTATGTTTTTCAATAGTTCTCACCAGTGTATATTACTGTTGAACTACTGTAACAGATGATGCCATAGGAGTCATTGCTGTGGATAGGAAAACAGCTCATTTTTCTTATTCCTCTCTTTTTTACCTGTATGGTTTGCTCTTTTGGACTTGACAATAAAAGCAGGCTGAAACTGGGCCAAACTGACAGAACCGGTATTCGATAAAGTTCAGGCCTGCATAAAGTTTAGCCCAGTGTTTTCTACCCAGGTGTTTACAAGCACTTAGGTGTTTTCAGATTTAAGGACATGATAGCTTCTTACCATCTATACACATTCAAAAGTGTGATTCATTTTGTGTTTTTTATGTAATATTTTCTTTTAATATGTTATATATTTAAGAATGTTTTTGAAGGATGATGATTAATAAACCAGTACTAAAAAAAGGACTTAAGGGTTGGAGACAGGGTTAAGGTTGGGTTATCTGTGTGATCCTTCAGTCGTCCAGGTCTGATCCATAGTAAAAGAAAAAAAATCTGTCACCTGGACAAAAAGTTGTAGGAGTGAAGATGTTTCACTGCTCATTCAAGCCCATTTTTCAGTTCTGCTCAGATTGTGGGTGGACACTGCCTTATATCTATCTGATGGGCGGAACTAACTACACTGAAACTGGAAACAGCTTTTGTTTACAGTTTCTGTTTGTAGGCTAAGTCTGTTAAGCTACACTAAGGGTGAACTGTGCCTGAGACATACTTGGCATATTCATTCAACAGTTAATGGGTGTTTTTCACACCTATTGGCATCTTGGCTAGCGCTGTTGTTCTCTTTGTTTCCTTTGTTTGCTTTGGGTCTGAGAATGGAGTTATAGATGGAGGAAAGATGATATCTAAGCCCCCCATTCCTGTTCAAGGAAGGATTCTCTTTCTTAACAAAGATAGCTTCTTTAACTCCCCTCTCAAACCATTTCTTTTCTCTGGCTCAGATCAGAACCTCATTATCTTCAAAGCAGTGGTTAGTGTCTTTGAGATGGAGATGTACGGCAGACTGGGGTCTAGAGGAGTTCTTGCGATGGTGTTGGTAGATTCTCTTATGAAGCGGCTGTTGACCACCCTGAATGTTGAAGGTAAGGTAAGGTTACTTTAGGGTTAGGGTTAGGATTAGTGTTAGAGTTAGGTTAGGATTATGGTTAGGTTAGGGCTAAAGTTAGAGTTAGGTTAGCATCAGGTTTAGGGCTAGGTTAGAGTTAGGGTTAAGGTTAAGGTTAGGCTTAGGTTAGAGTTAGGGTACTCCAGACAAAAAAAGTATTGGAAACTACTTGTCTTGCCTGTGTGTTATGACCAAACCTGTAGTAAGGTGTAAATCTGGTATTCAGTCACCTCATTGTGTTATAATGAAAGTATTGTGGATTTTACAATAAAAAACAAATAGCTGTAATCTGATAATAATCTGCATGTATAACTCAAACTTGTCCCGTGTTGCGTTCACAAGTCCACCTTTCCCCATCGAAAAACAAAGCGCCCTAAATGATGTGACTAAGAGCTGTGAGGCGTACCTTTTGTTGAGCGCGGCAGGTGTGAGTAGATTTGACCCTCAGATAAATGCTGTTAGTGTGAGCGCTGAGAAGGCAGATGGTGCTCGTGAATGACACCGGTCCCATCGGAGGAGGCGGCCCAGGGAAGCGCTCGGGTCCTGGGCTCTCAGAGGAGGAGCAGTGCCTGGTTACCTGTCTGCGTGCACACCTGCTGAAGAGGGACCATCACACCATGCTCCCCAGACTCCGCCTCCTCGCCGCCGGTAATCACAGCTCGCCAAGCCATCAGCCGCACCTCGAAAAACAGGAAACGGGTATACCAGGGGGCGCTAGGTAAACAGATATTTAGTTAAATAACAAAACACATTTTATAAAGTAACTGTTTGCTTTTTTATGATCTATGTTATAATGTTGTTTCTTCATTACAAACATACCTGAAATTGTGTTTTGTTTCATTCACACATGTTTAACACACAAACCCTGCATAGTTCTCAAACAGAAAACACTCTGTTCCACCTTGTGATGTCATGTGGTAAAACAGGAAGTGCTCCACTGTGTTTTTAAACACCGTATACCTTTAATAGAATCATTTGGATGATTTCAGACCTGGAATTGCCAATCTCTTCTGAAATAAATATAAAATGTAGCTGTTAACTTGAAAACTACCACTTTGTGACATCATAAGGTGGAATAGAGCATTTTGAGCTTTGGAAATGTGGACAGACTAATAATAAAGTGTTACTCAAACATGTGTAAATGAAACAAAACACAACTCTAGGTCTGTTTTTGAGGAGGTAAAAACATTCTTACATGGTTTAAAGCTCACAAGAGTCAATTTTGTGTGATATAGGACCTTTAAGAAAAACAGTCTTAAAGGGACAGCACCAATTTTCTTCAACTACTAAAGTAAAATTTGTTTTGCCCCATACATATATATTGTAAAAGCAACATTTAGGGTCAAGATGAGACTGATGTGTGCTGTCTTCATAATTATAAACCCATGTTATCGTCAGTAAACCAAGAAGTAACACTGGTGCGCTGTTAGCATGCTTATTGTTGTTGACGCCCAAGCTCCACTCTGGCTTGTAAAAATTGGAAATCGCACTTATAAACTCAGTAAATAATTAGAATGCTAGAAATGTGTTAGGAAAATGGGGATTAACTCTGCAACCGCTGCAAACCGTTTCAAATGAACTTGTTGTGTTTTTCATGTTTTTAAATCCGGTACAAGAACTAAATTGGTGAGGGATAAAAAAATAAAAATTCAAATAACCCTACCTGTACATTTTACTGCTGTATTTGAGTCTTAAAAAGGCGCTAATAAAACTTGAGGAGGTTCTGAGCCTCTGGCAAATTCACGTCTCCCATCTCCTCCATCAGCCCCTGAAAAGTAATTTGCAACTCATCATTAGAAGGTAAATTCAAACGACCTCCTGACCTCTTCACACAAGATCCGGAAAAATTAAATCTTAACTCTTTAGCATTATGGAAATGATCATTCAGGGCATCGTTTGGCTCTCGCTGTGCTAATTAGCCCTTCATTTTGTAGAAATAATATTTACATTGACCCATATGCTAATAGGCCTACAATTTAACATATGCTAAAGCTAACTAGCCACTTACAGAGTTATTTTACATGCTTTTTGTTACATAAAAACAAGAAAAGTGAAAGATTTTAAATATTTAAATAAGAATCATTCAGTTTACTCATGAGTACAGGTCAACTTTTCTGGTGGGGGGGTGCAGTACCTTGTTGTCTACTTGGAGATGTTATTCCTTCGACTGAAATTTTCCACAGTATTGCATTAAACTCATCTATCTGGCAGCTATTTAATTACGTGTGTTTTTATAACTGAAAAATACTGTAACGATCTGATATTTTGTGTTTAGAGTTGACACCTTTTGTTCTTTTAACTGTTCATGTGTTGTTAATGTAACTGCTTTTGTATGTGACACTTGGTTGCTATGCCGACAAGTAAAGGTTCTATTGGTCAGTTCCTGGTCTGTTTTGGGGATTGGCGGTCGTGAGTTGAGACTGCTGTTGTTTTGCTCTTGTTTTGGCGTGTTTCTTTCACCAGAATGCTACAACATCATAAAAATGTGCATTCTTACTGTGAGCAGTGCCTCTCCACAAATCTGAGCAGTAACTTGACCTGGTGACAGTTAATGCCATACAGTGCAACATTCAAAGCAATAACGTTTTGTTTTGTTTTTTGGTTTTTTTTTTCATTTTGCATAGTTCTCACATGACACTGGCACAGGTCTGCACTGCACTGTTCTGGGAGGTTGCCTTTAGGTATATTTCATATCACTTGTTTGTATGTTTCAAAGTCAAAGGTCAAGGGTTACACTGTTTCTGTAGCATCTGAGTTGACCTCTATGAAAGTTGTCCTCAAACTGGTGGTGTGCAGGGTCCTCTATAGTTATAATATTAGCTTAATTTGCTTTTATTTGCTTAGTTCTAATTTAGAGGCAACTAGAAAGAATTTTGTCCAGATTTTTGTCCTCCTCTTGGTATGTTCTTGCAATGGGACAATCCAATTTTAGACCTAGAGAGTCATTTTATTGGATTTGAGTTGGTGCAAAAAGTTTGAGAGTCATTGCTGTCAAATCAATATGCAAACAACCATCTCAACTGAAATATCAACGTAAAGAAAATTATGGTATTATTGTATATTGATTAGGGTGACCAGATTTTCAAAATTAAAAACTCGGGTTGGGATGTTTGGTATAGGCTAAATAAAATTGTGAAAAGAGTGGGTAACATTGTCCATTCTTAACTCATTTGTGGGTCAGTATATAATCTGAGTGACTTCTGTTGGTGCATTTATGGTAATTTGTGGCACGGTTTGCTGTATTTTAGCTAAAACAGACATTATATTGCCCGTTTTCTGTTGGCAGGTATCAAATTGGTCAAAAATAGTGACACCTGGGACATTTCTTGTATAAAACTGGGACAAATCAATGGTTTTGGATAAATCTACTGGGACAGGGAACACATGGCTAAAAACTGCGACTGTCCCGGGTAAATAGGGACGTCTGGTCACCCCGATATTGATGCTGAAATGTTGCCATGCTAACGCCACTCCGCTAACACAGCGTCACTCCATCTACTCAGCACTGGCTTCTCCCTTGTTTACCCCGACTTTATTGTGGTCATTCCAACAGAGCCAGGAGGACACCGAGGTTTAGCAACAATTCCACGGCTGAAATATGTGCTTAGTGTCAATAGTCTGGAGTTGCTCTGTCCAACTGGAAGCCATGAAGCTGCTAAAAGAAAACCGCTCTATTTGGGCACACACTCGCCCCCGTCAGTGCCAGTTCAGATGTCTTGCTAACCCTGGGCACCGTGGCTCCATGCTCCTCTGTCATTGATTCACAAGGTTTCCAGCTGGAGCCCCCATTGAAGCGTGAGATAGGAGCCCTCCATCTTGGCACGTCTTGACTGGCTCAATCCCCAGCAGGCCATTAGGGACAGAATATGTTGTTTGCTTTTTTTTTGTCTTGCGCTTTCTTTCTTTCTCTCTCTCTCTTTTTCTCTCTGCAAGAAAAATACGGTCTGCCTCCATGCTATAACAGCCATTACTTAATTGCGCCGGATTTTCCTAGCAGAGTGTTGCTTTAATTAAGCAGCTAATTGCAATGTAGCTCTTGATTAGCTTTGGGGGATGGGAATGTTCAGACAGCCCTGATATGTTGCACACACTTCAGAATCATTTACAGAAATTGAAGCTAATTTCGCTCTCTGTCTATTGCTGCATTAATTTAATTTGGGTTGCTTTTAGCTCATTAACACTTCTAATTAATACGTTGACATCACTATTAAGATGTCTCTTTGAAATTGGCGTCTCTAGATAATCAGGATGGAGGAGCGCTGACGGATAGACTGGAGAAGGCCCAGCAGCGGAGGGAGGGAAAGAGGGATGGAGGGAGGGAGGAAGGAAAAGCGCCTTCGGACCCAAAGCGGCGATTTCATTTATAAATACTTGTATCATAGCGGGCACTAATAGGAGGCTGTGGCAGGTGACTAAATTGGAAATGAAAGCAATGCTGATTGTTTTTGGATTTGATTGGGGTTACTGTGCACGCATATGTGAGTGTGCGGGGCCCTCCAGGGAGATAGGGGGCGGCGGGGCACCAGGGCCAGATGCCATACACAGCTGAAGATCACGCCTGAGTAACCGTGTGTTTGGGTTTGTCATTTTAATGAGCACAATTTAGTGACTATGGGCTGGTAACGCTGCATGAGAAGCCCTATTACATTACCATCACTTTAACCAAGCTCCACTCAACAGTATATGCATTATGTACCATCATTTTCACTCTCTAATTTCAAGTACAAAACACAGAATGGGAGACTGTATAAATTATATATTTTTTGTTCTTTGTAATGTAAAGAAATAATAACTTGTGTAACTTTGTTGGGTTTTGAGCCAGGAAGTTTAGCTCAATGTGATGTTGTGAACTTTTATTTTTGAAAAATATATAATGTAATATATAATAATATAAAAAGTATATATATATATATATATATATATATATATATATATATATATATATACTTTTTATATTTATTATTATTTATTATTTTATATTATTATATATTATACTAACCAAGTGTAGTAGTACCAAGTGATGGGAACATCAGGAAAAAGGAACATGAGAAACAAGAAAAATACCAGAGGTTCAAAGAAGAGCTGGAGAAGGCCTGGAAGGTGAAGGCATCAGTGGTGCCCGTGGTCATTGGAGCACTCGGGGCAGTAACCCCCAAACTGGAGGAGTGGATACAGCAGATCCCAGGAAAAACATCAGACATCTCAGTCCAGAAAAGTGCAGGACTAGGAACAGCAAAGGTACTGCTCAGAACCCTCAAGCTCCCAGAGCTCCCAGGACCAGATGAGACCACCCGCGGAGGGTGAATATATATATATATATATATATATATATATATATATATATATATATATATATATATATATATATATATATATATATATATATATATATATATATATATATATATATATATATATATATATATCTCAACAGGACAAAAAGTACAGCTTTCACTCCTACAACTTTTGTCCAGTTGGATGATTTATGATTTAAATTTTTATTTTACTGTGGATCACAGACATAATGCAGGAAGTGCTCCACTGTGTTTTTAAACTTCATAAACCTTCACTAGAATCATTTTAATTAATTCAGCCCTGGAAAAGCCAGTCTCTACTGAACTAAAGGTAAAATGTAGCTGTTAACTTGAAAACTACCACTTCATGACATCACAAGGTGGAACAGAGCATTTTGAGTTTTGGAGATGTGACAGACAAATAATAAAGTGTTACTCAAACATGTGTGAATGAAACAAAACACAACTCCAGGCCTGTGTTTGAGGAATAAACAAGATGGCTTAAAGCTCACAAGAGTCCATTTGTGTAATATGGGACCTTTAACACTTCCTGGTTAGGCCTGTCATGATAACACATTTTTACGTGTGATATATCGCTTAAGTAAATATAGACGATAAACGATGATATTGAAGTGAATGTATGCCACTGACACAAAAACCCAAGAGCAGATTTAAACCACAAAAACTATTCTAAATGTACAATATTATTCAAAAATCATGAGCTGCAATAAATAAACTGTAGAATGAAACACTTTAGCTCTTAGTTTCCATCTGTAATGAAAATACCCCAAAATTTCCCAGTAGTACAAAGAAAAAGTACACACGATAAATATTCACCCCAATAAATATTGTTCCAGCTTAATTATGTTGACAGGCCTATTACTGGTATTATATTTACTGTGGTATTTCTATTCCTTCTGAGAAAAAGTGTTTGATTTTACACTAACCTACCCACTGAAGTTGACATATTCTCACTTTGAAAGACCCAAACTGCCCCTTTAAGTCCCCATCTTCGCCACGACAACCCCAAACCCACTCAAGCCTTAAACAACACAACACCTCTGTGATTGACTTCCTCTCACTCTCCCATCCATTAGCTTCCATAAGTTGTGAAATAAGCATTGATCGGGACAGGATTCAGTTATTTGGTGTGGTCGATCAATAGCCGGACCTTGTTGTTGTTTTTTTCTAAGTGCTTTTTTTGTTGCGGCCTGCTCGTAAGGATGGGCCCGCAGTCGGAGAGCCTTCTGTTTAGCACTTCATTAAAACTGGCCCTAATAGGAGCCACTAGGGAGGCGCTCTCTGCATCGTGTGTAAAAGACATCAACATCTGCATCAATTAACCCCATGCCCCCCGGGACCCATTAGGAGGAGGAACACCCTTTGGAGCTGCTTTCAGCCCACAGACGATGAGCGTGTACGACTGTGTGTTTGCTTTATGCGTTCACTTGTTTGTGCATCTTTTGGATTGTATTAAGCAAATCAAAGCGAGTTTGTTAATCCCCATTTGGTGCAATATGCTCTGGTCAGCAACGCCAGGAGTGTTTAGAGCTGAAGTGGACTTAATAAAATCAAAGTGTTTTAAAGTAACATGTTATTTTGAGTCGGGATCACTCAAATACTTATGTACAGCTTTAAACGTGGGGATTTGTTTGTATTAGTTTGTTACTTTATTAGATTGATTTAGTCAGTGTATGTGCATTCAGATCTACTCCCATTCCAAAGTCATACACAGTTATTGTGAGCTTGTTCCTACAGAAATTGAAAAATTTTCTAAGGCGTTAGTTTGTAAATGTGCAAACTGCATGCCTTTTAGCTCATCAGTACTCAGTGGTGCGATGTAACAAAGTAAAAGTACTAAAGTAATGTGTTTAAGTGCTAATTTTTAGTGGATACTTTTTACTTTTACTTCACTGCATTTGAGAGCAGGTATTTGTACTTTATACTCCGCTACATTTTTGAACAGAGCTGGAAAGTAGAAGTATTTTTTATTATTGTTTGAGACCTGCTGAAAAGGCTGAGGGATTATATTTAAAACATTCATAATTTGAGCAAATAAAAATATACAAATAAAACAGCTAAAATAAAAAATGCAGATGTTTCTGTTGAACAAAATTCAGCACAAATGTTTATTATAATCACTACTTTTTAAGCTTGATTAGATCCCACATTCTCCAAGAAATACTTTTACTTTTTACTCTTTAAGTACATTTTTAAACGGGTACTTTAATACTTTTACTTAAGTAGATTTTTTCATGTGATACTTTTACTTTTACTTGAGTATTTTCTTGCTCTGGTATCTGTACTTTTACTCACATAACAGAATTGAGTACTTGTTCCACCACCATCTCTACTTAATTCTAGTGTAACTGTATTTTATCTTTTGCACATTTTTTCTAATATTATTCTGAAGGCTTTTTATTGCCCACTTTGCTATTGCAACACTGACACTTCCCCATTGCAGCACAAATAAATAAAGATTTTCATTCAGTCACGTTAAAAAAGAGACAAAAATCAATCATTTTTGCATGTTCCTTTATCAGACTTATGGTACAGTCGCTTGTAACTAAACCTCCTGTTGTTTGTGCATGTTTTTCCCGCTAGTTTCTGTTTGATCCAAGTGTGCTCCCGCCAAGATTGTGGTTATTTTCCATCTTGGCTCAGTCCAGAAATCAACAGGACAGATCCAATTAGACTGTCCTCACAAGCTGCTTCACAGAGCACACACCTGAAATCACTATTGGCAAACTTAAAAGCTACATTTATCGCACAGACTTAAGACTTAACTCCAGGATCATTTGACAGGCCCAATGCCATCTGAAAGAAACACGACACTGTGTCCCTCTGATCTTCACTTTGTCTGCTCACCTGATATTAATAGAGCTTTTTCATTTACAGCCGAGTGTTGTGTTATAGGCCCTCCCTCTAATGAGACTCTCAAAGGGGAGAGACTGATAATAATATTCTCCTAATTAGACACCAGTGTTTAATTTTGTGCAGTGAGATATTCTGTTTAAACTACAAGTGATTCATTTGGCAGAGTGAGAATGAGTGGCACAGGAGAAGACTTTTAAAGAGGTTAAAAATAAAAATATATTAAAACTCAAGTAGAAGTAATGTAGGGAACAAAGGGGTGACTCAAAAATGCCCAAAAATATTATTTAGTTGAGTATAAACCTGACTTACCTCTTATTTCTCACCGGGCGCCTTCACACTTGTCCTGGTTTGGTTCTAGTTTTAGCCCCGTCCTGATGTAGACTTGGTTTGGTCCTGTTCTAGTCCAGATTTAGTTCTGATTTTAGTTTTATATGTGCGGTGCTCATGCTCGTTCTCACGGTTTTGTAGGAAAAAGGCCGTCTGCAGCGTTAGTGCAATATTATATTAAATGAATGTGTGAAAAAGGGAAGAACACTGACAACACTTGTGCTAAATAAGGTAAATTCACTGAAATCTTTTGTTAATTGCACTACAAAAAACATGTGCTCTTACTGCTACTAACTTTACAACTGAGGAAAAATACAACTCAGATTATAAGTGGAGTAGTTTTGTCTTAGGCTTGTAACTTTTTTTTTTTTTTTTAAATGAAATAACGCTAGTAAAACGTTTGGACACACCATTTATTTATTTTTATTTTTATTTTTATTTTTATTTTTATTTTTATTTTTATTTTTTTTTATTTATTTATTTATTTATTTATTTATTTCATTTTTACTACTTTCTACATTTTATATACATACAGAAGGCATCAAATATGTGAAGTAAGATATATGAAATCATATAACAACTGTCTTTAAAAAAATTATTTTATATTTAGATCCTCAAAATATTCACTCTTTACTTGGTCCAAAAATATTTGTATTTAATTTTTTTTTTTTTTTACTATGTAATTTGATATATTTGATGTCTTCCAAAATTAGTAAAAATAAAAATTATAATTAAATAAATTATAATAAAAACAAACTTTGAATGAGAGGGTGTGTCCAAAGGTTTTGGACACACCCTCTCATTCTGTTTATTTTTTATTTATTTATTTTTTATATATATATGGATTGTTATATACTAAATAATTTTTGGCAGAGAAAAGGGTATAAAATAGTAGAATTATTTTTCATTACTACATAATTCCATATATCTTACATCATATATTTGATGTCTTCTGTATGTATATAAAATGTAGAAAGTAAGAAAAAATTAAGTGTTCTTGTTTTTAATGTGCAAACTGTATACTTATCATTTTTTTTTATATATCTTTATCTTTTATAAACGCCTTTTTGAAACTTTCCCGTCGAACATCACGATTACCCCGTTAAGGGACAAATACAAGTTTTCTTATGTTGGTTGGTTCTATTATAACACATTTTTAAAAGTTTTACTCCAGTGTGTATGTACAGGACTCAGATGTGATGATGTCCTTCTCCCAGATCAGGACAGGAGACAGTTTTCTCTATTGATTATGTTGCACTTTGCATTAAAAATCCAAAAGTAAATTCACAAATGTTTAACCTGATCATCTCTATAAGTGACTAGACCCATGAACCCACTGTATTACAATGAAATCTGCTGTGTTAAATATTATTGGGCTATAGAATGTTGTGATGTCGTCTGAAACCCAGCAATAGCTTTAGTTAAATCAAGCACATTAAAGGTCCTGTATTACGTAAAATTGACCCTTGCGAGCTTTAAACCATGTTAGAATACTGTTTCCTCATCAGAAACATACCTGGAGTTGTGCTTTGGTTCATTCACACATGTTTGAGTAACACTTTATTATTAGTCTGTCTACATCTACAAAGCTCTAAATGCTCTGTTCCACCTTGTGATGTCATGAAGTGGTAGTTTTCAAGTTAACAGCTACTTTTTACCTTTTGTTTAGTAGAGATTTGCAACTCCTTGGATGAAATTATCTAAATGATTCTAGTGAAGGTGTATGGAGTTTAAAAACACAGTAGGGCACTTCCTGTATTACCACATGATGACATCACAAGGTGGAACAGAGAAACACTCAGCCTAAATATGCAGGATTTGTGTGTTAAACGAGTGTGAATGAAACAAAACGCAGCTCCAGGCATGTTTGTGATGAGGAAACAGCATTATAACACAGATCAGAATACGGGCCCTTTAAGGCACCCTTCCCCATGTGAACTCACTAAAAGTTTGGTTTGCACCCTGTTTTCTCGTTAGGAGGAGCCACCTGTCACATGCTCAGATTCTCACGGAGCCCTGTGACAGCTGAGCCCTGATAGGTTTAACAAACCCCAAACCAAATCAAGAGTAATAAAATCACTCATTTTGGTTAATGAGCATATTAACAGCAGAGGTAGTGTTTAAGCAACAAACAAGAACAACAACATTAATAATTGCAAGTCTCTGGTGCCTGGCTGATGTAAGCTTTAATAATTAACAAGTCTTTGTCTCAGCCCCTAGAGGCTCCGCTCCTATTATCCAACTAAGTTACAAACGAGTAATTACGCTGTCACTGAATGGTCACAACTGTTTACCTTATCCGCCTCCCCTGGTCCAAATGTAATACCAGGTTTAATCGACGCAGATCCGGCATGTACCTGACAGATGCTAGCGCGCTAACAGCCTGGCATTTCAACTTATTTATTTCACTTTTTCCTTCTGCTCTCATTAGAGGATTACTGCTCTTATACCTCCTGTGTTTACATATTAGTGCTAATCCAATTGAGTCAACAAGGGCACTTAGAGCAGGCTATGAACTGAGTCTGCCCGGCTGCGAATGCAAAGGGAGGGGATATTAATTTACTTCTTCAGATTTTTAAAGGCTTCCAGGGAAAATAGTTTGGAACAGCTGCTATGACAAATGGAGCATTTCGAGCGAGTATGTTGTCAGAGAAGAAGTGACAAGGCATAAGGCAGCGCTCAGCCTGTAGAGGGCGCCCCTGGTTACACAGTATGTCTGAGTGTAGGTTTCACTTAGATGGACAAAGTTGGTGTGATTTTCCTTAAAAATTATGTTTTTTTGCGATCAGAAAAGGCATTTAACGTCAATAGGAAATTCTGTATGTCTTAAAAATATGAATATGATTTATTTGCATTTCTCAAGGTGATTTCATTTAGATCATAAATGGAAGAGTTGTCCTGTCACAATAACATATTTTAAAGTTTGATATACTGTATTGCTGACGTAAATATAGATGATAAATAATAATATTGAAATCCAAGAGCAGATTTAAACCACAAACCTATTCTTTATCTACAATATTGTTAAAAATACATGAACTGCAATAAATAGCAGGATGAAATAATACTTAGTTTGTATCAATAATGAGCCATAAAAGTTATAAATTAAACGTTATACAGCTTAAATCTCAACAAATAGTCAAAAAAAAAAAAAAAAAAAAAAAAAAAAAAAAAATTCCCAGTAGTGCAAGGAAAAAGCACACAAATATATCATTCCAGCTTCCATATATAGAACGATATAGTAATTATCGTGGCAGGTAAAATCTACTTAAGTAAAGTAAACACTTTTTACTTTTTCTTCACTGCTTTTGAGGTATCTGTACTTTCTACTCTACTACATTTTTGAACAGTACTGAAAAGTGAAAGTATTTTTTGTTATTGTTTGAGCTGAAAATCCTACAGGCTTTCTTTTTAATACAAAAATGTACAGATAAAAACAGCCAGAAAAAATAATCGATTCAGTTGTTTCTGTTGAACAAAATTCAGCACAAAATCACTGCATTTGAAGCTTTATTTATCTCAAAATCTGCGTGAAATACTTTTACTTTTTACTCTTTAAGTACATTTTTAAACAGATGCTTAAGTACATTTTTTCACGTGATACTTTTACATTTACTGGAGTATTCTTTTTGCTCCGGTATCTGTACTTTTACTTAAGTAACAACATAGAGTACTTCTTCGACCACTGACACATAGTGATAGTATTTGTACAATATCATCATTTTCCATGTTTTTATTACTTTATTAAAACCATTCTTGACCACACTTACATCTTATTTGACTAAACACAAATGCTGAAATTGATCGTATCGTATTATAATTTTCATTTTGTCAATCAATCAAACAGAAAACAACGCTGCATTTATGTGTTTACGTGGGAAAAACCCCTACAAAAAACACCAATTTCTGCCTAATGAGCGTTACATCCCTTGGCTCCGTCTCTCTCCTCGCCATCATCTCCGCAACATCACCGCTGACCTTTGACCCCTGGGCCATACCCTGTGTCAGCTCGAGCTAATTAGCCTTTGAGCGCTCGCGGCACCCAACACGAGCCGCGCAATGGGACATCCCCCCAAACTGCGGGACAATAGAAACAATTTGTCCGCAAAATCCAATGCTAACGTGCTAATATGGAAGGATGGCAAAATTACAGCGAGCTCGATTTCCGTGTTTTACAATGTATCGTCTCATTATGGCGGGAGAATTTGTTTAGCCCCACCATTTATCTTCCTCTAATTAGTTATAGATCAATACGCCAATTGATTTTGCAGTATGCTCGCAGATGCATTGTAGGCGTTGGAGCGTGAATGGGGCCAATACGGGTCTACTATTAACATTCAGACAGAAACATGACACTGCAGATTTCCCTGTAGGCTCCCGTGGTCGTTATACGTGTCAGAAAATGTCAACAATTTCTTTTAAAATCTTTACCAAATGAACATGGGCTAATCGTGGCGGATGCATACATAATAGGCAAATCGCACCAGTGGTTTGTGTCTACAGAGGACGTAGCCGCATGACATGTTTTTTTCATTTTTTCACCATATTTTTTTATCATTAATCACTGACATGTCCCCTTTCTCCAGGGCTGTGCAGAGGAGATGATGGGAGCTAATTAGGCAGTGGCTGGTGTCATATACGCTAATACGCTAAAAGATGTGGCTAAGGCTAACTGCTAACTCTTTTAAATATCTGAGCGCTTTGTTAGTCCTCTTTCATTATTCATAAATGTTATTTCAATTATTATTTTATTGTTTTTATTTAAACAGAAAATTGAAACATTTGATTTGCGTAAAAGCGGAGACAAAGTAGACTGTTCAGATTGCAGCGCATTTAAAGGGCCCGTATTACGCTATTTTCTGATCTATGTTGTAATGTTGTTTCCTCATCATAAACAGACCTGGAGTTGTGTTTTGTTTCATTCACACATGTTTAAAGACCCTGTGTCTTTAGGCTGAGTCCTTTTCTCAAACAGAAAACACTCTGTTCCACCTTGTGATGTCATGTGGTAAAACAGGAAGTGTGACACTGTGTTTTTAAACATACACCTTCACCAAAATCATGTGGGTAATTACAGCCCTGGAATTGTAGATCTTTACTGAATAAAAGTTAAAACACAGCTGTTAACTTAAAAACTACTACTTCATGACATCACAAGGTGGAACAGAGCATTTTGAGCTTTGGAGATTTAGACAAACTAATAATAAAAGACTACTCGAATATATATAAATGAAACAAAACACACAATATAGGACCTTTAAAGAGGCACTATGTAACTTTTTTGAGTGGTCAAGCATCCATCACAGGCTTGTCTCCATGAAGATGTTATTGCTTTGTCTGGAAATTTCCACAGTACGGCATTAAACGTAAAGTGTATATCTTGCATGTACTGAAATACATACGTGTTATTAATCTATAAACATGCATTCTTAGTATCACCTCTCCACAGATCTGATCTCTAGCTTGGCCTTGGCGTCACCTCGTCGTCTCCATGGAGATAGATAGATAGATACAGGCTATTTTTTATTAAATACTGTGGGACATTCTCGGGCAAAGTAATGACAAGCAGATGCCAGACCTTACACTTGAAAGTTACATAGTGTACCTTTAATAATAATGTACACAATATCAATAATGAAAGTAATTGTGCCTAGTACTTAATGTGTAGCGGCGGTGCTTGCTTAGAACACATTAGCAAGAGTGTCAATGTTATGCCACTTTAATTAATTATCAATTAGCATATTTAATTAGCTTGTAAGCAAAAGGCTCACGTTACCGATTCTTAGCTTTTTTCACTGTGTGGCTTGACAAGTGTAGGGGCAATGGAGTTTATTTGTATTTATTTTATTTGTATTTGTATTCAGTGTATTCATTATCTTTTCTACCATTTGAAGTGTTTTGGTAATATTTTTGTTATTTTTTTGCAAATAAAAAGTAAATCTAATTAAGTTCTTCATGAAAGGATCAATAGTGTTATTAAAAGGTATTTCAAGCAGCTAATGTTTGTATTTTATTCCAGCCTGAGTAAAATACATTCTCTTATTCTGCAGAGGTGCTGAAGGAACATTGGGGGCTTTGTGTGCGGCGGTACCAACCTACTAAAGTAACACCCATTAAAAGCTAATTTGCACCTTAAGGCAGTTCATTAATATAGTGAATAGTAGAATCACACCAATATCGTCTGTCCTCACCTTAGGGCAACCATCGCTATTCATCAAAACACACACACACTTGTCTCATTTTCACTGGCATTAGTCACCAGCGCAGAGTTAAGGAGGAGCAGACAATAGGCCGGGACGTGTGCGCTGTCCGGCCGTGTGCAGCCTGATTTATAATGGGAATGCTAATAAGTCCCAGTGATTTGTGTCTGAAACAAGCGCGTTAACACAGCTGGACAACAGGGACGATTTATGTGAGACTCCTCTTATAGTCCGGTGTGATTGGCTGTGGGCGCGTATCTGCTACATATGATTTCACTTAAAAGGTTATGATTGGGATTGTCAGATCAATCAGAGGGACTAAGCTTGATCTAGTTCTTTACATAAATAAAAACCCACAGCCCGAGGCCAGGGCACAGGAGCTGCAGTTCTGTGTCCCACCAGCAGGTGCCCATTCCCCTGTGGACCATTCTGTCTGGCTTTCTCTATGAATTTCCCTTTCTTTTCATGTGCTGATGTCCAGCTGCTCCTGTCAACACCTTCTTACAGCGAGCGATTCACTGCAACATACTGGCAGCTGAGACCCCTGTGCTCAACTTCAATCTGCCGTTTGCAGAGGGGCTTCACCCTGCGCCGGGCTAATCAAGGAAACACCCCTCCAAGAGGGAGGGCGTCTCCAGACAGATTGGAGCGCGTTACCCCATAATTACCCTGCCACCGGCCTCTGAGCAAGCTGCTGCATCTGAACCAACACACGCTTAAGTCATTACTCTCCAATCTGTTTAACAGGGACATCATCGCAGACTACAACTTTGTCCCTCTGTAACGCTCTGAAACGCTCAGAAAAGCACTGAAACGCTCTGAAATGCTCTGAAACGCTCGGGAACTACTGAAGCTCAAGTCTGACTATTTTGTTATGCTTCCTTCCTAACACACTGCAAATGTCTCTTGCTGCAGGTTTCGATTATTTCCAACTTGGTGTGATCCCTCGGGGCAGGTTCTCGGGGCGTTCTGAATTTTATTAAAGCCTCTACAGCTGATTACTGGGAGAGAGGTGCACAGGTTGGTGCATTTTAGCAGTGGAGTGGAGGCCTGACAGGGTCATGTTTAACATGTCCACAGGCAATCAATTCACCTTAACCCCCTGTACTCAGCCCTCTCCACCTAAGCTGTCCTTAATAACCAGGCAATGGCCAATCACTGATAAGGCACGGGGTCCCTGACCCATATATCCCCTCCTGTATGGATTGGAAAATCCACCCTGAAAGAAACGTACATTTAGAATGCATAGAAATGAAAGAACGAAACAATCCCACATGAAGAGGCTGTGAAATGACTTTATTGTGCTGTACATGTGGATTTAAGCTGCGTTCACTGTGATGCATCAGGCCAATTTGTCCAGGGAATGTGTGCCATCCAAAGGCCCTGTACGGCTCAGTGCAAATCAGTACAATCCTACGCAAACACTAAATGAAATGCCATTAAGCAGGGAGTGGAAAAGTAAAACAGGCTGTCAGCGCTGTTAGCATCTGCAGTTTACAGCTCTACATCACACACACATTTGGAGCAATGCTATCGCTCCCTCCTCACATTCAGAGTAATGCTAACTTTTGTCCGACTTATTTGAGTCTGGCTTTCTCTGTGTTCCTCTCTGCATTTCTCTGCATGTCAGTGACCCCTGTGTAAGTTTTTACTTAACAAGCTGCACTGGTTTCTACATTTGCCCTCATATGACAGTGACTAATTGCCCTGAGGATGCGAGCTGCTTGTTAGGCTAAGGCAGGATCCTCGGCACTTCACCCGGCTAAATTCATTATTTCTCCTTTTCAATTCACTCCAGTGTTCTGGCGCTCATAAAGGTTAGAGACCAGATAGGGAGATTTCCTTGCTCTAATTGTATGTTGCTAATTTTCCTTGTGGACTTGCTCCCAGTGGTGTTTTTCGAGAATCTCATACTGTACCACTTAGAAACCAATTTATTGTATAGCAGCATTTTGACAAGGCTTTCATTTGTACAGTAGAAACCAGGGCTGCTGTTGTGTGGGTAATTTCAACAGTTAGGCTTGGTCAGTTGTTAAACTAGTGAACTACGCAATCAGTGGACGTATTTTGATTATGAAAGTGTTTTTGTGCAAATTAGTGGATTCTTTAATGCATAGAAATACATTATAAACTGCATATGACAAGTTTTCATATATATTTTATTATTATTTTATTTCCGATGAGGTTTATCTGGTCTTTCTTTTAAAGGGCCCATATTAGTTTGTTTTCTGTTCTATGTTAAAATGTTGTTTCCTCATCTCAAACGCACAGTACCTGGAGTTGTGTTTTGTTTCATTCACACATGTTTAACACATAAACTCTGCAGATTTAGCCTGAGTTCTTCTCTCAAATGGAAAACACTCTTTTCCACCTTGTGATGTCATGGGGGAATACAGGAAGTTCCCCACTGTGTTTTTATAAACTCCATACACTTTCACTAGAATCATTTGAAGGATTTCAGCCCTGGACTTGCTCATCTTTACTGAACAAAAGGTAAACAGTAGCTGTTAACTTGAAAACTACCTCTTAATGACATCACAAGGTGGAACAGAGCATTTGGAGCTTTGGAGATGTAGACAGAGTTATAATGCAGGATTAGTCAAACATGTGTGAATGAAACAAAACTCTGGGTATGTTTTTGAGGAGGAAACAACATTATCACATGGCTTAAAGCTCACAAGAGTCAATTTGTATAATATAGGACCTTTAATAAACATTTTTTTCCAAACCAAGATTTTGTTTGTTTTCATCCCTGACAGGTTCGACTGCTGACTAGTGCTCTTCCTCAGAGTGGTCACACAGTGTTGCTGTGATGTGTCTGGTCAGCTGATTTAAACACGTTTTGGTACCATCTTCCTACTGGTGGAGGCAGGACGTCAGCGCCATCTACAGTCCGACAGTATCCTAGGTGTGTGAAAGTAACAAGGCTCCCTCGTCCCGGTTTATATTCCCGTAGGTATGTTTCTATATTTCAATTGCGTACTTAATTCAACGGCTTCACCAAAAACCTGTTTAAATCAGCTGACCGGACACGTCACACCAACATCACGTGACCACTCTGAGGAAGACCGCTAGTGAGCAGTCGAAACTGTCAGGGATGAAAACAAACTAAACCTTAGAATCTATTAAATGTAAATTAAAAAAAAATGTAAATAAAAATTACCAAAACTTTTTTTGCTGGGATAATAACATGGTAAATATTATAGTCATATCATAGTTTTACATCAGTTAAATGTCATCAATACACACAATTCCATCCAAATGCAGGGAACTTATGAGGCTACATTATTAACAATTATTATAACAATATTTTTTGATCAAATACTTCCTAGATTTTCATTTGTCAACTTCAGCTGCCAAAGTGCTTAATATAAAAGTCAACAAAAAAACAAATATACAGATAATATGAAAGATTAACAAAAGAAAAGATGATTATTGGGTAAAATAGACACACTTTGGCCCTTGTTTACTTTTTGGTCGCTATGATGAAATTATTTGTATGATGTCCAACCAGGAAGTAAAATAATACATTTCATCAAATGTGCAAAATTATGGAAATAAGGCAGTACTTTCACAAAAGTTAATATTTAATTAAAACCCTATATTATGCAAAATTGTTTTGTTTCATTCACACATGTTTGAGAAACCATTTATTATTAGTCTGTCTACATTTACAAAGCTCAAAATGCTCTGTTCCACCTTATGATGTCATGTAGTGGTAGTTTTCAAATTAACAGCTACCTTTTATCTAAAGTTCAGTAGAGATCGACAATTCCAGGGCTGAAATCATCCAAATGATTCTAGTGAAGGTGTATGGGGTTTAAACACAGTGTAGCACTTCCTGTATTATCATGACATCACAAGGTGGATTTATGTGTTAAACATGTGTGAATGAAACACAACTCCAGGTCTGTTTGTGATGAGGAAACTACATTATAACATAGATCAGAAAACAGCGTAACATGGGCCCTTTAAGTATTTACTAAGCCTGAAGTCTTCGTTCCTACTTCGTTATGACTAATTAAGGTGCAGTTGTTATAAAGCGTAACCTTATATTTTATGAGTAGTCTAACTTTAAACTAATCCCTAAAGAGATAGTACAAAGGGTTAAATTTGCCGTAGCTTCTTCAAGAAACTGTAAGTTGCCTGTCTAAACATGATGCTCTTTGGAGTTCTTAACAGTTGTCTTAGCTCAAACTTTCCCTGGTAAAGTTTACACTACATTTGGCGTTGCGTTGCCAGCTGTCTCTGCGTGCCCCCGTCTTGTACCTGTGCATCTGCCGGGGTCACGCCTGTTTAGACAATTAGGAGGGAGGACGGCGGGGGGGAAGGGGCCAATCACTACCTCACATCAATCAGAGCGGGACGGAGCGCTCGCATTAAGGTCCCGCTGTTTGGGTATTTATGCACACTGTTTACACAGAGCACTCAGAAGGGGGTCCTCCAATCAATGCCATTATCTTTGCTAATGCGACCGATGTGGCTCTGCTATGGGCTGTTTTAGCAAGAGCCTCTGCGCTATATGTACAGCAACAGCAAGACAAGGACTTTCTCTGGAGTTTACACACAGGGGAGAGCTCTTGTGGTGTCTGTATTTCAGTCTGATCAGTGCACTGGGTTTAATCGGTTAGAACTTACATGTTTATGGAGGTTGGCAGCGTATAGTTTAAAAGGAGCAGTTAGATATTATTAAAAACACAAGGACTGAACGGCCATTTTTAAATAGAAAAATGTGTGAATAATAATACAGACTATGGTAACTGCATATTTCTGGACATAAAAAACATCGTGAGAGGAAAATACAAGATTTTAACTGGAAAAAAACCCCTCAAACAAAACAGATTATTAGAATTATATTGTATCAAAGTGTAATTGTAATAGTAATGTAAAGTAAAAGTTACTGATCCTGAATATTTTTTATAATCTATTTGTTAACGCCAGTCATGGAGCGTAACAAAGTAAATGTAGTAAAGTACTTTTTAGGTACATGTACTTTACTTAAGTGCATTTTAAAGCGGATACTTTTTACTTTTACTTCTCTACATTTGAGAGCAGTATCTGTACTTTCTACTGCACTACATTTTTTAAAAGGACTGAAACGTGAAAGTATTTTTATTATAGTTTGAGACCTACTGAAAAGACTGAAAAGGTTCATAGTTTGAGCTAACAAAAATATACAAATAAAAATGATATTTCTATTGAAAAAAAACAAAACAACTATACAAATCTTTATCAAAATCACGACACTGCACGAAACACTTTTTACTCTTTAAGTATATTTTTAAACAAGTACTTTAATACTTTTACTTAAATACATTGTTTCATGTGATACTTTTACTGTGACTTGAGTATTTTTTCGCTCTGGTATATGTACTTTTACTTAAGTAGATTGTTTCATATGACACTTTTACTGTTAGATGAGTATTTTTTACTCTGGTATCTGTACTTTTACTTAAGTAGATTGTTTCATGTCATACTTTTACTGTTACTTGAGTATTTATTCACTCCGGTATCAGTAATTTTACTTAAGTGGCAAAACCAACTACTTCTTCCACCACTGTTTAAAACCATGGTGTACTTATTACAAAGCAGTACCACGATTCGTATCTAATAAAAAATAGCACAACTGTCCGAAATGAAGTTCATGTTTTGAAATAGCTGTCCAGATAATCCTCTTTTCACTATAAACGCTCAAATGTTGGTATCCCCACACCGGCCGTATCGCCTCTCTCCTTCCTTTGTTATAAAACCCCCCATTAAACAATTATGCTCTCTGCTTTGATTGCCTTTAGTTATACCAGCTTTCCTATTGGCCCTCCTCCACTATCCAAACACACGAGCACCTTTTATTGTGTTAAGCAGTGATCTTTGCACCCCCACCTCCTTAACACCCCCACCCTACCCCCACCCCGCCCGAGCCTGCCTGTCCGCGGCCCGGCTTCAGCATATAAATTTGAAAATGATTTGTCCTGCCCTCTTAATAATAGATGAGAGAGCCGAGTCAGGGTGCCTTCAATAAACTCCACTTTAATTAGCGAAAAAAAAAAAAAAAAATCAAGCTAGCCTATGAGGACTGTGGCTTTGGCTCTGTGTTAGTAATTAAAACTGAAACTACCAAAAGGAGGGAGAGTAGTGGTCTATTTTTAACGGGCGGGCTAGCTGGTGCCGAGTTGCCCGTATAAGGTTTTGCAATAAAGAGTGATAATGAAGGTGCGAGACCTCTGGGGGCCGACTGGGCGCTTGATACAATGGCGGCTCTCACACTAGGCTAAAATAGAGGGAGCAATTAGAGTACGGCACCACATAGACTGGCCACTGGAGATTAGTTAACACCTCTACGATTCAGGACAGGCATACACTTGTTTTCCCCCTCCTCTTTGCGTTTTCAAGACGTTTTTCAGTCTCGATCAAAGCCTGCGATGCGTTCTGGATCATTGACATAAAGGCGGTGCTACTACTCTACTACTGCTACTACTACTACTACTACTACTACTACGACTACTACAGCATACAGCCGTGTTAAATTATTCACAAGCGCACTTCACTGTCAATTTTTTTTTTTTTTTTTTTTGGTTGGTTTTGTGACAAGCTGTAGTTTCGAAGGAGAACTTAAGCCCAAGAACCAATCAAGAGGGCATTGTTAATGGGGGCCACATATAAGCCGTTAAGCCAGTATATGCATAATGTTATTTAATTGGAGTCATAAAAAGCCAATTAACCCCCTCCCACTCTGCTTTTTGCGCTGTCTTCTTCCTGCTTGGGCCACTCTTTAAACATCACTGACACAAACACTAAATGTGATTCAGAAAACTACGTCAGAATAAATAAGAAAGAAATACATATGTTTTAAAAAGTGGTTTGAAATGATAATTCTAATGATGGAAGGGAAAATGTATATCTTTGTCAGTAACAGATGAGAAATAATGAAACATTTTGCCACTAGATGGAGTTGTGAGCAGCAGCGGCGCTCAACAAAGATTCCCAAAATAAGATCAGACAAAAGAAGAAGAGGAAGTTTTTTTTAAAAGGTAATATTTTGTATTTCAGGACGTGTTTTTACGGGGTTAGGGGTTTGAACAGGACTGAAAGGTAAAAGTATTTTTTTTTACGGTTATGATTATAACAAATAAAACAAAACAAAAAACAAGAACAGCAAGAAAACATTTTTTTTTAAGTGTTTCTGTGAAGAGGTTGGCCCTATATACATAATTTCATATCGTATTTTATTTTATTATTTATTTATTTTTTGTTTTTTTAATCCTGCATGAATAACCTGAAGTATGATTTATTTTTTATTTTTTTCAATAATCCTAAGTAAGTACAGAGCAGTGGGCGGGGATAGGGGGTAGGTGAAAATAGAAATGTTTGGAGCACTCAAACACAGGACAAAACAGGATTACTCAAACATGCAGAAATCAAAATACAACTTTGAGTGAGCGAATGATGAGAAAACAGTTATAACATGGTTCAAAGCTCTTAAAAGTGAATTTAACATGATATGCCCCCTTTAATGTTGGTTGAGCGGCAATTTTGAAGAAAAACAAAAAAAAGTTATGGGGCTGGGGACCATATTGGAGACAGCTAGCAATAGTCCAGCTAACAGTAACCAAGCAAACATGACAACACTGGACACAGAATAAAACTACATTCACATATGCGACATTAGTGGAAAAATATTTCACAATTTTAAAGGTACTATATTACACAAAACTGACTCTTGTGAACTTTTAGCCATGTGTTAATGTTGTTACCTCATCAAAAACATACCTGGAGTTGTGTTTTATTTCATTTACACATGTTTGAGTAATCCTTTTATATTAGTCTGTCTACATCTCCAAAGCTCAAAATGCTCAGTTCCACCTTGTGATGTCATGAAGCTGTAGTTTTGTAATTAACAGCTACTTTTTACCTTTAGTTCAGTAGAGAGGGGCAATTCCAGTGCTGAAATCCTCCAAATGACTCCAGCGAAGATGTACGGAGTTTAAAAACACAGTGGAGCACGTCCTGTTTTACCACATGATGACATCACAAAGTGGAACAGAGTTTTCAGTTTGAGAGAAGAACTCAGCCTAAACAAGCAGGATTTGTGCGTTAAACATATATGAATGGAACAAAACACAACTCCAGGTATGTTTGTGACAAGGAAACAACATTATGACACAGATCAGAAAACAGCGTGATACCGGCCCTTTAAGGTGTAACCATTTGAACACACACACTTCTATCTTTTTTGCTTCTCTACTCAGTGCATCCACATGTGACGATATATATTTGCTTGCAGGAAGAAAAGCAACAGCGGTCACAATATTGGATCTGTCAGGCTTGGGCCATTTAAATTTGAATGCTGCTCTAGTGTGTATATGTGTCTGTGTGTGTCTGTGTGTATGTGTGTGAGGAGAGAAAGCGAGGAGGCAGGCAGTGTTAAATATGATGCTTGAATGAAAATCTAAACCCTCCAATACCTCTAAGCAATGTAACTCAATGATGAATTAACTGTAAATGGCTCATTCTCTGAGCGAGTGTCTTCCAATTTAAAATCTCATTATTCCTATAAGATCCTGAACAAGGTGACTCTTAGGATAGATGGAATAAGTGAAGATAATCTTACAGGACAGTTTTATGCAAATAGGCCGGGATGTATTGAATCAACTATGGAGGAGAATGGGGAATCAAATAAGCTAATAAAGTAGAGTTATAGGGATAAAAACAGCCCTATCCCAGTGCGGTGTGTTGCGTTTTAACTTACAAAATGTATTAATTCAAAAGATGCTGTCAGTAGATGTGCGTTTTGCTACAGTGTTGGATTGCAGACGTGGTTAGTCCGGGTTAAGTTTGGTTGGCTCACGTTGAGGTAATAGAATCAGACAGACTGAGTATTTTTATTCATTCATGGTAAAAGGTTGGGACGTCCCCGTGGCTCATTTGGTAGAGCGTTTGGCATAGGCTCGAGTGACCTGGATATACCAATTAGGCTCAATGTAAGGTGCTCAGTGCGGGGCTGTGGTTTTTGTTTTGGTCGTTAGAACTGTATGTGAAGGAGGTTTGTTCAAAATTGTGGGGAGAGATTTCAAAATATGTTGTTTTAAATGTTATATCTGTTAAGAAAAAAAAAAAAGAAATAAAATAAATTCTGTCAAAGTTGTGAATGATTTTCATATTTTTCAGTTCCATCCTTTTAATTCTATATTAAAAAAATACATTCTTATCATTGTAATTAAATTCACTAACCCGGCGGTTGTATTCTCACATATCACCACTAGATGCTATCTATGTGGCTGCTGTCTGATAGTGTGGCCTGACTTTCTTTTTTTTTCCTCATTATTTTATTTATTAATTATTATTATTATTATTATTATTATTATTATTATTATTATTATTATTATTATTATTATTATTATTATTATTATTATTATTATTATTATTATTATTTTATTTAGTGTCATATTAAAATTGTGGATAGGACTACAAAAAATATTCTCGTTTTAGGATGACGGAAAATCAGTACCGTTTCTATAGCGATTAACAACTTAAAACAACATATTATATCTTGTGTGCATATTATATCAAAACTATTCTGTCTTTAAAGATTTCCCATGGCCAGACATTCACTTCAGGATTACGAAAAAATACAAATAAATAAATAAATAAAAATTACTGCTGTTGCTATAGTGATTAACAATATAAAACAACATATTGTATCTTTTTTAAATGAGCAAAAAAGTCTCAAACTGCTGCATATAAAAAGAAGCTGAAATGCATGACGCATACGACATATTAAATAATTTTAAAAAATATTACAAATTCTGGATTTCTAACTACGCCCAACCAGTTTACACGCGCCCATTTCCTTAAGAGTTGAATTGGTTCCTGGACAGCGTCGGACGAGAGCTCCATCAGACAAGGATTGATTACAAGTCGTCCCTATTCAGGCCTGAGCAGGTCTGGAGTCCATCCATAATTCATGTGATAAATAATGTAGCCTTCATTACACAGGAAATATGAACTTTTGTTATGGTTTGTGTCTGTGGTCATAAAGCCAACGCACTGACTCCATTCATTTGCTCTTCACCCCCAGAGGCCCAACCCAAATGACAAACCCAGTGACATAATTATATAATAAAACACCCAGCTTGTAGATAGAGCAACTTCGACAAGGCCACAAACGCCATTAGGAGTCAAACGCATTGTATTTATTAACCTTATAATTCGTATTTACATATGGTCACACTCTCACAAAGAAGATATTATTAAAAGTCCAATTGTGGCTTGCGCACACAGGAATATTTTAACAACACTTACTTCCAGAGCGGAAGCAATTTACTACTCAAAGAGCCCCCTAGAGATGGTTTTTCTTTCTTTTTTTTTTTATAAATGGGGATTTGTAAAGATTTATGGCGTAGACAGCTGTGTGTCAGAGTGAGCCCGGCTACAGTAGACCTCCGCCATCACTCCACATTAGAAGAGGAGCTTTGAACATAAGTATTTTTCCGAGCAGCAGTGGCGTGCCGTTTGCACATCTTTGGAAGTGAAATTAGACACAACAGTGGTAGAGGGAGATAAGGGCGGAGGAGGAAGTCGCGTTTTATAAAAGAGATCACAAAAAATTATGTGCGTTTGTGTATTTTATGGCCTTGAAGTCGTTCCCCAAACAAAAAAAGTGTTTGGCGTTTTCAATTCGCTGTGTACATGTGTTGTGGAGTACACGCAGAAAGAGGTATTCAGATTCAAAAGTAAACAATTTCTTCTTCTCTTCTCTGGCTCAAAGGACAGAGCTGGTTCACGCTGAGGAAAAGGTGAAAGGGGGAGTCATTTTTTTGTAAATATGGTAAAGAAGCAAAGCCAATAGGACCATAAGGAACACAATTATAATAATGTCTCTAAAAGTACTTCATAGTAACTACACTTTATCAAATAGCCTAAATAAAGCATCAACCAAGACTTAATCCTTAATGAACGAATAGTTTATGTAAACTGAATAAGACTTAGTAACTTGTTAATTAATACCCAACTCCTTATTTAAGTGGTAAAGTAGTTCAGTTGGTGGACTGTTTATCCACTGATCCGAAGGTTGGTGGTTCGAATCCCGCTCCCACAGATGAATACTGTTGTTGTGTCCATGGGCATGACACTTAACCCACCTCACCCCATTGTTGCAAAGTGCTGTGAATGCCTTGAAGGTGGAAAAGCACTATGTAAAAATGTGACTATTTACCATTATTTAATACCCACCTCCTACCCCCCAACCCCTTAATTAAATTGTTTTATTCTTGATAAACAATTTGTTCACTATGAATGAAGTCTTTCCTCTTTATTAAGACGTAGTTATTATAAAGTGCTACTGAAGTACTTGTGAGCGTTCATGTCTGTCCCACCAAAGGCCCATAGTTGCTAAAATATCTCCACTTTACCTATCTAAAATTAGAGATGCACCGATCCAGCTTTTTCAATTTCGATACTATAGCTTTGATGATACTAACCGATACCAACCGATACCAGTGCATTTATTTCCTTAAAACTAAAATAATTGATCCAGATGTGTTACGTAGATGTTATTTATCCAACAACTAACTGCTGAACAGCTTTATGCAAAAACAAGTTCATTATGAGACTTCCTGGTCTGACTCCAACGAGGAACTGATATTTGGAGGCCAATATCCGATCCAGGAAATTTTTCAGTATTGGCGGCAGTACCGGTATTACTGGGTTTCAGGTGACATCACCACTTTCTATTGACCAATAATATTTGCTAAAGCTAAAATGACTTTTACTAGAATGCAGATTTTTGTTGTAACACAGTGAGTTCTTGGGTCTAGTCAATAATAAAAATGATCCGGTTCAACATCTGCGCAATTACCTTATAAAATGATATTTCACGGCAAAGTACAATGTGATCAATCATCTGGGACTATGACATCATCACAATCAAGAATCTGAAATCAGCCAGTTGGATCAGTGCATCAGTTTCTAAAACACAGGTAAATGAAAGACTGTGGGTAAATGTAGCAGTATAGTCGCAGTGACAGCCAGTACTTTCTCAAATGCCTACTTTTTCTAGGGAACATTTTGAATACTTTTCCCCCGGGCTGTTTCTAGCTTTGACCTAATGCAAAAAGCTGTTAGCTAGCTCCTACGATTTCCTATGTTGTCTTCCTATGTACCCATAACCCCAAGTTACCTTCTGAGTTTTAAAATGCAGTACTTAGTGATGGTACAAGCAGAAGCAGCTGTAACTCTTAAAGTCCTTCTATTTTAATGTCCATATTATTATAATGTTTTAGTATCTGCTTTTCAACAAGTATTTTCTCCCTCAAATGTGTTTTTACTTAAGGTGCCAAATAGTTCACAGTTGTAAATACGTCTCGTTCAAAAGCCCGCTAACGCCTCACTTCCTCCTGAATATTTACCATAGCTTCCCATGCCATAAATCTGTCCCTATTGTCTGAGCGTGATAAACTGATATATGTTTGTTTCCTTTGCAGGCCATCTACTTCCTGTCTTGCCGAGCCGCTGGATTTGACGGGTTATTAAACACTTCTGTCAATAAAAAGCGTGGTGAATGCTAATTTTGAAAAGCCTACATCGATAAGTGACCATGAACGCATCGCAAATTAACCTCCGAATGTCATGGGAACAGCCAGTGCCGCAGCCATTACTGTAGAGCTGCAGGTAAAGCACAGAGAGGATATATAAACACTTAAGATGATAATGACGGGGAATTCACCTCAACCTTTTGTTTTTCTAAATCTTAATGAATCAAAATCAAAAGAAGTTATTGTGTTTAAATCTGTGGATTAAAATGAAAGGTCAGTGTTTAGGCTTAAATGAAAAATGCAGAGTTGGTTATTGGCACTAGGACAGAAAAAAGGGCTAAAATGATGCAGTAAAAAAGTACTGTAGTAATAATCAGTTTAATTTCATATAGTTTGGTATATTTTGGTGATGGAACGGTGGAAAATCAATTAGCCATGTTGTAATCTGAGGATGTTTGAATTGTAAACTTTAATTTTGTTAGTAAAAGTAGAGAAAACGGAGTAAAAAAACAAAACAAAAAAAAACCTCAAGTAAAATAAAAATTACATGAAAAAATATGTAAGTGTTAAAGTACCTGTTTAAAAATGTACTTAAAGCATAAAAAAATATTTACATTAAATTAAAATTAAAAGTATTTCTTGCATATTTTTTTTAAGATCTAGAATAAAGCTTCAAACGTAGTGATTCTGATAAAGATTTGTGATGAATTTTTTTATTTTTTATTTATTTATTTATTTATTTTCAGTTGGTTTTATTTGTGCATCTTTGTTGTGTTAAAATAAACCCTCAGCCTTTTCAGCAGGTCTCAAACAATCATGAAAAAGTATGTTTACTTTTTAGTTCTGTTAAAAAATGTAGTGGAGTAAAATCAAAAAGTATCCACTGTAAAATAGATAGACACCTAATATGTATACTTAAGTACAGTACTTTACTACTTTTACTTTGTTATGTTTCACCACTGGTAAACATAAATAATAGGCCTACAGCACCTGTCACATATGAATGAATAAAATAAGTTTACTGCTTCTTAATTGTTTAATTGACACTTAGCCTGTAGGTTAACTGCCAATTACACAATTAAGTAGTTACTAGCCCTCGATCATGCTTAATAAAATATTTGTTCATTATGATTTAAGTCTTTGTTCATGTTTTATTAAGGCTATTAAATATGGAGCATGTAAATGTTACCACCTCTATAACTCTATGGGAATGTGTGTTGTTTAGACTGGGCTGGTTGCTATAGAAATCTTATGGCTTAAAGTGCAAAAAAACAAAAACACATCTTTCAGACTCAATAATGGCAGCACTTTCTGAAGCTATTCTGAAAAAAAATACTTTGAACTTTGAGTCAGTTTTTGTTTCATGTTGATACTGAGATTGAGACCCAGTATATGAACCAAATATATGAACCATCAACCACGTGAATACATGTTCAATCTGACAATTAAACAGCAAACTCCACCACTGAATTCAGACCTGCCCTCAAGCTTCTTTTTGAATTATAAACATGTTGTGATGATCCCTGAATTCATTTGTTCCTAAAATGCTAAGATCATACACCCAGAACAAGTTCAAATGCCAATTTTAATTTTTTTCATTTTAGGAATGGTCATCAGTCCTCAAAATGGCGCTCGTAACAGGAAACATAACAGAGAATATTTAACAGAAATATCCAAAAGTCAAATCCTCAAATGTTGAACATGACATCATTAACTATGCCCTAAAACTTGTCATATCACAATACAAATATACATAGTGCAAAGTTCTGGTGAAAGAAACCAGGGGCAGCGCCAAGGGGGGCATGAGGGGGCCCTTAGCATCTTCTTAAGTCCTCCAAATAAAAACGTCTGGCACCGCCCCTGAAGGAAACACTCCAAAGGTGCAGACCCAACTCACTAGAGCCAGTCTCCAAAACAGACCAGTAAGTGACCAAAAGAAGCTTTATATTAGCTTGTCGGCATAGCAACCAAGTGTCACACACAAAAGCAGTTACAAGAACAACAAGACATAAACATCTACAAGAAGAACAAAAATGTCAACTCTGAACCAAACACCATATATCAGATCATGACAATACTTCAAAACATAGGCCTAAAGTATGTTTTGATGTAAACTGAAACTATATAACTTCTTCTCTAACTTCTGCAGCCATGTGAACCGTACTGAATATAAGACTGTAATAGGCATTCAATTACAAGTTGGGAAAACCTGCTGTGCTTTAGTTCTCAAGTTTTAATGCGCAAAAGAGTAAAAAACACTTTGAAATTGTATATTTGATGTGTTTGGTAATGAAAAATTATTAATTCATAGACTCTTAAGCCACGCTTTTAATATTGTTTTGTATTCATGAAAAATAGATTTGCTTTCAGAGAATTATGAATGCTTCCGGAGAATATTCGCTAACATCAAATCCATTAGGGCAGTAAAGTGATGCAAAAACTGTGGATTTAATGCATCAAATCGTGCGCCATTAACCTCGCCCAGTTATTTTATGCTAAGTAGGGTCCCGTGTTACACTAAATAACTTTGAACAGAAACCAATCAGGTTAGCAACACGGAAAAACATCGACATTTTGACCCGGTTTCCATTACATGTGCGTCTTTTTGACACACAATGGAGCTCTTAGCGTTTTGCATTTGTGACGTTTCAGCTGTTTTAAGGTTAAGGTCTGACCACTACTACAGCGGATAGCAAAACAGACTGATCCCAAATGGGTTTAGTTTGGATACGCTACGACACGCCATACACCAAAGCAGACAAGAGCGGTACCGTAAGTCCCGTATCAAACGTGCACCGTCTCTGTCCTTTCACCGCCAATATCAACAGAAATGTCAACTGTGCGCGCGTCTCGTCAGCATCTCGTGTCAAATAATGAAGACTGGCTTATTATACGGCCAAGTTCGCTCGCAAATCCCCCACTGGGCATGTCAACAATAGTCCTAGATAAGCAAATCCACTATTTCCGTATGTTACTTTTATCAGCGCAAAACAAATATTACTTGAAAAGGCTTACGTATGCTCGGACCACGGCCTTAGATACAGCGCGCGGTGCAAATAATAAAAAATATGCAGCTGTTTATTAAGGCTTGACATTTAAAAAACAACAATCTTTTCTTTTTTTTTGTAAATCAGTTATTCGGGAATATGAAGCGGCGCGCTGTGATGTGCCTTTTACAGTCATATCTCACAAAGAGAAGTGGCCATTTATTTGCATGGCGCCCGGCTGAGCTGCCATATTAGATTTCAGTGCATAAATTGCTCTTAGGAAACTATTGAATTGATCTGAAGTTTGTGTTGTGAATAAATGCAAAGGCTGAGATACAGGTGGCTGGGTGAGAATCGCTCGCTGAGGGGAGGTTTTCATTGGGAAAGATTGATATTGTCCTGTCAGTGTGGTTATGAAATATCTTTGGTTAGTTATATTCTTATGTATGTGTGGTGCCTATTGAGTTAACTCTTTTTTGCACTTAAGTTTAATTCAATCATACATGCAAATATAGATCTGTTGAAGGGGATTTGTTTCATGGAATGTAAAAAAATTCAATTGAAAAAAAGAATATACGAACCGCTGAAGCTTCTTTCTTTCACAATAGATTTCAAACTTTTTTATTTATTTTTATTTATAAGCTTGAAAAAGTATATCTACTCCTAGAAGTTGTGAGCGACTTGAAAACCAACATAATGGGAACGGGGGACAATGGGTGACGGTGTTTGTTCGAATCCCGCTCTTGACGTAAACATCTTTGGTTGCGCGATTTGATCCATTGACCCACAGGTTGGAGGTGCGATTCCAGCTCCCCCAGGTGATTACTGTCCTTCTGTTCTTTGGCAAAACACTTAATCTAGTTTGCCCCCAGTGTCTGTGTACACTGGTGTATGAATGTGTGTGTGAATGGGTGAGTGGTTCCTTGATGTAAAGTTCTTTCAGTGCCTTGAAGGTGGAAAAGTGCTGAATAAAAATGTGACCATGACCAAAGTAACAAACTGAGCCACAGAAACTAACTTTTGAAAATTTTAAAGCGAACCTATATTTTTAACTCAATCGCTTGGTGAACTGGTACAACACCAAATATGGGTGTCTTGTTCTAGGACACAATGACAGTATCTTGCATAATCTACGGTAGAGGCCCATTCTGTAACCAGTGATGGAAGAAGTACTCAATTCTGAAAGGTTTTTATTCTGCACTCTTCTGTTTTAATGTTAATTTTATGATGATTATTGTGATTATTTATGTTTTGATTGTATTGTGATTTTAATATCTTTCTTATTCTGTAAAGCACTTTGAATTACTTTGTGAATGAATTGTGCTATACAAATAAACTTGCCCTGCCTTCTGTTACTTAAGTAAATGTACAGTTACCAGAGTAAAAAATACTCAAGTGAAAGTAAAAGTTCACATGATCAAAATCTACTTAAGTAAAAGTATTAAAGTACCTATTTTAAAGACTAAAAACTAAAAGTATATTGCACAGTTTGAGATAAAGCTTCAGATGTAGTGATTTTTTTATAAAGATTTTTGCTGAATTTTGTTCAACAGAAACAATTTTTTTTTTCCTACCTGCCTTGATTTGTATATTTTTGTTTGCTCAAACTACAAAGATGTTAAAAATAAACCCATCAGCCTTTTCAGCAGGTCTCAAATAATAATAAATATACTTTCATTTTTCAGTCCTGTTCAGAAATGTAATGGAGTATCAAAAAAAGTATCCATTTTAAAATGTACTCAAAGTGCATAAAGTACATATACCTACAATTTGTATTTAAGCTGTACTACTTTTTCTTTGTTATGTTCCACCACTGTACATAACAAGGTGCCATTGGGCCAAATGCCAAACATCAGATAAACCTTAAAGTCCCTTTGGGTGACTTCATTCATACTGAACAAACAGTTTATTCCAGTACTACTACATTACATGTGTACAGAATACACATTATTATGTACTGTATAAAGTGTGTATATGTACCTCACCCAGCCGCAGCCTGCACACATAACACACTAAAACACTAGCTCACATTTTACACCCTCACAATCATAAAAAGGTTATGTCGTGGAATTTTGTGCACTTGTGATTTGCAAATCTAGCCTCACGTACAGTATAAATAGAGGCACTTCACAGCAACAGCGTGAATCCAACTAAAAAGGGAGAGAAAAAACTTGAATAGATTTTGAATTTTAAAAGCTAGATCAAATGAAAATCACACAAAGGCTGAAGCCAGTGGAATTGAAAGTGTGATACAGACGAGAGTTGGAGGGGGGTGATGTTGGAGGGGCTACGGGGGAAAACAGGATTAGAACGCACACTGCTGGTTCCCACAGATTGCCTGAAATGGGGAGCAGATTTAAAGCAGGTAGCGTGCGTTGACAGGTTTGGTTGTATTTTTTTCATTTTTTTTTTCTTCCACGGCGTTTGCTCTTCCTCTTTTTTCCTCCGTGTCTTACACATTTAACTAGAGCCATGTCAAAATCTGTTTACATGTCATGAATAGAAGCGGAACATGTTCAAATCGGGTAAGCCATTCACCTAGGAAACTTGGATGATTTGACAAGTTTGAGGGGCTTTGAGGTCTGAAACAAATCCTAAAACGGCTTGTCTAGTTTTTACTTTCTTCCGATCGTGTAATTACGTTGATTAAAATAATGCTCATATTCCACTTGTCTCAACACGTTACACATACAGTAGTTTACCAGCCGTGTTGTTGTACCTTGAATTTTTATTTATTTCTTTCGGGAGCTTGTATGCTTAAGCGTTTCTCCGTATGTCAGCAACTTTTCCAGATTAAACTGTTTCATGTTTAATGGGATAAGGAGAGAACATGAGCTGCTACCCAATCCTGGCCCAATTGAGTGTTTTTTAATGCAATTTGTCACCTCCCTGAGCGGCTGGGATTTGTTCCATACAGTTAGATGTGGAGTCAATTACACAGTATCTCCAAAGAGTATTTTACTTGAGAGATTGCTTCATCTGGCAATATTAAAGCTACTTAATATATGTTTGGACAGAGTTGACGGAACAAGGCTTCTTAACATTCAGTGTGTGCATCTGTAAACATGAAGGAAAAAACTGACAGCTGTAATGTAGATTCTTAAAGCAACTAAAATATTCACTTAGCGCAATGTATGTGACTGAAACGCTATGTTGTGCTAGCTGCAAGTAGAGTTTTCAAACTTAAGACAAATTAAACAGGGCGGCTAACGTACAACAACTTATTTTATAGGTTCATCGTGTAGCTTTTCCGTCGGAAGAGCTTATGCCCACGGAGATGTTATGTTATTACTTTGCGTGAAAATGTTCCACAGTACTGCTTTAATCTTATCAATCAACTATGGACTCATGGAGACAAGCAGGTGACACAAAAATAAGGTTTGCAAGTTAGATCTGCGGAGAGATGAGCCCACTGCATGTTTTTCACAGTGTTTTTAAGGAATGAAAACACCTGTAATTGATTAAAAAAAATGCCATAGCGTGGAATATTTTAGGCAAAGCATTAACATCTCTAAGCCAAAGAAAATCAAAGCAAGTTTATTTGTATAGCACAATTCGTACACAAATGTAATTAAAAGTGTTTTACAGAATAAGAAAGGCGTTAAAATCACAATACAACAAATAAACACTTAAATAATCATCATAAAATTAACATTAAAAAAGAAAAGTGCAGAATAAAAACCTTTCAGTCATATGCACAGATAAACAGAACCATTTTGAGCCTGGATTTAAACATTGTCAAAGTAGAGGCCTGTCTCACGTCTTCAAGATGTTACATAATGCTCCTTTAATCACCCAAAAGAACCTGGGGTAAACAGTTCGAAATTGTCTTAGATGTACTTACAATATACAAATTGCATAATAAATCGCCTTACACTGTTGAGAAATATTTGGACAGCTGAGTCGGTGAGTTTCTTAAAATTCAAAGCACGCCTCTAAACATAAAACAAATGCAACAGCTATAATATACAATTTCAACAGCAAATAAAACATTCACTTAACCCTATACGTGACTCCGAAAAGTCCAAAATGATTAATTATAGGCTTCAGACATTACAAATGACTGGCCAGTTAATGCAAACAAATATTCTCCCTTAAGGGCCTCTATTAATAATTTCATTCTCTCAACAAATATTATTCTATCCACCTGCTGCGCGCGATCCTATTTTTACCCTTTTTTCGTTTTGTGATCATACATAATTTAGTCCCGGGCCACATCTAATAAATGATGTTGACATATGCTCTGGCGGAGAGCTCTGCCTGGAAGTGTGGGGTGATAAGCTTCTTTGCATTCTCCCTGGATCCAATTTTGCCCTGTCAGTACATAAGAGTGTGGCTGCGCGCACACGGTCCACTACGCCCCGAGACGTCCCGCGGCTGCCTCCGATTAGTGCAAACTGTCGAGGAGAGAAGAGATTTAGGAATTTCAAATTTGTCACCAATAGTAATACCTATTTCTCTAAACATATGGTGAGATATAGTGTGAGGTGAGGAAAAACGGATGAACTTGTTTCTGTGGGGAGTTTTAAAATGTTGTTGCGATACTAAGGAATTACCAGCAGGGGGAGTAGAGAGCTGAAAGTGAATGTATGAAATTTTCACTTTAGTTCGGAAGCTGCCGTGGGCGTCGTCATTGTCATTCACAAATCAACATGCTTTATATCATATTTTAGCTGCAACACTTTTCATAAATTGAAAAAAAATTAGAAATCAATGGGATTCCTTCCTTAACCGGAAGCAGAAATAATTTGCGGGTTAGAAGTATTTATAGGCAAAAGTGGGCGTGGCAGAATAAGTTCAGTCCCGCAGTAGTATTTACTCATTTAAATAATTAATAGTTTTTTTTTTCTCACACACCTATATACACTATTAGTAAAGAAAAGCGCGCCCGTAGTTGGACCACAGTTGCTCTTGACTCCCCCTACTGGAAACGCATAAAACTGCAGTGGTGTGATCGGTTTGGGGTAATGTTACTAACCTAACAACACATTTCATAGCTTTGTTAACATACTAGTTTTTGTCAATAATAAATGTCATAGTTCAGACTAAACAGCCTCATATGCCGCAAAGGATCATGGTCTATGTAGTTCACCGCTGTATTGTGGACAGTGGCTTTCACGGTTTGAAAATGTCATATTGCTAGTATTGTTATTCATGTATTACTGTGTTTTTTTTACCATTTTTGCATTATGGTAAAAGTTGCACAGTAGGTCAGTTAAGATAATTTGGTTTAATTATGCAAATCTGCCCATAAACAGTGTCACATTTTAGTGTCTGTTTGGTCCGTGGGAGGGGGTCAGGAGCCACACTCCCGCCCACACCACCGCTCGCCCAGCACCGAGCACAGACACGGATTAAAAATTGAAATTGCTTTAAGCGTCAACGTCCAAATATTTGCCCATTAATTTCCAGCTGAAATGAATTCCTACAGTTCCAGGTCCGGCGCACACACTACTACCCGTCTCTCTCTCCCTCCTCTGCTCCTTCTCCCTCGGTCTCCCTCGGCCCGGAGCATTACGAGGCTGAATCAATCCGATCAATTCTCTTCCACCAATTGTTTGTTGTTTTTTCTGCTGACCACACCTCAAGGATTAATATTTGATTAGCCTTTAGGAGGGGTGGAAAGTACTTATTAACCTTATTTGTCAATCTGTCAGTGCCAGCGTGCGGATAGTGCCTCCCGGCGAAGAGCGGGGGGGTGGCGGCAGAAGGGGGGGAGGGGTCACTTTAGGGAATATAGTGTCTTCCAGTGTCTGCTCTCCTCCCCACTTTATCATAATTATCCATTTTCAGCCGGCCGCCACAAGCATAACATCCATTTCTGCGTTTTGAATACATTTGTTAATTGATATCGCAATACGCGCCTCACAATAATGTAATGGTATTGATGTTTCCCTGCTGGTTTCGTTCAACGGTTTGGTCAATTATGTCAAATTCTTTCCACACTGAGTCGAGTTGTAGAGCGCTCATTTTATTCCTAATCGGTGTTTGTAAACAAAACTGGAGCGTGCCGCCACTCGGGTCATTTTCATTTCAGACAAAGCATTTAGTCATTTGGAAATTGATGAGTAAACTAGCCCACTGTAAGCCAGGCCTTTTTTCATTAGTGATTTTAATTAAGCTTTCTGCACAACAGTGAAATTGACTTTATATATAATTGTTCATTATAGGTCTTGTTTTCTACAATGGGGAAATTAAGGAGCCTCAAACGGGCGAATCTCAGACATGATTAGTCTTGTTCATCCCAAATGTATAATTTTTTTAATGCCTGGCGCGAGGCTTTTGCTACAAAGTGAAATTGATACTCACTATATGAAAACATTTAATGAATTGGCAATTTTGTTGTCAAAATCAAGCTAACAAATATTCTTATGGGAAATTTAAAAGGAGCCACACGTGAACGCTGCAGGTTGGTTTCATTTTTATGGACAATAAAATAGATGTAGGAGGTGTTGTTTTTGATCAAGAGACAGTCAAATAAAAGTGTTCTTATGGTCAGTCATTAACGGATAACTGCTCAGTTTGGTAACACGTTTTCTCATTTGAGTCAAAACGAAGTATTTGGCAATCAGATGTTTCTGTTCATAATTATATCAATGCTCTTATTTGGCGTCATTTTTCAGTTGGATGTCCTCCCTGACACATCCCATTGCAACCTGAACATACCACAATGTACACACTTAAAACAATGTACACACTTAAAACGATGCACCACGTAAACATTTTTTTCCTTCTTTTCAATAAAACTCATCTCACAAAACAACCATATATGCATTTACAAGACTTGAATGTTTCCTCCAGAATCGCACTGATCTAGTCCGTCTCATTTGATGTAATAATCCACACATCACAAGCACACTTCACCTTTATTAATTACATCAAATGAATAGACTTCCCCAGACTATTAGATTATCCAGATTGACTTTCTTTTGTTTACTACCTCTTGCATCACGTCCATTGGAGTCTTTCATGTACATCTGCTGCTCTTGTGTCTAAGTGATAAACCTCTCCACTCTCATTGGAGGCCTCCCAGATCAGTGTGCGCACCTCTCTATCTCTCCCCCTCTATCGGGGCGATCGACCCCCCCCCACGCCCCCTCCTCCCCCCAAACAGACGCTAACCCAACACCGTCCCATGGTTTGCAGTGTTAATTACAGATCCTTTGACGTGATAGCGCACAGCCCTGTAGAGATTGATTACTCTTTGAGCTAAGTTGTCTTCCAATTACTTAGACAATTAGCCAACTAATTAAAATACTTACCCTGTGCATTGAAAGAGAGGGAAGAGGGCCGCTGTGAGGATGTCTCTTGATGTATGAGCTGCCAGGGATCTGTGCAGAGAGACGGAAGCCCGGTGGGTTCAATGTAACTTTGGGAAAACGCAACCAAACATATAGAAGTGCGTATTTCATTAACAAACCTTCGAAGAAACTACCGTATCTGTTTTACTAGCCAAAATGTGATCTAGTTATAACAGATCTACTTATAATAGATACAGTTTTGACCTATACCTGGACGAAAACAAGTCCAAAACAATGACGTAATGCCAGATATGACACATAGAGCAGATATGATGGAACACAGACTAAACGACAATAGCTTCAACAAAAGAAAAACGAAAAATTTGGTTTTAAACAGATTTTTAAAACATTATTTTCTAGAATAGTGGAAACTTATTAATCAAATGTGCTATAGGCCTGTAAGGTGGACATGAATCTTGTAAGAACGCATGCTTTTCAAGGTATTTTTGAGCAATAAAAACAGCGATAATTGAATAAATGCAAGAAAGATTAGTGTAATAGTGCAGTAGAGTGACCGTGGACAGATTAGAGCCGTGGTCCACCAACCTGAAGGCCGGAGGATCGATTCCTGCTCAATCCAAGTCGTTGCTGTTGTGTTCTTAGGCACGACACTTCGCCTGCATTGTCTGAAAGTATGAAAGTGCGTTTGAGTGATCGGTGGAATTCTGAGGTGTCATCGAAGGCACGAACGACTACGATGGAACACTTTGTAAGGCATTATTATTACTATTATGATTAGTAACTGGCAGTGGATCCCCCAATAGAAAATGATTCATCCTCCTGTACTTTTGATCAAACTCAACAACATCAGACTAAACGGGCCCATCCTCATCCTGTATCTTTGTATCAGTTTTGTTCTGATGGGGGATAAGGACGGTAGATGCCTGGATTAACACATGTTTAAAAAGCTTTTATCCACGCTGTGCTACGGCAGTCTAACAAAGTCAGTATTTCCACTTCTTTGCTATGATGATTGTGTTTTCAATCTGCAGCAAATGAAAGAGCAATAAAACATTATGGACTGATGAGAAATTTGAGTTGAAGTTAGCCGAGTGTGTCTAACATATGAAACTAAACGATTAGGAAATTGCGAGTTTGGGGCTTTTATTTTTAAGGAGCCGTGGAGGGATCCCGGTGCGCTGATAAAATAAAAACAGTTCTATAACTCTCGAGAGGCAAAATACAATTCAACTTTTTAATATCAAATAATGAAATGCTTCGTGGTTATCTAAATACTGAGAATGTGAACGCGCCGCAGTTTTTAAAGACGAGTTTAGGTCATGATTGTTTCTAAATGAGTAATCTATTGTGCAATCAGCCAATTATAAGAGCGTGTGAGGAAACTATAGGAACCAAACTTGCAAAGGTAGTTCGGGTGGTTAAATAGTGAATTAAAAGCTCATACATACTGCTGCAAAATCATAACTGGTATTTTTATAATGTATAGGTCAACCACAATGAGTCTTTTATCTCACGAAGTTCTATTTTAAATGGGAGTGTTACACTTCTATGGGGTATTAATTGCTAACACATAACATATTTAGATCACCGTGTTACCTTTTATTGTTTTGAAAATGCTATATTCGCTGCAAGCTTCACTTTCTTTTTGACGCACTCCCTTTGCTCTCCATGGTAAGTCATTCCCCCTGCAGAGCGCTATCACAACACAACCAGCGTGCATCCTGCTAATGAAGCTACTGCCCATCGCGTCAGGTTTGTAAAGTTGTAGTGTATTGTTTTGCATCCCGCTTTTGAGTATTTACGGAAAATTGCTGTGCAGAAGCATGTGTGACGTAGGCTTGTGCACAGACTTGTAACTGCTAACCGTAAGGAGGGTGCGGATAGCGCCTGGGAGAGAGCGCTAGATTACTCAAACATGCTTGGATCACATCTGCAACCTGTTCAGGGACGTTTTTTGATGAGAGGACAACGTTGTAACATAATAGAAAGCTCCAAGAAGTCGACTTTGCATAATACCTCCCTCTTTAGGTCTACAGATTTTTGGGCAATAACTTCATTTAATGACTAAATACACTGAACCTCTTTACATCACATTACATTGTAAGGTATACCTAGGCCTGTCCTTATACAAAGAACACAGACACACAGCTATAAATGGAGGATTTTCTTTCATTTTATTTTAGGTTCATTATGTGTTGTCATATTCTGCACAGAATTTTAGCCACTTTGCTAAGAAGGGTTGTAAAAAAAGCACTATGTTTTATGAATCAAGCCAGATATAAGTGGATATAACTTGTTCATTCTATCGCATAAACAGAGATATGAACTGTCAGGCCATTTTCAGCTCTCCAGAAGACACCACCCTCTCACCATCATCATCCAAACCCCACACTATTCCAGCTTCTTCCCTCAATCCGTCACCACTCTTGACTTGTGCCTGCGCTTGAACCGACTTTAATGTACTACTTGGCTCTTGTTATTTACTCTGTTTACATTGTGATTAGCATGACAGAGCGTCGCCGTAGCTACCAGCGTCTGTGATTCATTTAACTGCACACGCCCATAAGTCAATAGGCATCCTCCCCTCTCCCTCTGTCCCTCTCTCCCTCTCTCTGCTCCTCTGTGCCGTGTCACACTTATTGTCATGTCCCTTTAACCCCAGCTGGCCAACTTCATTATTCCAGCTCTATTGTGATGGTAATATGTGTTATCTGTGCGAGGGACAAATACGCAAGGGGACAATGGGGATGGAGACATGCATTCAATTTATGCATCCATAATTGCTTTTGATGAAGTAGATAATTATGTTGCACTGCGCAGTCTGTAGCGCCGGGCGAAATTAGTGGAAAAGCTCCAAACCGCTCTTTTTCTCATCAGCTGGACAATGTAAGTCGTTCTGAATTATGTTGTTATCTCACCTCTGTGTGCCTGGGTCAGAGGTGGCTGTTAGCTACACCAGCGGCTACGAGTGTCAGGCAGTGGTGGAGGAAGAAGTACTCAGTTTTGTTGCTTAAGTAAAAGTAGAGCTGGAGCAAAGAAATACTGAAGTAAAAGTAAAAGTAGCATGCGAAAAGTCGACTTAAGTAAAAGTATTGAAGTACCTGTTTAAAAATGCAATTATGAGTGTGAGGCAGTGGTGAAAGATGTACTCAATTGTGTTACTTAAGTAAAAGTACAGATACTGGAGCAAAGAAATATTCAAGTAAAAATAAAAGTGTCACTTGAAAAAATCTACCTGTACCTGTTTAAAAATGTGCTTAAAGAGTAAAAAGTAAAAGTATTTAGTGCATATTCTGAGGTCTTATAAGGCTTCAAATGTAGTGAGTGTTGGTGATTTGTGCTGAACAATTGAATCATGTTTTTCCAACTGTTTTTACTTGTATATTTTGTTTGCTCAAGCTACGAACGTGTTAAAAATAAACCCTCAGCCTTTTTAGCAGGTCTCAAACAATAATAAAAAACTTTACTTCACTGTACTTTTACTTTTTCGTACAGTTCACAAATGTAGTGGAGTAAAAATAAAAAGCATTCACTTTAAAATGTACTTAAATAAAGTACAGAAAACTCAAATTTGTACTTGTAGCATTGTACTACTACTTTTACGTTATTACATTCCACCACTAGCCACAGAGCATAGAGCACATAAATTCATCATTTATTTACATCATTCATTTATAAACTCTACACTATGTAACTTTTTACATCTTGTGTTTTTATTGCTTGAAAAACCTTAATTCTTACTGTGAACCATCTTTCCTCTCCACAGATCTGACCTGTAGTTCGGCCTGGCGGTGCACCAGCTTATCTCTATGGCGCTAAATACATTTTATGGCAAAGCTGCAACATATCCAAGGACTAAAGCAAGTAAAAGCTCCATCAGAAAAGTCCCGTAATGCATCTGAACCAAAATCAAAACTCGAGGGAAGGTGAACTTTGAAAGTACAGAACCTTTCACCTCTTTGTGACCAGGAAATGTTGAATATTTTAGTATAAATTGTCTTGCCCAAGGACAAAGTTGCTCGGCTTGAACCTTTGTATTAACCTGCCTCTGAGCCACTGACACTTCTTTTTATTTTCTTCATACTGTTTCTTAAAGATCCCTTCCTCCTGTATGGATTACTTGACCAATCAAATAAAATAACTCTAAAATAACCCATTTTGTTCATTACAGTTGTACAAGATCTTTTTTTTTGGCGGCCATCTTTAACCATGACTTTTTTACTAATCATATCACCAATAATTGCCCTTCTTGTCCTTACAATAGGTCAACATTTCCTCTCCCATTACCTCCTTTAAGCTCTGCTCCTGTGACTTCAGTTGTTTCAGTTTGGATGGACAGACCCCCAGTGATTAGAGGTCGCGGAGTCGGACAGCTCGCCCTCGCCTCCTTCATCTCCTCCTCATCATCAGAGCCAGTCTAAAACAATCTTAGCTCCACTTAACCTGTGCTCCGGCTCTGATAAGGCTTGGCATGCTCTGTCTCTATTAATCAATCAGCTCGAGGCCTCCTCCAGATCTGCCATGCAAATCGGAGTTAGCGCCCGGTCTCACTGGTGTTTTTATAATCAATTCAAAGGCCAAATGTGAGCGATTATCCTAAACGCTCAAGTAATGTCAATATCAAAGCTAAACACAATTTGGTGTTTTATAAAATATTTCTGGATGCAAATTTTCAATAGGAAACGTTATGTAGAGCCTTAAAGGGCCTGTATCTGAATGTTCACATGGATTTCAAGCAAATCAAAGTTTATTTGTATGGCACAGTTCGTCCACAAAGTAATTCAAAGTGCTTTACAGAATAAGTAAGACATTAAAATCACAATAAAAACTAATCAAAACATAAATAATCATCATAGAACTAACATTAAAACAGACGAGTGCAGAGTAAAAACCTATCATTTCAGCAGTATTTGTCCCAGTAGATTGTATAAGGAGCTCTTGGGTCAAAATAAGTCTGCTGCGTATAGTCTGCTGAAAATCAGGAAGTGTGTGGTTAGCATGCTAGTTGTTTGCATTGCCGTGATGAACTCAACTCAACACTTATAAGCTCATAGCGGTGAATAATTAGGATGCTCGGAAAGCATAAGTGAGGAATAACTTTGGACCACTGCAAACTGTTTAAAATGAACTAGTTTTAAAGACAGTAAAAAAGATACATTTACCTTAATGTATGAATGAATAGACTTATATTATAACACCAAATCATAAATGTTTTGAGATAACCCTTAATGAGATAAACTGATGCATGCAAGTTCACTGGAATTTTGAAACGCTGGGGTGACTGAGTGCCACACAGCGACAAATTGTATCATACATTTTTACATATTTCATTTCAGTTACCGTTTTTTATACAGGGAGAGCCCAATGAAAGCACTCCAGTCCTTTTCATGAGCGTCCTGTTCGGATACAGAACAATGCAAACAAAAAGAAACAAAAAATAACAACGTAGGTCAATTTAAAATATTAAAAACATGTGCAGGTGGGAGCATGCATGTTTTTCACCAGATTATTAAAGCGCATTAGTGGCACCAATGTATCCAGTTTTGCATGTCCTGGAAATGTATTCCATTTTTCGGAAGGAAATAAAAAAATAAATTCGGCCTATTTCAGTTCTGGGGTGGTCAGTTTTAGATGTAGACAATCATGAGATCTTGTATTAAAAGTTACTGTATCAAAGTAAAAAAACAAACAAAAAACAAGTGAGATATTTAGACAGTTTATCAAGTAATGCCTTAAATTAAATAAATCTCTTCTGACAGATAGCGATGGCCAATCTACTTTTTCATAGAGTGAACAGTGATGGATTTTAAATATATCAGCTGTAAAGAAACGAACGGCTGAGTGAAAGAGAGTATCTAAAGGTTTCAAAGTAGAGGCTGAAGTCTGCATGTATAATATATACACATAATCTAATACAGAGAAAAAGGTTGTTTGAACAATTTATTTTCTGTGAGTCAATGGGATACAATATTTGTTAATAAATATATAATACATAATTTTGAGATATGCATTTTAAAGGATACATTTTCATTAAGACAAAACCCAAGATATTTATAGGTGGTGACTCTGTCAATCAATGTATCATTGTGTGTATAAAGATTTGTAGCTTTCGCATCAATTAAATGATGATGATGATTATTATTTTAATTTGGAGAAAAAATATATTTGGATTTTGGATTTTTGCATTCAATGATAATTTAAAAGAATTTTGGATTTCATTAAAATCTTGCTGCAGTTTTTAAATTGCCTGATCAGCACACAGAAATCTTGCACACAAAGTATCATCTTCATATATATGTATGGGTCTTTCTCTTAAATCGCAACCAATCAAATTAATAAATATAGTAAAAAATTGTGGGCCCAAAATTGAGCCTTGGGGCACTCCTTTGCTTAAAGTTAAAAAATTGTGTTTAAACCCATCGGCTGCTACTGTCTGTTTGAAAGATAATTTCAGAACAAATCACATGTCACATTGTCCAATGTGCTTCAAGAAGATTTTATGTTTTCTGGCAGAGGTTCAGATTCAACATAATCAAAATCAGAAGGGCCACCATTATTTTCCAGAACATCACATGCAGAGATAAAATGCCTATTAAAAGTATCACATATTTTCTCTTTAGAGTTTAAAATGGCTGAATCTAATAAAACATTGGTTGGTAATGTATGAATACTAGGCTCTGAGAGGGATCTGACTGTTCTCCAGAACTATGCTGTTTTTCCATGACTCTATCAGCGCAGACATGAAGTAAGACGTTTTTGCCTTTCTAAGAATGACCAATCCAAATCTGATCTAGTTGTGTGTGCAGTTTTCTAAGCAGCATTTCATTCTCTAATTACACTTGCATTTTCTGTGTTGAACCAAGGATTGTTACAGTTTTTCATTCAAATTTTTCTTTTAGGCACATGCCGGTCTGCAATTTCATTAAATGTATTCATAAAAAAGTTTAAGGCCATATGAGGGTCAGTGAATACTGATTTTAACCTGATATCACCGTAATACAGGTCAGAGATGAAGCTTTTGTATTTTTAATATACCCAATTGAACAGTGGTCGCTAAAATCCAATGAGAAAACATAATTTTCCTTATAATCATGGGGTTTGTTTGTTAAGATTATATCAATGAGTGTGTCTTTATTTAAACTTCTAGGGTCAGGTTTGGTCGAAATAGAAATGAGTTAGATTCAGACCAACCTAATTCAGACCAAGCTTAAAACATATTCACAAATTATTTTCAACTTTCAAATATGTATTGTAGGCTTTTTCACATTGTTCAATTCCAAACCAGAGGAAAATCAGAAGTTAAACTCGCATCTGTCTAATACCTTGTACGTGGTCTGTGGTGGTCTGTGCACCCCCACTGATCTAATATATAACTCTGCATCACAGACCATAACGCTCTGTTCTCAAAGGGACCACTGCTTTCTCCCTGTGAGAGGAGAATACAACACGCAACAACTGGAAGCAGCAGGGGATTGTGGGAAACCTGGAGCGGTAACATAAAGGCCACCGTCAGTGTCAGTGCAGTTTGTCATGTGTCAGACAACAACATTATTCTCTGGCGTCGCTATTGACGATGCAAAATCAAATGTCTTTTCTCTGTTTTGACTTCTCTGAGTGCATTTCAACCTGGCAGATTCATCACTTTTTCTACACACTATTCTCACCGGAGACGAGTGCTGTGACGATCCTGACAACGCAATTCAGCAGCAGTCTCAGCCTTTTACATTTACATTGACAGCTTTGCCTACACACTCTTACATTATAAACACCGGTGGTTTCAGTGATAAGTATTAAATATGAGTGCCACATATTCTATATAGTTTTTATGGGATTGACACCATCAGAGAGAGGTGTGCAGACATAAGTCAAAGACACAGTTTGTTTTTCAATAGTTTTTCAATTTGAATGGTAGCATAGTCAGGTATTGGAGTAAAATCCAACTGTGTACTCCATGGTTTAGCCTTAACATATCATTTCAAACTCTGCTAAGGAAAATAGTAGTAGATTTTCAATGTAACTGAATTGTAGTCTCTATAATATCACCATGGTCTTGTATTAATTCCTATTTATACCATACAAAGGATTCAGAAAAGGCCAAATGTGTAATTATACAAAGAGTACTGTTTACCCAGGGCCCAGTGCAGGGAAGGGCCCTCGCAAAGCCTGTAATGTGCATTTTTCATATAGAGATCATATATAACAAGCCCGCCAAGATGGATTGTAATAGCTTTACTATCAATTAGTGTCTTTGTATCTTTTTCAACGACCTTATTTTAGCCCTATTGCCCCTGGTTTAGATTCAGGTTAAGATCTGGTGGTACTATGCAGGCCCTAGCTCTCTGGGGCCCTTGACAACGGATGCCTCCTTGCTCAGGTATTGGTGATTTACATTTGACACATTATGACTCTGTTCTCAGCACCTTGACCAGTTGTATTTGTGTTTACATGACCAACATCAGGCTGAAAACATCCAGAATGTCACAACGACCATAGTCACAAGAACAGAACACAAACATGTGAGGGGGGTCAAGACTTTTGAAATTCTAGACAAGTTTCTGGTGGATTTGAATGTGTTCCAGTTAGCGACAGTGGGCCTAAATTTACATTATGTCAGGTCCTTACACTGGTGTAAACACATAGCTGCCCTCACCTCTGCCCGACTCAAAAACAAATGCAGCAGTAGTAGAAATTTTGCTACTATAGATATAAAACAAATGTAGTCGTGTCAGAGGGATATTTAGGCTGCTGTAAACACACAAGCCCTGTTTCTACTAAAACGTGATATATTATAGTATTTTCAATATAAATGTATGGGCTTTTGGGGGCCCACTGCTGGTCTTGAGGCCCTAAACAGCTGCTTAGTAAACCAAAAGCAAAGCTTTATCAGATCAAATCAAACAAAAGACAAAAACTGATTGAGGTAATACATAGATAAGTAGTAATGAAATGGAAATAGTTGTGAGATTATATAACATGGCAGGTAGAGACATCATCATAATAAATCTCCAAATAAGTCTAAGAGGAAGAAGAAAAGAAGAGAGACTGAGGCGGCTGGTGGTTCTGCAGCTGTGGTGGAGATATGGAATCACTTAATATGGGAAAACAAGGGACAGAAAACAATAGTTACATAAGAAGTGACTCATAAGAAAATACAAAATATCACATAAATAATATTGTGAGAAACGTTGACTACTTCTGTTATTCCTTTTGCCACTTTACGATCGGTGAATTTTGAAGCCTGTCTCTCTTATTTTAAAGGACTACATCAAACACTTCGTGGTGGACTGTGCTGGTCAAGATGCAATGCTTTATAATGGACAGCCAGGTGCCATTGCCGTGGTAATCGTCCATATATTTTGCTATTGAATGCACCCATTTTTCCATCTCCGGTTTGCTTTTCCGAGCTTAAATGTGCATACAACAAAAGAGGACTACTTTCATATTGAGAAATGAGCCATGTTCCACTGTGCTGTTTTTGAGTTTTTACCAGAGACGGAGCATGTAATGTTGCTTCCTACTGCGTTGTCCATTGGCTCCTTCCATCCATTCTCGGGCTGACTGCTTATACGAGTATAACATAAACTACACGGTGATATCCCATTGTCTACGGCCACTTAGTTCCTCTCATTGTCGGAGGTTATTTTGCCCTTACGAGAGGGCAGAAGGTTTTCAGTGTCAGTCTGTGGTGATTAATAGCCTAGTAGTGAAAAGTGCATACTCAGGCCAGACTATATAAGATTTCCCCAAGCTACACCCAAGAACCATCCTTATAAGGGACACATCCGTACTATACCACGTCTGAGGAATTCCCAAAGAGGCCCTTGTCCCATTGAACTTATTTAACACGCTTGCTCGCCTGACCTAAAAAGAAAAACGCCATAATTGATTTTTTTCTGAGTTGAAAGTCACTTCTCATTCTAATCAAGACTAATTAGCTGGACGCGACAGATTTGGAACAAGGGGCGAAATTGATTTGCTGTTTTTATACTTAACGCTCCTTTTGGGTTTTCATTTGTCAGTCTGGCTATTCTGTAGACAGTAATGTTCCAAATACTCATTTTCAATAGGATAACACTATTTACAGTCTTAAAGGGCCTGTATCTGATTTTTCCCATGCGTTGTCTGTCTGCAGTGAATCAGGAAGTGCGAGGTTAGCATGCTAGTTGTTTGCATTACCGTGACGACAAAACTTAGCTCAGGGCTTATAAACACATGGCCGCTCATTGGGCTGTATATATGATAATGATTAACAACATCCATATGCAGTATTTGTTGAAGAAACATTGATTTACTTATTTATCAACTAATATTTGAAATAACTGAGGAATTATTTTAGTTTCTGAGCATGTGAGTTTGCTTGTATATTGTGTTAGGATAATCAAATGCACAGTATCCATAAATGTATACCAAAATTTATTATGGTAATGTATAATAAATATTAAAGGTCCTATATTAAACTGACTCTTGAGCACTTCCCGTAGTACCCTGTGACATCACAAGGTGGAACGAGGTGGAAGTTTTTTCTGTGTGAGAGAAGAACTCTAAATATGCAGAATTTGTGTGTTAAACGTGTGAATGAAAACACAACTCCAGGTCTGTTTGTGATGAGGAAACAACATTATAACATACATCAGAAAATAGCGTAGTATTTGGCCCTTTAAAGATTTCAAACACACCTTGGATATATTTACAGCGTCTTCCACATAAACACTTGGACAATGTTTAAACTTTCTATAAAAAAACACTAACATGGTGCAAAACTGCTGTCAGAAACACGCAAACTATATAAACAAAACATGATTTATTACATGTAACAAAAACGAGACAGGTCTGCTTTGTGGTTGGCACCTTTCCACAATCCCTCAAATCTCTGTTTTTCCCCGAGACAGAAACACTTGTGAATAATGAAACCGCTGGCCCTTATATACATGTATACGCTGCATTACAAAAACAGGAACACAATAATGATGAATACATTTGGCGCCGCATGTTTCTTGGGGACAGCGTGTCTTCCAATAGAAACAGAACACACCGCTACCTTTGTTACCTGACCTTTACCATCACGCACTATTCCTGTTCCCAAATCCCTCCGAGTGCACGAAACAACTCCACTCTACTGGGGCCCATACCACTCAAATTATATCATTTGTCCAATTTGCTATTGTTTCATCCATGTCAAGATAATTTGCTTTGGGTTTGTGTGTAATGTCTTGGGTTTTGGCTGTGCTCCCCTGGAGAGGCCTGCTCCGCGCCTCGTGCCCTAGATAGACTGTTTATCAAGTGAACCCGCGTTCTGTCAAGTTGACTTTCCCGACCGTGATGCACAGATAAAATGTACAGCTTCATTTCAGAGGGCGTCTCCGGGGGCAACGGGCCCACCACGACCGCGCCGCCGCCGTGTTTACCTGCGCTTTTAATTAGGTCAGAGTTAAAGCAACAGTATATAGCTTGAAATAAATGACTACAATATATTTAAGGGGTGAATCAGCTTTGAACAGAGCAAAGTGACCCGTTGATTCCTGAGTGCGTTTTTAAATGCGATGTCACTGAACGAGATGCAAATAAAACCTGAAATATTTAACATGTAAAAGCATAAGAATTTTATAATTGAAGCTGCACAACATGGTTTTCAAATTGCAAAAAGGTGGAGGAAGTGGGTGCTTTTTGAAGGGGATGGACCAATATTCAGTCAAATCTATTGGGTACTGCAACTTTAAAGGTCCTATATTACACAAAATTGACTCGTTGACATGTTGGAATATTGTTACCTCATAAAAAACATACCTGGAGTTGTGTTTTGTTTCATTCGCGCATGTTTGAGTAATCCTTTATTATTAGTCTGTCTACATCTCTAAATTTCAAGTGGTAGTTTTCAAGTTAATAGCTACTTTTTACCTTTTGTTTTAGCAGAGATTGGAAATTCCAGGGGTGAAATCCAAATGATTCTTATGAAGGTGTGTGGAGTTTAAAAACGCAGTGGAGTACTTCCTGTATTAGCACATGACATCACAAGGTGGAACAGAGTGTTTTCCGTTTGCAAAAATAACTCAGTCTAAATATGCAAGGTTTGTGTGTTAAATATGTGTGAATGAAACAAAACACAATTCCAGGTCTGTTTGTGATGTAACATAGATCAGAAAATAGCGTAATATGGGCCCTTTAACTTTAAACTGTAAATAAATAAAATTACATAACAATAAAAAAAATAAAATAACAAATCACAATCACTCCATCTCAAAATAATATTACAAATTGGACCGAACATGGAGCCGGAATTCTGTAGTGTTTGAAAACAAAGAGGCTATTCTGAGGCAGAGCTCATTACTCAACACCTACAGTAGCTGACAGCTTCATCCCTCCCTCAGCAGCCATCCTCTTCCTCATTATTAATCTCATCATCTCCGTAACAGTCGGACAGTCGGCTCCAAACACATTCAACATATGTTCTCCTCACTGCTCCATTTCTCTTCTGTCCTGTCCGTCAACATCTGAGAGTGAGCTGTTAACAGGAGCCAAAGCACACATTTACAGCATGTATCCCTGTAGTCTTCATCACAGTCCCAAACCTGGAAGAAGGCAAATGGTTTGATCAGAAATATATAAGGCAAAATTAATTCATTCCACATTTATGATTTGTGAAACGGGCAAAAGGTTGACTCTTTAGTAATTCAAATAAATGTCATTATGTATTGGTGTGCTTGCTTAAAGTATTCATCCTTCAAAGTCAGTGGTTCAAACCTCGCTCAGACCATGTGCTGTTGTTGTGTCCTGAGGCATCACACTTCATCACCCTTGCATAATGTCAGTGGTGCATGATTAGTGAGTGATTGGCGGTGGTTGGAGGGGCTGATGGTGCAGACTGGAAGCATCGCCTTTGTCAGTCTACCCGGGGCAGCTGTGGCTATAGTAGTTTACGGAGAGAATGGAAAATGACTATAGTGTAATTGATTAATGGATTCTTGTGAGCTTTAAGCCATGTTATAATGTTGTTACCTCCTCAAAAACATACCTTGAGTTGTGTTTTGTTTCAGTTGTGTTTTGTTTCACTTGAGTTGTGTTTTGTTTCATTTACACATGTTTGCGTAGTCCTTTATTATTAGTCTGTCATCTTGAAAGCTCAAAATGCTCTGTGATATCGTGAAGCAGTAGTTTAAGTTAACAGCGAACTTTAACTTTAGTTCAGGTGAGATCGGCAATTCTAGAGCTGAAGTTGTCCAAATGACTCTAGTGAAGGTGTATAGAGTTTAAAAACACAGTGGAGCACTTCCTGTATTACCACGTGACATCACAAGGTGGAACAGAGCGTTTTGAGCGACTTTGAGGTAGGAACAGTCTAAATGTGCAGGGTTTCTGTGTTAAACATGAGCGAATGAAACAAAACACAACTCCAGGTATATCTGTGATGAGAAAACATGATAATATAGATCAGAGAATAGTGTAATATGGGCTCTTTAAGGATTTGTATTATATTAATATTTCTTAAATGACACAAATGACATATTTAGAACCACATATAATTCCACTTCTGTAGCACTGGTGGGTTGATACTTCAAAAGTACACCAACACAGCGGGCGATTGGGGCTTGATCACAGTGCGACCAGTTAGCACAAGTGTGCGATTAGCTGCCACAAAGCGCTATCTCTATCAGAGAGGCTTTGAATCATCCTCCATTCAGATAAATCGTCAGCTATATTTTTATATTTTGACACATGGGAACACTTCGGCGTCACTGTCAGGACTTCACAGTGGTGGAAAACGACATTCATTAATCAACTATTGAACTTCATTTGGAGTCCCCCACGACAGCCCCTTCGGCCTCATCTTTCTCCTACAATGTCAAGATTTTTTTTTTTTTTAATTCACAGAAGCACGGAGGAATGAGGAGAATTGCCACTAATAATGCCCAAGTGTTGAGACATCACCGTTTGCAGGGAGGGTGTTATGCTCCTCCAGTTAATTGCACGCCTGCCAAATGTATCTTTGCACATTATCTTGTTCTATCTTTTGATTGCATGAGCTTAATTCTTATCATAATTGGAGTCACACATTGCCACTGGGCCAGACACTTCGCTCACCAAATGAGGGCTTAAAACTGTTTACTCGAGTTTGGAAGATGCTCTCTTTTACTTTGGGTTTAAGAAGCTTCCGTTACCAATTTACACAGATTTTAACATTTACTTTTGGTTTTCCTTGAGCAAATCTTGGGAACGTTTCCTCCAACTAAGTGTATTTAATACTAAAATACTGCTTGTTAGAGGTAGTAAAAGAGGTAATCGCTGCAATATGGTGCTAGCATATGTAGTGCTAACAGTAATAGCAGTCCAAATAGAAATAATGAAAAGTATAATGTTTGCATTTGCTGTGAAGTAGTTACAGAAGAAGATTAAAATGTATTTGCTTTGGGGTTTATTCACATCTATTAATTAATTACTGTGTACCTTAACTGTTGTTTTCCAAAGTATTCTAAAAATAGAAATAATGAAAAGTATATATAGTATTTGCTTTTGCTGTGAAGTAGCTGCAGAAGATTAAAGTAAATTTGTTTTGGGGTTTATTCAAGTAACACATTTTTTAAGACGTTAAATGTTCACTATATCATTTCTGGTGGATCGTCAAACACCTTCTGGGCTCCATGGAGATGTTGGAATGTTTCACAATGTGGTATTAAACTACACTGTGAAATCTATTAAGAGACAAGCAGGTAGCGCTACCAGGCCGAGTCACAAATCAGATCTGTGAAGAGGCGAGCCGGCTCCCAGTAAGAATGCATGTTTTCCATAGTTTTTTTCCATTCTTAAAATGGCATTCTTAAAATGGCAAAGACGTTGAATCCCATACTGCGGAACATTTCTGGCAAAGCGATAACCCCACACACACACACACACACACACACTGACCACCCCTGCCCCCTTCATCAGAAAAGTTACATAGTGCAGCTTTTATTTCTTTTTGAAGCATTTCAGTAATAGTCGAGGCAGCAGAAGAACACAAAGGAGGACCTCATCATCACATAAAACGAGTACACGTGTAATGGAGATCTACTGCCTTGAGAAGGAGCGGCTTTCACACACACAGAGCTGCAGAGATGTTAGCACGTCGAGAAGGCACTGAAAGGTCAACGCAGCACCTAGCTTCATTAGCGGAGCTCAGAGGTGAAGCATTAATTCAATCAAATGTTTGGCTTTCCGCACCAATACATTTTGTTGTAATTTGCCAATGTGCTGCAGGCAGGTGTTGAGCAAAACTGTAAAAGCAATTAGTGAGAATATGAACAATTTGACATAAGGTTCTCGAACTCTCTATATACATTAATTAGTCAGATTTGGAGATAGTAGTCACTCCTCTCAAATTAGAAGGACTATAATTACGCTAAACTGACTTTTCACCATGTATCATCATCAAAAACAAACCTGGAGTTTTTTTTTTCTTTTATCTTATTGTTGCAGTCTTTCTCTCTTGCCTCTCACTGATAATCCAAGAAGCTCCTTTCTGTACACTGTATCTTAGCAAGTAGCGTAGCAAGTAATATAGCATGCATACTTCACTTTTGCATGTACCAGGATATGTGTAGAGAGTTGTTGTAGAGACATTTCATGCTAACTAAGGCTTTGGGGTATTTACAAGATACATTGCCTCAAGTTAGTATTAGTGTTTGTAATGGCAGTTTATTAGAAATGGTAGCATGTATAAGCACTTTAGCATTATGGTATGGGAGATACCAAGGTAAAGGGGTCCAAAATAGTTCTTAAAGTAGAGCTAAAATTGTTCTATTGGGCACACAGACTCACTCACTTGAAATGTTTTTTTCTGCACTGGACCCACGCAACAAAGGTAACCAGTCAGGAGTAATGAGCGACTATCCTCCAGATCTTGAACTTGGACTTTGGTTAGTGCCATATTTTAGTTTAGAGGTATAAGAGGAAATCTATCCATGGGTTTCAGAATGATGAGAAATTAGCAGCTTTGTCATAGCAATTAACAACTCAACAATAAAATATGAAATACTTTGAATGGTGAGTAAAAGCAAAAGTTAAATCGGTCAACTGGACAAATCGTTGTAGGAGGAGAGGAGACATTTTGCTGCTCATTCTTCAGTTCTGGTCAGACTGCTGGTGGACACTGCCTTATATCTACCGTATCTGAAGGGAGGGGCTAACTACACTGAAACTGTAAACAGCTATTGTTTCCAGTTTTAACTTTAATGGCCCTACTGGCTCGCTCTGTTTTTCTCTTTGTTTCCTTTGTTTGCTTAGGGTCTGAGCTGTATATGGGGGATAATTGGTGTCTAAGGCCTTCATTCCATTTGAATGGTGCCTACAAACAGAAAGGTGAAACCCATAAATACCTAGATAATAATCAGTATGTGGACTAGGAATTGTAGTCTGTGTAATCCCTTAATCGTCCAGAGACAGTGATGAAAGAAGACCTCAATTTTGTTAAAATTAAAAGTACAGATACTGGAGCAAAAACTCAAAAAAGTAAAAGTATGACATGAAGAAAACCTACTTAAGTAAAATTATTAAAATACCTGTTTAAAAGTCTACCTAAAGAGTAACAAGTATTTTGCGCAGTTTGAGATCTAATAAAGCTTCAAATTGATAAAGATTTGTGCTGAATTTTGTTCAACAGAAACAATTGAATTTTTTTTTCTATCTGTTTGTATTGGAAAATTTTTGTTTGCTCAAACTGTAAACATGTAAACATGTAAAAAAAAAATAAGCCACTCAAAAATGGAGTGGAGTAGAAAGTACAGATACTGCTCTCAAATATAGTGAAGTAAAAGTAAAAATGATCCACTTTAAAATCTACTTAAGTCAAGTACAAATATCCAGGTTTTTTACTTAAATACAGTACTTTACTACTTTTATTTTGTTATGGCCCACCACTGTTCAGGTATGATCCATAGTAAACAAAAAAAGATATAGATAAGTGAGTTGATTTTTGCTGCTGATATCTAGACATAATTCTTTTTCTATACTAGGCATTGAACCTACAAACATTTAGCTGTGAGGCAAAACACAACACAGCCATACTGTTGGACCACCACTTTAAAATTGAACTACTTTAGAAAACTCACCATCTTGTCGCCATATCAACAGCAATAATTAGAACTTTTGAAACTTTAGAGGTTGGACTGCTCTTTTATTATCAGCTAACAGATTGTATCTTTAAAAATTCTCAAAGTGTAGTAACATAATTGGATATTTGTTTCTCAAGTGATACCAAGGCAAACATTTGGTGAAGCTTCTGTGGTGTGTACAAGTACATTTGGCCACTAGATGAACTGCAGCGGGTTACAAACAATAGGAACATATTGGTTCCTCTGAGGATATTCATTTACTTTGGCACCAAATATGTAGCAAAGAAGAACTGTGTGCAAGTCAAGTGAGCAGTCTGAGACGGAGTGGGCAGACCATACTTTTACAAATGTGTTCACAAAATTTCACAGGAACAAATTTGTAAGTCTTCATTTTGGAAGGTCTGAAAATAATAGCATTAAGTGAATAGTAAAAAGTGTGTTTTTAAGAGTGGTTAGTCAGAATGAGGTGAAAGTAAAGGGCTTCATTTGACATTATCAAAGAGGGTTAGTCCTGAGCTTCTGGGATAATAATAATAATAATAATAATAATAATAATAATAATAATAATAATAATAATAATAATAATAATAATAATAATAATAATAATAATAATAATAATAATAATAATAATAATGTGTGTTTTTCGAGGTGACCCGAATGCACTAGGACCCAGCGCATCCACCCATCTATAAAAGGAACCCACCTCGTACACCCTGTCACTGCTCCTCTGGCTCGACTCCACCTGGCCACACCATTAGCCCATGACCACAGCTTGAGCACTTTAGCACAATTTACACATATCTATTGTAAATGAACAAATAACCATTCCATCAGAGAGCTTAAAAACTTTTCAGTCATGTCTGTCCCGTTCTTTTGTTGAGGTCACATGAACTGGGCTGTAACAATGTGTCTGGAGCGACCTTAACCAAGACTGAGACTGGGAAACAACAGTGTTTTTCTATGCAGCTGATCTGAGACTGTCCTGCAATCAGAAGAAGTTAGGTGGCGCTGCTGCACACTGCCACTATAGGCCAATCTGACCCTTATGGTATTGGAATTAAGGGGACCATAGTCACCAGGTCTCAAACCCAGGACCTTCTTGCTATAAACCACTACACCACCATGTGACTACCATCTCTGCATGTGTTATTCTCACTTGGTTAAATTTGTTTTGATGTATTTTTATTTTTTTAGTTTTGATGATGAACTGTATTTATTTCCACAGCGACAAGGAGAAGAAGCTACCAGATCAGGTTACAGGTCAGATCTGAGATGTGACTCCATTTGGTCGTCAAATGGTCACATTTTTATATAGCACTTTTCCACCCTCAAAGGCACATCAACAAACCACTCACACATTCACACACACATTCATACGCCAATGTACGCAGACACTGAGGGCAAGGTAGGTAAGTGTTTTGCTCAAGGACACAACAACAGCATTCATCTGTCCGAGCTGGAATTGCACTGCCGACCTGTGAGTCAGTGGATCAGACCGCTCAACCGATGATGTTTATGTCGAGAGCGAGAATCGAATCACCAACCTTCGGATCAGTGGACACTATACCAACTGAACTACTGCTGTAAGAATGTATGTTTTTCATTGTACTTTTGTGCAATGATTAGTTAACATACATTTATTTACCTTTTTAGCCTCGAGTCTCACTTCTGACGTGATTTCACATCTTTTTCTCCTTCTTCTTCAGGTACAAACCTCGTCTTCTCCATTGGTATTGCGAACAGTAGTGTGCTTTCTAAAATGGCCTTAAATTAATATCCATTGTAAGGGTGTGGATGAGGGCTCCCCGTGTCCAAATGTTAGTCCAGTCTTAAGGCAGTATTGCAGGTTCTTGTGAAAGGTATTTCTTTGGCGCTGCGGTCTCGGCGGAGGCATGCTGGCAGTCTCTGTTTGCTCTGTTAATTAAATTTCCTCTTTGCGGCAAATGAGGTCATATTCCACTATTGGTGTAATGTCTCTCTCTTGTACACCCAAGGCCAATGCAGAGAAAAGCCCCCTTATATCACTGTTTGTCCACTGATCTATAATTTTTAGGGGCTTGATATGTGGATGCCGACACTTCTGAATTTTATTACCTCAATTTTACCCACTGTTGGGATTAGCGTCAGATACGATAGCTTCCAGGAAAAAGGGGCAATAATGTAAGGGGCCCGGCCATTATTCTGTGGCAGAAACACAATGAAATCAAGTGCTCTTAACTCAGTTTGTGATGTTGTTAGGATCGTAACAGTCGGCCATTCGGAGACGCGTGGATTGGTTGTATTGGCGCAAATCCTCGCAGTGGTTTCAGCTATTCCATAAACACAGTGATTCTAAATTATGTAATTGTGTTTATAGTTATTCATGTGGAGATTTTTGTTCTCATAATACTATTTATCGATTTCATTTTACTTATAAATGATGATGGATAATGAAGCTCTTAAAGTTTGAAGGGGTAACAGCCGAAATGGGAATAGTTTAAATGACAGTAGCTCAGTTGGTAAAGTGTTTGTCCACTGATCCAAAGGTTGACGGTTCAAATCTACTTTCGACATGAACATCATTTATTGAATGGTCAGATCCACAGAATCACAGGTTAGCTGCATGATTCCAGCTCCCACAGATGAATGCTGTCATTGTATCTTTGAGCAAGACACTTAACCCACCTCGCCTCCAGTGTCTGCGTACACAGACAAGTGTGTGAAGGCATGAGTGGTTCCTTGATGTAAAGTGCTATGTAAAAATCTGACCATTTACCATTTATACGTTAAAAAAGGTTTAAAATGTGGTATTATGCTAAATCTGTTTTTTTTTAGCAGTTTTCCCTCATCAAAAACATACTTTTAGATGTCATCCACGCATGAATATTTTATTTTTCTTGCCTAAGCCTATGTCATCCATGTGCAGTAGTTTCATTAGTGGGTTGTGTTGTGATAGCGCTCTGAAAGGGGAGTTACTTAGCGTGGAGAGCAAAGCGAGGGCTGATTCAGAACTTCAAAAATGAAAGTGACACTTATAAAACATGTTAATAGTTTTTTTTTTCTCTGCAAATATATAACAACAATATAACAACAATAACAATAAAACATGGTAAGCTAAATATGGGTTAGCTGTTAATATTGAATAGAAGTAAAATACCCCCCTTTAATTTGAAATATTCTGTTAATTATAATATTTTTTTTATTCTTATTTTGAACTATTACGGAAAGAAATGGACGGAAATGAATGATTCGACGACATAAAACAAGTTAACTTTATTATATCATTGTATACTATTTCTGTACCTAAACAATATACAACTAAATACAAAATAAATGGAAAAAGAGCAGTTGTAAAGTGGTTACATTTTAAAGTTTGTGTCAAAACTCCAAAGATAAGAGAAGCGTCTGTCCAATTAAAACCTCAATGGCTTTTCATTATTAAAATCCACTTTCCAGTCTCTTTGTTAACAGCACAATGAAATCAAAGTGTTTTATTTACCTGTTCTTTTAGCCTTAAATTACAGTCCCATGTGTTCAGAGATAAGAGAAAGCTATTTTTGTCCTGGACTCTGTTAATTACATTACAATGCCCATGACCATTTGCTTAAGTTAAGAGTCCAAACAAGAGTCTCACTTCAAACGCAACAATTTACTGCGTTCTATTTTAACCTAATTGGTGAAAGGGACAATTTGGAGCCATTAAATGTTTGAGCCTATGTGTTTTCAAGTGAAATTGCAACTGCAAATCCATATAATTGTAAAATAACAGAGGACTCGCAAAATTAACAGGTTGAGGGAAAAAGTTTTATGAGACATTCAGGATTAAATGAATGCATCTAATTTACGTAGCGCTTGTCTGGCTGCTTGACGAGCCAGTCCCTTCTACATTCTGATCGAAGCCAGAAGGGACTAGAACTGGACAATACAGGGTGGAAATCCTTCGTCCTTACTTGAGACGGTCCAATCACAGCCGCTCGCGTGTTTATCAAATGCAGAAAACGTCTCCTCTTGAAAATTCTCGTAACATTCAGAACAAAATATAACTTATTTGGCGCAAAAATCTTCGTTGTTTCTCAGTCATTTATGTTTTTCCCCCTTTTTTTACACGTAAGCCGCCATACTGTTTTGACACGAACTGCGCATGCCTCTCTCTGATTGGTTAATCCTCCTGTCAATCACGTCCACTGAAATCAGCGAGACAGGATACAGCTCCAGATCCACTCGTCTTTGTAAAGTTTTGTCAGGTAACTTTTCTGGACTCTCAAAACCACTTAACACCGTACGCTTTTGTATCCACAGCTGCTCTGGGGTAGACTGCGCAAAATGAGGTTCCTCGCCACCAGTCACTCACTCACTCACTCACGCCCACCGTTCATTCATAGGCAAAGTAGAAGGAGTGTCTTGCCCAAGGGTACAACAATAATTAGAATGAAACCACCAACGTTGTGGCGTCGTGTGGATCCGTGGATGTATTTGACTTCATTTTTGGTAACAAAGCAAAGGCCTATAAAAATGTACTCAAAGTATACTTTCATGAAATATTAAAATAGAACAAAGACAATACACTCTGTAAATAAATGTGTTGTGAAAAACATTATATAAAATGAACCTTTCCTTTGAATCGTTATTGTCTTTGAGTTCGAAGAGGACACCTGGTTGTTGATGACATAACGTATTGCAGTATCGGGGTCACGGTGGCGGCCGCTGATAGCACTGTGAATTGAATGCACCTCTTTTTAAAGGAGCAGCGTTTTATTGAGACAATCGCCACATTAACATCCTGTTTTCTGTGCGCGGTCCGAGCCATATCCGACCATGATTGGTTTGTGCGGGGGTAAAAAAAAAAAAAGCCCCAATCTTTACAGAAATAGATCTCATTGTGTGTGAATAGCCATCACACAGCAGCAGCACCTTGGCACCCTCGCCTCACTGCCTCCCACTTTGGGCTCTGAATTGAAGCGTTAGCATTGTGGCAAAATAAATAGATGGTTGAATAGCAATGGCCTCTGCCTCCGAAACCTTTTATCAGTGGGAATCTAACAGGCGTGGCGTTTCCGAATTTCAGTTTAGCCGCACGATTACGGTATGTCCCGGCATTTTATTCCCTACATCTCTATGCTTCATAGGCTTCAAACACTCCTCGGTAACTGCCTATTATCCAACAGTTCCACTCCACTGACCCTGCCAATAAAACTTTTCATATCCTTATAAATGAACTGGATGGCGCGCGCTAAACATTTACACCGCGCTAACGGATCATCTCCACACCTCGGAATTGGCTAAATTCCCTTTTCCTTATGAATATATAGGGGTAGATTAGAGATATGATAGCTTTTCAGATTGCTGCACCCGCTGAAATTAGTTTAGCGAGCGTTTACAGACTAAATTGGAACCATTAAATAGCGGATTGAATTGATGGCACATTCATTGTCTCTCCATCGGTATCACTGTAAAATCAATTAGCCGTCACTTTTCCATTCTCAATAAACTATGATTGTCAGCTACGGATGAATAAAGCAGATCCCGACAGCCACTCACAGGGCAGGACGCAGTGTGAAAACGAATGTGGCGAGAGGGCCAGGGGCTGCCAAATGTGTGCTGTAATTGTGCATAAAAGTGCCATTGTCTTCATCAGGGCCCCGTGTGCAGCGACGGGCCATTAGGTTAAAAATGTACCACGTCACAGTCACATTCGGCATGAGGAATGGGGCAGGACCACAGTCTCAGAGCAGGAGAATACACCTCTTATTGATTTTTATCATTCATCAAATCATTATTCCTGTAAATACAGCAAGGTGAGGTCAGATGGAGGCAATATTGTGCTGATGGGGACTGTGTTAAAATATTAATGCAAACAATATTATGTGGAGGTATACGATTTTATGGACCCTTCTGTTTCCACAGTGCATATAATAGTGTGACACTTGGCCCTGTGGTATTTGGCTTTGTTCTTATCAATAAGCCAGTATCATTTGTTTAATCAAATCTTGTGTTGTGTAAATGCATTCGGCAGCATTCAGCTGTTCAGTTTTGGTTGCAAATCAAGCAGCATTATGTCTGTCAATTTGCCAGAGGCAGTACTAAGTGTCCTCTGAGATCAGGACTTTCATCTAATTTTGCGTCTAATGAAATCAAATAGGGCCTCCCAATATCCCTCATCACTCGGCTTTGTGCAATATCTGCAGCGTGAGATGGGGCCCGCAGCTCAAGTCCCCTCTTTATTTTCTCTGTATAGAGTAACATATGAGCATGCATATGAAAATTACCACCGGCAACAGCACCGCATATGCTATTATGCCATAGATGGCACGTGGAAACAATGCCAGTTTTTCATTAGGCCATTTAGTGGAAGTGATAGACCAGCTGAAGCCTGCTCCTCCTCAGTATGCCAACAGCAGTGTCCAAACAGGAGGCTGCCAACAGGGCGGCGAGCTCTCACACAATACTGTCTACGGTGGCACGCCGATGGAGAAGTTGTCCTTTCACAGCACAATTACAGCCCTATTAAAGCACACAAAAGGATGTGGGCCAGCCCTGCTGCAGATTTAAAACTCCAATGTCTCATCACAGGGACATTTAAATACACAGCCTACGTTTGCTGGTTTAATTTCAGCATTTGATTGCAAATAAATATACTTTCAGAAATGTATTTGATGGGGTCTTTTCATTCTCTCCTGAAAGAGCGAGACGTAAGCAGCTGAAGGCAGTCATGTGATTAAAAAAGAGATGTGCAGAGCATTCACAGGTATGGTATTAAACTCACTGTCGAGAGCACATTGGTCTAATTTCTCACAAAATTAATGAATCCTCGCCTTCCCTGCTGCAATTACAGAGCTGTACATTGTCCTGGTGGAGGAGGGTTATCTGTGCTCGGAGTAAAGGGCTTTAGGAGCCACAGATGAAAGCCTAGATGGAAATATGATCTGGTATTACTGCCTCATGCTATCAACACTTCAGACCGCACTATATGTAGCGATACACAGATCCTCATCTCACAGGTAAATACTTTGATTTCATGAATACAAATGGCAGTTCACAATAGGCAAGCTAAGAATTCAATCTATATCAATCTGATTGTGGCTGTATTTGCGGCCCTCGGAGGAGAAAGAAGAAATCCGTCTAGATATGAGCTGCGTGTTTGGCTAAAGCAACCGGGGGAAGCTGTAATAAAGAGCGTGTGTTTTTCAGCGAGCCAATGGCAGGAGAGCTGAGAGATTGACAGAGTTTAAGAAGGGAGAGCTGGCAGTGCCGGGGTCAGAGGAAGTGTCAGGTAAAGGCTCAACCCTGGATGGACTTGGACCTCTTTAATGTAGAGAAGTGAGAAACGCTTAGAGCAGGACTAAACCCCCATCTGCTCCGCGCGTATCCAGCTAATATCAGTGATTCCAGTTTACTTTAGGTCGATTTTGGTCCTGTGGGTTAAACGTTTACCCTCAGCCTACTGTTGTTGTGTCCATGAGCAACAGTTCATTAATACTGACTCCAACATTTTATGCATTTATCTCAAAATATGACAAGAGAAAATGAGGGAAGACTGAAGAATGGGTAAGAATCTTGGTGGAAAAGTCTGTCTGTTTTTGCTTTTGTGGTTAATATCTTTGCAAATGGTTCAAATTCTTCTGCGTTTAAACAATTTTCTTGGACAAAGATTTGTAAAATTCAAAATCTGATCTGTTATATGGAACTTATACAGATGGTGAGGCGAAGAAGGAGAGGCTGAGGTGGCTGGTTTTACTGCAGCAATGGGGTACAAAACAACTTCAGCTGCCCAAAGTGCGTCACATAAAAAGTCAACAAAAAAGGCAAAGAACACCAAGATATCCTGTCTAGCTGGTATTAAATGCCAGGGAGAAGAGGCGGGTTTTCAGTCTAGTCTTAAACTGAGAAGGTCTGACAGGCAGAGGGCGCTGTCCCATAGTTTGGAGCTGCCACAGAAAAGGCCCTGTCCCCTCCTTAAAAAATAAAGAGGACCCATAGAGCGCAGACAATTAAACACAATTAATAACATTTTGAATTTTACCTGATACGAAATAGGGATGAAATCATGGAAGGTGATTGGTTAAGACACAGATAGTAAGGTTTGATTGGGTGAAATATTGAAACAAACACTGATATTTTATTGGATGTCTTGGTATCCCAAAGATGACTGGTATGATTTTGAGCTGGCCTTGTGTTTTTGGGTACGTCATTTCACCTCTCATTTGAAATTTTGACCATATTCAAATCCTAGGATGTGAACACAACCTATTATTATTGAAACAAACCCCTTCATATTGGTGTTTTTTCTCATGGCCGACCTGGTTGGGGCAGAGGCAGGGCTGGAGCAGACAGCTGATGTTGGGGAGCAGGTGGAGCGGTCCGTCCACAGGTGCGGCGCAGATGCCTGGGGAAGACACCAGTCATCCAGGGACACAGAGCCCCAACCAGCCCGAGCCGCTCCCTCTCTCACCCACCGCCATCGCATCTGCTCAGCCATCCTCCTGCAGTAATTACTCCTGATGCATGCTGGGAAAACAAGGACATGACGCTCGTGAAAGGTTCAATGACAACAAACGAGCTAAAGTGTTGCCACGTTTTAAAATGACGTTTCGCCTGCACAAGTGGGGTCAAGCGCCGCCGCCGCCGTCGTCTTCTTCCCGAGGAGATTTCCAAAGATGTTTGCTAGCTAGTCTTCGTACAGAATAAATGGGAAGGCGGTCCAATTGGTGTCATAATTGCTATTTGGAGGATTGGTAATTACTGCCGTCAGATAAAGCAGCGCAGATAAAACGGGCTTGAGCTGGTAATGGAAGTCTGTTTGGAGAGGAATACTTTCTAATAACTCATTTTGCCTAATAAACTATAACCGATTTAATCTGCACCTTATCAGGCCAAGATTTCACCACTTTCCTTTTTAATTGGCTATTTTGTAATCCCGATTCCCAACAGAGAGGCTAGTCTGTCAGGGCTCTCTAGAGATTTAGCGTGAAATCAGTTTGAAACACTGTGTCAATCTCATTCTGAAGTGTCCATCTGGCCAGTGTACGGGAGCCAGGGAGGGACAAACTGAACCGCGGGGGGGGGGGGGGGGGGGGGCTCGGCAAGGCAATCACAGGCGGATTTATACAATGTGCAATGCCATAATGCAAATTTAATAGAGACTTCCTATCGGCTGCTTTAATCGTCCATGTGTTCAGAGTCTTAACCCAAATCCGAAGCTACAACACAAAACATCTCAGGCAAATACCCCGCTCAGCTGCTGGGGCCAATATTGATTCTGTGAAATTGTATATTTTTATTTCCCTCTTTGTTTTAATTAAGGGAGGAGGCACGGCAGCTCCATAGATTTTTCACTTGGCAGGGTTGCAATTAAAGCCGCGATAGGCAATCTTTGTCATTGTCCGTGACGTGACCAATTGCCCTATGCAAATATTCACTACGGCAGCTGAGAGGGACCAAAACTGGCATGATTATTTCAACACCAACAAAGTACTGAAATTGCAAATACTATCATCACATAAAACAAAGTACTTTTATGTATTCATTTATTTGTTGCCAATTACATGTATTTCTATTTTATATGTACTTTAACTACAATTGTATATAAATTCTCTCTAGGATACACTTTGACCCATTAGTTTTGTTACACTGGACTAACTGTATTAGCTATGAAGTATTGGCTCAGTTCTGTTAGTATCTTTGTATTATCACAAGTGGTGGAAGGTAGCAAAGTACAAGTAGTAAAGCACTGTACTTAAGTAGAATTTTTAGGTGTCTGTACTTTACTTAAGTGAATTTTACAGTGGATACTTTACTTTTACTTCACTACATTTGAAAGCAGGTGTCTGTACTTCCTACTCCACTACATTTATGAACTGAACTGTAAAGTAAAAAGTACTTTTCATGATATAAGATGTTATTTTTACTATGTTCATGGTAAAATCCTGACTAAGGTTTTCGAGTTTGAGCTTTGGCTTTGGGTAAACAAAAATAAATGCACAAAATTAGTTGATCCGTATTGTTATTGTTGACCAAAATATGTATATTTTTTTTACACTTTAACACATGAACAACACTTTTACTTTTTATTCTTTTACTTAAGTCGATTTTTTTCATGTGATACTTTTACTTTTTTTAGTAACCAAACAGAGTACTTCCTCCACCACTGATTACCCTAACTTATTAACACACAAATAAGGTTTATAATTGATTTTTTGTGTATTTGAAAGTGTTCTTTGGCCAATCAATACGACCCAATCAATCACGCTCTATGCAGGGCACACAAAGGCGCGTTGACAAATGAGTCTCCAGAACTAATTATATAGCCATAATACAAATGCACTGATGAATACCGCTAACGTCTTATTATAATTATTAATAAGAGCATTTTCTCCGGTAACTTCTCTATTCCCTCTATTCATTAAAGGTGGATCTATCACGCAGAGCAGCTGAAATACTGGGGATACGTCAAAGAATATTGCTTTGGGCCCTGCTTAATTAATTCATGCACCCTGCCATGAGTTTTATGGCCCCACTCCAGCTGTGGACCCCCCAAAACGCTCCCCACCTTTCACCCCTCCGCACCACTACTGGCCATACACCAATCTTTAATTTCAATTAGGGAACCATTCAGCGAAGAGTTATCTGGACGTAATAAAAACACACTTTATAAAATGGCTAAAATGTTCATTCTGCATTTCTCATTGGTGCAATCTGTCTCAAATGATGTCTGTTAGAGTCCATTCTATTTGCATCTCTTTAATTAGAGCAATTAATTTTATTACTGTTAAGTGTGATATAGAACATATTTTGAAAAAAGCAGTACTCATTGTTATGTTGTAGACGAAAACAATCCAGCTGTCCGTGAGTGTTTGGAAGAATACTGCGGAAATGTATTTAGTTACAGAATACTGAATACTTAAATTAAACTGTATTCTGTTACATGGGCCAATCAGAGTACTATATTCTGAACACTTAAAATACTTGCAAAAATACTGCATAGAACTACAAACTGCTTTATTTTTGTTGTCCTTTTTGTTATGAGCTAATTTATGTCCAATTACTGCACACGCACACATTTTTCTCACTCAGTTTAAAGCCAAAACTGCATCATGAAGTACTGCCATGTATTCCTTTCAATTCAATTTTGGAAAGTAACTGTACTCTGAATACCACCAAAGGAAAAAGTAATTGTACAGAAACAGTTACTCAAAATTAGTATTCTGAATGTGTTTTCAGTACATGCATTCAGTTACTTTCCAACACTGTTAACTCCTTAAGAATACAACATAGTAAAACGTACAAAATTATAATTATCCTTATGTGGTGAGTGAAGCAGTTTAAATGAGGCAAAAACAATAGCTGCTAGCTTCAAATTTGAGGTGCGTCTAATTTGAACACTGAGATGGTTGGAATGAGTCTGGACTTTTGAAACATGAGAGTTCTTTGTTGCATTATGGGAAAGTGTATTTTTTGCTGCAGGGAGAAGTATGTGGCTTAAATGAGGTAAACGAATCACAACTAGGTTATCATGAAAATGTGTTATAATATGGTTTTAAGTTCAGAATTGAGTGTTATAGTGCACTCGTCACCTGTCTCCATGGAGATGTTATTGCTTTTACCTGTAATGTCCCACAGTACAGCATTAAACTTTTCGCCATAGTAACAATGTATTTTTTAGTAGTGTAATACCATAATATGGAGCAACCCAGGCAAAGCTACAATCTCCATGGAGACAGGCAGGTATTAGCAAAATGTTATGCAGTGCACCTTTAAAATGTTTCCCGCAATTTACAGACAGTAGATCATAGCAAAAAAATACTCAAGTAAAAGTATCACATGAAAAAATCAACTTAAGTAAAAGTATTAAAGTACCCGTTTAAAAATGTATTTAAAGAGTAAAAAGTAAAAGTACTTCACACAGACTTTGAGATCTAATACAACTGTTTTTATTTGTATAGTTTTGTTTGCTAAAATTATGAAACCCTCAACCTTTTCAGCAGGTCTCAAACAATAACAACAAATACTTTTACTTTTCAGTCCTGTTGAAAAACGCAGTGGAGTAGAAAGTACACATACCTGCTCTCAAATGTAATGAAGTAACCACTGCTTGTATGACAGTAAAAGACATGTTACTCTGCAGTGCACTCTCCTGTTCCTACTTGTAGAAACATCCGTAGGGACTGTTCTTATGTAAATATATATGAACGAAAAAACACTACAGCTGCTTCTTAGGGAGTCAACAACATCGTGTCTGCGTGCTCATTTACATAACAGATAAATGACATATCTGTACTAGCATAAAGAGAGAGAACTGCATTAGCAACAGTAGTACCAGCTGAAGTGGTATTTACGAGCACTTCCTAAATACACTTTACAACTAAAGCACTACTATTTTACTACCAGTGTACACAACCTTCAGATTAGTGGCTCTACCAACTCTAGTATTCGTAGTAGTTAGGAGTAGAAGGAGTCATAGTACTTGTAGTAAACCAAGCAGTAAATGTACTCTTAAGTTATAGTATTAATAATGCATTTACTCATTACTTCATCTACATTCACTTGAACCCTGATGCCCCTTCATTACCTCCTTATTTTTAACCTCTGCTCTCTAATGAAACCTGCTTAGATTTCATTTGGGACGTCTCTGATCACATCCTGTCACCATGGAAGCGCTCCCGTGGCTATCCCTCCTGAGTATACCTCGCGCTGTTTATTTACAAGCCACCATTTACACTGCAGCCATTTAGCATCATTTGTGCCGTTAGCCCAAATCGGGAGAATCACGGCGTGCAAATTGGCGTTTCTCAGTGCCCAAATTGAGGCGTAAGATGAGCTCCCCAGCCGAAGAACCGTACTGGAACGCCTCCTTCCGTCATAAATGTTAATAAAGTGACAAAGACGTATTGAGTGATGTCTCCCAGGATGTCCACACAGTCGCTAACGTGTGCAATTAGTGCTAAGCAAGGAGAGGGCCCACAGAGGGACCTGTACATGGGAGAGATGCACGGTGTCATGATTAGTTTAGTGTTGTGATTCTGCTGGGGAAACAACACAGACCTAAATGTACTATTAGGTACTAACAGTAAGAATTAGTAGGGATAGCCTAGTAGTAGCTGTAGTAGTAATATTAGTGGTAGTAGTAGTAGTAGTAGTAGTAGTAGTAGTAGTAGTAGTAGTACTAGTAGTATTAGTAGTAGTAGTAGCCAGCAAGAATGAAGCCTTATATTATAGTAGTAATATGTAGTTGTGGACCACATGACTAATAACCGTAGTAGGAATAGTAGTAATAGTAATATTAGTACTGCAATATAGTATAAGTAGCCATGGACTGGATAGGAGCAGTATGCATAGTAGTAATAGTAGTAGTAGTAGTGGCAGTCGTTGTAGTAGTAGTAGTTCAATTCAGTTTTATTTATATAGCACATTCAATGTACTATTAGGTACAAGCAGTAAGAATTTCTAGGGATAAACTAGTAGTAGCCTAGTAGTAGTAATAGTACTAGTTAGTATTAGTATTAGTAGTAGTAGTAGTAATAGTAGTAGTAGCAGTAGTAGTAGTAGTAGTAATAGTAGTAGTGGTGGTAGTAGTGGGCTTGAATTAGGTTCTATAGTGTGGTAGTATAAGACGTCATGAACCAGACAGGAGCAGTAATAATAGTAGTAGTAGTAATAGTAGTAGTAGTAGTGGTAGCATTAGTAGTCGTTCAATTAAATTAAATTGTATCTTTATCTTTATCTTAAATTCAGCTGCCCAAAGTACTTCATGTAAAAAAACAAAAATAAATAAATAAATAAAAATACAGATAATGTGATACATTGGCAAAGAACAATAAAACATCAAGATGCTGTAGATCCTGTAGTAGTAGTCGCAGTAGTCGCTGTCAAATGAGAATTGGTAGCATCAGTTAGGCTATATGTATAAATTGTAGCTTGAGTAGATTTTGTGGCATTGGAAAAAGAGATAAACAGAGGCAGTAACAATATAACATAGTAGTAGCAGCAGCAGCAGTGACTGGTCAGGTACAACAATCACTAACTGCAGTAGTTGTAATAGTATAGTGGTATCAGTACTAGCAGCAGTAGTAGCTGTTGTGTTGTTATGGATTAATGAGTAGAAAGTATCAGGATAGTAATCAGAGCAAGTATCAATTGCTGTGCCATGTACTGTGATAGAAATTGTATGAAATAGTGGTAATACAGGAAGTGCTCCACTGTGTTTTTAAACTCCATACACCTTCACTAGAATCATTTGGACAATTTCAGCTCTGGAACTGCCAATCTGTACTGAACTAAAGGTAAAAAGTTGCTCTTAACTTGAAAACTACCACTTCATGACATCACAAGGTGGAACAGAGCATTTTGAGCTTTGGAGATGTAGACAGACTAATAATAAAGTGTTACTCAAACATGTGTGAATGAAACAAAACACAACTCTGGGTATGTTTTTGAGGAGGTAAAACATTATAACATGGCTTAAAGCTCACAAGAGTCAATTTTGTGTAATATAGGACCTGTAGTTTGCGTAGTTATCTCTTTTTATAATGATATTAACAGCCGTCTTCCTCCATCATAAATGTTATTGAGCGATGTCTCGGAGGACGTCCACTGAGTCGCTAACGTGTGCAATTAGTGCTAAGCAAGGAGAGGGCCCACAGAGGGACCTGTACATGGGAGAGATGCACGGTGTCAAAGCTTCATGATTAGTTTAGTGTTGGGATTCTGCTGGGGCCACATGCACACGCCCCCTGGAGGCACTGATGTAAATGTGCCATATATATCGTTACCATAGAGACAACACTTAAATCTATAGACGGCTTTATTGAGCCTCTTAAACCAACATGAAATATTGATGACAGTCTTTTCTGGAAGGTTTCTGTTCCGTTTGGTTGAAGCCTGTGACAATAGCCAGGAGGAAGAGGACTGTACAGATGAAACAAAGAAAGACATACAGGTCTAGAGTCAGTATCACACATCTGCTAATACTACAGTGTAAGTGTACAGGTACTGAGAGGATCCATGTTATATATTTACTTTAATAATAAGCCAATGATAGAAGGTAACAAAGTACAAGTAGATTTTTTTTAGGTATCTGTACTTTACTTAAGCACATTTTACAGTGGATACTTTTTACTTTTACTTCACTACATTTGAACGCGGTATCTGTACTTTCTACTCCACTACATTTTTTAACTAGGGTGAAAAATAAACTTAATTTTCATAAGACTTGAGAGGTTATTTTTTGATATGTGTGGTAACATCCTGACTAAAGTTGTCGAGTTCAAGCTGCGACTTTGAGCAAACAAAAATACACAAAATTCATGAGAAAAATAAAGTATCAAAAATGAAGTATCAAAATATGTATCATTCTTCAATCAATATCACTACATTTACACTAACAAATTAAGGAGTACTTTTACTTTTTTCTCTTTAAATACATTTAAAAATGGGCACTTAAATAATTTCATGTGATACTTTTACTCACGTGACTTTTTACCTCCTGTATCTGTACTTTTACTTAAGTAACAAAACTGAGTAATTCATCCACCACTGAAAACATTAAAATTATACCTTGGAGAAACTAGATCAAACAAAAACAAATTTAAAAAAGCATTTAAAATCTTGGAACTACCACAGAGTCTTAAAGATATAATTTGCACTGCCTTGAATGTTCCAAAGTATGGCATTAAACCTCAGTCTTAAACCTTATCTCCAAGGAGACAAGCAGGCAAGATTTAGGCAAGTAAGAATGCATGTTTTCAGAGTATTTTTAGCGATAAAAACACAACTGAATAAACATAAGATATAAAAGTTTAATGCCATAGTGCGGAAAATTCCAAGCAAAGCAATAATCTCTCCAGTGAGGGGCACCAAAGAAGTTACATAGTGCTGCTTTAAGCCTCAGTTGCTGGATTATTAATTAAATCATCCGCCATAATATTTTTTTTTCTTAAATTAATTTTGTGTGGGTAATTTCAAATATCTTTAATGGGAACGCTTAATTAAATGCCTTAATTAATTCAGTCGTACTTAATTAATTCCACAGTATTAGGGCTGCTATGATTCTCCACTAAACCATTAGAAACGACCAACATTATATTGTTTTAAATAGTGAATAAAACTAAGCTGATCCAAACAAGTCGAGCCTTAAGAGACGCACTATTTTAAGTTCTTATCCAAAAACATCTTGCGTTTATGCGTTCGACTTCATTCACAGATTCAGCGTGGATTTAATCGGCTCGACGGCTGCTCTGTTTGAAAGACTTGATTAAAATATCCATTATGAGATCGCCTCTTTAGTTTCTATGTTGTGGATTAGTTTTATCTGGCACGGCGCTCTTTGAGGTAATTGCCTGGAATATAGTCGTTGTCCCATTACTCCTCCATCTTTGGGCAGTCCTTCACCCACATGTCTCGTATTGAGTGATTTTGAATATCTATACAGATCTATGTTCGTTTTACACGCGAGCAGTTGGCAGGCGGACATGTTTGTCAGGTTTTACAAGAGCCAAGCAGACTGTTGACTAAAAATGCCTGATCCAGAAGTGCGGTGTTGCCAAATATGAAAGCACTGACAAAGCAAGGTGGGTATTGTAGTAGTACTGTTAGAAATAGGAGTAATTAGCCACAATGTTTTTGCAGTATGGTGGTAGTAGTAGTAGTAGTAGTAGTATTAAGTGGTATCTCAAATGGTAAATTGTAAAAAATTGTGTAATGTAAGTGCAAAACTAGATTATGATCATAAATGGTAAATAGTAAATAGTCCACCTTCAAGGAACTCAAAGCAGTTTACATCAAGGAACCACTCACCCATTCACACACAGGTTGGTTAAGTGTCTTGCCCAAGGACACACTGACAATATTCATCTGTGGGAACTGAAATCGGACCGCCAACCTTTGGGTCACTGAATCCGACCACTCCACCGCCAGTGATGTTTTTGTTGAGAGCGGGATTTGAACTGGCAAACTTTGGACAAAGACTCGACCAACTGAGCTACTGCGTGTGGTAGTATCATATAGAAGTACATCAGATATAGTCATGTTAGGATTGGCACCAGATTGCATTATGTGAAGTAGTTGTAGTAGTTGAATTCATTGTCAATGCAAGAACAGTATCAGGTGCAGTAGTAATGATAGAGATGTCATAGTCGTGAATGAAACTGCAGTATTTGTGGAGACTTAACATCAATAATCTATGTCTCTGGGCTGTGGACTGTGTTTACTTGGGAGATCCTGGTCGGTCGAGGTAACCCAAATCCTGGGTCAGGGGGAAAATGACTCTAGTTACTAGCTCTGTCTAAGGGAGTGCAGTTGGAACAAGCTAATTATGGACTGGAGACAATATCTGAAACTATCAAAAAATAAATAAAAATAAAAAATAAAAATAATAAAATATTGAGTCAAGGTAAAGTAAAAGCCCTATTTCCTATTACTATGAGTTCTACTTCCACTGAATAAAAGGAGCCAACCATTTACTCTTCAGTCTTTTATTAATTTCAATAGCACATCAAAAGTACTGTTCCAAATACTTCTACTACCACTAGAAATACTACCACAAAACCAAAGTCAGTTTCAAATACATAGAACATAAACGTGTACTTGCGCCTATGATAAGTACAAAAGGTTTTCCTGCCTCACAGAGTTTTTAGCAAAAATTTCCATTCCAAATTTGGCCTAAATCTGAACAGTTTGGCTAGCACTTATTTATTACCGGGATCTGGCAGTCACAATACGCTTTACTGTTTGTATGGCAAAAATACCGATGCTAATTAAAAATAAAGTGTAACTCAGTGTGTTTGGCTAACGCTCTGCCAGATTAGAGTAGTTTTAGTTTATTTGTTCTGTTCAGGTGGTGAGCATGAAGTACTTACCTGATATCTTAAACAGGTTTATTTTATTTTATTTATTTTATTTTATTTTTACAGTCCATTAGCAGAGGTTGGTGCATTTTCCTTATACCAAGTAGCAAAAATAACTTGTTTCTCTCTTCTTTTTTAACAGTTGCATTGTACTGTATGTAATGTAAATGTATTTTCTTGCTGGTATATTATTGGGAACGATCAAGCTGCTTTCCAGGTATATATAAACTTTTTTTCCTAACACTTTCTAATAACTATACTTTTAATAGTCTAAATAAAGCCTGAACAAAGACTTAAATAATAATGAACATTAAAGAGGCCATATTACGCTATTTTCTGATCTGTTATAATGTTGTTTCCTCATCATAAACAGACCAGGAGTTGTGTTTTGTTTCATTCACACATGTTTAACGCACAAACCCTGCATATTTAGGCTGAGTTCTTCTCTCACACAGAAAACACTCTGTTGCACCTTGTGATGTCATGCGGTAAAACAGGAAGTGCTTCATTGTATTTGTAAACTCCATACGCCTTCACTGGAATCATTTGGATAATATCAGTGCTGGAATTGCCAATCTCTACTGATTTAAAGGTAAAGGGGAGCTGTTGACATGAGAAAATTCACTTCATGACATCACAAAGTGGAACAGAGCAACGTGAGTTTTGGAGATGTAGACAGAAAAATAATAAAGTGTTACTCAAACATGTGTGAATGAAACAAAACACAACTACAGGTATGTTTTTGATGAGGTAACAACATTCTAACATGGCTAAAAGGTCACATTCACAGGTCAATTTTGCATAATATGGGACCTTTAAGAATGATTCAGACTTACTTAATTAATACTCTAACAACTTAATTAAGCAGATACTAAGCCTGAATCATTCTTAATAAGCTATTTGTTCAGTATGAATTATATTAATTGAAAACTGTTACTTTGTTTTCAGTATTTCAGTTTAGTATTCTGAGCCGTATTATACTAAAAACATATCACTCACTTTACCTTGTCCTGGCTTGAACTTCCCTGAACAACCCCTCTTACTTACACTCTCTTCCAAAAGCATTTAAGCAGCGTCTCGGGTCATGTGACTGCGGGTGTGGGCTCTTAGGTGCACAAACCTCATTTTCAAATTTATTTCAATGGTGCCGTTTGGAGATAACAGTGTTTCTACGAATCAGGAGTATTCCCTTTCAAAATCACATCATCGCAGTCCCAACACACTTGACTCGGGATTAGAAGAACCAGATTAAAACGCTCAATTTAATTACGGCGAACGGCTAGATCTGGCACTTGAAAGAGCAATAAGTAAGGTCTTCTTATGGAGAGCGATATCTGGCCGGCCCGCTGAGGTCTCCACACCGCAGGTAAAATTGAAGATGTAATCGCTTCTAGTGCGAGAATAAACTGCAGAGGCTACCAGCTGGGGATATACACAGCCGAGTGATGTGTGGGGCTTTGCAATCGCGGCCAGGATCCTTGTAGTTCTAATGTAGATCAATTATAGGGCAGGGAGAGCCACTACTGTCACCTATGATTCACTATATCAATTTCATGCTCTTGGAAAGGAAGTATTTGCCGAGCGCTCAACCCCCGTCTTTTTACATCTGCTAACCCATCGGAAACCCTCGTGTCAGACGCCAAAAGACAATTTAATGGTGTGACAGTTAACCAGCCAGCGCCGTGTAGAGGAGCAGACGTCCCCGCCGCGTCCTGTCACTCAGCGAGGCGGCCATGTTTGTTTCTTTATTTATTTATTTATTCGTCCACGGCTTCCGCTCAGATACAAATGTCACATCTCATTTGCACATGCGGGTCTCCTTTGTGATGCAAAGCCGGAGATGCAAAGCAGAGGCCCCTTGAAGTGAGCAGTGGGTGTGAACAAAGGCAGGGCCGCAAATCACCGCCGTGGAAGTATGTATGACACGCGCTACGAGTGCGAGGTAAACAGTGACAGACAGAGGCAGATATGTCAACTGATTCAACACTGAGTTAAAATGTATGTGCGACTTGTAAATGAAAGACCATTACAGATAGAAATTAGGTTATTATGTTTTATTATTATGTATTTTTAGTACGTTTGAGAAGTGTTATTTAAAGGAACAATATGTAAACTCTTCATATTTTTTTTATTTCTTTCTTTTTTTTTATGTGCCACAATCACAACTGAACGTGAGTTGCCAGTGTCTTAACCTGCAGAGTGAGGACACATATTGTTGCTTTTCTCAGTTTATGGACAGGTCATGCCTCTTGTGAAAACGTCCGGAAAGAGCTGAGCTGTAGAGGCTGCACTAGCACTGATGAGCGGTTGACTGCAGGTGCTGGGGTTTAGGTAGTGACAATTCACATTTTAGGGTCATTTTATGTTTAAACCAACCAGATTCAGGCACTGAACCTGGTGGCCCAATAATAATAATGATAATAATAATATTGAGAACTATTTTTATTTATTTATTTATTTATATTTTATTTCTGTAATTAAGAACAAATCAGCATTACAGTGTTAGCAGCAAAATATACTTGATTTGAACACATCTACATCATATCTGGGGACACCGTTGGGTCATGTTTATGGGATTTCAATCTAACATCTTATTATGGTTCTTTTAAAGCGGTGCTATGTAACTTTCTCTGGTGTACGGTCTGCCACCTGCTTGTCTCCATGGAGATGCTATCGCTATCACAGTATGGCATTAAACACATCTCCATTAAGACACCATGAGGCTGCAAGACCATGTTACAGGTCAGAAAAGTACGTAAGTAAACAGAAAATAAACAAATGTATTCATCCTATTTTTTCATCTAAATGTGTCAATGTATCACAAAAAATGACAGAAGGCAGTGGTACGTCTACAAAACACTTTTCCTCGTGAAATAAAGTATATGTACACCTATGCGTTTTCCGCCTGATTACAAAGCGTTGACAAACACATAACCTCACACAGTATCAGTACTTATCCCTGTGAACGGAGCATGTATAGCATTAGTCAGTATTTTCTACAGTGACATGAGCTGCGGAGGCCGGTGACGCCTGCAGAGAAAAGGGGTCTTGATGCCTCCTCCCTTGAAAATACACGCGACTCTGCCAAAGCCATTGCACAAACTGAAAAAGGCCCACTAATCTATGAATAGGACACCAGGCACCCCAGTTACAAATGTTATCTGCTCGTGGCAAAGAGGGCTGCAGCTCATTCAGCCCCACACTCATGGGCCACCGCTAGATTATGTCACCCTAATCCCCAAGCATGTCTCTCTGTGGCCAAGATGGACAGGTGATTCTGTATGTGTTAGCAAAACAGCAAGGGCAGCAAGCATCGACGATTATGTACCCCGACAATAGCGCTGTTCGGACGGTGCAAAGTGTTGTCGTATTGTTCGATGTAAGATGTTTGGGGTTCAGGGATATGTAATTCCAAAAGTATAAACCAGCTGTATATGAGGATTATGTTTTTTTTATATAAGGGCTTGTAAATCGTGAAAATGGAAATACTTTTGGGGAGTTGATTGATAAAAGGGAGTGTTCTATCAAGAAGCAAACGGTTTTGTATGTAGGGAGTTGTAAACAAGCAAATAGAGCACAGCAGGGGAATAAGAAGTCCTATTCTGAGAGATGTTGTCTGTTTGTCCTATGGGAGAACAACTATGTGTGAATAGGGCCTTTTAATTGACTGCTATGGAACTATTGATATCTTAACGCAATGTTTTTCCACAAAACTGCATTTGTCTAACTCTCAGGAGAGCCATACATCACAAATGTAGGTTTTCTTTTAAACATACAGGCTTTAATGTGTTTTTTCCTGTTGTATCTGGGCTCTTCCAGTTTACAGATAAGGCTGAAAGTTAGATCTAACATATTGCAAACCACATTTTGGTTTTTTTTAGTGGGAACAGCAGGAAAACAAACCACAAACAGCTCAGTTTAAGAAATGTTTTTGTGATGATACTGACTTTAACACTCTATTTACTAGCTCTGAAAAGCTTCCATGATATTTATTTGCTAACAGTTTTTAGTACCCATTTGTGAAGAAGAGCATAAAATATACTTTATATAGTATTTTTCAATATACTTCTAAGTTATTGCTGTAGCTTCTGAGGCTTACTGATGAAAAGATGGCTGCCAATCTGTACCGTTAGCCCCGATGACCACAACCGCCGATCTCTCACTCTCACTTACCTCCAGTGTCTTGTAAAGTGTCTTGCCCAAGGACACAACAGCAGTATGTTCTCTTTTATGTTTCGTTTGGGTTTGCACTCAACCAACTGAACCACTGTTACTGAGCCCTTTGAAGAATAAGAAAGGCTTTAAAATCACAATACAACAAATCAGAACATAAATAATCACAAATAATCATCATAAAATTAAGATTAAAAGAGAAAAGTGTAGAATAAAAACCTTTAAGTCATATGCACAGCTAAACAGAACCATTTGGAGTAGATAAACATTGTCAAAGTAGAGTTAAACAGAGCTGTACACGCTGTTTTCAGGGTAACACTCCGTTTTATAGTTCTCCTTTTGAACCTGATTTATGAGTGCAATTTAAAACATAATAACTTAACTCTTACTACCAATCACATATTGGTCCAAATGTAAAAGGGAAACACTATAATAACTACACCTTAATTAAGCCTTAATAAAGCATGAACAATATGCCAACTCTTAACCTAACGCCTTAATTAAGTAGTTACTAAGCCTGAATCATGCTTTATAACGTCCTTGTTCTTTACAAATTCATTCTTTTTGCCTTATTTAAGCTAATTAAGGTGTAGTTATTATAAACGATATGCTAACACGTTTTGTAAAACCACTCCAAATTCCCTTTTCCTTTCCCCAAGTATGTGCAGAATGTAAAGCACCGCACGTATAACTGTAAATTCCCAGGTTCCGCTCCAAACAGAGGCGAGACAAAAGCAGTCATACCACAGCGATTCCTCCATTTCTCTCTGATTTAATTGGCTTTGAGCGGCCTCCCATTGAAACGATGATGCAGCCTTGGATGAGGTCACTCACAGGGTTGCGATTCACTGCCGAGTAATTGAAGTTCTCTCATTTGGACTGCAAGGTTTGGGGAATTATCGGCGGGATGCTCAAGGACAGTGAACCAAGATGTCCAGAAATAAGACAGGATTAATTGAAAATCTTAATTACTTTCTAAGGGCATAAACATCTCAATATCAATTAAAATGTGTTTCCACTGCACTTAGAGAATATGAGGTGCCTTGGTTAATTAGATGTTGAGACTGACGGGTGAGCTCACCACTTTTCAATATAAGCTCTCCAATTGAACTCGTATGATTTAGGGCCATAAATAATGCATGGAGGCTTCACTTAGCCTTTTTTTTACCTGTTATGTTCAAGTATTCGCTGTGGCTAATTCAAAGTTGAACAAAGTTGAAGGTTAGATAGATAATTGGGAGAAAAAAAGCTATATTCCGAGTTATAATTCGTAAATTATAGAGCGCGTATTAAACAGACTTATATGACTAGGGCCAACGGGGAAATAATATCCTCAAGCCGGCGCTGCAGTGGTAGGGCTGAGCGGTTGACTGAGCAGATAAAAGCTCGAGTAAAAATGGCGTTTGGAAAAATGTTTTGGAGGTGTAGCTGTAATTGTTATTCAAGGGACAGTGTTGGGATCCTTCAGCCAGCAGTGAGGCCCGAAGCCCTGTCTGTCACCCTGCTGTCGTGAACGCTGCTTTTACACTTCTGTCATTCAAGCTAATTTGGACTTTTAAGGATTGATCAAGGTTTTTTTGTTTTTATTGGGTGCTATTTGACTGGTACGGTTTCAAAAATAGGCACAAATAGACACACGGTATTGTTAAAGAAAACGTTTTATGCTTTTGGATGGTGTCACTACTAACTATGACACGTGGAGATTCATTACATTCATCAAAAAACACAATAATATAAAATTATAATCCAAAAAATGGGTTTATTTACTTCCTGTCTTCATACCTGAATTTTACCATAGCAACCAGCATATTTATATTTATGGTGTTCATATTTAGAAAAATAAAAATACAACAATAATACAATACAACCTGGTGAATAGTTCATATAAAGTAGATTTTGCATATACTTTGCATTCACTCAGAAAGTCTTTGAAGCAACTGAAAATGCTTCGTCAATATTTTTATACCCCAAAATATTTGAGTTTTTCTCAAGGTGAAAATTCAAATTGTTCATACAAGCATAACATGGAGAATAGCTCATATAAAAACTAAAAACTAAAACTAAACAAGCTAATAACTAAAAAAGCTTTGTCATTTTTGATTCTATACTTTAATTTTCCTCAAATAACTTTTTTCAATTATGTTCAAAGTAAACACTGAACACACTAAAACAGATCATAATCATTTTGCGTGATGCCTTATTTAGATTTTTGCAATGAAAATTTCCACTTTGCAATATTTAAATGTAACCCTAGGCAGTATTTAGTGTGCTTTTAGATTGACATTGGATTTAGGATTACCTCAGATGCCCATCCTGACTACTCTATAGTTTAATCCAATGTAGAAGAATCACTAATTTAACAGGAGTCTTATCAGAATATGACACAATCGCAGTGTTTCAGTTGTCTATCAGAGCTTCGGACAGACTAAAAACTCATGAAATAGCGACTCCTTGCTGTTTGAATAAAAGCAAATAAAATAGGGATATGTATTAAACCAATTCTTGAATCACTATATATTTCGTTTCTATTTTAAAATCCAGTTTAAAATGTAAGTGTACTGTTATTCCTCCTATCCCGGGCTTCATCTGTTGGGAATTGTCTAAAGCGTTTTGTTTTACTGTGTTATTTGCTTGCTCTTTCTCCCCTGGACGTTGCTTTTTCCACTTGGGCTGCGAATGGGGACCAGTCATGAGCCATTTAACCGTGGGGGAAGCAGGAGGCCTTGCTCTAAACGGGTCTTTCCGAACCAATCTCGCCAGTGTATACGAATTGCGCAGTAACAAATGGACAGTGGAGAGGGTTTGGTAATGGTGATTAGGGTCTGAAATTGGTTCAGATTTACAGTGTCACTCAGAGATGGGGAGTGAAGGAATAAGCAGTCTATAAGCAGCCTAATAGATCCATCCGGGCTTGCTTGGGCTGAGTGGGGTCACCAGCCATCCGCAAGCCACCACAAAAGCACTTCAATTTTGTTAGGAAATGTATCAATTTAACCGACTCAAGCGCCACACTGGAAACCTAATGAATCTGGACTCAATTTTCCACCACACTGCCTCTATGAAGAACAATGTTGGTGTTTCAAGGGGTTGGAATCCGAGCTTTCCCATTGGCTGGCTGTGACTTTCGCCCCCACCCCTCTCGCTCCCCTCTGCTCCGGACCGCGACCAAGTCAGGCAGACAGTTTATCTAGTAGTGATAGTGGCGGCGGCGAGTCCTGTCACTCATCTAACAATCATTAAAGGTAAATTGGCTTCTATTTCAGCGGCGATGATAATGCTAATTGAGTGGGAAAACATAATACCGAGGAACTGTTGTGGGGCGTTAAAAGGGGAGGAGGGGGACAGATTAAATGGTCGGACAATGGTGGGCGTCAAGGCATGGCAGATGTTGCTTTGTGCTCGGGACTGCATTGACATATCTCTTGCTTGTCAGGACCCCGGCTTTCGAAAGGGGACTGAGACCAGATGGTAGGCAGCGAATAAAGCAGTTAAACACAAACCACAATGTAAAAAGACAACCCGAGCTACAAGGGGCTGCTGCTTGGTAAATAAAAAAAAGAAAAAAAAAAAAAAAAAGATTGCTTTATCGATCCAAGTACCACAGGCCAGACCTGACATCCAGATAATGACTGGTTTTATTTAGCCGTGATCACCACTCACCCAGCGTTTAGCCGAGCTGTCAGCTAACCCTTTTGTTTTTTTCAATTGGGCAGGAAAAAATCTGAGCAAAGCTAAAGGATCCCTCAATGGCTTCTATTGTCTTCACTTTAGCTCCTTGACTGATTGAATCTAAGAGGAAGTACTCACTTCTGAATGACACCAATTTACAAGGCTCAGACCGGCATGATAAATACTCAAGAAAATAAACAGAAGTTACAAATATTACAACACAATAATATGATGATGATGATATATTAGGATTTATATATTTTTTATAAACATTATTATTATTATTATTATTATTATTATTATTATTATTATTATTATTATTATTATTATTATTATTATTATTATTATTATTATTATTATTATTATTGTTGTTGTTAATTTATATATTTGTTAATTTGTTTAATCATTTTTATTTTTATTTTTTTTCTAAAAAGGAACCATGTACAATATGAACAGAAATGTTGCTATTTGCTGCATTGTACCAGCGTTAGCCTCATTTACATCTGTCTCCTGGCAGGGAAAAGAACAACCCATACACATGTGACAAAACACAAACAAACATTACCAGTAAATCAAACACAGAATCTACTGATACCATAGATTCACAATGTATTTTTTTAAAATGTATTTTAAGTATTTTAAGTTAAATTTATTTTACATTATTTTACATACAGTTTCAAAATGATTATCTAAATGTTTGTAAAAATGTTATTCTAAAGCTGATTATCCATGAACTTTTCGCTTTGGGAAGCCTGATGCTACTGTTAGGCCTATGTCTTCTGTAACATCTAAATAAGGACGTGAAGGATGGTCTTTAGATCAAAATAATCAGTGTAAGTGCATACTATGTACTACCTTACACATATATTTAATAACAGATGTCTACTCATAATAGGCCACATAACCAGTGTACATGGGTGGACGAATTCCATGTGTTGGATGTGCTTATGTTGTTCAAAGAGCTTTTAAAGCACAGCTCACCCTGCCTCATATACAGGTCATATTGTCGCCCTATATGAATGTGTGTGCATGTTACATTTCCAGTTCCCACTATAATGCTGGCTGTCAGGTTGTTATGGAGTTAAGAGCTTGCCCCTCCACTTGACCTCACCATTATGGCAAGCACTGATCTGATTTGACAAGGCCAGAGCTGGAGCCGCCCTCAATGTCTGACAAGTCTTTGGAGAAAATCCTCCTCAATGCACTATTAATATGAGGCGCAATAGAGGAGCAGTCCATTGTAATCAGTGGACATCACATCACATAGTGTCAGACAGCTATGTAGCTATTATGAAGAATGGGGATTTAACTGTTGGCTGTTCAACTAGTGGGCGTTTAGGGTACTGCAGAAGCATTTGTAAATGTGAAGCTGAATAAAAAAATGTGAAATAGTGTTGCTTTGAGAATTTGGCAAATACTACTAGACTACTAGAGCCTGTTTCATATGCAATTCAAAATGTTTTTCATTGTGTCTAAATGTGTGCACTCTATGGGTCCTCTTTATTTAAGGGAGTTTCTGCAGCCCTACTCTCCACCCAGAGCTCTGAGGTCACCTGGCCCACTCCTGCTGGCTGTGTCCAGGGCCAGGCTCGAGACCAGAGGTGACAGAGCCTTTTCTGTGGCAGTGCCCAGACTATGAAACTGCGCCCTCTGCCTGTCAGGTCCCCTCAGTCTTTAATGCAGTTTAAGACTAGACTGAAAACCCACCTCTTCTCCCTGGCATTTAATACGAGCTAGACAGGATATCTTACTACTACTACTACTACTACTACTACTACTAGTACTACAGGATATCTTGGTGTTTTATTATTCTTTGCCTCTGTACTGATTACCTGTATATCTGATTTTGTTGACTATGTGAAGCAGTTTGGGTAGCTGAAGTTTTAAATGTGCTATACAAATACAACTGAACTGAATCACAGGCGTAGTATATTATTATAAAGATTGCAAGATATAGCTGTCTTTCTAACTTTCTAACTGTCTAACTGTCACAGCTAATTTATCATTTTAAATACTTTTTACTGATTCATACATTCATGATTCAAATAACCCTGTATTGTCGTGCATTTGAGGGTTGAGTGCTGAGAAAATTGGTTTCCCCTACCCCCTATCTCCACCCACAGCTCTATAGTAAGTTCATACGTGTACTGTGTGGCCAGCTTTAACAAAAAACTGTGGATTTGGAGTTACAGTACAGTGAAATGCCACAAACAAGAGGCGGGACCTATCAGATGTGTGATTTTGAACAGGAAGCCAATAGACCAAGAAACAGGTCCATTGACGGCCTGTTCAAAATCACACATCTGATATGTTCCGCCTCTTCTTTGTGGCATTTCACTGTACTCGCTTCACTTTCTTAAGCTGCTGACACTAAATACTACATACTTAAGGGAAAACCATATGTCATTTTGAAGCCATAATTGAATGAGAGCCCACATAGTCCTACTCACTGTACCGTACACTGTAGTTTGTAGTCGTAGTCAAGTTTCCATAGGTCACTCACAAACTTTCCAAGTCAATTTGACATGAATTTTCTTTGACAGAGTATTATGCATCCAATGTCCCTCTTGTTTCCACTGACCCACACACTTTGAGCCGTGTTTATAAAATTGTCAGTCGGAAACGCAGTGCCGAAGAAAATCACCCTTTTGACTATGCAATCTGTTTTGATCAGAGGGACTGGGAGATTACTCATGATCTTATAGCGAACCCAGGCGTGATGTGGGATTTGTGGACGGTTTGCTGTCTTTTCTATTTTCCTTCAATGAAAGTCGAGACCTCGCCTTGTTTATTTGGGCAGGAACAAACGTAAACAAAGATTTGTGCCGAAGCCCTATGGAAAAGCCAAGTTAGAGATGCTATTTTACCGGCTCGCTTTAGTGTTTTTTTCCCTCTCTGTCCATCCCCGAGGTGTTTGACTGCGAGACATTTAATCGAGGGGACTAGCAGTTTCATATCAGTAACAAAAATCAAATAATGCAAGATGATTTACTCCCCCTAGCAACCGGGGAGCGTACTCTTAGCAACCAGCCGGTCCCGGGGCTTGGGTGTAATCAGCTTGAAAATATTTCAATTATTGTGTTGATTTTAGTGGATTTGAGAGGCGGCTGCTGTGTGCGCCGCAGTACATCCCAGTCTATGACCTGCAGAGGAAGCCATTGATTTGAACAGGTGTCAGAATAAGAAAACGTCTAGGCAATTTAAATGGGAATAGGATAGCACAGTCATTGAGAATCGTGTGTGACATCCGGCTATAGTGGAAGCAAATCAATGCGGACTCGGTAAAACATCTACCTAGAGGAATCATCTATCTGACATGGATCACTGGAGCAAAAGCATTGTTTTTCTGTGTCTCCTTGTCCCCGCTTCTCCCCTTGTTCTTCGTACAAGGTAAAAATGAGGCTTTTTAGCACGTTTAAGTCGTCTAATTGATTGCGTCGACGAGGCAATTACAACGGAAACGTAAAAACACAGATGCTATCGTTGAGCGAGTGCACGGCCATATGTCACGAGCCTTTCACCTTTAAGTGTTTACCAAGTGGGGACGCTCGTAAAAAGGTGACAACTGAGGCCTGTCCATCTAATGTGCAAGTGACGAGCTAAAAACACATGGGCTATGGCAAAATCAATGCTTTTGTGTTGAAGCTGCTAATAAAGTTGTTATTTCGCATAGGTTTTTTGGGCATCAGAGCGTTCACCCATGAATGTAAAAGTTGTCAGTTCAGTTCCAGCTTTGACCAATCCTGCTGTTGTGTCTTTGGGTGAGATATTTTAAATACTTTAGAGTTCTGGTTGTTTATTTTCTGAACACAAGGGTCATGTCCATAAGCAGTTAACAGCACATAAACAGCTACAAGAACAACAAAAGGTGTCAACTCTGAACTAAACACAAAATATCAGACCGTTACACTTCTTTGTCTTTACGTGTGGTGATCAGAGAAAGGCCATTGCACAGACTGGCCCCAAAGCAGCTGTGGCTCTTGAGTTTCTGTTACGTGCAGCACTTTCAGGACTTTTTCCCATTTCAAAAGATATAATATATAGTTTTGTTAATCGCTATGGCACCAGCACCCATTTTTCATCATTCTGAAACCAATGGATAGAAGCTTATAACCACAGTGTGAGGAGTGAATTAATAATTTATTGCAAAGCGCTTTGAATATCAAATTAGGCAGTATAAGGTATTATTTGTTCTATTATAATTCTAAAGTGGCACTCAGTTAGTATGTTGACTGCAGTCTCCCCACAAACGGTCACAAGTTAGAATTTGCTTTGTGTCAGAGTCTAGACAGCTTTAGGATGGGCATCTGATGTAATTCCAACGCACACCTTATGAGCAAATCATTGACAAGGTAGTAGTTTTTATTCCTACAAGCCAAAATATAAGTAGCTACCTCTCGTTGCAATATTCAAACTCTTTATAATGTTCTTGAACTGGAAAATAGCGATGTGACGTTTGTGAATGAGCCGGTTCTTTTGAATGGTTGGATCCGAATCTCATTTTTAAAAGCTGAATCTTTTTCTTTTTAATTTGTATGCATTTTTATACTGATTAACACTGAACTGACACGTGAATCAGCACAGAAGTAGAGCAGACAACACGAGTGAGAACTTTGTGAACAAAAAAACATATTTCACATCATAATAACAGTTAGTTTTAAAAGTATTATTTCAAATTCCAAAGGGTAAACACACTTCCACTCAAAGTCTGAACCATTTTAAACACATTTAAGCCTTGGTCATTTCTCTCTGTGATTAGTTTGTTATTTAAATGAGTTTCCACACTGGCTTCTGTCATATAAATAAATAGTAAAAGAGCCAGTCTTTTGAACGACTCTTTGAAATGAACTGATTCCAAAAGATGCAGATCCCATAAAAGAGCCAAAAGTCCCATCACTTCTGGAAAAGTGGACTTATTCCATTAACCAACTTGGATTTTTTCTCCTGACATGTCTTCACCTAATAAATTGTCCAAGACGCCACTGTCAAAAACAACGTGCTAAAGTCGTTTTGTCAACAACATACGGCGTTTTCACATTCTCCTTGTTTACGGAGATATTTTCATCTTGGAGAGGATTGTTCTGTAGATGCGTTGAAGAATTAGTGGAGTTTTTACATTGTGAAGAGGATACTATACAGCAATTAAATGTGTTGCACTTGTTTTGAGCTGCCCTTCAAACAGTTACTGGCTGAAACTGAGCTTTGTGTGGATAACAAAGTGCTCACTGTTATAATGTGGGACTTGTGTGTAGGAGTTATCACTGTGTTTGTGCGCACTGTGGACTTGGACTTTAGAGATCAGGAATTAGAAATGAAGATGGTTATTTCTACAACATTACAACATCATATGGAACTGAACAAAACCTTAACTTATAGGTGTTAAAACGGAAGGTTATGGAAAGTCTGTGTGGAAACAAAGCTCTGTCAGTATTTTTCACTATTTTAAAAAAGTCACACATGGACAATATCGTTAAATGGATAATTGCAAAAGTAAATTTCCAGCTGATCGAGTTTATAGATCCCTATCCTCCTCGTGAAATTTTGACATCTGTAATTCTGGATCATTGCGGTGCACAGTAAAGTTAACCTCCATATTTACTGATGAAGGGGAGACAATAGCTCAGCTGTTAGAGCCTTTGTACTCTGATCCGAAGGTTGGTGGTTCAAATCCCACTCTTAACATAAACATCATTGGTCGAGCAGTCATGTCACACTTGAATATAGTGAAGTATATAGTTATAGTTTGTCAAGAGTGGAAATCAAACCATCTGTGACTCCTCTCTCAATAAAAGGCTAATGGCTGCCTTTACAGATGTCTTCATATTCACAGATGATCCATTGACCCACAGGTTGGTGGTGTGATTCCAGCTCCCACAGATGAATGCTGTTGTTGTGTCCTTGGGCAAGACAATTAACCCACCTCGCCCCCCGTGTCTGTGTGCACACTGGTGTATGTATGTGTGTGTGAACGAGTGAGTGGTTCCTTGATGTAAAGAGCTTTGAGTGCCCTGAAGGTGGAAAAGCTTTATATATTAAAATCTGACCATTTACCATCTGGGAGATCTCAGAACGCAAAAAAAATAAAAAAAATCTTGATGTAACAATGTTTTAGAACGACTGATCTAGGCTGTATGCAAGAGGTGGTGGGGTAAGGAGAAACAGTACAAAAATGAAAATGGTGACAATAACAAAAGTACCATCCTCCACCAATGTGACCAATGTAACTTTGATTTTTATGTGAAGCCCTTTGGTCAGCTGAAGTTGTTTTAAATACGGTAAAGAAACTTGAATTGAAATGACTCCAGGATTCTCGTGAGTTTGAAAACCCAAACCTTGCAACAATCCATTTTACAGTGCCCATATCTATTTTGTAATCTATGTTATAATGTTGTTTCCTCATCATAAACACACCTGGAGTTGTTTCATTCACACAAACCCTGCATATTTAGGATCTTCCCTCAAACTGAAAATGCTCTGTTCCACCTCGTGATGTCATGTGGTAATACAGGAAATGCTCCATTGTGTTTTTAAACTCCATATATTCCATTTCAGCCCTGGAAAATGCCAATCTCTGCTGGACAAAAGGTTAAATGTAGCTGTTAACTTGAAAACTACCACTTCATGACATCACAAGGTCGAAGAGAGCATTTTGAGCTTTGGGGAGCTTTGTAGACAGACTAATAATAAAGGATTACAGAAACATGTGTGAATGAAACAAAAAACAACTCCAGGTGTGCTTTTGACAGCAGTTTAACCACATTATAACATGACTTAAAGCTCACAAGAGTCAATTTTGCGCAATGTAGGACCTTTAATGTAATGCACCTTCAAAGTCAACCTTTTCAAAGTGCATGGTTGTTTTTTAACCATACAAGTTTTTAAAAACAATTACATATACATTATTAGCAAAGGACATATGCACTGGTGCTAACAGCTTATAAAAGTGGCAGATTGAGCTCAGCTGGTGTAGCCCTTTGTCCACAACCCTCTATTAGCCAGTCTAATTCAGAACGGCCTGGTTAAACATTAAAATATACATGGTCACATCTCCTCTTTGTGCCGTGATTGAGAGACCCTTGACATTCTCGATGGGGGAGGTCCACACTATCCCACCTTTTCATTTGGTCTGATCTAAAAACGTCCCGAGCATTTCTTAATAGGACTCGGACTGTGGCACCATCGGGGTGAGACTCCACTGCTACACGCTAACAGGCTCGGGGGTGTCAGGTGGGGGAGGGAGGGGCAAAGGGGGTCCGGGTGACATCTTGACAGAGGTGGCAGAATTTCTAGTAGCACCCCTGCTTGTTAAACCTTGTAAGCTCCTTTAGCTGTGGCCATAAAAGAAAATTCATTACAGCCCACAGCATGCTTAAGTGCGGTTAGGGCTAAGATAGTGTTCAACTCAGTGTGCACGCAGCCGCCGGGGGTATACGAGACACCTGCACCATTTAAGATATTAACAGCTAAACAGGTGGACACTGGAAATGAATTTTAATTTTAATCTCAAAATGATTAAACTCGATAAAAATGTGATTAATTAAGTTTGCTGAAATTGTAAATAATAACAGGCTGCCCACACATAATCTGACAAATGTGCAAACGTAAAGAAAGTGTGAAGAAAGTATCATTTCCACGTTGTCTTTACGTTTCTGTCTCTTCTGGGTTTTTCAGATTAAAACGTATCACTCTGTCTAAATATGGCACTTAATCAAATAGTTGTCGAAAAATCATTTGTAAAAAAGTTAGTATTCATGGGTTTCAGCGTCATTTATACGCAGCATTTTAAGGATGTATTTAGTTTTAAATTGTTATTGTTATCGCTACGGCAACTGTCTTAATTATTCATGGTAAATGGTCAAATTTTTATATAGCGCTTTCTACCTCACACTCAAAGGCACTCAGAGTGTTTTACATCAAGGAACCACTCACCCATTCACACACACATTCATACAACAGTGTACACAGACACTGGGAGCGAGGTGGGTTAAGTGTCTTGCCCAAGGACACAACGACAGCATTCATCTGTGGGAGCTGGAATCGCACCGCTAACCTTCAGATCAGAGGACAAACGCTCTACTAACTGAGATACTGTCGTTCATGAGATGGTACTTTAAAATACAAAAAACACTAACTCTTTGACTACATCACTGTGAAGAAAAATGAATGTACTTATTCCAGTCAAAATAATCAGCAAAACCAGACTAAAACAAAGACCAAACTGGATTTAAACCAGAACCGAGCTAATAACTTATAGGACCAAATCAATGCAGCTCTGAATAAATAATAGATTTGCATTGGACAGGGCAAATTGCAACCTGCCAATAACAGAAAGAAAAAAACAAAACATGTAGTCAACATCATGATTAACCTTTTGAATGTTTTGGAAATGACCAAAACCTAAAGATCAAACTGCAATGTGATCAATTGTTCAAGTCTCTAAAATGCTCCTGTAGCACCTCTCCACTTGACATTTTTGGAAGATTTCTTTTTCCCCTTGTTTGTGTCTGTATCTGTGTCATTTTTGGACAATTGATGTAAATCTTAAAATCTAAAGGAATAGTTTGTATTTAACTGGAATAAATCAGGACAAAGGGGTTTCATTAGAGCGTGCTGATTGTTTGGAAAATCACTGCTGCGCTGTGGATTCAGTTTGGAGTCAACTGAAAAACAAGTGCAGCAGGAGCCCTGATAACACTTTATAATAACTACACCTTCATTAGGCTAAAAAAGCATGAATCATAAACTGTTTATATAAATGGACATAGCTAACCTGCTAGCCGCCGCATTCCAAATAGGATGTGATCATGGGTGCACTTCTGGCTCCATCAACTCTGGCTCCAATTCATTTTATATTGAAAAACTATCCCCCCTTCTCTCTGTAACTGCTGCTGTCAGACTCGTCATTTTGGTCTGAAAATGTAGAACTCAGCTCCAAATTAGCTGCTATAACTGTTCTAGCCTCGATGAGCTTCATTTGACTGAAGCTGAACGCTATGGATGACGTCGCAGTTACTTAGTCCACTTCTTTATACAGTCTATGCTCATGATGGACAAACTGTTTGATCCAGTAACTACCCAGATAAGGGGTGAGGTGTTAGTGTTTATTGAGTAGTTACTGAGCCTGAGGCATTGTTAAATTTTTGGTTTGTTATGAATTAAATCTTTCTTCATGCTTTATTAAGACTAATTAAGGTGTAGTTATTATAAAGTGTTATCAGGGCTCCTGCTGCACTTGTTTGTCAATTGACTCCAAGCTGAATCCACAGCGCAGCAGTGTATTTCCAAACAACCAGCGTGCTCTAATGAAACCCTTTGTGATAATTTATTCCAGTTAAATACAAACTATTCCTCTAGATTTTAAAGGTCCTATATTACACTAAACTGACTCTTGTGAGCTTTTAGCCACATTAGAACACTGTTACCACCTCAAAAACATACCCAGAGTTGTGTTTTGTTTCATTCACACATGTTTGAATAACACTTTATTATTAGTCTGTCTACATCTCCAAAGCTCAAAATGCTCTGTTCCACCTGGTGATGTCATGAAGTGGCAGTTTTCATTTCATCTTTAGTTTAATAAAGATGGGTAAATAAAAGAGTTGAAATCATCAAAATTATTCTAGTGAAGGTGTGTGGAGTTCAAAAATACTATGGAGCACTTCCTGTATTACCACATGACATCACAAGGTGGAACCGCGAGTTTTCCATTTGAGAGAAGGCCCATAGTGTTTGGCTCCAGTCAAATGAAACTCATCAAAGCCGTTATAGCAACTGGAGCCGAGTTTCATATTTGGAATTCCGATTGCGTGTATCATAGCAACCAAAGAGCCAATCTGGAGCAAGGCGGTTGAAGGATGTATGGATAAAATAGCAGAATAAAAGTACCAGGATCTTGTATAGCAGGTTAATATGAACAGTTTAAGACCAAAATGACGAGGCTCACTGCAGCAGTTACAGAGAGAGGGGCGACAGTTTTTTAGTGTAAAGTCAATTGGAGCCAGAGTCGATGGAGCCAGAAGAACTTCCTATTTAGATCTATATATAGTCTATGGTTTTTAATGAGGTAACAACATTATAACATAGAACAAAAAACTGGATAATATAGGGCCTTTAAGATTTAGATCAATTTCCTAAAAACAACACAGACAGTTGGGGGGGGGGAAGAAAAAGAAATCTTCCAAAAATGTCAAGTGGAGAGGTGCTAATGCGTGCGATCACATTAATCGTCTGACAGCCTCTCACTTGCTGCGGTTAGTCCATTATGATTCGCACTGATGTGAGGTCTTGGTGTCAGGTGTCATAATTTAATTGTGTTGTTTTCTGTTTTTTCTCCGAGCGGCTTCAGGGACTGTGCGTTTGGCTAATGCAGTCCACTGGTCTCCTCCTCCTCTTACTCCTCCTCCTCCTCTTCCTCTCTCCGACTCTATCTCGCTCCTCTTAATTGGAGACGCTGGGGGTTCACATCACTTTTCACTTTAATCTTGACCTTAGAAGATAAACCACTGATAAAGATGGGAATCATTATCTGCCCAGAGAATTCGAGGCATAATTTCCCCTGTTCATGTTCTATTCATTAACGTAGGGAAGAAAGCGCCGGAGAACAAGGCGGATGTGTTGAATTTGCAGACTTCCTTAAAGATCTGAGGCCGAGCAGGAGTCTGTCAGGGAGCGCTGTGTTGTCTGGTCAATTATTAAAACAGACAGAGTGGAACGTGGGAATTGCATCGGCCGGATTTTCTGTCTTTAACTAAAACTGGGCAGAAAAACACAGCGATTGTTGGAGGCATTGTAGAAAAGTCTGATCTATGAATCTTGTATTTTGATAAATAAATATAGGACTTTTTTATTACCTTTACACAGAATGAGAGGTGTCAAGTCTTGGGAAAATAACACTTCAAATAATAAAAGGTTGCTATCAAATAAAATTGATGTCATCCGTGGCTGTTTATTTTATGTTAATTTAAAGGTGCATTATGAAACTTTTCTGGTAGAGAGCCCATAAACTGCTTGTCCCCATGGAGATGACTTCTGTCTGCATGGTGTTACAGTAAATGTATCTAGTTCCATGGAGAGAGGTGAAGTTGAAAAGTTTAGGCCTATCATTTTACTAATAATTGTACTTTGATTTATAAAATTAATTCCAAAAATGTCACCTAGCAACCATGCTGTACACAAGGCCCAAAGACTGAATTTGAGCAAGAGTTATAGAGCTTGGGATTGAACTTAAAAACAAACAAAAAACTTTAAGTACATGAGATATGCTTCCAGTGAAAAATGTATTTATTTATTTATTTTTAAGCATACTACTTTCTCATCAAATATATGAAGCAAGATATATGGAATTATGTAGCAAAGAAAAAAGTAAAATAACTCTACTACTAATATTTTTCACCAATTCAAAGGGTGGATACTTTGAGGATTTGAATATAAAATATTTAAAAAAAGAATAACCTACTAGAGTAATATACTTTTTTATTTACTACATAATTCCATATATCTTACTTCATATATTTAATGTCTTCTGGATATAAAATGTAGAAAATAGTAAAAAAAAAAACAACAAAAACAAAATTGAATGAGAGTGTGTGTCCATACTTATGATTGGTAGTTTACATAAGCAAAGCACAATATAACGTTATATAATGTTTGACAAAAGAGCCATGGCACGTCTCAATAAGCTGCTGAATGGTAAGTTTAGTATGCAGCATGTGGTTGAGTGAAAATTTTATAATATGACGACACAATCCCGATCTTATTTGGCAAATAAAAGTCTCTGACAACTCCTCTTTTTTGTTAAATGAGGGTTTAAAGAGCCAAAAGAATGTGTCTGCTGCGTAAAACATGTCCCACTATAGCTACAGTTGTTTTGTTCATTATTCTACTTAAAAATGTATATATTTTTATGGGTCAATTCCACAGTGTGAAACCGAGTGCTAGCTGGAACTGTCCCTCATTTTCAATTATCCTCCACATAATGTCATCATTCCTTAATATCGTCCAAATTTTGTCAAACCTATACCCCTGAAAACCCATTACAGAGCGGGAGTATTTTGTGTTTAGTCCAGTTCCCAGCTCCGATCAAGGACAGGCTCTCCTTCTCGGCAGCAGGTCCTGGGAGACGTCCGCGTTGCAGAACTGGGTCACTCACCTCTTCACTCCGAGTTAAACTATTATTTCCTTAATGTCATCGCTCTCCCAGTGTGTGACTTTGCCCGTGATGGACTTGTTTGGTGTATTCTCCTGTCGCCGCTGACAACACTGCATGGGCCTGCAAACAGAAGTGACACAGCACAGTCTATCAGCCGCGCAGGCAGACAAAGAAAGGTAAGTAAACAGGTTTATTTTTAATTATCTCGATGAATGCTGCTTTAAAGGTCTTTTATTACGGAAAAAATTATATCTGTTAGCTTTTAGCAACGTTAGAATGTTGTTACCTCATGAAAAACATCCCCAGAGTTGTGTTTTGTTTCATTCACACATGTTTGCATAATGCTTTATGACTAAGCTGTCTGCGTCTCCAAAGGTCAAAATTAACAGCTACATTTTACCTTTAGTTCAGTAGAGATTGACAATTCCAGGGTTAAAATGATCCAAATGATTCTAGTGAAGATGTATAGAGTTTAAAAACATGATGGAGCATTTCCTGTATTACCTCATGACATCACAAGGTGGAACAGAGTTTTTTCTATCTGAGAAAAGAACTCCTAAATATGCAGGGTTTGAGTGTTAAACATGTGTCAGTGAAACAAAAAGGTTTGTTTTTGTTGAGGAAACATTATAACATACATCAGAAAATAGAGTAATATGGGCACTTTAAAGAGGAGGTATTATGCAAAATTAACTTTTTGGAGATTTCAACACACACACACACACATCAAAAACATGCCTGAAGATAATTTAGATGTCATCCATGCCTGTTTGAGTAATCTAGCGATCTCTCCCGGGCGCTATTCAAACCCTCTTTACGGTTAGCAGTACAATCCTGCCCATCCTGCAGCAATTTTACATAAATATACAAAAGCAAAATCCAAAAAAATACACTACAACTTCACAAACCTGGTGAGATGTGCAGTGGCTGATTGCGTTGTGATCGTGCTCTGGAAGGGGGGTGTAACATTGGGAGCAGGGCTGGATGAGAAACAAAGTAATTTTCACTCTCCGAGGAAAGGCAATCGTCGGTTCTCTAGACACATGCTTATATTTGGATGGTGAAATTAATTGTCAGATCGCAGATTTGTTGACCTGGTTTATGGTTAATATATCTGTAATTACTGGGTCTATTCACATGAAACGAGAAATGGAAGAAGGTTCAGTGTTTTCTCTGTCAGTTTGAATAAACACAGGCAAATTCACAACTGCTTCGTAAAGTGGTGTCGTTATTTAACCCCTGTTGTTGTGAGCTAAAAGATGTCAAGCCTTAAGGTTGATACTGGACGTTCGTGGAGCCAATCCCAAACAAAAAACGCTAATCATAAGTTTGGATATGTCTTCCAAAAATAGGAAATCTCCCATAGCGTTACATAAGCCCCTTCCCTCCATCTGAAATTATGACATGATCAACTAATCTTGAACCTGACCTCTTTAGCCGGGCTTGTAGAACTGGCTGATCTTTGTGCACTAAAATACATTACCAATCACATTTGTCTCACACTCTTTTTCTTACTTAAAAATAATTCACAGGTATCTGATGCTGGTTTGAGTGAGCGTAAGCCAAAGAATTGCATTGTGCTTTGCTCCTGACACCTATTACTGCGCCTGGCCTGTAGTGTGGGGTGATGGTGGTTTCATCTATAGTCTGCCCGCTGTAAGTCCCTCAAGGCAAATTTGAGTTATTGGACTTGAAAAAAGACAATTTGTTAGAGTCAGCTTGCCCCATGTTTGAAATGCTCCTAAAATGAATTCTTGTTATTAGAAAAAAATACATACAATTTCCTATCACTGAAATCATATGTTTTTAACCGTGTTATGTGAATGATACAGCTCATATTTATATATATTCATGAGTATTTCTGTTGTTTTTTCCAACATCAATGAAGCAATTTGTACATTAAAGGTTCACTATGAAAATTTTCTAGTGTAGCGTCCGTCACCGGCTTGTTTCCGTGGAGATATTGCTTTGTCTAGAATGTGGAGAGTTGAGGAAGTTTTAAAAACACATGTAACTGAATAAATGCAAGATAAATTTGTTTAATACTGTTATTCCAGACAAAGCGATGTGGTGAATCAAACACCTGAAAAGTTACACAGTGCACCATTAGATTGAGCTGGTTATGATATAAATCTGACGTAATATGAGTCAGGAGATTTGTTCCTGTGGTTCACAAATTTCAGTTTTCTCACTGCTGGAAAAATGACTTGTATTTTGGGTCAGAAAGAGAACACCAGTACTGTAGATGATCATTGCTGTATCATTTCTTGTTATTCATGTGTATTTTTTGTACACTTCATATCATTTTTGGAGATATTTCATTGACCTACATTCATTTCCTAACCCTATAACCATAGTCACTACCTGCCTAAATTTAGCCCTATCCTTAACTTAAATCAGGCATGCCCAAACTGTAGCCCGGGGGCCAAATGCGGCACTCAGACCATTTTTTGTTGGCCCTCAAGCTTCCAGTTGAATTGGCCCATATTACCTTAAACAGTACTTTTTACTGTACACTTCTGATAATCTACTTTAACAAGCCTATATCAAATACTTAATGTGTCCCATTGAGGATGTAAGCGTGAATAAAGATCTAGTGGTTCAGTTCAGTTGTAATAAACACACAGATTTGAAGTATTCACTGTATTGGTGACCAGTCTATGGCCCTCAATTGGCCCTCAGCTTTGTCTGTGTTCTTATATGTGGCCCTTAATGAGAAACGTTTGGACAACCCTGACTTAAATGAACCCATATCTGAACTTGAATTCATGTTGTTGATTTAATAATATAGGATTTACCTCATGAGGATGTTATTTGTATCCTATGGAGTGATGGTGCCTCTGTGGTTAAAGCGTGAGTGAATGGTGGTGGTCAGAGGGGTTGATGGTGTAGATTGACAGCCTCACTTCCATCAGTCTGGCTCAGGGCAGCTGTGGCGACAACCAGCAAATATGGTGTGAATGAATAATGACCACAGTGGAGCACTTTGAGAGACTTCAACAAGCCTGTAAAGCCCAATGCAAGTGCAAGGTATTATTTTTATTATTATATGTGAGGCAGGTCCACATAATGCCCCCACCATGTGATAAATACTCACCCACAACATAAATCCCAGGACTAAACCAGGACTAAACCAAGACTACCAAAGCAGGTCTACATCACAACTAAACTGGACCAAACTAGGACTATACCATGACAAGCGCACGCAGCCATAAGATCATATACTTTCCATCATTTGCTCTACGGCTGACAGGAGACCCAGCGCTCATATCCACTCCCTCATATCTGTGCTTAGTGCCCACTTAAAGCCTGATTTATTAATTTTCCTGGCCGCAGTGATTATGTAAATATATATACAGCGTAAACAGCACTGCTGCTTTGGACTAATGAGCTGGAGGAGTTTTCATCCACTTAGCACTAACTTCATAATTACCTAAACCAACGCAAATGTTTATCTGAGTCAATTGATTTGATTACTATATTTGTAGAGTCATAAACAGTTTTCTATTTTCACATTAGCAGATATTAAATGAAAATACCTCATTACTTTAATTAATTCAGTTTGGAGGAGCTGCAAATTTCTCTACAGACACGTGCTATAAATTTGAATCTTGTGGAAAAGTGAACTCAAAAATGGACATAAAGTTTACAGTACAGTAGAGCAAACAGTAGGGTAGGTAATTTTTGTAAATACTTTTAAACTGACATGGTCTAACCCTATTCTTAAGTTTAGACCTGGTTTAGATCTGGTGCTTCTTGCATGAAATGGCAAATCTACAGTTTTACATCACATGCCCTTCCTCTTTATTTAGTGTTTTTGATCATACTCTGGTGAAGTGTCTACCACCTGTTTGTCTACATCTATGTTTTCATGGAGAGAGGAAGATGACACCGCCAGACCAAGTTACAAGACCAAGTCAGATCAGTGGAGAGGCGTGCCTGCTCACACTTTTTTGCAATAAAACAGTTGGAACCGTATAAAGAAGTGGACTAAGTGAGTGTGGCGTCACCCATAGCTTCGGGCACCAGTCAAATGAAGCTCATCGAGGCTAGAACAGTTATAGCAGCTAATTTGGAGCCAAGTTCCAAATTTCTAATTCCGACCACGAGTATCATAGCAACCAAAGAGCCAATCTGGAGCGAGGCTGTTGAAGGTAACGCCCCTTCCCACCCACACTGCTGGTTTAGTAGGGAGCGGGCGCTAATGTTAGTGGGAGCAACCTCAAGGAAAGAAGGCGCCTGATTTGTCTGTTATTAATGTTATCTTATATCTTATACCAATAGCGATATAAAAAATACCAAGATCATGTAGAATGGATTAATAAAAACAATTTAAGGCCAAAATGACAAGCCTGACAGCAACAGTTACGAAGAGAGTGGTGACAGTTTTTTAATAGAAAGCGAATTGGACCCATAATCGATGTGAGCTCAACGCGCTCCCATGTTCGCTTCCTATTTGGAACGTGGCATCTAGCAAGTTAGCAAAGTCCATTTATATATACAGTCTATGGGAAAGAAGTAACATGGGGACAAGCAGATGACGCATCCACTCTCAGAAAGGTTACACAATGCACCATTAAGGTTTATAGTTAAATGCTTGAAAGAAAACAATATGCTAGTACAGAAATGTAACCTTTCCCTATGCTAAACACTTCAAACGCAGCCAGTCCCATGCCTAGATAAATCCCTGTTATATAAGAATGTTTGTATTGTATAAGAGTGGTTATATACCCAGCTTAAGAGGCAGTGGGCGGCCCTTTAATTACATCTTCCTATTCTTAATCACTTATTTTGAAAGCCTGGGCCGCTTGTCGATAGCTCAGAAATGAATGTTATGTCTTTAGCGGCTCCTTCCTCAGGTCTTGCAGCAGTTGTCAATAACAGAGTGTGTAGAGGAAGAAGAGGAGGAGGAAGAGGAGGAGGGGTTGGGCCATCCTCTGCGTTGATAGATCCACTCACACTTCACACAGGTAAACACCATCGATTGTGTCCCACTATCACCTCTAATTTGCTCCCAGCCTCGGCCCAATAAGCTCCTTTATGAGTAATCACACCCATTTACACTAAACAGAGCCGCCCGGGTTGGAAAAGACACTCGACACCGTGGAACATGGAAATATGAACATGGCTTTTAGGAGAAGATAACACATAATAATAGAAATCATATTGGGTATTTTGCAGGTTTCAGAATGTAATGTCAAGAACTTAGCTATAACAAATCAACAAATCAACAATATAGATAAATAAAAACAATACAATAATAATAATAATAATAATAATAATAATAATAATAATAATAATAATAATAATAATAATAATAATAATAATAATAATAATAATAATAATAATAATAATAATAATAATAATAATAATACATCAGATTTATATACTGCTTTTTTTAAACACTTTGGAAATATATATGCATTGAAAATAATATGTAAGGCCCAAAGCATCCAATGTCATTTGATTAAATTCAAAACTAGATAAAGAAAAAAATAAAAAGTATATATATATATATTTCACACTTATAACTACACTTTCTTTAGCCTTAATATATCATGAAGAATGGCTAATTATGTGTAACTGTAATCAAAATGATAATCCAAAGAACTCAATAAAACTAATGAAAACATTGAATTTAAAGCAGACCTATTATGCAAAATCGTCTTTTCAGAGCTTTTAACCATGGTATAGTTGTTTCCTCTTCTCAGTTACCCTCTTGAAGTTGTTTTTGGAGTGCTTCGTGCATGTTTGAGCAGTCTTGAATTGCTTATTTTCATGATGCCATTTTGCCGATCAATCGCCGCTTTCACCGCCACCGGCATAGGCCCACTGTGACTTATTTCATTTTCCAATTTTATTTTCTTAATCGTCAGTGTTGCGTAGTTATTTTGGTACAAATGAAAAAATAAAATAAAAATTGCTACTCAGGCTTTGTTTACTACGACGTCAGCTCTCAGTGGGCACCATAGTTTTCTAACGCAGAAGTCAGCAGATGTGTTTCTTTTATTAAGTTGTTTTAGAAAAATATTGTGATTTAAAATGCAAAGTGCAAATTACAACTTAATGATCCATGAATGTTATAGATTATAACTATATAACAGACACAGCACAACAGGTCTACTTTGAAACATAAAAATATAGATGTATATATTTTGATTTATGTGGAACTGTATTTTTCTTTTATGCATATCCATCTTTATATCAAAAGTCATAGTGTCATCACCTTTTCTTTTGTAAACAGGACTAAATGACACTGACTGAACCATATAACACTCACCTCGAGGCCATTAGAGGGAAAACGGCCACCTCAAAAGCCCGTCTTCTAAGGCTTACCGGGCGTTAATGACAGAAATTGTACATGTCAGAACGACCAGAGAGCTCCGGGATTAAATAATGTCCATGTAATAGTGGATCTGCAGGTCTTGGCCCTGATGTGCTAAGAACATTTGCCCGACCACTTTAATGGTGAAAGGAGAAGGCAGACGTGTCAGGCCTTCTCCCTGAAACCTGCTCTAATTGCTCACCAAAAATGTCTATTAGTCAAAGTGTCCCCAGGGCTGCTACTGTATCCATTATAGAGGTCAGACTGTTAGGTTAAAAGATATATGCTCGGGCTTCATCAATATAATATTCAATAGAAAATGTGGAGAGGTTAGCATTGTAATGTAAGGAAATGTGCCATTCTGTTACTTAAAACAGCCTCAAGGGGTCACAACAGTGTTCTCCATGTGGCGACAGGAGATCAGTTGGGAGAGTTTGTCCACTGAGCCGAAGGTTGGTGGTTCGATGCCTCCCATAGATGAATGGTGTCGAGTTCTTGGGCAAGACACTTAACCCAGGTTGCCCTTAGTGTGTGCGAGTGTGGAAGCCTGAGTGGTTCTTTGATATAAAGTGCTTTGAGTGCCTTGAAGGTTGAAAAGTGCTCTATAAAAATATGTCCATTTATACAAAATTATTATCTGTATTTATATATGTATTATTATTATTATTATTATTATTATTATTATTATTATTATTATTATTATTATTATTATTATTATTATTATTATTATTATTATTGTTGTTATTATTATTATTATTATTATTATTATTATTATTAAATTTAAATATATATTCAATAGCAGAGTTAGAGTATATTTTGTACTGGATAAACAGAGAGGGTCACACCAGGAATGGCATCTATTATGAAACCTTATAACAAATCAATACTGGATTCACTGCACACAAGGAAACAACTGACTGGTTGTGACAAAACAAAAAATAACACAGCAAACATATTCGATGGGTTCTAATTAGGTATTCGAAAGATATTGGAGTTAGTTAGTCATAGTTGTTTTCAAGATAAGCACCATGAGAATCTCAAGAATCTCCCTGGCATTTAATACTAACTAAACTGGATATATTAGTGTTTTATTGTTCTTTGCCTATATTTCGTGTAATCTGTATATTTGTTTTTTGTTGACTTTTATGTGAAACACTTTGGTCAGCTAAAGTTGTGTTAAATGTGCTATAAAAATCAGCTTGAATTGAAGTATGAATGAAAGATATGAACAAATAAATACAGTTCAATGAAAGCTGTTTTTATGGTCGATAAGAAAACATGCATTCTTACTATGAGTGGGCTCGCCGCTTGACCTGTTGGTGTCCCCAGCTTATTTCCGTGGTGGCAGTCCAAACAGGTGGCAGACAACTCCAACAGAAAAGTTATATAATGCATCTTTAAAGGTCCTATATTACGCAAAATTTACTTTTGTGCCCTTTAGCCATGTTATAATGTTGTTGCCTCATCAAAAGCAGACCTGGAGTTGTGTTTTCTTTCATTCACACATGTTTGATTAATTCTATTTATTAGTCTGTCTACATCTCCAAAGCTCAAAATGCTTTGTACCACTTTATGATGTCATGAAGTGGTAGTTTTTAAGTTAACAGCTACATTTTACCTTTCATCTCAGTAAATATTGGCAATTCCAGGGCTGGAGTCATCCAAATGATTCTAGTGAGGGTGTATGGAGTTTAAAAACACAGTGGAGCACTTCCTGTATTACCACATGACATCACAAGGTGGAACAGAGTGTTTTCTGTTTGAGAGAAGAACTCAACAAAAAAACAATTTGCAGTATGTTTGTGATGAGGTAAAACATTATAATGTAGATCAGAAAACAACGTAATATGGGCCCTTTACTGAATAATGCAGTTTTACACTTCGCAGTACTTTTACTCAATAGACATACAGGGTACTTTTTCCACTGCTGCTCTACACAAGTTACGGCTGTTCAAAGTGAATAATGGTATTTTTCCAATGCAAATATCGATTTTCCAGCTTAACCTTTGTCATTTCATATTCATACTGTAGTTTTTCTCTTAATGCTCTGAAAACACAACTTAACTGCGCGACCTCCCATTGCAGTCTCAGTCAGATGTTATTATCACACGCTTTTACATGAGCGGCTGGAACACACAGGGCGACGTGGGCCCATGGGGTAGAGTTAAGACTTATACAGAGTCAACACACATAAATACATTTGGACAGTGCTGCTTTTACATCTGAAAACACTACTTAACTCATCCCATCTCTGCAACTTTTCACACTTCACACTTCATTAACCTCTGGGGCCCACACTCCCAGCTGCAGTCAGGGAGGCAGAATGCTTGTCCTTTTCCTCTAAACCAACAGTGAGCGCTGTATAAGCCCCGTGATGACAATATTTACAAGTACACCGAGTCACGATAATAACAGAGATGCGGGTTCAGTCTTGCTCCCTTGTATGCGTTTTCATGTCCTCGATGCAACTTTCGATTTACATATGAGGAGGATAGGGAAACGTGCTACGCAAAAGCACAAAAACTACTATCAACTACTATTAGGGATACGCTGTTACTGTGCTTTGTATATTCGTTGGTTTACTAAAAGGGGACATGGAAAAAGCTGTCAAAGCTATTCAGTATCTCTATCTGATCCAAGCTGCAAGCACAAGACCACAAACCTACAGGATTTCATGCAAAAAATTACAGTTTGTACAAAAAAGTATAAACTAGGTATTTAAAACAATGTGCTCCCAAATCCTTATAATTCTAGTCTGATTAATTACCTAAGCAACTAAACATCTACAGCCAGAAATACGTAATAAAGATATTACAAGCAAGGTGGATTCAACAGTTCCTTGCATAAAATGTACTGCTTCGAACGTGGCAGTAATGAAAAATATCAAATGAGAAGATGGAGCGGCTGAGGTGGCTGTTGGTTCTGCTGCAGCGGTGGAGTCGTAGCCAAAGCTGCGATCGGCCGGTTGTAAAAGACTTCAAAATAATCTTCTTGGTTGGATTTACGCTTCATCGTCATTAATATGAGGTAAGAGCAAGTCGCAAAAAAAAGTCTATCTATTAAAAAAATGTTTAATTTCGGAATATTTCTACCGACCGTGCCCATATTTATTATACAATGGTCGATGGTCCTGTTTTTATATAGCGCTTTTCCACTTTCAAGGCGCTCAAAGCACTTTACATCAAGGAATGGCTCACCCGCCAGTGTACGCAGACACCGGGGGGCGAAGTGGATTAAGTGTCTTGCTCAAGGACACAACAACAATACAACATTTATTTGTGTAATGGTGGATTTGACCGCTCAACTAATGATGTTTATGTCGAGATTGGGATTCAAACTGCCAACCTTTAGATCATTGGACAAACACGCTAACAACTGAGCTAATGCCTAAACATTGAATTATGGAGTAGGAATATGGTCATTGGTGATCTTCTATCTAGCTCACGTGTGTGAAACTCAAGGCCCGTGGGGCAAATGCGGCCCACCAGGTCATTTTATGTGGCCCACGACAAAATAAATTAAAAGGTATGACTGTCTTAAAATGTCAGTTTATCAGGAGATACACAGTTAAACGGCCATTTTTTTCATGTCTATGCAAATCCATATGCAATATTTGTAACTTAAATAAGTAATAAATATAGAAATGGTTAATTAACAAGATTAAAACGTTGTGACATTTATCTTAGTTACATCTGGCCCTTTGAGAGCAACCATTTTGTTGATGTGACCCTCGGTGAAAATGAGTTTGACACCCCTGATCTAGCTAAAAAAAAAAGATTACAAAACATAAATCTGCCATAATCCAGTCACTCCGGGTGTTTCTGCCAATCTCAAACACGCTTAAGAAACGCTGTACATTTCCAAACTGACTTTAAATAATAACGCTCATATTTGATGCAGACTTGAAAACTCCACGTTCATTATTACTCCGTTCAAAAATAGACACAGCACCCAAACACTGCCGTTAACAATAGTGCTTAAAAACACCTTTAATTAATTTTGGTGAGAGTCTGAGAGGCCAGGTCTTGCTTTCATCGGTAGCAATTTCAGTTTCACTACAAAACAATAACCCACAGCGATCCTATTGATTGGCTCTGGCTTTATTGCCCTGATGCTTGGCTGCAGGCGAGCTCTGCTTCATGGACAATATTAAAATCCCCTCTCCTGTCTGACCCGCTCTTGCACTTTGACCCCAGCAAATTTCAATTGTCCTCCCCTCTCCATCTGATTAAGACGTCGGGAGGTTGAGCAATAGACTTTACAAACCCTAGACCTTCATTTCCGTGTGTCGACAACGTCCAGGAAACATGAAGTTGTTGTTAAAGTTGTGCGTGGATTGGATCTGGGTATTTCAACTGTCGCTGGTTTGTCGATGGTATAACTTTGCGTTTGTCTGATACTTTCAACATAAATTTGATGCCGTCCACCGTTTTCTCTAGGGCGCAGAAAGATGACATCATAATGAGGTGTCCAGCTGTCATTGGCTCATCATCAACAAATCCATAACCAAATTAGCATTCGGACAATCATAGTCAGACAGACCTTCTCCGCTTTCTACAACCTGGTTTAGGAGTCTTCTTTGGTCGAGCCAGAACTACCAGAACCCTGCTGCCAGTTCATTGATCCACCAAAAGAAGAGTCAAACACATAATGGGCGTATTGAGCTATGAAATTCTACTACAGGACCTCAGGCTTGGAGGTGGCAGCACTAATTTGTTCACTGCTGGTTGGGGATAAGTCCTGTTTAAGCTAATGTTGTTGAGTCCAAACACAAATGCCAAGCTGCCTGTCTATCCGCTTTTTATGTTTATTCCAAGTTGCCAAAGTACTAAATTGTGTACCGCTTAGAAAATAAGCCCTTTAGTTCTATTTGTCATAAGGATCCACTTGAAATCTTTCACCTTGCCAACCAATTTTTGACCAAATTGTTCTGATGTATTTTCTGCAAGGTTTAAAGGTCTTATATTACGCAAAACTGACTCTTGTGATGTTGTTACTTCCTCAAAAATATATCTGGACTTGTGTTTTGTTTCATTCACACATTTTTGAGAAAGCTTTTATTATTAATCTGTCTACATCTGCAAAGCTCAAAATGCTCTGTTCCACCTTGTGATGTCATGAAGTGGTAGTTTTCCAGTTAACAGCTACGTTTTACCTTTAGTTCAGTACAGATTGACAATTCTAGAACTGAAATGATCCAAATGATTCTTGTGAAGGTGTATGGAGTTTAAAAACACAGTGAAGCACTTCCTGTATTACCTCATGACATCACAAGGTGGAACAGAGTGTTTTCAGTTTGAGAGAAGAACTCAGCCTAAATATGTTAAGTTTGTGTGTTAAACGTGTGAATAAAAACACAACTCCAGATCTGTTTTTGATGAGGAAACAACATTATAACATGTTTTGTAGTACCACATATCAACTACCGTACTTTTATAATTATTAAATGTGAAAATAGCATAACTGGCAACCAATTATATATTATATTTTGAAAGGAGTAATATCTGTGTTAGATCATGGCCCTCAAGGCTTTCCAAAATATATGTAAAGTAAATTATAGGTAAATGGATCTATACACAGAGGCATATGTTGTGCCAATGGGCCTACACAGTAACTGCACAAGAGCCAGATATTGGACCATATTCAGCTCCAAGAAGTGATAATTGCTACCAATGTATGTTTTTTCAGGTAATGTATAGATTTATTTACTTATTTCAAAATGTATAATGCAGCAGATGGTGGTGATAAACACATGTCTGCTCTTGAGGGAATTTTGCTGTTTTCCAAATCTGTGTTAGGCCTATGAAGGTCCTGTACTACACAAAACTGACTTCTGTGAGCATTTAATCGTGTTATAATATTACCTCATCAAAACAATACCTGGAGTTGAATTTGAGTGTTTGAGTAAACCTTTATTATTAGTCTGTCTACATCTCCAAACTTCAAAATGCTTCGTTCCACCTTGTGATGTCACGAAACTACCTTTTACGCAGGGTTTGTGCCTTAAATATGTGTGAATGAAACAAAACACAACTCCAGGTATGTTTGCGATGAAGAAACAACATTATAACACAGATCAGAAAATAGTTTATCTGTAACATGGGCCGCTTAAAGATTGTTTTAGGATAAATTGTTTAATCACAGTGTTGGTTACGGTTACAGTAAAGCGTATCATTTTATCTACCCAAAGTATCATTTATATTTCTACCAGTATTTTCAAAGCACCTTAATAGCTGGCAGTATTAAGAAATTTACCCCACAGCTACAACCCCCATGATGATTTTATAAAGGCCAGACTTAAGATGACTGAGACATGAGATCATCCCATTACAACAACACGCGTATTTTGCGTTGAAATCTAGCAAACGTCAACTCCTACCAGCACTAGTTTGACAGTTCAAAGGACGCCCTGGCAGTCTGTAACACCACTCCTCTTGTTCAGTCCCTAAATCTTGTACCAATATTGACCTGCGCCTTGTAGTCCCAAAAACGCATGTGAGTTCAGATCAGAAAAAACACACTCTTTGACACCGTCTTTGCCCCCTTCTCCAAAGCACACTAATGCATAGAGCTGTGTGAGGGAAGAGGAGACTAATATCTAATGCCCCCTACAGCTCTCACTCCACAATATGAACCCTGCATAATGCAAGAATGGGTTATATTTAATAAGGACGACGCATTTAGAGAGATATTGAGAAACTGGGGAGGGATACTTTTATTTATCATCGCTTGTTTCATTTGCGTCATGGCTTGATATCCAAGTCCTGGTGTTTATATTTTATTTTATTTCAATTTTATAATGCAATATAATAATGCATTTTTAATATTTAATCAACACTGAAATATTTACTACTATTATTAAGGTTTTTAGGCTATTTTTGTATCAAGTATTTAGAATGCAATGTGTCAAATACAGGCCTCTTAGGTTATATTCTCAAAATGCCAAAAAGATATACGGCCTTTGTTATCTTCAGATGGTTAGAGGTTGTTTTTCAAATATCAAGTTTGAATATTTTATGTATTAAAATATATATAAGAAAATGGGAGTCTATGGGAGTTTTTTATTAGATTTTGTTACTTCTAAATTATAGCTAACAAATGTTTTATGGTTGGACTTTATTTGTAATAAAAATGCCCCCTTAATAACAGGATGAATGGTGCCTTTGTCATATGGATTATTAAATAGGTCATAAGGTCAAGCAGTAAATATCACAGGCTGTGTCCTTATTGAATTTCCACGTGAAGCCTATATTTTCTTCAATTCTCGCGGTAACGAAGCTCAAACCTCGTGCAAGTGTCATTAACTACATTTTGATGAGAGGGATTTTTCCGGAGATAATTAAAATTATTTCCAGGACGGCGCTGAAATCAATGCAGATGGTAATGTGCGGCTTATCCCAGGTATGCTTGGTCCAGATAAGACTGATTCAATCCCGCTTCGCATTAATGACTGTGAGATGTAAAATAATCCTAAAAGGCATGGCACCGCGAGGCTCCAACCACAAGCCAAAATGTCAAGTGGCATTTTATTTTATAATGGATCCCCCTTTCCCTGTTTTAAGGGACACACTTCTTTCTTATCCAAACGGAGCCTTCAGTCAGAGTGTAACGTATCACAGAGCGACACAAAGCGAGCCAAAGTCGCCTGTTCAGACGCACGACGCACGAGGGATTTAAGGCGAGGGCATTGTGTCCGCGTGTCGGTTAGAGCTGGGGACCAAAGCCTCCCCGTTCACCCCTTTATTATTTTACATTTTTAATTTAATCTTTATTTAAAATTCAAGATAAAATGTGCTCTAAATTACAATTAATTTAACGAATATTTTGGATTTTACGCGTGCGTAAAATGTATGGACGTTTACATATTTCCTTATTTTTTGCACGTCAACATTTTGAATTTCATATGACACATAACCAGTCATTAAACAATTAATTTTGCCTTATTCTCCAGTTAGAAATATTGGTAGAAGCAGCGGTATAGCCCAGTGAAATGTTCGCTGCAAATGAGGCTCCAATATCACGGCCATAATTAATTGCGCAAATTTGTTTCTATTAAATAAAACTAACACATACTGAGAAAACTCTATTAGCCTTAATTAAGCTTGATATCCTAATTTAGGAAATGTGTGGTTGAAAACAAGGCGTTTTGGTAGATTTTCCCCCTGTCTCTCTCCGATAGTGAAAGCCTACCAGCTCCCTGCCTTTGGGCTGCTTTTCCTCCTCTGAGACTTGGAAATGAGAAATGGAAATGGAAATACCAGGAGGTGCTAAATTAGCTGCCTGATCTGCACTTATTGCCGCATACAGGCCCCTATTACTTTGCCAATCTGTGCCTCTCTTTTAGCATTCCGGGCATGGAGGCGCTTCCAGATAGCAGATTTATCAAATGGGAAAATGAATGCATGATGATCAGTTAAATTGAAAATCAGCGTCTGCATGACAGCCCGACCTGACACCTCCGTAATTAGAAAGAAAAATGATGGCGTCCGATGCATAATAGAGCAAAAACAATTTACACTCTCCCATAATGATCCGCCGTTCAAATTGAAAATTTCTCCGGGTATAAATTGAATTCATAAAGTATGATTCATGGACGACACATCTCCTGGAGGCTGCCTGGGCATATCGATTGATAGTTTGTCTTGAATCATGCAGCGTGCAGCTCTCAGGCAAGAAAAGCTTAACTACTTAAGCAAATCGCTAATTTCACCTTAAGGCCACCAATGTGCAGCCAGCGATACTCCTATTCAGTCTGCTAATGAATTATGGATGAACTGGGCATACGTCCCAAATAGCCTCAGAGTAGCATGAAAAATACACAGCCATGAATCTTAGGGGTTATTTCAAACGGCCCAACGTGATATCCACAATTTGTAGACTTAAAAAATGAGAAACACTGAATCCCTTTAGTGGGAAAGAGCTAAGTCACGGGCACGTCCACTGTCTCATCCTTATTAAAACAACTGAATCTTGATGACAATTATCCAAGGGTTCCCAATTTTACAGTTCAATAAAGCCACGTCTATTACCATCCTACCCCCATCACGTGCTCCAGTCCAAACAGCATCATGTGTTGATTGCTTCCTAAAAATAACATTTGCCAATTAAATGGTCTCAAATTATTTTACAGTTAAATAGATCATAGAAATTAATCAACTACGTCCATTTTTCACTCATGTCCAAAATGTAAACAAAAGGACAAATATAGTGATGTGTCAGGTTTGAAATGAGAAATCACTGTGTGCAGCTCCTCTGAATGGCATGTAAACAAAAGAAGTGACAAAAGCAGGATCCATGTAATGTTTTGAGAGCAGAGCTTGACTGAGTGGACACCTCTCCCCGACCATCGTGGGCCTATAATCTGGTGCATGTGCGTTATGTCAGGGCTCGTGGGCTCGCCCCTGCCCCCACCAAACCTAATAAGACATTGCTTCCTAGAGCAAACAGCTGCATGGCTTGAAATTTATGTAAATATTTTGAAAGGGACACTGGCTCAGAAATTCATTTGTGTCGGCTCAGACGTAAAGCTCACCCCTCTCTGATTATTTTCAATTTATTTGCAAATCAAGACCCCAGCCAGATGAACACTAAAGGGGCTTGTGAGGTTTTCAACTGGACTTTTTTTTTTTTGGTCTTGTTTTAGGGTGTGACATTTCTTCTTCCACATTGGGTGATATTGTGGTCAGCGCTGCTAATATTGCAAAAGGGAGCAGATGTCCCAGATCCTGCGTGGCGTCCCGCGGGACCACCAACCCTATTAGAACAAATGTGTTCTGCTATTGTAAATAGGCACGTTTGCCAGCCCGTCCTATTACAGCGGACGCATGATCAATAGGCTGATAACACCCAAACATCAATGTAAAGCGACAGAACAATGAGGGATATCATCGAACATCTATCTTAATATAGCCCTGCTACAAGGGGCCCTGACAAAGTGAGAGAGAGAGGAGAGACACAACCTCATGAAAATGCCTCCCCACGATCCCCCATCTCCCATCCAATATGCACAAACACACACTGCAGCTGCCGGGGCTATTATTTTCCTATTTCAATTTGACACCCAGGCCTTTTCATGCTAATTCTATTATTCTTGGAAGTTTATGTGATTTCATATCACTAGAAATCGGTAATGTATTATAACCCCCTTTGAGCTAAAATAAACTGAATCCCCCTTGCAGTAGCCACCGGGAAAATAATTACTTTCATATCAAAACTCTGCAGGAGTCGAGCGGGTCCTTTTCGCCTCAGGCTCGTAACCTCATTTCAGAAGGGGCTTATAGATGAATAAATTTGTTAAGGCAATATACAAAGTACAACATGAGATTTCTTAAGAAAGCCTTTCCTACTGTACCATGGACCTATGCAGCAGTAATGGTCTAGTTAAGGTCCCACACGTGCAGGTGCTGGTATACAATAGATTTATTTAAGAAAAACCTTACATATATAAATAGTATAATACCTTTTTACAGCTCTTGAGGGTTTTTGTTGGTCTCTTCACGTTTTCGACAAGACACTAAAAGGGTAGTGTGGGTTTTTTGGATCAGGGGTTGTATAGGATGATGAGTGAATAGTCAGTTACCACTAATGATCCAAACAAAGAAGCCAAAACAAAACTACAGGCAACACAAACACAGGGCCATGGCTAAACTGTTTTGTTGTTGTTGTTGTTTTTTTTTGTTTTTTTTAAAGATTCATTTTGGTTTACAGCAAGTGCTCTTATTTGGGGGGCATATTTAATTGATTACTGAAACACCCAGCTAGCATTGTGAGTATAAAGTAAAAAAATACCAAGTGGGCTTAAAAGTATAAAATTAAACAGTTTGCATTGACTTCTGTTTTGTTTAAATGTCTGTGGCCCTGTTAGAAAAAAAGCCAGCTCATCTTGTATGTCCTCAATATATTTAAGAAGTGGTAATAAACTATTCACAAGCAGCAAACCCACTGGTCTACCCCATACAACCCCGCACCACCACAGGCCACCACTTAAAGGTATATCTAAACTCCTGGCGCACACACATTGTCAAAAAATATCAGCAAGGAAGCTTTGGCCTAATGAGAAATAGATCTGCGCGTATCTCTTTACCCCGAGGATCTTACTCCAGGTCCTTAGAGCTGTCCACGGGACTGTCACGTGGTACAGACGCGGGGTTCTCGTCCTTGTTTTCTAAATGCTCTAAAAGCTCTTTTCTGTCCGCGTCGGCAGCTACAGCGGGGCTCGTGTTGTGTTCGTACGACACGTCGCTGCCGCAGACGCCGGGGTTGTGAGTCTGGAAGGCGGATCTGGGCGGGCTGCTGCCACCGGGATGGTCCTCCGCTGTGGCCGTGGAGTCCGCACAGTCCGCCCTAGATCCACCGGGCTGCCCCTCGCCGTGTCCTGACGCCGAGGATGAGTTACTTTTGAGGGCAGTTTGGGGAACAATGAATCCTAGTGGCTGCGTAATGGGATAGAGAAGGAAGTGTCCCTTTCCTATCAAAGGCCGCGAGGGGGGTAAGGCCGCGGGGGTGCGTCTGGGTCTCGAGTCCGACAGAAGGCTCTCCACGCTGAACGGGTTGAGTTTGTTCACGCTCCCCGTGTTCAGGGCGCTGTTGTCGGCTCCGCCAATGTCCCGCTCCGGGTGTCTTTGGTTTGGCAGAGGGTCGCAGCTCGAGTGGTGGCTGCTGTTGTCAAAAGACAGGCTCATGTTGTGGTCACTGTCGGTCACGTGGGACACCCCGCTGTCACTGTCCGAGCCGGGCGTGTGGAACAGATCCCCAGACCCAGAGGCTTTATTCTGGGCCTTGAGCAGACGCCGCTCCTGTTTACGCTTCTTCTTCTCCAGGCGGTCCAGCTCACGGCGCGCGATCTCCTCCGGGTCCATGGGCTCCCCGCTGCACGTGGTGGGGTGCGCGTTATGGGCTGGTCGACCTGGGCCCTTTTTCGTGTTCTCCTTTTTCCGCCACTTGGCTCTGCGATTTTGGAACCAAACCTGCAAATAGAAAGAGCTACTTTAGAAACTTAATATTGTAATTCTTTGTAGTAAACAATAACAAACTCATAAATCAGTGTCATGTGTGTTGGGTCCCATCTTTATAACTGCCAGACTATAAAAACAGTCGAGGTAAATCTGTTGGATCACTTAAAATAACTGCACAATTATCAATATAAACAATTCATACAAACACATTTTTATGCACAATAATTTTGTTGAATTTTTTAAAATCTTTTTGTTGGCAAAGCAGAAAAAAACAACAGCAAATATTTAATTTTTTTTTATATAAACTACAAATATTCCTACTAAATACAATATTAATACTTGTGTTTTATTTGCAGTAAAAAAAATAATAATAAGAATTTAATAAAGTTTACTAATATGGGCCAGGAATGACAGTAAATCAATAGGAAGATAAAATACAATTACGCACGAGAAACAAACAGGCTACTGCTAAACAAAACATTTTAGATTCTCTATTAATAACTGTTTGATGAAAAAAATAAAAAACACAAACAAAACAAGCCACAATTCCCTCGTAATTACACACACATTATCTGGCTGAATTGTAGTATTTACCTGCACCCTGGATTCGATGAGGTCCAAACGCAGTGCCAGAGCCTCCCTCATGAACACATCCGGATAGTGGCTCTCGTTAAACGCCTTCTCTAACTCCTCCAGCTGCCAACCGGTGAAATTTGTGCGCGTTCTCCTTCTCTTGCATCCGGGGCTATCTTTGTCTGGGTCCCCCGAGTCTGAGCACAGCAACCAACACAAGTGTCAACAATGGAAAAAATACCGCAATTCAGCTGCGTTTGGCCAGGCCGGGGCTCACTGTTGTAAAACCATATCACGCTTTTGAAAGTTTACGTTTTATTTGTACGGGTTCCTGTTTTACGCACAGCCACGCGTTCTCGCTATAAATGCTCCAAAGCTGTTATTATACCTGGCACAACGAACACACCACGCGTAATTACTCTTGTTATGGTGTGACTTGTTCAAACAATGAAGGCGATATCCCTAAACCTGATTGTACGTGTCCCTTTAAACGCCACAATGAGGATAAGTTGCAATAACGTGGCTTTGTTTTGCGTTTTGCGTCGCGTAAGCCAAGGTTATTGTGCAGCGCGTACAGTAGTGTTGTGCGTATAGTGTTGGCAGTGTCTTACCTGTCAGTTTGTACTGCTGATTATCTCCATTCATCCCACAGCCCGAAGACAAGAGGGGGTTGGAATTGCCCACAGACGCCGTGCACGAGCCATTAAGTAATCCGTCTATGGAGAAGGGGACCGCGGACGCAGATTGAAGTTGATGGCCGGCTAATTCGTAAACGTGGTGGTGGCTCAGATGGTACGGGAAGCCCACCATGCCGAACTGGGCGTGAGGTGGATCCAGTATCCTGCTGTCCATCATCCCGAGGGCTATAGGGGGAAAAAGGGGGGAAACCACGACGCGCGAAAGGGAAAAAGGGCCAGGACCAGACTACGGCGGTTAAAGAGCACGCAGCGGCCAACGAGCGGGGGACATGATGCGAGCGGGAGGGATGAGCTCTACTTTATCCACATGAACCTCCCAATAATTAGCGGTCCAAGGCTGTGGGAATACGGGACCCAATGAGAAGCGGTAATGGGGCGCTGACGTCAGAGGCGCGCTCGGCTCCGTCTCCTCTCCTGCTCGCTGCAAACGCTCCCCCGTATCGATTGCTAATTAAAGCTGACATCCACCTCAATAAACAATATCAGAGCTGTCACAACAAGACAGGAGGGCTTTGATAAGAACTACATCGCGGACTACACGGGGGAGCCCGCCAGAGGAAGCGAGGGGAAGGGAGGAAGGCAGGAAGGAAGGAAGCGAGAGGAGAGGAGCAAAGAGGATCGTGTAGCGGAGAAAAGGCAGCACGAGGACAGTTTTTGTTCACAGAGCAGCAAATACAGAACATTATAGACCGCCGACACACATTGATTAGGGTAATGTTTTATTAAAGGGGAAGTCAGAGAAGGTTATTAAGGCTTTATGGGTTTAATGGGTTTAAAGGGACAGGCTTTACGCACAGAAAATAGCGTGCACTTGGTTACACTTTTAGGCTTAGAACATATTCAACAAAAGTATTTTTATCAAGTATTTTAACATGTATGTGTATAATAACAAACTGACCACACTTTTGAATATGGCTTAATTAAAATATCCACATGAAGAGCAATTTGGACCCTATAAATCTCATGATGACATAAAGTAAGATTATGATTTATTGCAATGTCAAAGCAAGAAAGTGCAAATATTGTACAGTACAGACAATTGAAAACTGTTTATTTATTTTTTTTGTCAATATTAATGAAGTAAATAAAAACAGAAGATACAGCAAATATTAAAATGAGCCATGGGACCAAAATGTGTATGGCTCATCTTAAAAAGCAATGACAAGTGAGGAGGGATGTTAAATTGTGATCTAACCATAACTGGAAAAAATGTAGTAATTTCAGCTGGAGAAAGTTAATTAGTCCAAAATAAACACATATATTAATAGGTTTACAGTTGCCCCAATGAAATATATAAACCAATTAAAGCATTAGCAGGAGCCTACCCGCTGCTGTCAATATCTCCACATCAAGTGAAATTATTATTTGTTTCTTAAATGAAAAAAATCTATTAAAAAAAATCTTTTATTCTGCATAAAATAGCCTCACATGGTAAAATAGCCTTTTCCACAACTTTATGGCAATTTATATTATTTATTTATTTATTCTAAGCAAAAATAATTAATGACAATAAATCAAACCTGCAGTCAAAATGTTGAAATGCATTTTTAAGTGACTCTTAATGGTGTGAAAAAACAAAAGCTCCACAATAATCAATTGATTTAACAGCTGGCCCGAGTGTTTCCATGGCAACTTAAGGTAAACCTATGAGAACAATAAACCAAACATTTTATCTCGGGTTAACTTTTCATTTCCCTCCTGACAATTTCATTAAAAAAACTGAATTAAAAGTGGCTTAACACCGGAAAAATCAAACATGTACGAACCGGACGCAGGTCAAGTAAAGGTCGGTTTTGTGGAGTGTTAAAAGACAATGGGACAAGAGCGTGAAATGGACACGTTCATACTTGTAAAATTAACATAAAAAAAATCTCCTCCGCAATATATGGGCCGCTTCAGTTGTAGATCTCCTCATTAGCTTTTCTCAAATAATTAATTCGACTTTATTTATCCCAAGTCTGGCGCTGTCACAATGTTAATCAGAGTTGAAATTCCGCACCCCACTCTTTCCCTGACCCTTGGCACCCGGATTGGCATGTTGTAATAACCTGAATCTCTCAACAGAAGCTGCGATAATTGTTACCCTATTAGCATGCAAATTGTTTAATTAATATTATTATGAGGAAGTATATAATCCGCTCGTCACTTGACCCCCAAGCCCAAATAACAACCCCGCGTATATTCCACTGCGCACGGGCCTTCCATTTTAATGAACTTTTACGCGCCACGACGAGCACTGCTTCTTATGAATAATTCCTCGCTTTATTTTTGGACATCTAAAAATTCAATAATTGCTTTTTGTCACTTCTGACTACACACACAGACACACATAGGAGCGAGGTTTGTGCATGTATAGGTTTGGGTCCCCCTCGACTCAATGGGGAAAAAACAGCCCTCCTCTTCTTCCTTCTTCTTCTTCTTCTTGACACAGTCTCCAGAGACGCTGCATTTAAATCCGTTTTTCTACAACCGGGTGACATTGTCAGATCGGAGCTTTAATTAACCCGATAATAAGGCAGGACAGGGGCGGTGTTCAGTCGCTCTGCTGCCCCTGTATCGTTACCTTTTTTTTTTAAACAACACTTTGGCATATCTTAAAAAGCAACAGAGATCAGAGGAATAGTTTGTGCGCATTTGGAGAGATGAGAAGTCTTGGAGCCGTGCGTCATGGCGCGCGGACAGCTCGTCTTTATTGCGTTTATATATCGCTGATCCCAGTCAATAGGAGCGCACGAGGCCTATAGACTAATTGATTACACAGAGATGAGGTCCAGAGAATAGAGCAGGGACTGACAGGGGCCATTCACACAGCAGGGGGGTGCTCAATCTGTCTGTTTCATTAACCTCCCATTTTATCACACAACAACGCGCTCCAAAATAGGCACTGCTGTTTACCTTTACATCTGTTCAAACTGTTATATATTGCCAGATTTAATTTACTTTTTTACTATAAAGATGCAAATAGCAGTAGTAGTAGAAGTAGTAGTAGTAGTAGTAGTGCATAAAAAGCTGGGAGACACAGAAGTATTGTCTATGTGTTTTCCAATCAGTTTACATAAAGCTCACAGTAACTTACATTTCATTTATTGTTGCCATGTTGCTGGTATACCGCAGTGCGATTCCCCTCTATAACACTATATCAAATATCATATCATTTTTGAGCTTGTAAAACATTTTTTAATACTTTCGTTACTGCCGTTTGAAATCACAGTGGACTCATCTTGTCGCTTCCTGGTCGGTAAAACTCCAAGTGCCGGGACAAGTGATGACCTTCCACTACATAAATACTATCTTTACTTTTCTCCTTGTGAACACACATGGATATTGCTGTGGGTTTCAGCTTCCTGTTACACGCAACGTTTTGAAGACTTTATCCCAGTCAAAAGATGTCATATTTTGTTTTTAACTGTCGGTTGCTATGGTAAAGATCCTACTTTATATCATTTTGAAATGGATGGACTTTCCTCTGTGCAAAAGTGGTGTTGGATGTGTTGAAAAGAATGTATAAGAAGACAAAGAGAAACATGAAATTTGCTATTATTTGCTACTTACAGTATAAAATCGCATTGGAAAAAGGTTGCAAAGAGGTCAAAGGTTGTCAAAACTCATGATACTTAACACAGACGCACTAAAGACACAATAAAAACACGCCTCCTCTGTCATCAGGAAAGAAATACGTAACTTTTTAGGTTCTTTGACAAGTTGTGTAAGAAGTCCCTACAAAGTCAATACCAAAGTTAGCGAGTCATTTATTTTGTTAGTCTATAAGTTTAAAAGTCAGTGCTTCTCTTCACACGTGATTGGCTCCTCTCAGCAAACAAGAGGTGCCGTCTTTTCCTAAGTAACTTTCATTAATGGTTTGATCCCTGTGTCTTGTCACTGCTTGGCTGGCTCCTCGCTGCTGCAGATCTGAGAGGTTTGCACTCATCCAGATAAAGTGATAAGCGCTGTTGTGAAAGTCAGTCTATAAAGGTGTTCACTGATACATGCCCTCAAAGAACACAGCGGTTTATCAACAGAACCATCCAACACTGATGCCTGCTTTAGCTCCACAAAATCACATTCATTTTTAATTAGGCAGCCAAATTAATAGGCGGCAGTTTAGGAGTTTAATTACTCAATTAACTTCACGCGCGTTAATTTTTAACTATCTAAATTAGGTTGCACATTATTCGATTTGATGATAATTATAGAATTAAATCAAAATTAATTGTTTTGGATGATTTGGAGATGCAGTTCCAATTAAAGTGTACAGTGTGAGAGAGAGGGGACTGGTTGCCATTTTAAGCCCGTAAATCCTTTGATTCGATTTTAAGCAAGAAAACTCCAGAAAAAACGCGCTCGCCCCCCATCCCATCCCTGCCGCCCGCTCTAATCCCACAATTAAAAGTTTCCTCCCATCTAATTATCTGTAATTGTGCCGCTGTCAGAGTAGAATGGAGAAGTGAAAGGAGCGATTGATTTGGACTTTTAATTCAGTTCATTTCTGATAGAAGAGAAAGTAATTCCCTTCAAATTACCTCATTCAATCCTGACACCCTAATGCCCTTCAAAATCTCTCTTCCCTCGCCCCTCTCTCCACTGCCAAGCGTTTTCCACATGCAAAACGAGAGCCCGATGACTAGTGCCTGCTAATAATAATAACCAAACTTCCATTAGAATAATAATTTCATTTCAATTAAAACTGACTTATCACCTTTGCTAAAACGTGCTTAATATGCCGAAAATTATCAATGCTTGAAGGAGCCCAAACTGGGGAGTCTAATTGTAATCAGCAAATCAGAGGTGCTTGTCGTCGGTGTGCCTTTTTTTTTTTTTTTTTTTTTTTTTAAACGCAGAGCCAGCCTCGGAAATAGAACTAATTTACTCAACTCCCCCGGGAAATCCGCTCAACAGATTAACATTTTCAAAATATAGTAATGATATAATTTGAGAAATGGTGACGCCAATTTGTGAGGAGCCTTTGTGCGCGGTATAATTTGCATTTTTCTTCCCCTCCTCTACGCTCTCTCTCTCTCACCCGATCAGTCTGTGCCGTGGTCTGTACTTTTTTTTTTTTTTTTAGGGGGGGCCCACGTTAATTACAGCTCCACAAGATGAAGGCAGCACTGCTTATAATTCAACTTCAACCTAATAATAGGCGGCATATAAGGGTGAGAAATTTTAAAAAGTACAAAATCTTAACGCCGCCTTTAAAATCCTATGTGGTTTGCTTGCCATTGTGAGTCTTGAAAATAGCTTGATATAAATATTTGGCATAGGCATGGACATTGATAAACGCTGCATTGAAATAGTATAAGAGAGGGAGAGAGGGGTTTGTGTGACAGAAATGTGAGCGCGTGGTTTGAAACGGATTGAAAAGTTATGAAGTACACTGTTCGTGATACAGACAGATAAATAAATACTACATAAAGTACAAAATAATACTGTGTCTGTCCAATGAAAATATATGATGCTCAACAGTGACCACCCACCACTTAGTTCCACAAGTAAATCCTCCATTCATTTTTGCCATAGACTTTTCAAAACATTATCTATTAACTTTGAAAGCTTGCTATCGCTAATCAGATGCCTGTTATTACAAGACTTATCATTTCATTTAACATCTACTTCTGAAGTAATTAAAACATTTAGCCAAATTTTAAGTTTAAATGTGTTTTATGGATTGTAAACAACTGCGTTAGGACAATGGCTGACACAAATTCAGTTAACCTTTACTGTGCTTTTACACTAGAAATTGTTCCATATTGTACATGTGACCATATAATTTTTAAAGTTTTTTTTGTAGCCAATATATTTCACATGCACAAGCTTCTTACCGTGACAGATCCCTCACAATCCACTGTGTAATCACTTTTAAATGCGCCTGTGTGACTTCAGCACCATGGACAGCGCCACTGCATTAATTCACTGTTTGTTTCTTGAAATGTTCATAGTTTGTAGTTTTTTTCTAATGTTGAAATAGTAAACTAAGAGAGACTCGGCATCGGAACATTGCACACTTCATGAGAGTTGAGTGTTGAACATACAGGAGTGATTGTTTCCAACTTGGAAGTGAGTTAACGAGCCAGTCCCCAGTTATTTCTTCAGATTACAAAGAGGATTTGTAGTTACCATCTGCTGCTACACAAAATATAACAACATGCCCAGGAGATTACACAGTGTAAAACGGATAATTGCAACGTGTTTCAAAACTTCACTATACAGTACTGGGCGATATGGCATCAAAACAGCATAATATAGACGCAATCGTTTAATTCCATCTTCCCTAAACATGAACTTAAGTCAGCTTTAACAATGTGTGGTTTGTTTAATCAACAGAGCATAAAAACAAGTGGTTATTATGGTTTTAGGAGCAGAAATCTACAGATAAAAAGTCCTCTGGTGCCCTCTAGTGGCTAAATACAAGAAATTCACTTTCCATAACAGATGCTTGTACAAGCCCATTGCTTCAAGCCAATTAACTGTGTCATAAACTTTGTAGAGGTGAAGAGTTTGAAAAGATCATGACTAAAGCAATATTTTATTTATTTTTTTAAACCAAACTCAAAAAAATACTCAGGTACAAATATGTAATTATTTGTTATTTCAAAAATAGTCAAAGTGCTATAAATTGCTATTATTAAAACTAGTTCTGCTGATATATGCAAATCCTAAAAAACTAAAATACTGAACCTGTGTCCATATCATAATCGATGGTCCATATTCTGACCATGTCCTCTTCAAAACCTCACTCGTCATTTGTCTGTTGCTGCCCTCTGCTGGTGAACCTGCAGAAAACAACAAGAAAATCCCATTAGCGTTGTATTATTGTCAAACATTGAACATATCCATGAGTAGCCACAATGTCCCCTTCAGTTTTCTTCTCTTATAGTTTTTTGGCACAAATAAAATAGATTGTATTTCAGTAATGCTGCCCCCTTTTTTTTTAAGATAGCCGATTTCAGAAGAAAAGTTGTGTTTCTGCTGACAAAGAACACATTTGTACAAGTTTTTTGTTTCATAGGCCTTATAATTAGAAATATACTACAACAGAAATGACAACAGAAATCTGCATTTGATCAATATTCATTTTAGCTGCCTCATCTATATTAAATATGATTGTTCTATAGATTGTGGTGATGTCATTTGAAATCCAGCAACTAATAAACCTGAATTGATATTGTTGAAGTCAGTTATTTTGCTCAGTATTCCATGCATGTGCGTTTAGATCTACTACCAAAAATATAAACTTGGAAACTGAATTCAACACACATAAAGCATTGTCAAAATATTGAAAATCCAGTTGGTTGACCACACCTGTAAAATTAACCTGGATTAAGATTAGAGAACAAATAATAGTCAAGTCTCACGTTTACAATTTTCAAGGAAAATTCTGAACGTGAGAATTTTTGTGGCTAGCCAAACTAAGCACCAAAGTGAAATGAATGTCCCACTCAAAAACACACATGCTCACTAATTGGCTGGTAATAATTCTAGGAGCTTATTAAAATAAAACATGTGACCCGAGCCAATTACTTTAAAGTGGGAGCGATGTAAATGTGACGTGATGTAATTACTTGTCAAAAATGACTGTGTCCATAATAATCCCAACTGAAGAATGTGAAGGGAACACATTGTGGAGCGTAATGAGCAGAAATGAGCAGTAGTGACAAATTAATTAAAAGTGCTTTCAGGAGGCAGTCAGCTGGCAGAGGCTAAAGTCGACAAATGACGCGCTCAGGAAAAGCTCGGCAGCCCCAGAGATCCGGATTGTTGTCAGAACAGCATCATTTGCATTTACAATGAAGACGCCGAGAGATGTGGAGGGCTGTTTTGGAACAAGATGGCCGTCACCATTGGCCTTCTGTCAACTCTGTGCTAAAGGCGTCAGGGATTGTCATTCACACCAGGCTGTGCAGGGCTGTAGGCTACGTCACAACAACACATCTGCAGTTGTAATTATCTTTGTTGTTGTTTTTTTTTATCTAGGCCTATTCAGTCTTTATATTTACAGAAGTATTACAATATAGGTTAGCCCCCAGTATGTTATAATCATACTTATTTACTGTCCAAAAACACATTTATTAACTAGAAAACAATATTTGTCCATTAACATGCACTGTCCCAATCAAATAAAGAATAAAAAAGGATGTCAATGTACCACAGGTAAAATAGGGGTCGATGGAAGAAAATGATTGGGAACAGCTGGTATAGGCCACAGTTAATAAATGATCAAGATGTTCTGGTGTTTGTTGATCTTACTTCAGCCCCTCTGCTTAACTCATTGGAATGGAGGATAAAAGATGACATCAGCTAAATTCATTTATGGCTTGGTTATTATGGGATTTGTGGGCGCTTAAATCTGTGTACACATTTATGACATGCCTCACTGTGGGGATAAAAAAAACAGGTCCCTATACTGTAAATCCTTTATTATTAGATAAACAACGCTGTGAAAGTTCAGATATGGGTTGAAATAGGTTATGGTTAGGGTTAAGCAAGTAGTAACATGCCTAATCTTAACCTATGCAATTCAATGTAATGTCCCCAAGAAGTATTTAATCCCAACATGTGTGAAAATCCTGTAATTCCTATTTCAATCCCTGTCGTATACTTGCTTCATGCAGTTATGCCATTACACTAACTCACTTGAATGTGCTAAACCAAGAGTGCATTTATTTAAGAATATATTTTTTATACAGACAATTTCAGCAAATGTAGGCAAAGAATATATATCGTGTACCTCTAGTATAGTGTTTCAGTTTAATTTCATGCCCATTTGTTCCTTGTATAAATAGGTTAATGTGCTTTGTCATCATGTTTGACCCACGTGGCCTGCTAGCATGACGTGGCATAATAATAAAGGTGAAACCAATAGTTCCATGAGGCGGAATAAACTGCTAAAAGCGAGGTTTAAAATAAGAAACACGATTCATAAACCTGTAGGACACTAAAAATGTGTTTCTGATCAAATGTTCCAGTGTACAAACCGCTCACATAATCAGTAAATTTAAATATAATCTGTCTGTTGGATGCTTCTAGATTGTACCTGAGATTTCCACCGCGAGGGCTTCCCTGTGACCACGCCCACAGCGACGTATCATGTGACGTATCCGTGCGTAAAGGACGTGTGGGCGGAGCGTGCGTGACACATCAAAACCATCCAAACTTAATGAAAACAACCCAGTCGCTACAAAGGACTGTCTTTCTCAGGGATCTGTTCAGTGTAGAAGTAAAACTCGACAGCGAATCGGTGTACTAGTCTGTTTTCATCTTTATCAACACCGTAGCCTTCAGTTTGAGGGGGAACAAGCCGAAGACGAGAGATAAACTGGTGAGTAGTTAAAGACCGACAGAGCTAAGGCAGGCTAGCTGGCTCCCTTGTCAGCCTTTGAACAGCTTTTGTCAAACGTTGTCCAAGAAAGCTTGTGGTAGTATCCCTTATTTTAGGAAATTTCAGGTAAAATGGTGAAAAATGCGTAAAATCATCTGTTTTGTCCAAATAATGTATTTTGGAACTAATTTGAAGCACCATAGCTATAGCCAAGCTAGCTTTTAGCTGTTCAAATTTGGTATAATGTAACTAGGTTTTGTTGTTCAATGTCCCTTTATGTGTTCAGACAGTCTGTCCAGGCTCTCATGGCTTTGTGGTGCCATGAGTACTGTGAGGGCTGTACCCTGTTATATAACTAAACTAATCTTTCACCGTTAGCATGGCCTGGCTAACGGGCTACCGCTGCTGTCTCGGCTAATAGATGACAGTCAGAATGAACGTGATTTTGCAAGTCATTTCCTAGTCCTTATCTGTGCTAAATACGAGTTTAATCTCACCCGTAGTAATAAAATATGCATTTACAAATAAGAAGGTAACGCTTTAGATAATATTGTTTGTAATCAATTACTTAATTATTGTCCTTTTTTCAGATCTTATTATCATCACAAAGAGTCTTTTACCATGGAGTTTCCTGACCTGGGGGAGCACTGCTCAGAAAAAACATGTAAACGTTTAGGTGAGTTCAGCTAAATGCCAAGTATAGGAATAATAAAGTTTAGTTGTTGGTTGTTTTTTTAAAATCTTACAGCTATTCTGTAATTTCTTGACAGATTTTCTTCCCATGAAATGTGATGCTTGTCAAGAAATCTTCTGTAAAGACCATATAACCTATGCGAACCATAAATGCACCTCATCCTACAAAAAGGTTTTGTTTTTTTTAGTTTATTTACCTTCTTTTTACTTTTCTTTTTTCTGGTGAGATACACAAAGGCTTATTTAAACCCATATAATTGTTTTTATCTTTGCCTGTAAATAAGTTTATTTTGTAATGCATAGTTTTGTGTCCTCTGTATCATGTAGGATATCCAGGTGCCCGTGTGTCCCTTGTGCAACATTCCCATTCCTGTAAAAAGGGGGGAGATGCCTGACATTAAAGTTGGTGAACATATTGACAGAGACTGCAAGTCAGATCCAGCACAAAGGAAAAGAAAGGCAAGCACGTTATTATTACTGCACTTGGTTCTCTATTAAAAGCTGTTTTGACCAATGAATTTCTCGTCTGTGAGATTTGTCATAAATTATGTCTTTTTATTTCGACTAGTGATTGCCAGTAATGCAAGTATTATAGTTCAGTGATATGCCTATTTGTCTTTCTGTTGGCTTTTTCAGATTTTTACAAACAAATGCTCTAAAGGTGGCTGTAAGCAGAAGGAAATGATGCGAGTGACATGTGACCAATGTCATTTAAATTACTGTCTTAAACACCGTAATCCATTAGACCATGATTGTAAGACGGATGGTAAACCTTTGTCCAAATCTGGGTGTGTAATCCACTGTATTTCCAAATTAAATTATTGTGTTTGCTGTTGTTAAGACTTGACATTTATTGTTTTTCTTGTTCAGACACGCTGCAGTAATGAGATCCCATGGTGCTTCCTCTACCTCAGCCTCTGGGTCGACTTCGTCCTCTTCTGGGACCTCTAGACCTGTATCTAACGGAGTGAGCACAAGTAATAGAAGCAGCACTTGTAGGTAAGCACTTTTAACTTGCATTGAACTTGTATAATTGTGGATCTGCTGCTTTAATCAACTTTATTTCTTACTTTTAGCACGGCTCAGCGAATCCCAACATCAGTTTCAGCACACAGCGTCATACCTCCTTCAGTGTCTTTCCAAGCTGGCCTGGTAAGGATTTGAGTTAAGACTTCGAGATGTTCTTGGTGATGAAAGTCTAAGTGGTGCCACTCATGTTGTGATTACAGACAGAAGAGCAGGCTTTACAAAGAGCCCTGGAGATGTCTCTAGCAGAGTCAAGACCGCCTGTCCAGCCCACTCTCAGGTAAGCACAGTGACACCACACTGGGCTAAATATATACTTTCATATGTACTCCCACTAAATGGTATAGTACATACGAAAGAAATACTACTTCAGTCCTACTGTAAACTGTTGCTCTCTTACAAGGTCCATATAAATCGGTTTATTGATTTGTGTGCTCACGCCTCCTGTTTGTTCTACTGCATTAATGCAGTGCTGCTCAGCTGCAGTATGAGAGGAGTCTGCAGCTACAACATTATTAACAAGAGGGTCTCGATGGAAGCTTATCTTTTAACTTTGTGTTTTTGTATGTTGTTTTTTAGGCATATTTAAAAGTATATGTAGAGTGTATGCGAACCTTTAAAACTGAAGCATTGTATATAATTTTTTTTCTTTTCTTTTTTTTTTTTTGTAATCAGAAAGTCCCACTGAGGTTACTAATCTTTTCCTAGGGAGTCCTGATAAGTACAGCAGCACAGTGCAGTCACATCATCAGAGCAACACAAACAAATATGCAACACATTAAATGCTAACCTAAAATGACTACAAAACATTGCTTCAATTTTAAAACATTGCTTCAATTTTAAAACCTTTCACTAATTTAAATGTAGTAAAATTATAGGCTGCTGGGCTTTGTCTACTGATATAGCAAAAATGAAACATATATAATATATATTAGTAAGAAAAATGTCAGATAAAACGTTTTGACTCTTAAGACTGAATAATATTTGTTTGTGTCTCGTAGCCCTCAGGAGCAGGAGGATCTGGCTCTAGCTCAGGCTCTCGCTGCCAGTGAAGAAGAATACCGGCGTCAGCAACAGAGACAACAGGTACCAGGAAAGATTAGCCGTCCGTAGCATGCTTTAACATGTAGGTACGCTGTTGTCATGGAAACGCTCACTCTTATCTACTCTTAATTGGTCAAACTCTTCTAACATGCCTTTGAGACCAATGAGTAACTTCTATATTTAATCAATGGATTCACAGGAAGTGCTTTTGTCCTAATAGACTTCAATTTGTTTCCAGGGTAGAGAGTCCAAACAGTCCAACTGCAGCCTTTCTTAGAGCCCAACCACCATTTTGTCCACCAGCTGTTCTGTAAGCCACAACAAACTGCACGCATGGAGATCACCTTCAAGCATCAAAGATTGTTTTAATAAAAAATGAAGATGTTATAAGCCTTTTACGATATAAGCACATATTTTCAAAAGTAATGATTTGCTTTGTACATATTTTATAAGCTGATCATGAACCCATTGTATTACCACATATGGATAATGAAATAAATTATTTAATGATTCACCCTGAAATCTATGTCAGTGCACGCATGTTTGATGATCCAATTACAAACGTGGGGAACTGTGGTTGAGAATATTACCATGAAGGCATTAGTTCAGGACTTCAGTGAATTCATACGTGTCCAATAACGATTACATTACAAAATCGGCTTGCAAATAAAGCTTCCATAACTCACTTGAGGGCATGTGGAGATAATCAGGAAATCATCCCTATAGTGGTTGCCTTAAGCATAGTTGAGTATAATGCTAATAATAAGTAAAAATGATAATAATAACAATCTAATAACACTATGGTATTGAGAGTTTTTCTAGGGAGAATAGGGATTATTTTGTAACATTCTGGTGAAAGGAAACATGCCATATTTCTTCTGGATGTTTTTCTGAACACATGGGTACTTTAGGCCGTAACCCAGCCCAAAACGAGCCAAAGAACAACTCGCTAGCCTCCAAAGCAGATTAGTAACCGATGAAGGATCTTCATATCAACTTATCAATATAGCAACCAAGTGTCACATACAAAAGCGGTTACATTAATAACAACACAAACAGTTACAAGAACAACAAAAGGTGTTAACCCTGAAAAAAAAACCATAAAATATTAGATAATTACAATATGTTAACTGTTACTGCATCAAATGGTTGTTACTCTTTCCAAAATGTCAATGTTTTGTACTACAGTTTTACAATTAATCAGACAATTACCACTTTGTGTCCAGCAGGGGGCAATAGAATAACGTTCAAGAAATTGTATTAATATTTTCTTTACAATATTTATATTTAGTAACTGTGTCTAAAAATATAAAGTTGGCCTACCATTTAGTGAATAGATGTTATTAAAGTCCATTTTGATCTGAGCCTCAAAGAGTTTTTAAAGGGATTGTGACCACTGCCCAAACTCATTGAACTTGAATGAACTCATTTTCATACTAATATTAACAGGTATCACTAGAGGTGAGTGGTGTGTTAAAAGACCTCCTCAACCTGCTGCAATTACCTGTGTCATTAAGGCCCTAATTATCAGGATTTAAAACCATGAATGGAGTTTGCTTGGTTTCAATCTTTATATATTTGTGATTCAGTGCACATGCATGGGCAAATGTCTGCAGTATTATCTGTATAATTGTGATGCATCTGCAAATTTCCATATGAATGAGAGATGTATTAAAAACTGCAAATGCGCTTTAGAAAGTATGGACTATTCTTCTCCTTATATTGAGGTATGGCATATCAAATAGTTCAAACATTTAATCAGACTTTGAGAAACTTATCCATGCATTTCTCTCCAGAAGGTTAGACTACTACTGTAATATCCTGCTCACTGGCCTCTCCAAAGGAGAGGTAAGACAGCTGCAGTACATCCAGAACGGTCCTGACTAGAAAAAGGAAGTGCGAGCACTTACGTCCTGTGCTCAGGTCTCTGGCTCCTGTGGCTCAGAGAATAGACTTTAAAGCAGCTCTGCTTGTAACAAGTCTCTTCATGGCTTAGCACCAAAATACATCTGATGCCATATGAACCATCTCACACTCTGAGGACTTCAGGGACCGGCCTCCTGCTGGTGCCCAGAGTCAGGACTAAACATGGGGAATCAGTGTTTCAGTTTTCTGCAGCTAAAACCTGGAACAGTCTTAATGAAAATGTGAGACTTTGACCATGTTTAAATCCAGGCTCAAAACAGTTCTGTTTAGCTGTGCATATGGCTGAAAGGTTTTTATTCTGCACTCTTCTGTTTTAATGTTAGTTTTATGATGATTATTTTGTTTTTATTTGGTGTATTAAGATTTCAGTGATTGACAGGCGGATTGGTGCAGCGTCTGCAGTGATGCGGTCACTATATCGGTCCGTTGTGGTGAAGAAGGAGCTGAGCCCAAAGGCGAAGCTCTCGATTTACCGGTCAATCTACGTTCCTACCCTCACCTATGGTCATGAGCTCTGGGTAATGACCGAAAGGACAAGATCGCGGATACAAGCGGCTGAAATGGGCTTCCTCCGCAGAGTGGCCGGGCGCACCCTTAGGGATAGGGTGAGGAGCTCGGTCACACGGGAGGAGCTCAGAGTAGAGCTGCTGCTCCTACACATTGAGAGGAACCAGTTGAGGTGGCTCGGGCATCTGCTCAGGATGCCTCCTGGACGCCTCCCTAGGGAGGTGTTCTGGGCATGTCCCACCGGGAGGAGGCCCCGGGGAAGACCCAGGACACGCTGGAGGGACTATGTCTCTCGGCTGGCCTGGGAACGCCTTGGGGTCCCACCGGAGGAGCTGGAGGACGTGTCCGGGGTGAGGGAAGTCTGGGAGTCCCTGCTTAGACTGCTGCCCCCGCGACCCGGCCCCGGATAAGCGGAACAAAATGGATGGATGGATGGATGGAGATTTCAGTGTCTTTCTAATTCTGTAAAATATTCAATTACTATATGTATGAATTGTGCTATAAACTTGCCTTGCTTTTCTGCTTGAGTTCAGGGGGTGGGCACAGGCATAATCTCAAACTCCCTCAGAGGCTCATGACAAACTTTTACAGCTGTGCCAGAGCGTGCTGACTTGTGTGGTTCTTCAGCTGCACTAAGGCAGAGAAGCAGGCACTCCTCAGGTTGGGGTGGTGAAAAGCACTAGACAAAAACATCCCTGGAAATGTGTTTTCTTTCATTCAAGGCAAGGCATGTTTATTTGTATAGCACAATTTGTACACAAAGTAATTCAAAGTGCTTAACAAAAAAAGGAAGACATTAAAATCACACAAATCAAAGCATAAATAATCACAAATAATCATCATAAAATTAACATTAAAACAGAAGAGTGCAGAATAAAAACCTTTCAGTCATATTGCACAACTAAACAGAACTGTTTTGAGCCTGGATTTAAATCTTCAGGAAGACTGTACCATGTTTAGTCCTGACTCTGGGCACCAGCAGGAGGCCTATCCCTGAAATCCTCAGAGTGTGAGATGGTTCATGTGGCTCTAACATGTGGGAGATGTTCTTTGGTGCTGGTCCATGAAGAGACTTGTCACAAACAGAGCTGCTTTAAAGTCTATTCTCTGAGCCACAGGAGCCAGAGACCTGAGCACAGGACACATGTGTGAAGTACTTCCTGGTTCTAGTCAGGACCCGAGCAGCAGTGTTCTGGATGTACTGTTCTGTCTTAAGGCTCGTTTGGAGAGGCCAGTGAGCAGGACGTTACAGTAGTCTAACCTACTGGAGACAAATGCAGGATAAGTCTCTCAAAGTCTGGTTTTGACAGTTTACCTTTGATTTTTGCAATGTTTTTTAGATGGTAAAAAGCTGCAGATGTTACTGATTTGATGTGGCTGTTAAAGTTCAAGTCTGAGTCCATTATTACCCCTAGATTTCTAGCCTGATTTGAAGATTTAAGAGAGAGAGACTGGAGGTGACTGTTGCCACTTTCTCTATGTTTCTGTGGGCCAAGGACAATGACTTCAGTCTCTGAGTTTAGCTGGAGAAAGTTGTTTTGCACCTGTGTTATCATTTATGCGTCTCCCTTGAACAACTGCAGGACCAGTCGCTCTCTTGGGAATAAGACAGGTCAAAAAAGACACAGAAATGATCAGACAGAGCAACATCCACCACATTGACATTTGAAATATTTACTCCTTTTGTAAAGAGCAGGTCCAGAGTGTGTCCTCTGTTGTGGGTGGGCTCGCTGACATACTGAGTCAGACCAAAGGTTTCTAGGACAGAACTGAGCTCTTAAGTGTTTCTGTTAAACACATTCTCCACATGTACATTAAAATCACCTGTAATGACTAAACCATCAAAGTCTGTGCATACGACTGAAAACATCTCAGTAAAATCATCAATAAAACTCAGACAGTGCTGGGGAGGTTTGTATATGACTAAGTAGAGTATGGAGGGGGATTGTTTTAGCTCCATTTTAAAGGAAACATACTCAAAAGATGAAAACACCCAAATGACAACCTGTGAGTAACTAAATTATCTCTAAAAAATGCACACACACCTCCACCCTTTTTGTTTACACATGTTTCAGATTCACATTTGAACTTGGGTGGAGTTGATTCCACTAGAATTGCATTGTGTTTTTGTCGAGCCATGTTTCGGTTAAAAACATAAAGTCAAGATTAAGAGAAGAGATAAAATCATGAATTAAAAATGACTTGTTACATAAAGATCTGACTTTGAACACAGCAAGTTTCAGATTAGTTTCAGTGGGGCTGGATGTTATCTTCTTACAGTGAATGTGAACTAAATTTCTCTGATGCTTTAAACAGTCCTTTTACATGGTGTAACTGTAGATATAACTCCATTCACACATGTCTGGGTAACTCTTTATTATTAGTCTACGTCTCCAAAGCTCAAAATGCTCTGTTCTACCTTGTGATGTCATGAAGCAGTAGTTTTCAAGTTAACCTATGTACCTATGTTTACATTCTAGTATTTGCACTTTATGAATTCTAGTATTTGCGCTAACCAGGCTTATTGTTTAACACTAAATGTAATTTCATTGTTACTTGTGACAATGACAATTCTTTGAATTTTTGCATCTACATAGAGGTGTAGTTTAAGTTTTTTGCAAGAGAAACCAGTTTACAATTCAGGTTAGGATTAATCGAGAAATGAAATGTGTTTGGTCTCCTAGTTAAAGGTGCACTATGAAACTTTTCTGTTGTAGGGCCACCTGCATATCTCCTTGCCTGGAATGATCCACAGTATTGAGACAATCAGGAGACCCCATGAGGTCAAGTTACAGGACGTGATCTGCGGAGAGGTGACACTGCTAGGTCACAATAATTACTATATCGACTTATTATTTAGTATATTATAAACGTAGCGAGAATTTTTGGGTGTAAGTATTTTTGTGTTTTTTCTTTGTAAAAGTGGAAAATGTTTGGTCATTTTACTTGCAATATGCTAAGATGTGAGCTGTAGAAGGCTGTATTTTGAAGCAGAATTACGCAAAACAGCAACAAATTGCATTATAAGTGTTGCATTCTGCTATTCATTTATACAGCTCAACAATATTTAAAAGTACTGCACATATAGAACACTTTTTGTGAATACTTTTGCTTTATGGTTTGTTTCAATATTATCATTTATATATTGATTTCAGCAGAAAGAAAGATTTTTTTGAGACCTTTTCAAAACCCTAAATTGTAAAACCCCAAATTTTACACAAAAGATCAGTCTCCATTGTGTCCTACTTAAGATGTTGCTTTTATTCTCACATTTTAAACAGTTTTATCCCAAGTGTTCCAGTTAGCTCCTGCTGCTCCTGTTCCTGTGGAGCTATGACTCATAATAACGCAGTATAAAAAACACATACGATCAAAGGGCGAATGAGGCTAAGCTTTGAGTGCTCTCGAGTTAGTAGCTTGGATGACGCTTCCATATGCTTCTGTATAAGCTTTATTAAATACAAATAGAAAGTTGGTAAGTGTAGCAATATGTATGACACTAACAAGCTTGTGCACATGATACAGAAGGTGAAGAGTCAATTAGACACGTTTACAAGAACAGATGGCAGACAGGGATGGAGATTATCTTAAAATGTCATCTGTAATCAGGAGAACAAATGCATAAACATGCATTACAATGTTGTCAGGACTTAAACTTTAAATATCACCAGCCAGTAAGGGTCAAGTGAGTTACTATAGTGGATACCTTCACTCTATTGTATAGTCTTAGTATTTTTCTTTCATTTCACATCGCACATTTTCAGTGGTGGAAGTAAAAGTACAGATATAAATATAAAAATCACTTCTTGTATCTGTAACCACAACCACTTTATTGTAGAAGTGTCCATTTATGTATATATTGGTAAGTATTTCACTGTAATTTCAGAGTACTTCAAAGCAAACCTATTCTGCAAAATTGACTTTTCAAAGCTCTTAACTGTATTATAGTGGATTTCTCTTCTCATTTAAGCTCTCCAAGTTGTTTTTGGACTGATTTGTGCATGTTCTTTAATTGGTTATTTTCAAGACGCCATATTGCCGATCAATCCCCATTTTCACCACACCCACTGCCCTGTACTTACTGCATTCTCTAATTATTATTTTCTTAAACATTTATATTCGAGGATTCAGCAGTGTCATGTAGTCATTTTGGTACAAATGAAAAAAATATCTGCTACTCGCTAGTGTGATGTGCAGCTGTCCATAGGAGGAGCCGACAGCTACACGGCTCTTTGCTGTGATGACGTTTACAGTGATGTCAGCTCCCATTGGACGTCGCAGTTTTCTAACGGATTTGTTTCTTTTATTAAATTGTTTTGGATTAATATTGCGATTTAAAATGTGCAAATCATAACATAATGATGCACGGGTGTCATAGATTATAACTATAGAGCAGATACAAGCACAATAGGTCTTCTTTAAGTCAGATGCTAAATCCTGTGTAGGTTTTAAATTCCACTTGGATAAATTATGTTTTTATGCTGTTTTATAAGTGGAGGAAGGGATTACAGAAAATTATTATATGGATACTGCAGCTACTTCACTAAGTGGGTTGTCACTTTCATAAACCAAGATACAAAAGAGAATTGTCCCTGTGCTTTTTTGTTAAAGGTCAGTCATGTGAAAAGAGCAGCCACTTTTACAGGAAAGGTGGCAAAAAAAAAAAATAAGACTTGATGGGTTCTGGGAATTATTATAGAGTAATGATAGATTGTGTGTTAAATATAGGCTGTGAAGTGCTCTATATGTTACTTCCAGGTAAATTGGCTTTTTGTGAATAGGTTTTTTTTCCAAGGCTAAAATGTTTGTTATTGTGTCCATAGAAGTATGTTGTTGGAACCAATGGATTTTTTTTTTTTCATTCCTGCTCACGGTGTAACAACATGTAGTCAACATGTTCTTTTATTCAATACATTATAATACATGGAAGGGCAAGAGAAAATGAAAGATTCCTGTAAATGAATGAGTGTGTTTGAATAGGGTGAGATATTTATTTTAAAAAAATATAGTAAACTTATCTATATTTCAGTTTACATCACACAGTTATGACTATAGGCAGCGTCTGTATAATATAGCTGAAGACAGAAGAAATTTCAAAATGATATCTTTATTTTTCCTATTCACCTGCAGTCTCACCTTAAACACTTGTATGAATGATCTAAAATCATAATACATATTTCTAATACATTTTCAATCTGAGGTTTATCGCCTCTATAGTAAAAGAAAAATTTAAATCTGTTTACTGGACAAAAAGTTATAGGTGTGAAGACGTTTTGCGGCAGACTGGGTCTTGAGAAGCTCCATAGCAAGAGCAGCTCAGGACCCCAATGTGCCGTACATCTCCATCTCAAAGTCACTAACAACTTCATTGAAGACAGTGAGCTAAAGATCTAAGTCAATGAAAAGAAATGGTTTGAGAGGGGAGTTAAAGAAGTATTTTTTGTTAGGAAAGACAATCTTCCTTTTTGAATAGGAGTGGGGGCCTTAGACATCATCTAGCTCCTATTTATAACAAAACAAGGAAAACAAGAGTGAGAACCAGTATGCTAACAGGTGTGAGAGCACTCATTAAGGGCTTGAATTATTAAAGTGAGTCAGACACAGTTCAGACTTAGTGTAGCTCATTAGACCTAGCTAACAAACAGAAACGGTAAACAATAGGTGTGTTATGTTCAATGTAGTTAGCTCCTCTCTTCAGATAGATATAAGGCAGTGTCCACCTGTAATCTGACCAGAACTGAAGAAAGGGCTTGGATGAGCAATGAAACACTCCTACAACTTTTTGTCCAGTTGACAGATTTGAATAGCTGAACGACTGAGCGATTACACAGACATTAACCGCATTTCCACACAATGTAATAAATTCCACATAACATGAGCCACAGCAACCCTTTGTAAACATGCTCATTGTGATGATGCCAGACCTATTAGACATGATTGCAAATTGTATTTTTCAATTTCCACAGGAATAACACCCCGCTTTTGTTGGCAACATCTCCACAGGGGTTGTTGCCATAGTGACAGAGGTGTGCAGGGCCCGGCTGGAGACTCCTGAACCTCAACCTGAGAAGCAAAAACACAATTTTTTCAAAAAGAGTCTCCATTTCCTCAGACTAAGTGTCATCACAGCAGGGAAGAGAAGAGTCAATACTTGTCAAAGCACTGGATTTCAATATGTCTTCTCTGACCCACATTTAAGAGGGACATGTTATGTAAAATGGACTTCATGAGGTTTTAGTTATATATGTTACAACAGAGTTTCTTCAACATTAGTTTTAATCAAAGTTCAAACATTTAACAAGTAAAATCCTGCTTGCTGTAGTGATGCTATTATGAAGAGCCTATCAGGAAGTCAGTGGACCCGATTCTACTACGAAGCCTTTTTACATATCATCAATATTTATGTATGAGTTTATTTATGAATTTATTTATTTACTTAAATGTAACACCAAACCACTGCCCCCCGTGTGGGATTGTGCAACGTGTGAACCATTGCCATAGCAACAAAAAGAGCTACATCAAAGAGAGTCCAGATGGCACACATTTGGACACCGCAAAACACCTGAGTTTGCTCTGGCAACTAAATGGGTTTAGAAGAATTTTTAAGTGTTTGTGCACACTGTTTTAAGTAAGAGTGTGAAATAGGCAAAGGGAATAGTGCATTATAAACCTAAAAGAAAAGCTTTGGGTATCTAATGGAGGTGGAGGAGTGTACTGAATTATATACTCAAAACAAAAACATTAAATCGTATTGTGTTTGCAGTGGCCCAGAATAATACTAATATTTTTGTCTAAATTAGCGGCATGTGACTGGCTGTCAATCCTCACAGAAAGTTTATTAAGATGATAAGCCAATTTTCCAGAATAAAAAAACTTTATCCCACTCCAGATGGTTTGGCATCAAAACACAGGGGTAAAAAAATGTATAAAAATAATCCACTCTCTTTGCTTTGGCTTAAACAATAAAAATTCATGTCCAGGTGTTCAGACGGAGCTACCATAAACATATTTGTAGTATAAAGGGTACTTTAAAATAAAGTACCTACAATTGTTGAATAAGCTTTACAACTTCACAAAAGTGGAAATTCACTCTAGAAAAGTGGAACCACTACAAGCCCGGGGTGAGAACTTTGGTGCAGAAAAAACTGAAAGGATGAGTGTGGTTAAGTGTGTACAAGTGTGAGTGCGTGGCCATTCTGAATAAAAGTCTCAGTCACTGCAATGATAGAGCTAATTATCAAACGCAAACATGGACAAAAATTGTGGTAGAGCATAGCAGAATGTTGAGAGAGCTGCTCTAAAGCTATGCACAAAAAAATGTTCTCGAAAGCCAGGATGAGCATGTACATAACATGTTAAACACCTTGTAACAACTGATAATGTAACAACAGCCAATTGCGTAATAATCTTTTGACCAAGTTTAAATGTAAAATGCCCATAATGTAATAACAGGCCAATAATGTCATAACTATGGTGAGCCAGTAACATAATTTAAACTAGGTCTATAACAGGACTATTCTAGGTCTAATCTAGGGCTAAACCAGGTCTAAAAATGGACAACATAATTTCCACCGTAGATCGAAACAAGAATGAAGGACAAAAAGTGGATAAAATTCACTCTAAATCAGGCAAAACTACAAACTGAAGAGCTGTCCAAGTACTACCCAGGAGCTCATATACCACTGTGTGTGTACCACAGTTTGAGAAACACTATAATAAGTTATTACATTATTTTCTGGTTCTCTGATAATGTAGCAAATACTGTAATCATTATTGTTAAGATGTTATTATATTATTGGCTCACCATAGTTAAGGCATTATGTCACATCTATCACATCACTAACTGACATTAATCTTTACTAATTTAAAAACAACAATGAGTTGTCACATAACGTTACAGCAAAGACTGAATAGCCTGGATCAGAACTGGAATTGTTTGGCTACACAGAGCAAAATGAACTGGACATGGGAAATGAAATAGACCCTGATAACCGTTTTTTCTCTTCTATAAATGTAGATAGCAAATATTACACAGCACATGAATTTGAACACTCTATTAAATCAGATGACAAACTCAATTATACACTTCAATAGTAGAAGTATGTATGCAAACTTGTCTTCCATTAAAAAATACTTACTGCAGTTTACTGTTCCATTCAGTGTAATTGCAGTATCAGAAACCTGGTTCCAGGAGGAGAAGGGAATGGACTTAACACTGATGGTTATAAACTCAATTATGTCAACAGAATTAACAGATCAGGGGGGGAGTTGCTATATATGTGCGTAAGGAATTGAAGTTTAAAGTAATTGATAATTTGTCAGTTGTAGTTGAGGACATCTTAGAGTGTGTATCAGTTGAGATTTGTAACTTAGCGACAAAAAATGCTTTAATCAGCTGTATATATCGATCTCCTGGCACAAATGTTGAAGTATTTAATGACTGGATAGAAAAAATGTTCTCTATGAGCAATAACAAAACAATTTACATATGCGGAGATTAAAATATCGATCTATTAAATCCTGCTAAACATAAATTGACACACGACTTTCTTAACTAAATGTATAGCCTGAGCTTATACCCAGCTGAATTACAAATCACAGTGTTACCCTAATATTTTTACTAACAATGTGAACAATAATATTAGTGGTCTAATGATCTGCGATATAACAGATCACTTACCAGTATTCCTCTGTTGTGGCGAAAAAGTTAACAAGATTGACAATGTGGATAATTCTACATATAGAAGAATGCGTTCCGATGACACTGTCAGATTACTGAATGATGACCTTAATTATCAGGATTGGAGATCAGTATATTTGGAGAACAACGTTGATAGAGCCTACAATAATTTTTTAGATATATTTCTGTCATCATACAATAAACATTGTTCAACAATGTAGAACTAAAAAGAGAAAACCAAATTGTCCTTGGTTAACAACAGGGCTACAGAATGCTTGTAAAAAGAAAAATTATCTTTATAGACAATTTTTAAAATGAAAACAGGATTCAGAAAGAAGGTACAAATTATATAAGAATCAGTTGACAGAATCAGTAGAAAATTGTATTATAATAAATTGCTCTAAAATAATAAAAATAATGTAAAAAAAATGTGGGGTATATTGAATAGTGTAATCAAAGAAGGTTCTAATAAGCATTCGTACCCTGATTATTTTGTTGATGAGAATGTTGTGATAGATGACATGCCCAGCATTGTTAATAACGTTAATGATTTCTTTGTAAAAATAGGTCCCGAACTTGCGAAAAAAAATTCCAGAAACAACCTCCACAATACAAGTTGAAACACTTATCAGAAGTCATCTAAATACATTTTTTCTTTCTCCTGCAACTGAACTTGAAATTATAACAATTGTAAATGAATTTCAAAACAAAATGTCAACTGATTTTTATGATATTGATATGACTATGGATAAAAAAAGTTATTAATGGCATTAGTAAACTACTGACATATATTTTCAATCTATCATTTCTAATGGGATCATTCCCAGACAATATGAACATTGCCAAAGTAATTCCACTCTACAAAAATTGAGATGGACGTTTATTCACTAATTATAGACCAGTGTCTTTACTTCCTCAATTTTCAAAAATTCTCGAAAAATTATACAATAACAGATTGGAATCATTTTTAGATAAATATGACATAATCAGTGAGAGTCAGTATGGGTTTAGAACAAAAAGATCAACATCAATGGCACTTATGGACGCTGTTGAGGAGATAACCAATGCACTAGATAACAAAAAGTATGTTGTGGGGGTTTTCATTGATCTAAAGAAAGCTTTTGACACTCTAAACCACTCAATACTACTCCAAAAACTTAAACTGTATGGCATAAGGGGCATTGCACTAAATTGGATTGATAGTTACCTGACTGGAAGACAACAGTTTGTGAAAATAAATGGATACACTTCCAGATTTATGAGTTCTAATTGTGGAGTGCTGCAAGGCTCAATTTTGGGACCTAAATTATTTAATTTGTATATAAATGACATATTTAAAACATCTAACATATTAAAAATATCCAGTGACAATTATAAAAAACGTATTACAACGATGAACACAGAGTTAAGTAAAATTAAATTATGGATGGATTCCAATAAGTTATCCCTAAATTTAAAAAAGACAAAAGCTATGTTCTTTGGTCATTATAAAAGAAATTCATAACTTTCAATACTTGTTGATGGGGTTAAAATTGAGTGGGTTTCTAATATTAAATTTTTAGGTATAATGATTGTTGAAAAGCTGAGCTGGAAACCACACATCAGATACATACAATCCAAGGTCTCAAAAAGTGTTGCTGTAATCAATAAAGGGAAATACATTTTCAATCAAAAGGCTCTTTACATACTGTACTGCTCACTCATACTTCCATATCTGACATATTGTATTGAAATTTGGGGCAACAACTACCAAACGTTACTTCTTCCCCTTTTCAAATTGCAAAAACGTGCTGTGAGAATCGTGCACAAGGTTGGTTACCTGGACCATACAAACAATCTGTTTTACAAATCAAAATTATTAAATTTTTTTGATCTGGTAAAATTCTATACTGCTTTGGTTTTGTATAAAGCAAACAAAACTATGCTGCCATTAAATATCCAAAAACTGCAGCACACAGGACATACACTATGGGGTAAATTTAAAACCAGTCAGTGAAATCAGTGAGAACCACCAGGAAAAGCATGTGTGTGCGTGTGTGTGTATGTGTGTGTGTGTGTGTGTGTATATGTGTGTGGGGTCAGTCTGTGGAATGGGTTGGGAGATAACCTGAAGCAGTGCCCAAATATTTACAGGTTTAAAAGGAATTATAATTTTTTTTTGCTTTTGTTGTATAAGTGTGTATATATATATATATATATATATATATATATATATATATATATATATATATATATATATATATATATATATATATATATATATATATATATATATATATATATATATATATATATATATATATATATTTGTTAAGCTCCGGGATCAATGTACAAAAGTAGCCACATAATTTTTGAAGTTATGATATGATCAGGGGTGGGTTAATATAAGTGTTTCTTCTTCCCACTCCTTTTCGAGAGATGTGCTTTTCTTTTGTTTACAATGTACATGTAGTAAACATGATTATTCTTTTCTCTTGGCACTAACTCGAAATAAACCAATCAATCAATTATTGGCCTGTTATTACATTATGGGCTTATTACATTTAAACTTGGCCAAAATTATTACGTTATTGGCTGGAGCTCAACAGTGACAGCCTGCTCCAGTGCCAGAAGTAAATTTTTCATAATTTTTTTCCAGTAGACTTTTGTAAAAATTCAAATATTAAGAGTTCAAAGCCATCACTGAGGCTAACCAGCTGAGCAAGCTTTCAAACTTTTAATATTATTTATTTTCCCAAAGTCTATGGGAAAAATGAATGCGAAATGTAGGTCCAAAACAAGGAGGATGGGTGGTCACTGTTGAGCTCCATCACGTTATCGGTTGCTACACACCTACTTCCTTCCTTCTTTCCTTCTTTCCTTCTCACCCTTTAAAGTTCATGGTAGATCATTTCAGAAGTAGGCTGCACATTCACATTCTAAAATGTCATATTAACCATAAACTAGGTCAACAAATCTGTAATCTGAAGGTCCACCGTACAATTCTGACCTGTCCTCCAGTTCAAACGGTTGCCAGAATGTTGTGACGTCACATGAACCCATCCCATACTAATTAACTCCAACTGAACTGCATGACTCCTCACTCACCAATTTTCCATTTGCCTCCTCAGTGATGGCGATAATTGAGAGACGCCATCACAGCTTGTTATTTCGACTGCCAGGATGAGCTACCAGATTGGTAACACTCAATGTTTTCAAGTGTATTCGGCCCAGATATGCCACGAAAACATCAAATAAAGAAGAGAAAAAGAAGAAATAGGTTAAACGACAAATATTATGCAGTATTTGTTTTGCGATTGGTCTTTAAACAAGCTCTTGAGTACCTTTGCTTTGGCTGTCATGTTTTGGCTAATTAAAGAACATGCATCATTTCCTAGCTTCAGTTCTACCCATAGTGCAATTGGGCACAGCTCACCATTTATTGGCAGCAGAGGAAATCACCAAAAATGAAACTATGTGATGAGGAACATGCCCAGATACGCAACTGTAAACAGCTGTAAAGAATGTGAATGTGAAAAATGCTTTGAACGAATCTGGTGATGATTTATAAACCTATCTATGACACAACAATCCTGGAAAAATTCAAATGATGTATTTCTGAGGTTCAGAAGCAAAGAATTTACTGATTACTGAAACAAGCATGACTTGAGATCAAAGCAACTCCAGGTTATTTGCGTTTCTAGCACAGCTTCTTCAGATATAATATAGTTTTTCTCATTACATTTTGTGCATTATTTCACACTTTGTCCTTGAAATTACATTAAATTGAAATCATAAATCAGATGTTACGTCCCGACAGTTACGTTTGAAGTTACTTAAAGCTTCTTGGTCCATTATTTTGTACTTCTACTTCAGTATTATCATTTTGAAGTGTAAGTTAGTTTTATTTGAGTATAATTTTTGTCTTCTATACGTGGTTAAAAGCTCAGAAAAGTCAATTTTCTATTGTATTTGTCCTGTTTTGCTGGACTGTACAATAGGCTATAGCTGAGTGAGTGTGCAGCTAGTCTGAGCCTCATCTGGTAATGACATCAGACACGTGCCTTTTGTGTCGCTTCACTGAAAACACTTGAGCTAAAGTGCCAGTGTATAGATCCTCTGGAAAGAACAGGAGGATGTATCCAAATGGACCACAAGTGTCTGGTCATGTTGCTGCAATAAACTGACACAATCTATGCAGTACTGTGTGCAATGTTCCCAACTGCGAGTGGTTCTGCACATTCAAATTTATTATGAATGCTGCCAGGTCTATGGAGATGAGGGTGCTAAAGAAGAGAGAAAATAGCAAGGAATCAAATTTGCATACATTATTATCTGGCAACACTATGCATAAAAATGTACACAGTCTCACACCAAAATGTTAACACTCCATTTTGGGCACATTACTATTCAGTTCAATTCAAGTTTATTTACATATAGCACATTTAAAACCACTTCAGCTGACCAAAGTGCTTCACAGAAAAGTCAGCAAATAATAAATATATTAACCAATCTGTAAACTTTGAATGAAAAACTGAGAACTCAACCAGTTAACCAATTTCTTTTTCAATTATTTTACAACACAATATTCATGAGAGACAGCCTTGTGCCAAATGAAGCTCCATTCTGCCAATAAACAAAACTCACAGAAGCAAAACTATCACTCTAATCCACACAACATTATATATTAAATTCAGGATTTGTGTTTGAAGGAAAAATGTCCCTACAGTGTTGCCTTTTCACATTGTTCTTGTTGAGTGATGTGATTTGCCTGGGGAAATCAGCTGAGGATGTCGAAGATCTACGTCTTGTTCACTTCCATCTGGATTCATTCATTTGTTTGTGAGAGGGGGACACAGGTGAACATCAAACCAAGAATAATCAAATTTGTAAGAAATGGTTATGGCACAGCGGATCTCCCAGGTCACATTAAATGAATAACACAAGATAATAAAAAGTGAAGTGGTGTCATATTTTATTTTGATAGATTTGTTTTTTAGACCAAGGTTTATTTTATTTTCATACCTGACAGTTTTGACTGCTCACCAGTGCTCTTCCTCAGAGTGGTCACATGATGTTGTTGTGACGTGTCCTGTCAGCTGATTTAAACAGGTTTTGGCGCTGTCTTTTTACCAGTGGAGGCAGGAAGAAGCCAGACTCCAGATAGCGCTGTCGTTTTGCTTTCACAGGCAGGACGACCTTTTTAAATCATCTGACCAGACACGTCACAGCAACATCCCATAACCATTTTGAGGATGACCCATAGACTGTATGTATAAATGGACATAGCTAACCTGCAAACTGCCACGCTCCAAATAAGAAGTGATCATGGGCTTCTGACTCCAGCTTACTTTACACTGAAATACTGTTACCCCTCTCTCTGTAACTGCTGCTGTCAGACTCATCATTTTGGTCTTGGACGTTACACTCCCTTAGTCCACTACTTTATATAGTCTATGGGAAGATCGCTAGCGAGCAGTCGAAACTGGCAGGTATGAAAACAAACTAAACCATGGGCTGAAAGAAGAATCTATTAAAAATATATTAACGTAAGACCAGATAAACCTGACTGAACTGTCATATATTTCTTATCTATCCAATCATCTAACTTTTCCGGTGGAGGGCCAGCAATCTGCTTGTTTCATCTAATATCCTCCTGTTGTAAGAAAATATCCTATCTTGTATTTATTCAATTACAAGGGTTTTATTGCTCAAAAAATACCTGCGTTCTTTCTGTAAGCAGGGTCCCCTCTTTACAGATCTGATCTGCAACTAGGCCTGGTGGCGTTACCTGCTAGGCTCCATGGAGGTACATAGGGTTGAAGCCATACTGTGGAGTATACTAGACAAAGAAGTAGCACCTCTGATGAGACAAGCAGGTGACAAGCCCGTCTTTTCTTTTTAGAGTGCTGACTGGCACACTGGTTTTACAAGATTAAAGAGCCCATATTACACTATTCTCTGATCTATGTTATAATATTTCCTCACAAACATACCTGGAGTCGTGTTTTGTTTCATTCATACATGTTTAACACAAAACTCCTTCATATGTAGGCAGTGTTCTTCTCTACATACTGCTTGTCCAGGTTCTAGCTTCCATTTGTCACCACAGGATTTGCATGTCTTGAATAGAAATATATAGTTAGTTGCATACCTCCTATTTCCCTTTGCCTCTGTATATGGCCCACTTAATCATATGCAACCCTCAACAGAGATAAATATGTGCTATAAATGCCACATCCCATAATTAATTTCACTGCTGCATAATGCCCATTTTATAGTATAATTGATAAAATATATATATATATATATATACATGTTCCTTATGTTCCATGAATATGCAAGTACATATGTTGTTCTAGCTGGGACATTTCGAAGAAAATGATGTGTGAAACATCTCTGATTGGTAACCATTGACTGTCTGGTCCACTCATCTAATGGTGTGGATGAACACCGCAGCACTGCAAGGTCAAGACATGTGGTCACTTGTCAACAAAAACAAACTGATGCACCAGCTTTTGGAAAACACGGTGGAATTATGCAGTTTCATTTACCAAACAAAAACGATATGTTGTTAATATTATAATTTCTATGCTGGCATTATTATTATTATTATTATTATTATTATTATTATTATTATTATTATTATTATTATTATTATTATTATTATTATTATTATTATTATTATTACTATTATATACTGCTTTTTTATTTTAGTTTTTTTTGCAGACAAGAGACAAAACAAAAAATATAATACAATACAATAAAACACAGGACACACATGACAACAACAGAAACAAACACACACACACACACACACACACATATACATGTGTATATATATATATATATATATATATATATATATATATATATATATAAACAAAAAAATAAAATAAAAATAAAGGCTGTTTTTGGAGAAAAGGGGCAGGGGTGCAGTTTATTCATATTTTTTTTAAGTAAAACTGCTCTTATAGCCACAAAAGCTCCATAACAAATAACAAAAGTGCTGCCGTCATTCATACTATTCTTCTGAAATGTGCGTTTTCTGTATGTCTTTGAAACAGACCTTGGCTTTGTTCCAAAAAAATGTGATGTTTTATTTGGCATTTAACAGACATTGATTTCCTCTTGTGTTTGCCAAAAGCTATACTTCTGTGCAGGCTGCAGCTTCCTGTGGGTTTTGGGTCTGAAACAGCAGCAGTTGCCAAGAATCAGTTCAGCTCCCTGCTTTAAGTTAATATGTAATTCATCAAACACAAACAGCGCTGTCTCCCCACAAATGTATGAACTGTCTGTGGTCTGCTACATAACACTAGATAACTGCTGCATTAAAGATGCACCATGGAACTTTTCATGTAAATGGTATGCCACCTGCTTGGAGATTTCTTGCCTTTCCTCGAGTGTTCAGTGGTGCAGGATTAAAGTTATTTATGTCCATAGAGACAAGCAGGTGATTCCACCAGGCCAAGTTTTTTTTTTTTTTTTTGCAATATTAATGCCATTTTCACCTCAAAAACTGAACACACTTTTCTTGCCAAAAGACACAAAGGCAGTACACAGTTTCAACTAAACTAGTTCAGCTTCACTGGAGTCACTGCCAACCCATATTAGAAATGGATTTGAAATGTCGCTCGTTGAGTTTTATTAGGCCTTCTTCAGTGTTTTGGTGGATTTGTCTGAAACTTGTGAGATCAAGTTGCATGTGTACCTTTTCTGATTGGCGGACCATGTTTCCATGTAAATGTTATTGATATGCCTGGAGTGTTCCACAAAATTTGACTTGGTGGCGTTTCCCACTTGTCTCTATGGGGACGTCATACTGTGGAACATTCAAGGCTAAGTAGGTACGGTGAAAAGCAGAAAAGTTACACAGTGCATCTTTAATGATATATATTTGATAACAAAATAAAACAGGGCCACAAACCACCATATTGGAGATTGTGTATTTCTTTGTTAATTATAATTATAATAACAATTAATTATAGTTATTTTGTCAACGCACTTAATCAAACCATCTGGTGTTTTGATTATGTGTAGAAGCACCATCCCAGGCAAATTAATGCAATCAGTTATATTAGTCAGGCCCTGTTAGTAGAAGTAATCTCTCTGACAAAGGCAAACACTATAGTCCACACTGACCCTCCCATGTGGTCATCCCTTTAATAAAGACACTCAGTCATGGCTGCCAATACTGTGGATGAAGCGATAGCAAACATTAGACCATGAGACCTTGGAAAAGTCAGTGTATAGGACCATGCATAGGAAAAAGATGCCTTTGTAATTTAAAGCAGAAAATCTAAAGCAGAAATAATGGATGCAAAAGGATGTGCTTCAAATAACTCTCATTTATTTCATTACTGTCCAAATGAATGACAAGCATGACAGCTCTGAAGCTATCGAAGGAGCACAGACCGCAATTACATCTACCACTTTTTATAGGTGATGTGATCAATAATAGTCCGCTGTTAGATTGTGTGAATTCTGTTTGACATCTGCCTTATAACCCATGCTAAATTAACATGTCAATCATCACATACTTTGATAGAAAAATTCCCTATGTAACTTTTCTTTTGGAGCATTCACCACCTGCTTATTTCCATGCAGTTGTTACATTGTCTGAAATGTTGCACAGTATAGCATTAAATGTTGTTTATATTGTTTATATAAGTGTTTATATTGCCACCTAAATACCTTGATATCATGTCTTCTAACTGTGAGCGGGGTCGCCTCTCCACAGACTGTACTTGTAACTTGGCCTGGTCGTGCTACCTGCTTGTTTACATCGAGGTAGATATGTTTAATACTGTACAATGGAACATTCTAAGGTTAAGCAATAATATCTCCATAGAGACAAACAGGGGGCATACCCCTTTACCTAGCCTCTCAATGAAAGTTATTAGATATTTTTGGTTTGACATATTATGTAGTCTAAACTAGTCATAAACATCTGATTTTCCAACCTTCAGTTCTATTAATCTTATTCTGTCTCACCCACTTTACCTCTAAATGCTACTGAACTGATTAAGTGATAATCCCATTCATTTCAATGGAGAATTTGAGAAAGGTTTTGCAGCTAAAATATAATATAAAGTAGGCTGATTTATGTGCAGTGTTCTATGTTCATATGACCCGACACTTCAACACAGCACTGATTCTCTGGGAGGCTTTTAAATGGCTCTGTATTCCCAATAGAACTTATTTGCTCGCAGCTCTATGCAAACTAATACAACCCAAATGACGATGGAGGCCCCCACGGCAACTCCCGGAATAAGGTGAATATAGTTCATAATCAACGAAGTACAAGTTAATCCATGTTCTAAATTTAGCATTGCCTCCCTTCACTGTGTGGGTTGCTGGCCTGTCTCCCATCAGGTGTTTGGCTAGAGGCTATGTCAGACGCTCGTCGACATGAACAGATGAAAGAAGCTGTAGCCACAAGCAATGCTCCTGTGATTTCCACAAAGTGTACGTGAACAAGACCAGATTTACAGTGTGATGCTCTCCTCTGACAGACTGGTGACTTCTGTGTGTTTCTGTTCCTACATCTCACAAATGACTGTATTATGTAAATGGTATGAAAACTCACTGTGAGGAGTCTATATGACTTACATTATGCAATTATGTACTAGTAGTATGGATGTAACAAGGTCCAAATACCACAGTACAATAGTTGTACGACATAATCGTGGATATGCTACTTTTTTCTTTCTGAATGCCTTGACAAGCCAGCTAGTGCTGTTCTGTAATGTTCCAAATAGTTAAGATATAACAGAAAATAACAGTTATGTCTTGATGTTGTCTGAACTCAAATGGAGAAAAGGATCATGGTTGTTCCCTTTTCCCCTATTGTGAAAATCCATGACATTATTTTGAGACTTTTGCCCATATGATATCGTAAAATTTCTGTTATTGTTACATCATATTATAATGTTCTTTTCTCATTCTGTTATTCTGCATGTTTTGTCAATCTCCAGAGATCTAGCCACATCACACAAGTCATTCTCTGTGAAGTCTCTAGTCTATTTTTGATTTCACATGTCAAATTTGTGGCCCATGCAAGAAATCGTGCAAGGTTCACAATGCCAGAGTTTTATTACCAGAAATACCAACAACAATTTGTTGTGTGTAAAGAACAGGTACTACAACAAAAAGCCTCAAATTTAATGTTATAATTTCAGAAAATCCGAATAGTTTTAACACTATCATTTTATTTATTAATTTTTTTTGTTAAGAGTTGTGTACAACTTTATGTCAGCCTGTGTTTTATGAGAATAGTAATTTCAGAGATAGCCTACATATTAAACATACACCAGGACTAATCTTGTGCATTTTCACAATTCAACAGCAGTAAACTCGACCTTTTTTACCTGCCCCACAGCTCTATTTTAAACTCTGAGGTATTTTCAAATGTCAAGTCGAAGCCAACTATCACACTTTATGGTAAATAGTCAGTGGTCATGTTTTTTGTCGTAACGGTGCGGGTTAGGACCAAAGTATGCGGACTCAGGAGGGCAGCAACAAACAGGCATCATGACATTTTTATATAGCCATTTTCCACTTTCAAGGCACTCAAAGAGCTTACAATAAGGAACCACACACTCAAGGCACTCAAAGAGCTTTACAATAAGAAACCACACACCACGGGGGGCAACATGAGTTAAAAGTCTTGCCAAGGACACAACAGCAGGAGTCATCTGTGGGAGCTGAAATCACACTGCCAACCTGTAGATCAGTGGATCTTAATGCTCTACCAAGGCATACATGTTAAGAGCAGGATTTGAACCACCAGCCTTCTGATTATTTGACAAACACTCTACCAACTGTCCTATGATCACAGATTTATGGTGCGGTCATTCACCACTGTATTTTCAAGGATACGGTATACTCATTTTCACTTATCGGCTTGTACATTTCTCAACAACACACAAGGCCACATGTGGACAATCAGGTGCTTCATCTTCTTTGGTTTCCATGGCGACCACATGTTAATGGCGTGCGGCATTTGGTGCAAAGTAATAACACGCACTTACTCAACCCTACAGGACAGCTCATAGCGACGGAGGTATCGACAGCAGTTTGAAACCTGCAATCCCCAATCCCACAGAACACCTCATGGCTACGGTGTTTTTATTTTTAATTTCCATGTAAAGTTTTTGATTTACATACTGCATTTATGAGTAAAGTGGAGTTGTCAACAATAATCATTAGTCAGATCACACATCAAACGAGGTAACATGGTAAATAAGTATGAGCAACCAGTGTACGCGAACCGTTTTAGCCAGGAGTCTTAAACTCGTGACCCAGGGGCCAGTTGCGGCCCGCGAGACGATATTTTGTGGCCTGCAGGACAATAGGAAATTTTATTGTCGCGTGCAGAAGGTTCCGCCAAATTAGTAAACCCCCACACATGTACGCATAGTGTACTCCCGTCACAAAAGATTGAACAAATCACAACATATATCCATAAAATCCACAAGAACTGACATATTTCCACAAAGCATTTTTTGTGGAATACCTGATGCGGGACCCCAGGTTTTAGCGCACAGTAAACCCTTAAATTACAGGTGTTTATACAGGCAATAATATCTTCATCCGGGTGACATTTTAAGTATGGATATATTATAGTATATTGTATTTTAACATATGAGAAACCTTTGGTGCAGAGTTTTTATTTTATTTTTCTTGTAATGTGCAAGCAAATCAATGTGCTAATCTACCTTATTTTGTTTAACATAGCCAACCTGATGCTGTTGAGGAGAAAAAGTAAATAAATTGTGGTGCAGTTAATCCATATTGTAAACGAGAAGCTCTTTGTGTGTGTGTGTGTGTGTGTGTGTGTGTGTGTGTTTTTATTGGCCAAAAATAACCAAATTCATGTTTACTGAAGTTTCATTTAATTTTTGTTGATTAAAAAAAGGTAATGCATCATTTTTCACAAGCTCGCTCAGGTATGATGAATGAGTATGATTCAGCAGCCTTGGAAAACCTCCCACACAAACTTAAGACACACACTGAACCTGCAACTGTTATAATACACCCATTTTACATTTATTTTAAGTATTTTTTTCTAGAAATGATTGAACAAGACAATTTCAATCTGCCACTGAATACTATATCCCAAAGAACGGGCAGGGAATACAAAGGATAAGCCACATGTGCTGTTGAATTTTGAAATGTGCTGGACACGTAAGGCATTTCAATATGGGGTGAATGTGTTTGTTTGGCTTCGGATCTGTTCAGTGGTGGTGATTGTATTCCCTTTAGAAATCATTCCGAATGTCATCTTCAAAATGAATTACTCAAACTCTGGCATGAAAGGCCCGCCAGCTTTACTAAATCCGACAGAGAGAAAAGAGTCGTTTAAAATGTAGCAGCCCAAGTTTTGTCCTCACTCCAGTTTCACATATTGATTTTTAAAAGTCAGAAGGTTAAGCAGTTTTGGCAGTCAGTCCACAGATGGGACCAGAGGACAACAGCTCAGAATTTTGAGAACAGTTAATGCCTGTAATAATGCTGTACTTTTCTATAGTGCTGTCCGCTCGCTTAGCTTCCTCAATTTCGTGCATTACTCATGGGTGACGGTAGCTCAGTTGGTTGAGTGTTTGTCTACTAATCTGAAGGTCGGTGATTCAAATCCCCTCTCTCGACATAAACATCATTAGTAGAACGGTCTGATCCACTGTGGTGTGATTCCAGCTCACACAGATGAATACGGTTGTTATATCCTTGGGCAAGACACTTAACCCACCTCACCTCCAGTGTCTGTGTGAATGGGTCCTTGGTGTAAAACAGGGGTGTCAAACACATTTTCACTGAGTGCCACGTCAGTAAAATGGCTCCCCTCAAAGGGCCAGATGTAAAATAAATCTAACTGCTTTTTAAACTTCTTAATTTACTGTTTCGTATTTACTTATTCAAGTTACAAATATCGCATATGCATTTGCCTAGATGTAAAAATATGGCTGTGTAACTGCGTATCTCTTGATAAAATTACATTTTAAGACCATCATACCTTTTAACTGACCCTGTCGAGGGCCACATAAAATGATGTGGAGGGCCACATTTGGTCCGTGAGCCTTGAGTATGACACATGTGGTGTAAAACATTCTGAATGCCTTGAAGCTGGAAAAGCACTTTATAAAAATTTAACCCATTTACGTATCCATTACCGTTTTCAGGAGCAGTAGCCATAGCTGACCTGGAGTAGACTGATGGCTGGCAATCTGGCACTGCGACCCCACTACACCCACACTACGCATGTGGGTGACTTGTCTTGCCCAAGGACACAACAACAATATGCACAGTGAACCTTCTGCTTGGTGGGCAAACGCTCTGACTGTCATTCCCACCTCTTTATTGCCTCACACTCAAATACATCTGTTGCCTATTGACAAAACACCTGGCCTATGTGTGGTGTGTGTGCATGAGTATCTGGTGGTGGTCAGAGGGGCCAATGGTGCAGATGGTCAGCCTCCCAGTCCCAGGGCAGCTGTGGCTAAAGACTTAGTGGCTTAGTGTGGAGTCAGTAAGTAACGGTAATGGTAAATGCTAAACTGTTACATTTTTTATACCTTCAAGGCACTCAAAGCACTTCACATCAACTCACACATTCACACACACACACTCATACACCTGCTGACCAATGGCGTTTCATGTCAAGAGCGGAATTCAAACCTCCAACCTTCGATTCAATGGATCAGTGGACAAACACTCGCCTCTATAATGATAGCTATTTGCCTGGCGAGTTTGCCTATAAAGCACATTGCATCTGTAATATGAGGCATTATTATACTATACACACAAATAACTAGTCATTTTCTGTTTTATAGATGTTACTGGTCAAAGGTTAGTAAAATTGTTTTGCTGTTATCTAATGGTGGCAGTAGTTTGCATCAGGCACTTCAAATAAACTGGCAGAAGCAGGCTATCCCATACATAAACATGACAGGGACCAGCCTACACATACACACACACACACACACACACACACACACACAAACAAACACACCCCCACACACCCCCACACACACAAACAAACACACACACACTGCATCTTTTCTCACCATCTGTTCACAGTCAGCTTGAAATCGCATCTGGTAAAGCTTCCGTCCTAAACTGTCAATTATTACAAACCAAATTCACAAGTGAACTTCAACAATGAACCTATCTCTAAATAAATAGAGTATGATCTTCTGGTGCATTGAGGAACGTGCTTACTAATATGGACTGAAGCTGCCTCAGTATGTTTTAAAGCAGACATATTATGCAAAATCAACTTTTCAGAGCTTTTAGCCATGCTACAGTTGTTCCGCCTTCTCATTTACTAGCAGATGTATTTAGAGTGTTTTGTGCATGTTTGAGTAATCTTTAATCGCCTATTTTCAAGATACCATATTGCTGATCAATCCCATTTTCACCGGCATACTTCCACTGCTCTGTACTTACTTCATTCTCAATTTTGTTTTCTTAATTGGTGAAGGGCGTAGGAGTTGGCAGTGCTGCATGATCCACGGATGTCATAAATTATACCTACATAGCAGACATAAGCACAGTAGTTCTTTTTAAATTTAGTATCTTGCACCTGCCTCATAACTGTTATTGTTACCATGGACAAAAAAAAGGATTTTGTCCAACATCCATCTTTTTTTCCATCATTCTTTGGGTCCAAATCCACTCTTTTAAGTCCGAGCATTGCCAGCCTGTAGTCCCTGGAGTCTGGGATTTAGAGAGAAAGCGACACATTGTGGTTAGAGATGGATTGCTTTGAGCATTTATATTTGTTTATTCATATATATTTGCTGTGGTTTCAAGTGTAAGTAGCTTTTAAAACCCAATACAACAGACAATTATGAACTTCTATATATATTCTATCTATGTGAGACAAAGATGTTATAGAGCACCCCTAAATGTATTGTGACTATGGCTATGAGCCTTTTCTATGTGCCTTTTCATTGGTGACTTTTCATGTATTTCTAGATCCATTAAGAAACATTACTCAACTTTTGAATATGTTTTTAAAAATCGGAAAATCTACAAATATGGTTAAAGAGTGTTACCAAAATAACTGACATTTTGGAGCTTTCTACCATTTTACAACATTGTTCCCTCATCAAAAACATGCCTGAAGAGGTTTTAGATGTCATCCAAGCATGTTTGAGTAATTTAGTGATCTCTTTCAGGCTCTATTCGAACCCTCTTACAGTTGTCGGTAAGATTTGGTCAATACTCAGCCCACAAGCCCACGACACCCATGCTCCCACATGACAATTCTCCATAAATATACTAAATCAGGATACAAAACACAACAGTACACAACAGCTTTACAAACCTGATGTGATGTGCAGTAGTGTCATTAGATAGATATTGCTCTGAAGGGAGAGTGACTTAGCATGGAGAGTAAAGGGAGGAGGGACTTGAAGGTAAAACTTATAAAACATGTCAATACGATGCTTTGGGTGAATATAGCATTTTCAAAACAATAAAAGGAAACATGGCAATCAAAATATGTTCAGTGTTATTGTTAATACTCCAAAGTGAGATACCTCTTCTTTAAGGATCGTACTAACTAATGGAACTCTTGTTTAGCATGTTGTTTCTATAGTTACACTGAATTAACCTGAGGATACAGCAGGTTTAGAACGTGACCAGTTTCTCCTTTTGTTAAATGAAATGATGAAAACTGGGCTTGATTCAGTTCTTATTATCTACTAATTTCCTTAGAGACAATAATTATTGTAGGGTATTAAACAGGAGCAATGAGTTTGTGCTGCTGTGTCTTGAATATGGAGCATTCAATCAGCTCATAATGGATTTTTACTGTATAAAGGTATTGCTTCATGCTTGTTGTTGTTTTACCTTGATAATGATTACCTCCTCTGTTTACAGTAAGATGAGCATTTAGTCTGTCAATACTGTTGGTATTTTGTGTCACATGTTAATAAAAGGTGTATGTTTGGCTTGTATTGATTTTATTCACAAAAGCCCCTCTCTTTTTTTCTCTCTGACTCTTTCTGTTTTTCTTTCTCATTCTCTTTCTCTGATTAGGTCAAGCGCATGTCCCTGCAAGTCTTATGATATTTAGACATGAATTGATTGGATATATATTATAGGGAAGACCTCTCACACCAAAGAGGCTCGCATAATAATTTATCTTTCAAATTAAATTGCAATATTCAAACTTGGGTTTGTATCTTCTTACCTTTTTTATATATTGCGGTTTCCAGTAGTGGTGGGTGACAAAAATTATAACATGGTTTTCTTAGAGCCAAATCACAATTTCGATTTGTGTGCATTTTATATTTTTTATATTGCCTCGTGAAAATAAAGTTAGCGCTTTCTTCTGAAAGTTCATGCCTGTGATCCATTGAATCCAGCCATCACTCACTCAGGGCATTTCAGAAGATAACCAATAGGAGAAGTGGGTGGGGAAAAGCATCCGCATTTCAGCTGACAGCTGGATTGAAGGCGCTCTACCAGATTTTTACTCTCCTAAAAATGTGAAAAACATTTTTTTTACTCCTCACTTACCTTATACATTGTGATGAGTTTAAAAACACTTTTCACAACTTTCAAAGAGCAGAGATTTGTCAGGTCATGGTAAAGTAAAAAACAACTAGCATGCTAACCGCACACTTCCTGGTTGTTGGGTGGTAAAGCACGTGCTCAAATACCTGGAAAGCAATAGGCACGGCCACTTTAGCTTGAGAATTACTGAATCAAAATATGACCTTACAATCAAGTAGGGCTGGTTTATTAATACTATATCCTACATATCCTTTTAAAGTAAACTTTTAACCATGTTATAGTTGTTTCCCTTCACCATTTAAATTGTATTTGGAGTGATTCATGCATGTTTGAGGAATCTTTTAGTTGCTTATTTTTACGACGTCATATTGCCGATCAATCCCCGTTTTCACCGGCTGCAGCATACACCCACTTATTTCATTCTCCAATTTTATTTTCTTTATCAATGCTACTTTTATTAAGTCATTTTAGATGAATATTGTGATTTAAAATGTGCCAGTTACAACACAATGATCCTCAGGTGTTGTAGATTTGAACTACATAACAAGCTCAAGCACATGGTGTCTCATTTAAAGCTATTAATTTCTAATCTTATTTAAACTTGGACTACACTGGGCTATTTTACAAATTAAGTCTAAAGGGTAATTCTTTAACAAATCGTTTTTTCTGCCTTCTGCTTTTTCAACTTAGCAACATTACATTTCATTACACACCTTAAAGTGGTGGAGGAACGTGGTTTGAGCACCCGAATGCTCCTGGGAGCTATGTTGTTGGGGGCTTCATGCCCCTGGTAGGGTCACCCATGGCAAACAGGTCCTGGGGGACGGGTCAGACCAAGATCGGTTCAGAAGTCCCCATGATGAATTTAAGAACAAGGCCAGTTACGTCACCCGAATTACCCTTACCGTTACTATGCCAAGGGGCCCGGCTGGGCATAGCCTGAAGGAGCGATGTGGGGCCGTCTTCCTGTGGACCCACCTTCTGCGGGAGGATCCGTGAGGGGCTGGTGGAAAGAGATCTGGGTGGCAGTCGAAGGTGGATCTCCAGACATTAGTCAGCCTCACGTCCACGCACAGCTTGGGCTCTGAAACCCAACTCCTCGAGAGGGGCTGGACTCTCCATTTCTTTGCCGTTGCCCGCAGGAAGAGGTGGCGAGGTGGTTCGGGCTTGCTTATTGCCCCACACCTCAGCGGCCTTGTGTTGGAGTTCACCCTGGTGAACGAGAGGGTCGTGTCCCTGCACCTTCAGGTCGGGGACAGGTCTCTCACTGTTGTGTCGGCCTATGGGCCAAACAGCAGTGCAGAGTACCCCGCCTTCTTGGTGTCCCTGGCAGGGGTACAGTGTACCGACCGGGGACTTCATTGTTCTCCTGGGGGACTTCAATGCCCACCACAGTGACACCTGGAGGGGGATGATCGGGAAGAATCGCCTCCCTGATCTGAACCTGAGTGGTGTTCTGTTATTGGACTTCTATGCTAGTCACAGTTTGTGCATAATGAACTCCATGTTCGAGCACAAGGGTGTCCATCAGTGCATGTGGCACCAGGACAACCCTAGGTCTGAAGTTGCTGATCAACTTTGTTGTTGTGTCTTCTGACCTCTGTTCGTGTGTCTTGGACACTCAGGTGAAGAGAGGGGCAGAGCCATCAACCGATCACCACCTGTTGGTGAGTTGGATCCGCTGGCCAAGGAGTAGGCTGGACAGGCCCAAGTGTAGGGGTCTGTTGGGAATGCTTGGTGGAATCCTCTGTCAAGGGACAACTCACACCTCCGGAAGAGCTTCTCCCTTACTTCCCTTACTTCTGATGGACACCAGAAGTAAGGGATGCCTTCAGGCTGAACAAGGAGTCCTATCGAGCCTTGTTGGCTCGTGAAACTCTTGAGTCAGCTGACGAGTACCAGCGGGCCAAGCGTGCTGCAGCTCGAGCAGTCGCCGAGGTAAAAACTCGGGGTTAGGAGGAGTTTGGGGAGGCCATGGAGGAGGACTATCAGATGGCCTCAAAGAAATTCTGGCAAACCTTCTGACGCCTCAGGAGGGGGAAGCAGTGCTTCACCAACACTGGGTGGAGAGATGGTGACCTTGACCACTGTCCGACCTTGATGTTGTCAGTGGAAGAACAGTGAAAGGAATATTTTGAGGGTCTCCTCAATCCCCCCGTCACATCTTACGAGGAGGAAGCAGACACTGGGGACCTGGGGGCGGACTCCATCACTCTGGGTGAAGTCACTGAGGTGGTTGGCAATCTCCTCGTGGCAAGCTCCTTGGTGACAAGGCTCCGGGGGTGGACGAGATCCTTCCCGAGTACCTTAAGTCTCTAGATGTTGTGGGGCTGTCTCAGCTGAAACGTCTCTGCAACAGAGACAGGGACAGTACCGCTGGATTGGCATATCGGGGTGGTGGTCCCTCTGTTTAAGAAGGGGGACCGGAGCGTGTGTTCCAACCACAGGAAAATCACCCTCCTCTGCCTTCCCGGTAAGGTTTATTCCAGGGTACTGGAGAGGAGAATCCGACCGATAGTCGAATCTCAGATTCAGGAGGAGCAGTGCGGTTTTCCTATGTTCCTACCTTCACCTATGGTCATCGGCTTTGGGTAATAACCAAAAGGACAAGATCGCGGATACAAGCGGCTGAAATGGGTTTCTTCCGCAGGGTGGCTGGGTGCTCCCTTAGAGATAGGGTAAGGAGCTCAGTCACATGGGAGGAGCTTGGAGTAGAGACACTCCTCCTCCACGTTGAGAGGAGCCAGCTGAGGTGGCTCAGGCATCTTTTCAGGGTTCCTAATGGAAGAGCTGGAGGACATGCGTGTCTGGGGTGAAGGAAGTCTGAGAGTCCCTGCTCAGACTGCTGCGACCCGACCGGGGATAAGAGGAAGAAAATATGCAAATAAAATAAATCACCTAATAAAACACTCAAAGGTGGTACTTCAACAACTACAACATTATTTAATGTCTTGTCTTCAGTCTCCAGTAAAGATATATGAAATAAGCTGCTCTTGACAACAAAATAACTCTGCCACATTCTGTTTGCATGCTAGTTGTCGGCTTGAATTTCCCCACAGAATCCAAATGGATCACCCAAGTTATGCATGGAGCAGCACGACAATGATTATTGATCAAATTGTTCAGAGAGCAGGACTGTAAAGTGATTAAAACCTGCTGTTTCTGACATTTGGGTATGCAGGAGATTTAGCGCTGGTCTCCTTCTTTCCCTTCTTTCCCAGCATGACAGCACCACCCCGGGCTTGTTTTAAATGTGTGTGTATAGTAAGACTTTTGTAGCACAGAGCACCCTTTTTTCACTGTCACGCAGACAGCAGTCCGGTGAGTGCTGTGATTATAAAATCTATAAAACATGTGCACATTCAATAACCAGTTTATGTCTCTCGCATCACCTCCCTCTGTGCAGCATGGACCTGTCACTCAGTCAGTGCGTTTGGATTGTTAGGACCCGTACCAAGCCCTGTGTAATCAAATGTTTTAATTCCCTGTGTGCAGAGCGGGAAAACCTAAACATAACATGAGAAGATGGCGTAAACCTATCGAGTAAACAGCAAGAATGAACAACAGCAGTTTGTGAAACTAAATGAAACGTTGCAGACATCAGATGGGAGACAAGGATAGAAGAGAAACAAAAGAGACGTGAACCGGAAGAGAAAAAAATCCTGCCATTTACTCAAGTTTGCCTATCCCATGTTCAAAATTGTTTACATTTTCTTACATTTCTAATGCTTGGTTTGTGAGCTGCAACCATTTTCACAGTATATATTACATTTGCACATATGTACCTAGTAAAGAGATGAATTAGTAAAGAGGTCAACATTGGCCTTGAAGATTGTTTTAATAATTCAACAACTACATTGCCAAATCTTTAATTGGGGTTCAATCAACTGTATTTTTTTCTGACCAGTCGGTTGGCGGTTCCTATGGCAACTAACCCAGGGACAATGCTCAAGGGTATTTTTTCCTGTTAATTAAACTCATGTGCTGCAGCTCAAATCCATTAGTGTCCATGTATAGATAGGGTCATTTACACCTCTCACTCCAGCACGGGGAGGTATTACACACAAGTGTTTAAGTAACTGTGTTATGTTGAGACACTGCAGGGAAAATAAAGGAGTACAGTTGAAACTAGAAGTTTACACACACTACACGTACGATTTTTAATTTTTAATTTTATTTTTTATTTTTTATTTTTTTGTCACTGTCTGACATGAAATCAACCAACCTTTCCTATTTTAGGTCAATTAGGATTACCAAAACCTTTTTTTTTTTTGCTAAATGCCAGGATAATGAGAGAAGGAATTTTTAAAGACATTTTTCATTACATTTTTCAAAGTTTATATACATTTCATTAGTATTTGGTACCTTTGCCTTTAAACTGATTTGGGTCGAATGTTTTGGATATCCTCCCACAAGCTTCTCACAAAAGTTGGCAGCAATTTTAGTCCATGCCTCCTGACATAACTGGTGTAACTGAGCCAAGTTTGTAGGCCGCCTTGCTGGCACATGCATTTTCAGGTCTGCCCGTACATTTTCAATAGGATTGACATCGTATATATGCCAAATACATCCACAGGTATGCCTCTTATTAACTCAAATGTTGTCAATAAACCTATAAGAAGCTTCCATAGTAATCTTACTGTATGTAAACTTCTGACTTTGAAGAAAATAATGTAATGAAAAAATGTAATAATTCTGGCATTGAGCAAATGGAAATAATTTTGGTAATCCTAATTGATACAGGAAAAGTTTTGTTTGATTTCATGTCAGACAGTGAGAATACCGGAGTAAAAAGTATTAAAGTACCCATTTAAAAATGTACTTAAAGAGAAGTAAATTCAGATTAAATAAACCTTCAGATGTAGTGATTTTGATGTGTATATATATATATTGAGAGAGAAAACTGACCACAAAAAGCAGAAGCGTGGGCTTGCCTGTGGCGTCTCTCGTGCTCTGGAGTTGATGGATGGTGCTGACAGCTGTGTAGCCCCATGTCAAAGATGTGTCTGATAAACAAGAGGGCACATCTGGCTCTGTGCTCTGAATTCAAATCTGGAGGAATAAATCAAGTACAAGTCCCCCTGAAAACAAAATCTAGTAAGAATGCATTAACAAGGAGAATGCTATTTAAATGATAAAAGACACTGCACAAAACCTTTCAGAAAAATGCTGCACGGTGGTGGAAGTACTCAACTGTGTTACTTAAGTAAAAAGTACAAACACAGCAGCAAAATAGTACTCAAGTAAATGTAACAGTATATCACATGGAAAAATCTACTTAAGTAAAAGTATTAAAGTACCTGTCAATGTACAATAAGAGTAAAAAGTAACTAAAGGAACTATTCAAGCATCAAATGTAGTGATTTTGATAAATAACCGAGCTGAATTTAAGTGATTCAATTGATTTCTTAATTTTCCTTACTGTATTTGTGTATCTGTGTGTTTGGTTTGCTCAAAGTTGGGATGTTAACTTAAATTAAATGTGCTAAAAGTAAGTCTCAGCTATTTCAGCGGGACTCAAACCATAAATATAACTACTTTTACTTCACCAATACTTCACCATTTTTACTGTGTTACATTCAACTACTGATTTTGCAATTACTATTTGAAGTGAGGTACACTGACTACTTTTTTTTAATTTAAAGATTGAAATGAAGATCCAAGATTCAACTTTTAAAAAGGCTTCTGCCAAAACTGGGACTCTGAAATCAAAACATTAATTCATTGTCTTTCGGAACTGTGACACTGGCCTCTACTGCTCATAATAATACATTCACTGCATTTAATGTCTCATAAAGTCACAGAAATGCCATATCTCCATTTCACCTTAGAATATATAATCCTCGTTCGGTGATACCTGTGATGGCGTAATCCTTTCCTTCATATTGACTATATACTAATTCATAGCACAGTTACAAAAAGCAGTGGCTCTGTGAGTGAAGCCCTTGAGCTGGAATGAGTCACACAGGGCGATAAATGAGATGAATTTGGCTGGCTTGAACTTGTAAGGCCCTAACAAGTGTGACGTCTTTAAATCAGAGCAAACAGGGCCCTCATTAGAGCAGAGCGGTAAGTCCACAAGGCAGAGATGAACCCCATGCACCAGAGATATGAAAAGGGAACCGATCGATACATAAAAAAGCCCAAAGAGTAAATACACACGTACTGCAATTATGAGGAAGACACATGTGACAAGAACACAATTCCATCATATTTATTGATTGACTCTGGGCCAGCGGATCTACACTGTTGGATTTTTATGATTAATTCTCCTCCTCTGTTTACACTGTAGAATGAGTACAGTAGCTCAGTTGGTAAAGTGTTTGTCTACTGATCCGAAGGTTGGCAGTTTGAATCCCGCTCTTGACATAAACATCATTGATTGAGCAGCCAGATCCAGTGATCCACAGGTTGATGATGCGATTCACGTCCCACAGATGAATGCTGTTATTGTGTCTTTGGGCAAGCCACTTAATCCACCTTGCCCCTAGTGTCTGTGTAAAGCTCCTGACCATCACCAAGGTCCCCAGTTCTGCTCTTCAACTCTCCGGCTTCAATTTATTCTACAACAAGTATTATTTTATTTCATTACGAGATCCTGAATAGACAATCTTGAGTCTGTTATACTGCAATGCTGCGGTGGGCTGCGGACAGCACTTTATCCCTAATAACCCCCTCGAGCTTTTCCATAGTAACACTTGCACGTTCACTACATCCAAAAACCTCGACTAAACCCACAGCTAAACCTGGACTAAATCATGATTAAAGGTCCTATATTATACTAAATTGACTCTTGTGAGCTTTGAGTCATGTTAAAATGTTGTTACCTCGTCAAAAACATACCTAGAATTTTTGTTTCATTCACACATGTTTGAGTAATCCTTTATTAGTACCGGTAGTCTGTTTACATCTCCAAAGCTCCTATTACCACATGACATCACAATGCGGAACTGTGTTTTTAGTTTGAGAGAAGAACTCAGGGTGAATCTTCAGGGTTTGTGTGTTAAACATGTGCGAATGAAACAAAACACGACTCTAGCTATGTTTGTGACAAGGAAACAACATTATAACATAGATTAGAAAACAGGGTAATATGGGCCCTTTAAACAAGGATTAGAACCGGACCAATCCAAGTCCAAATCTGGACCAAACGGGGCTCAGTTTAGGACTTAATACCCTTAGTTAGTCTTAACATATTTCAGTTCAGTTGATATCTATTAGATGAGAGCAGTGGTTTGAACAGGTTCCACTGAGCTTGCCAATTGTATGGAAGCCCGTTTCCGCCATGAAAAAAAAAATAAAAGCCCCACAGAAAGTCGAAATTGCGAGTTTTAAACTCGTAATTAGTAGTTTTAAATTCGTAATTAGGAGTTTTAAAACTCCTAATTATGAGTTTAAAACTCGTAATTAGGACTTTTAAAACTACTAATTATGAGTTTAAAACTCATAATTAGGACTTTTAAAACTACTAATTATGAGTGTAAAACTCGTAATTAGGACTTTTAAAAGTATGAATTATGAGTTTATAACTCGTAATTTTGGGAATGTAACATTTACAAAAAGTGAACCTTATCAATTTTGATTAAATGAATTTGGTATTTTAATAATTTCCTCAATAAACCAGCGGGGTTGTGACCAGCTAGCACTCTGCTCAGACCAGGAAAACAAGCGCTCACAGACACAGAGCACAGCTCATGAGTGGTCAGAACAGCACTCAGGGCCCACTGATTTGTTCAAGACGCCAGAAACTTTACTGGAGCTTAATTTATTCATTTTTTAAAAGTATGTAGGTGATAAACATAACAGTCCTCCTCCTGTCTCCTCTGCTCTGTACACTCAGTTGCAGTGTGCTACAAGCTCAATTAAGACTTTAAAGGTCCTAATTACGAGTTTTAAACTCATAATTAGTAGTTTTAAAAGTCGTAATTACGAGTTTTAAACTCATAATTAGTAGTTTTAAAAGTCCTAATTACGAGTTTTAAACTCCTAATTACGAGTTTAAAACTAATAATTACGAGTTTAAAAGTCGTAATTACGAGTTTAAAACTAATAATTACGAGTTTAAAAGTCGTAATTACGAGTTTAAAACTACTAATTACGAGTTTAAAACTCGTAATTTCGACTTTCTGTGGGGCTTTTATTTTTTTTTCCATGGCGGAAACGGGCTTCCATACAATTGTCTCAAAATGGAAAAAAAAAAAAAAAAAAACAACTTGGTAAATGATCACATTTTTATATAATGCCTTTCCACCTTCAAGGCACTCAAAGCACTTTACATCAAGGAACCACATTCATACACAAGTGTACACAGACGTTGGGGGCGAGGTGGGTTAAGTGTCTTGCCCAAGAACACAACAATAGCATTCATCTGTGACAGCTGGTATCGCACCGCCAACCTGTGGGTCAGTGGATCTGAATGCTCAACCAATGATATTTATGTCGAGAGTGAGATTTGAAGCACCAACCTTCCGATCAGTAGCCAAACACTCTAGGGGGGCTTTTAGGATAATACAGTAGAAAGTATATATTCAAAGAGTTAACTGTCTCACCAGTAATATGTTTTCTATGATTTGAAATGCCCATGATCACTCAAACTGAGTGTCAAAGTAAACTGCTTTGTGACCTATATAGCTGTTTTCACCGTAAGTAACACATTGTTGATCGGATAGAGAGAGATCACAGCACTGTTACATAAGGTGAAGTCTTCTCTGTGAACTCACATTACTCACTAATTAAAGCCACAGCACTGGGTACACAGACACCGCTACTGCTTGTCGGGGTTGATTGATTGTAAATTCAATTGCTTCCTTCCCCTAGCTACTATATAGTGGTCACTCTAATTCAACTCATTTAAGGCTGTTGGTCACATTCATAATTTTATATAGCGCTTTTCGACATTTCCAGGCACTCAAAGCACTTTACATCAAGAAACTGCTCACCCACTCATATGTAGACACTGGGGGGCAAGATGGAATTAGTGTTTTGCCAAAGGACACAATGACAGTATTCATTTGTGGGAGCTGGAATTGCACTGGCAACCTGTGAGTCAACAGATCTGGCCGCTCTACCGATGATGTTTATGTCAAGAGAGGGATTCGAACCGCCAACCTTCGGTTCAGTGGACGAACATTCTACCATCTACGAACTGAGCTACTCTCGCTCTGCGTTTTCAAGGGCAATTCTTTTTTTTTACTTATCGTCTCACAAGGTCTCAATTATCAGCACCGTTGGATCTTGACAATAGTTGTAGCACATACTAGATACACCGCAATCCTTTTTCTGCAGTGAAGTGTGAACATTAAAGTGAACGGAGGTGGGGTCTTTGCTGGAGAGAGAGAAAGAGGGAGAAAGAGAGAGAGAGAACGGGAGGGAGGGGATTCGGGGGGGATAAGCGAGAGGAGAGAAGGAGAGCCAGAGGAGAGCATGCGATCCAGACAACGCGGTCAGATTGCAATGAGGACTGACAGTAGAAACAGCTTAAGGTAGACAGGATGGCTATTTAACAGAGGCGGTCGGATTTTTGGGGGAGCCCCGATTTAAACATTTTTTTAGCTACCACCCACGCACCTCCATCAACAACCCCATTGCCCTGGTAAGATTTCGTCACTATTTTTACATCTGCATGATAACAGAAGTGACTGCAGCACTGAGGTAGTAGAGCTATGCACGGATTTGGTAATGTGCAACACCATGGTGGCTATTTTGGGTTCAAGGTAATTCAGCATCAGTGGACAGGCTGAAGTTAGCAGGGTCTATCGGACGAGTTTGATGCACAACTTGGTTACATAACAGCAATTGATTAAAGATGACTACATTGAGAAAGACTATAGCGGGCTTGTGTCACTGATATTACAACCGTGACTGCAAATCTGACATCTCTAGTTCGGATGAGTCAACATTCTGGATCTGTTTTATTTTTTGGTCCCTGGCTGACACCGTTGCACTGAACCAAAAAGTAATCCCCCTTTTAGGAATAATGCAACCATATATACTGCAAAATAGGGGAGATAAAAGCAAAGGGAGAAAAAGATGAAGCTATAGGCTGAAATGTAAGAAATCCATTCACAAAACAGACCTGAATATATTCACTTAAATTTTTTTATTTGAATGCCTATACTGGATGACGCTCCAGGCCAGCATACTGCTTTGAATTTCCTGGATAAGTGATCAATAAGTCAGAAGGGAGGGCATCTGTTTTAGGTTTCTTTTTTTGGAGGAGGAGGGGTTGGTTAATTAGCTCTTTCAACATGGCATTCACCTGAAAACTTATTGTATAGAAGGATTTGTTAATATCTGTTTAAAAAACATACAAAATACTACAAAAAATTTAACAAATTTTAATTTTAATATACATTTTTTTAGTCTGAATCAGCCATTGATTGCAAAATTTACAGACGAGGAATTTGCTTTGGTATTATGATGCAATATTAAACAAAGGATATAATATTAACTATGATCAAATAAAATGAAAATGCATTAAAATAAGGTAAAAAAAAAAAGAGAGAGAGAGAGATGCAAATACAAAATATACAGTATGGGCAGAACAACAGTGCAAAAGCTATCAGTGCAAATAGGTAAGTAGGTAGTAACATTCAGTGTGACTATACAGTGGTCCCTCGTTTATCACAGGGGGTTATGTTCTAAAAATAACCTGCAATAAGCGAAATCCGCGAAGCAGTCAGCTTAATTTTTTACTATTATTCTATATGTTTTGCAGCTGTAAAACCCCTCACCACACACTTTATACACTTTTCTCAGACGGGCTTTAAGACTTTCTCACATTTCTCTCTTGTTTAATTAATTACTAGTGACTCATGCGTATTTCACAGCTTCTCTGACCAGGAGACAGGCACGGAAGAGACTGATGCACAATGGTCTACAGTCCCTCAGCCAATCAGGACACAGAACACAATGCACGTTCATACACTGTAAAAAGCATGTAAAATTGCATGAAAAAAATCTGTGGAACAGCAAGACCGCGAAACGTGAACCCCGATATAGTGAGGGACCACTGTATACATTTATTTCTTATATTTGTGTTATGATAATGACAGTAGCCTAGTGTCCGTCCACTGATCAAAGGTTGGCGGTTCGAATCCCACTGTCAACAGAAACATCATCGGTAGAGCAGATGTAGTCACATCCAATGATCCACAGGTTGGCAGTGTGATTCCAGCTCCCACAGATGAATGCTGTCGTCGTGTCCTTGGGCAAGACCTACCTACCTCGTCCCTAGTGTCTGCGTACACTGTTGTATGAATGTGTGTGAATGGGTGAGTGGCTCCTTAACGTAAAGCGGTTTGAGTGTCTTGAAGGTAGAAAAAAGCTATATAAAAATGTGACCTTTTACAATTTATCATACTTCCCTGCTCATCTTGCAGTGTCTCATCTTAAAATCAAATGAATCTAAAATGCGCAAAATTATAACAAGCAAAATTTCTTTCAAAAATGGTTACCGTGTCTGTATCTGAGATTGGCGATATCCTAAAATCGTTTTACAAAGTCTGCAATCTTTGATAACCACTTGGTTGCGCAGAATACTGAATACTCCAAAGCCGTTCAATGTTTAAACTTGTATTTAATAATTCATTGATAATAGGCGTCTGGCAGCTGGGTCCATCTCTCTGAAAGAACAATAGCTTTGAATATATACCCCACACGATTCAACAAGCTTCAGATTTAAATGTTTGTCTGTCGCACATGAATGCCACCGGAATGAAAAATCCAATATACAGTCCAATTCTATAGAGGTATTAACTATGCTGTCTCTATAATCATGCTCTAAGAGACGCTAATTAGATTCATAGGAGAATAAAGCATCTGAATCTAATTTCTTAAGTCGTCTTTTCAGTTATTCAGAGTAAATAATGGCTGCTTTTTCCTTTGAGGGATGACTTTAGAGAAATGCTTTTAAAATGAGATGAGTGTTGTTGTCAGTGGATCTGTTATTCCAAGCCTAAAATGGTATGACACTGAAAATAAACTGGCAGTTGTCTAGTTTGCTTGGAGAATGGTGCATAGGCTTGTTATGAACCAGTGCAAATGATAAAATGAAGGGTATACAGTTTAATGAAAGTGCGGTAGGCCATTTATACTTCATTGTTAACATTGAGAAACCTTTCAAATGTAAAAGTTTTTATTTGAACAGTATAATGATAATGATATTTTCAGAACTGTCTGGAAATGGAGGAATCTAAGGACACACTGATGCCTTAGAGATTCTATAATACAGAGTAGTATGATTATATCCATACCAAACTATAGTTTTAGCATTATTTGAACTGTTTTGAGTTTTAGCATGATTCACCTTTAAGCTGTCTTACAACTGACTTATCTACAGCTTCTGAGAGTTTACACTTCACTGTGATTGGTTACACCTGCTGTCACTCATTCAGAGCATGACAGGTTGACCAAAAGGAGGAGTGAGGGGGACAAAATGTGCATGTTTGATTATACAGAGTTCCATTAAACAGATAAGCACAGAGCTGCTAAATGCTGATATCACTAAAATAACATAACATGGATCAGATCATGATTTGATTTTACCATCACATCACCTGGCCCTAGAGTTGTCATTATTATTATTATTATTATTATTATTATTATTATTATTATTATTATTATTATTATTATTATTATTATTATTATTATTATTATTATTATTATTGCACCTTTAACAGAAAATCTAGCTGCAGACAAATGCTTATAGTTTTGCTTAATGAAGTCTGCAGAGGTGAAAGTATACTCAACTCACTAAATATTTAACATGTGTTCATTGCTTTACATGCATTATGCATAAGCAGAGATCCATCACTGAACTCCAACCAGAAAACACAAACATTATTCAACCCTCATGCCATTATTGTGACACATGGCTGCAGTTTGTTCAACTTTAATTACCAGAGTCTGCATGTTAACACGCTCCCTGCAGCTAACCTAGTAATGTGAGAGCCAGTGTTACACCCCTTCAGTTATTTATGAGATTGAGGCTTGAAAATGCAGATTTTATTTTAGTATCTATTTGAACAACAACAAAGGAAACAAACTACCTTCCTGATTTTAATTGCATCACAGATATTTTGTAATAACAAACATTATAATTATAACAAACATTATAGGTCATTACATAATGCAGATATTGAAAAAAAAATCTTTGAATTTAGTTTGCTTTGAAATTCTGCCCTTGGTAAATTGAAATGTTAAACACTTGTCTTATACACAGTAATTGGCAGTAATAGTTTACAGACTGTATTTTAGTCCATACAAGACCAAGGCAATTAGGATTACATTTGAGCTGTCAGCAAACAAGCTGGGTTTTGAAAACTGAACAAACTTTGGCCAACTTGGACATTAATCAGAGCGACAATGCTGTCATGTTTTTGTATGATAATGAAAACACTGAAGGCATTGGTAAACACATGACTTTTTGATGTTGCTTTTATAGTTTGATTAATTGATGAATTAATCATTGGCTTTATATAGAGCCTTTCATGACACCCAAAACACTTTGCAGTCATTATTCATTCACTCCACCCTCACCACTTTCATAATGGGCAATGTCGGTGAAGTGTCTTGCCCAATGACACAACAACCATTTTTGCCACTGGCGTTTCACTGTGGTGCCTGATATTCCCAGCCGTCTCCCATTCAAGTACTAACCAGGCCCAGTCTTGCTTAGCTTCTGAGATCTGACAAGATCAGGCTTTGACAAGCCGGTATGGCCACCAAGGACACAACAACACTACAAACTGGTCAACCAGAACTGAACTAAGCCAAAAGCTCTACCACCTGAGCCACAATCAGTCCAGAAAATCTGTGGAAAGAATCCATGTAATAGTCCTAGTACTAGTAATTCTGAAGTGTACTGTATAATATTTCTGGTGGTTTTGCTGGTCTCCATGTCATTTATTTCCCTGGAATGTTCCACAGTCAGAAATTACGGTAATCTAATTCATCTCCATGGGGAGTTTCACAGGCCAAGATATAGGACAGATTTGTAGAGCGGTAACCCTGCTCTCCGCTTTTTCAAGTGTTTTGTTTGTTTGTTTGTTTTTAATTTTGTATAATTAAATAAATAGAAGATTTGTTTAATGCCATATGTGCAATATACCAGGTAAAACAATAACATTGCCATAAATACAAGCAGAGATGTCACACATAGCACATTTAAACATTAAGTTAAAAGGAAGCTCTTTTTAAAACAACCATAAATGTGTATCAGTTTTAGCAATACCATTTTTTATTTGTATGTTAAAGTTTGCATCAACAACTTTTTCTTCCAATAAAACTCTGCTACATCACCTCAGCTTTTTAAAGCATCAAAATTGTTCACAATGATGATGTAGAAAACATGAGGTACAAACCAAAAACATACTTTATGAGTCACCAACTTCACATCAACACACATTCATCTGGGGCTTTCATTTTGACTTGCACTTTTCTGACCATGTTCTAAGCCATCGTACGTCAACAAACCTCAAGAAAACAAGAGTGCTCAGTGTCTGTAAATGAGTTGTAATCATTAACTGTACGTATAAATGAACATAGCCAACCTGCGTTCCTCCTTCGACTCCAATTCACTTTACATTAGAAAACTGTCACCTCTCTCCATAACTGCTGCAGTGAGCCTTGTCATTTTGGTCTTAAAATGTTCATATTAAGCTGTTCGACATAATCCTGGTAACAGCCTCGTTCCATTATGTGTTGACGTCACACTCTCTCAGTCCACTTCTTTTTGCAGTCTATGGTTGTGATGTTACAGGCAGCAAAACCATCACTGTGTTTTGAAAAGCAGAACTGTAATTTTTCTGTCAGTGGTAAACGGCACTTAACCCAGACACCAGGTTTTGTTTGTGCTGACCAGTGCTTTTACAAGAGAAAAGCATTATGAAAAAGCTTGAAAATGGGTCACATACGCATTGACAATTTCTGAACATACACCTAACATCACAGTCTAAGAATTTCACTTTGCTTCCACAGCTTTGTCTTAGCTCGCATTGGCTTGCTTCTTGATCCAGAGACTGAAAACGTCCCCAGTGCACTCCTGACAAAATGCCACAAGCCTGACTAATTAGAGAGGAAGTCTTCTGATGCATGGGACCTGGTCAGACAGCTCAATATTACTGCTTGCTGCTTTGAGGTTATGGATAACAAGGAAAGAAATGGTTGTGTTTATTTTCCTGGAAACCTCACTTTCTCCCAAATACAAGAAAATCATTTTGGGTTGCCAGGAACTATGTACCCCTTATTTTTTTTCTATTACGGAAAAAAACATTCAAACAAGTACAAAAAGCAAAAAAAATAATCCTTCTAAACATGTTTTCATGCTGTACTCTGGAGTTGTGTGTGATGTAATTCTGCACAATTAGTCTTCTTCTCTCTGCTCTCAATTCCTGTGTCAGTAATCCATCCATCCAGTGCCATTAAAGTTCATGCACCTTCACACACTTGTTCTGTCTTTTCCTAATTGCCTCCACTGTGGATATGGCTTTCAAAAAGAGATGTTATTGTTTTTAGCTTCATAATGGCCACTTCATGTTTCACTAAACCAAGAGACGCAGCCCCAGTTTGGCAAATTCCATGGCAACCAGGTTTTTGAGGTGTTTACATTACATATAGGTTATCCATTAGCTTCAGAATAAGGACAAATTCTGACAGTTGCCATAGTGATTTACAATCTAAAGGTCTTGTATTATGCAAAATAGACACTTGTGAGGTTTAAGCCTTGTTGTAATGTTGTTACCTCATCAAAAACATATCTGGAGTTGTGTTTTGTTTCATTCACAGATGTTTGAGAAATCCTGCATTATTAGGCCGTCAAGCTCAAACTGCTCTGTTCCACCTTGTGATGTCATGAAGTGGTAGTTTTCAAGTTAACAGCTATCTTTTATCTTTTTATATATTTTTTTTTTCATTGTGCTAATGATTCTTGTGAATGTGTATGAAGTTTAACAACACACTTCCTGTATTATCACATGACATCACAAGGTGGAACAGAGTGTTTTTGGTTTGAGGGAAGACCTGTACCCTACTAAAAATGTACGGTTTATGTGTTAGATGTGTCAATGAAACAAAACACAACTCCAGGTCTGTTTGTGATGACGAAAAAACATTATAACATATCAGAGAACAGAGTAATATGGACCCTTTAAAACAAAATATTCTATCTTTTGAATGGGAAAAAAGTGTCAAAATGTTGCAGATAACAGGAAGCTGAAATATATTAATACAACAGGAAATAAAAGAGTTACTGTATGCATGTATTTTTTAAAAGTTCAAATACCTAATCTATAACATTTAAAGGGCCCATATTATGCTGTTTTATGATCTATATCATAATGTTGTTTCCTCATTAAAAACACTCCTGGAGTTGGGTTTTGTTTCATTCACACATGTTTAACACACAAACTACATATTTATGCTGAGTTCTTTTCTCAAACAGAAAATACACTGTTCCACCTTGTGATGTCATGCGGTAATACAGGAAGTGCTCCACTATATTTTTAAACTCCATACACCTTCACTAGAATCATTTCGGTGATTTCAGCCCTGGAATTGCTGATCTGTACTGAACTAAAAGGTAAAAGGTAACTGTTAAGTTGAAAACTACCACTTCATGACATCACAAGGTTGAACAGAGCATTTTGAGCTTTGGAGAAGTAGACTAATAATAACCTTTAAGATCATCTAACGAAGAACTGTTTCTAAATATCAACATATCTAGACAACACAGTTTGAATTATGTTAAACTGGTTACAATCAATGCAGTATCTAAAGCTAATTAATTATGCTATTCTTGCCACTCCACCAACAAGACTACAGCTCTCTGGCTCTTTTTCAGCTTCTTCCTGAGGTCACCAGTAATCATCTGCCTCTGTCTGCGCCGCGTTTTCATTTGCATAGTGATGTGGCATGTTTTATGCTTGGAGCGCTTGAATTAAAGGGTTTTAAAAGTACATGTGCTTGAAAGGTAGTTGTATTCAAATGAGACAGATTGATTGTGAGTCTTAGTTGGTTGTAATTTTCTATAATCCTACAGTAAACACAGGCCAGACATGACATTATGGACAGTTGAGTGGCTGAAGTGTGATTGGACCCAAGCCAACCTGAGCCGCGCACCTGAACCGATCATACACCAGTAGATCTGTGCAGAATATTCATGCAATTACAGACCTGCTTGTCCCCATGGAGACATCAGTGCTTTTCCTGGAATGTTACGCAGTATGGATTGTGGCACTTGTTTATTTTCAGGCAATGCCACCAGGTCAAGTTACAGGTCAGATCTGTGCACACCTGCTCCCAGTAATAATCCCTGTTTTTCAAGGTATTTATTTAGAATCTGGACCACGTGTAACTCAAGAAATGCAAGACAGATTATATTAATTCCTCACTGGTACAATCTCCACGGAGATGAGCACGGGGAAGACCCATCACCAAAAATTGACAGAGTGCACATTTAAATCAAAATGTGCATAATTTAGGTTCACGTTTGGATGAAATGGCTTTTACTACTAGTACTATCACTTCAACTGGATCCAAAAATATTGCTACTAACCACAATTTTAACAGTACTATTACATGTGATGAAGTTGTCAAATCTTTGTAGGTCCATTGTTTATTAATATTATTTCTATTCTTTCTCTTCTGCAGCTTCAAAATGTCTGACTTCGAGGATTTCATCAAACCCGAAGGCCAAACAAATGTTTCAGACAGTTACCAGCTCAATCCCACCAGTGTTATAGTATCGGTCGTCTTCTCTCTCATTTTCCTCTTGGGTACCATCGGGAACAGCTTGGTTTTAGCTGTGCTGCTGCGGAGTGGCCAAGTGGGATACAACACCACCAATCTCTTCATCCTGAACCTGAGCGTGGCCGATTTCTTCTTCATCATTTTTTGTGTGCCATTCCAAGCCACCATCTACTCGCTGGAGGGCTGGGTGTTTGGGTCCTTCATGTGCAAAGTGGTGCATTTCTTCATCAACCTCACCATGTATGCTAGCAGCTTCACACTAGCAGCCGTCTCGGTCGACAGGTAAGGAGAAGAAAGATCACTCATTTTTACTGGGGTCACTTGTGCAGCTACTATAATTTTCAGAAACCTACCATTATCAACAACAACCGGTCATGGACTTTCCAATTTCATTTTGAAACTATTCTATGTCTAAATGCAACAAAAACAGTAATTTAGAGTTAAAAGTGCACTATGCAGTTTTTGTGGTGGAGGGTCAACCATTTGACTCCAGATGGTTGATCTTCCATCATGTCGATGGGGGCGATAGTAGCTCAGTTCATTAGTGTTTGAGTGTTTGTCCACTGACTCGGTTGGTGGTTTGAATCCCACTCTCAACATAAACATCATTGGCTGAGCAATTAGATCCACTGACCTACAGGTTGGCAATATGATTCTAGTTCATATGTGTGTGAATGGGGAGTGGCTCCTTGATGTAAAGAGCTTTGAGTGCCTTGAAGGTGGAAAATCGCTATATAAAAATGTGACCCTTTACCATTTACCATCTCATTTGCTTTGCCTGAGAAGTTCCATAATATGGTATTAAACTTATCTGTTTACATGGAGACAAGCAGGTAAACTTTCAGGGCAGATCTGTGGACAGGTGACCACACTCAGTAAGGTTGCATCTAACAATGCAACAACATATGCAATTGTGTAATGTGTTAATGTGCAATGTAAAAGGGCAAATACATATGTTTAATGCTATACTGGAACTCCTAGACAAAGCAATAAAACCTCCATTGGGACCATCCACCAGAAAGTTACACAGTGCACTTTTGTTAACATTATTCAGGACTACTTGATCTAAACAAGGACTAAAACAGACTTAATAGGAGTAAACCAAGAATAAACATTAAGAAAAAAGGAATAAAAATTCAATCTGAACGGTCCTTTATTTTTCAAATTTGACCTCATCAAAAACATACAGGGAGTTGTGTTTTGTTTTTTTTCCACAATTGTTTGAGTAATTATTATTATTACTACTACACTCTCACTACATCTTCAAGGCTCAAAATGCTCTGTTCCTCCATGATGAGGAAACAATATAACATAGATCAGAAAACATAACATAATATGGGCCCTTTAAACTAGCTGGGCCTATATATAAAGACACATTTTGTATGAGTCAATTCTCGACTGTTTTCAAGCCTATACCGAATTATCTTTCCAGCTGTCACTTTAATTTAGAGTTATCATTATTTAAACCCGGCTGTTTTAAGAGGCTGCACACATACAGAAGGACTCTTGAACATTGTCAAGTATTCTTCTTGGTCTTTGCCAAGTGTGGAAATTCTGATACAGAAAAACGGCATGCTCATTTCAATGTTTTTGACTGTGAACAAACCATCTGTGAATCCTCTCAGTAAAAAGACCTTCAGAGACATCTTGAACCAAATTCATATTCACACATGATCCACTGACCTACAGGTTGGCAGTGTGATACCAGATGAATGCTGTTGTTGCGTCCTTGGGCAAGACAAGGACCAAATCAGACTTAATAGGACTAAACCTGGAATAAACATTAACAAAATTAGATTACAACTGAACTTTTAAGGAATAAAAATGAAATCTTAAAGGTCCTTTAAAACACAAATTTCTCTCTTGTGAGCTTTAAGGTATATTATCAGCATTTGTCCCCTTACCCTAGTAGATCGAATTCTGCCCTTGACAGATCCAAACATTTTAAAACATTTTATTATGAGCCCTCTATATGAAATACCAGCTGATGGTGATTTCCTCTTTAGACAGTCTAGACTAATGAAATCCCTTTAACATTTGTGTTTTATTGATTGTTTCGTTGCACATTTTGCAATTGGTACAAGCACTTGAGCTGTACTGATGCTTCCAAATTAACAAAGCAAAGAAAAGCAACTGTAACAATATTGTATTTAACTTTTTCTATCCCTCATGATCTGTGCGGGAACCTGATTTATTAGGGGAATGGGACTAGTAATGAGTGGATTATGAGGGGTTATTGGAATTCGTTTAGGGAGCAATGAAAATAGACAGGATTAGAAACAAATGCATCAGAATGAAGAACAATATGGTAAAAAAAAAAAAATTATATCACAATTCATGTTACTTTTGCATTATTTTTAGAGGACACATTATGCAGTTTTCATATTTTTGTCCACTCATCAAATACTTGGAGATGTATTTTTGCTTCATTTACACTTGTTTCATCAGTGTGTTAGTCTTCTGTACAAACAAACAAAAAATTGCACCTTTTGCACTTTGCCCGGATTATTACGTCATAGGTAAAAATTCAGACATCTCTTGCCATAAGCCATCACTGGACTCGTTCTACTGAAATTAAGGGAAATAAGTACTGCAAGAGACAATCATAGCTTTGGCTCTGGTTCTGAAGCAGGCAGAGTAGTAGGCAAATTCTGTGGGTGAACGATGGGGTTTCAAATGCTGTGCTTTGTGACATATCGATGTACCTGATCATTAACAGTGTACAGCATGAAATCAAACTCTTTGGAAACAGTTTGGAGTCTGAAATAGATTTCTGCATCCCACAAGCTTTTAGTCAGTCTTTATTTTTCAATCCGCCTCTTAGTCACAGGATTAGGAGCCCAAACAGCTGATGAATTAATAGGTTCAGAGATTCAATGGGCGAATGCCGCATCTGTGGAGATAAAACATAAGGAATCTGAACAAAAGTTTTAGACTTTAGACTAGACTAGTTTTAGACTAGAGTTCAGAAATATTGCTTAGGTGGTCAGAAAAGCTAGGGCCGGCACAATTTGAAAACCCACACTTCACTGTGATTGGTTAAATTTTGAGGATTCCCCATTCATTGCACTGAAACCTGACACTGGATAGAAGAAGACAGTGATGGAATGTGTTTAAGCTCATCTTTCACAGGGTCACAATGTCATAATTCAATTTATATATTCATATCATCAATCCCATTCAGATGTTACAGAAACAAAATGAGAGGCCATGTTGAGGTGGTTTTGAACAACAAAAGATGATGAAAGCGTGCAGAGGATGATAAGAGAACATGGAGGCAGGTGATTGATAATGGCGCCTTCATAGAGGTGACAGAACAGAACAGAATAGACATAAAAAAAAACACCAAAACATTTTACACGGACACTGTAGAAAATGACTTCAAATTGGGCACCAGATTCTCAAACTGTGAAAGAAGGAAGTAGCTATTTCAATAACTTGCTCCTAGCTCTCACAAACCTTTTGACACATGCCTAGTATTCACATGCATAGGTTTTTTAGGCACGTGCATGGATTTAGAAGGGCTTTTTAGATGATGAAGCAAACGAGGGTTGGAGCATCAAAGCAGAGCCAACATGCTTTCATCACATAGTGGTATAGTGATGCACACAGCTCTTTCTTCTGGGTGTGCACACAGCAGTCTGAGTTTGACACACAAGTTCTGCTTTTAGAAGATACTTTATAGGGGAAAACTAAGATAAATTCAAGTAAAGATCACGCAAAAATTTTAGTCTGTGTACATAAAACTATACACTACTCCAATTTAGGTAGAGTTAGACAGTTGATTGTAAAAACAGATAACATAACATATTTTCTTTTACATTCATGATTCGCAATTGTCAATAAATCCCTTTTACATAGCCTACTCCATCATTCCTTGTCAGTCACACTCACGGCAGCATGCATGATTAGCTGCTATAATTAAATGGCAAAGGATGCAATTATTTAGGTGTTATTAATGCTGTCCTCTGCAAATTACATAACTTCAATGTGTATAATTGAGTCTGTGGACAATAGCGCCCGGGAATCTCATTGTTAGCATCACTATTTCCTGTATATTTATGGTGTTTTTGCAGAGTGACACTAAAATGAATACATATTTAAACATCAGGCAGTGGACAGGGAGCAGGTGGATGTCAGAGGCAACACAGTATACAAAAGTATACAAATAACATGAATGCTTCACCGGAGGACACTTCTATGTTTAGAAAGAGAGATGTTTGTGTCTAATGCAAATTTTGAGACAAACAACGCCTCAAGCCGAAGTACTCTACATATAAAAATAATTGAGCAGAATTTGAATAGGTTGTTTATGTTTTCTGATTTTATTAAAATTGACTCTTAGCTTTGAGCCACAGTGAGCTAGCCAGTGTTCTACTTTGCTACTACTTTATGTGTAATACCAAGAGCATGTATGCCCTCCACTAGTATTGATTTATATGTATCAGACTAAATATTTTAAATGTAGCAGTTCACATTTCAGTTTCTGTAAGACACCACTGCTTCTGGATGTGTTAAAATATGCACTAAATAAATCATAAAAATGTACAACCTTGCATCTTATTATTTAGCTTAAAGAAGACATATTGTGCTTTCGTCTGCAATATAGGCTAGTTAATTTATGACACCCAGGTATCATTATGTTATATTTTAGACATTTGTAATCAATAAATCAATATTCATCTAAAATGACTTAATAAAAGTAGCAAGTCAGCAGATTTCCAGGCTAGTACAGAACAATGGGCGTGTACTGGTGGCAGTGAAAACGGAGATCGATCGGAGCAGTAACGTCTTGAATGAGTATAACGATTACTCAAACATGCATGAATCACTCTAAGTACAGCACTGAGTGGGTAAAAGAGAAGGGACAATTATTATAAAATGATTTAAAGCTCTGAAAAGTCAGATTTGCCGGTCTTTTTAAAAATCTTCATTAACTTCACTATGCAATTTCACAATATTGAGAGGTGTTAATAGTCGTAAGTAGCACAGCCATAGACTGTATTAACTGGATTAAGTGAGTGTGACATCACCCGCAGAGTTCAGCTCCAGTCAAATGAAGTTCACTGAGGCTAGCGCTTATAGGGGCGAATTTAGAGTCAAGGTCTATAGGAATTCCAACCACGAGTATCATAGCAACCAAAGAGCCAATCCGGAGCGAGATCACTGAAGGTAAAGCCCCTTCCTATCCACATTGCTGAAAGAAGTCGCCTGATTTGTCTGTTATTAAAGTTCATATCTTGATTTACAAACAAAATAGTGAATAAAAATACCAGCATCATGTAGAGCGGGTTAATACGAACATTTTAAGGTCAAAATGATGAAGCTCACTGCAACAGCTGCAACAGTTACAGAGATAGGGGCGACAGTTTTCCAATGTAAAGTGAATTGGAGCCAGAGTCGATGGAACCGAAAGTGATCACTTCCTGTTTGGATCACGGCGGCTAGCACGTTAGCCATGTCCATTTATTTATACACTCTATGATCACAACACATAGAGCCATAGGTGCCCAGAACACTTGAGTCAGGTCTTGCTAACTCAACACAAAGTCTCTACCTGAGTAACTGAATATCCCGTCTACACATTACTGCAGCTGCCTCAGAATCTACTGTCATCATTACCTCTGTCGACATTATGAAAGGGTCAATACAAACACTGAATGCCCTCTCACCGCAAACATCCTCAACAAAGGAAGTGCTCTGTTTACTATCTACCAAGGTTCATTTCAGCCGCACAAATCGGCTGACATTTAATAATTGTGTTAGAATATCGAGTATGCAACACAATGGACAACAAAAGTACCATTGTAAGTGATGGGACAACAGACACACAAGTAGATACATTTTTTCAAATGATGTTGAAAAAAACTATATTCAGGGACGTAACCCACATAGAGCAAAACCTGAAGAGTTGCAGAAATATCTGATTGCAGTCCCAGCAGCAAAAGAAGGTGAGACAGTAGCTCTGTTGATTGTGTTTGTCCACTGAGCTGAAGGTTGGTGCTTTGAATCCCACTCTCTATTTAAAAAAACATCATTGGTACCCACAGGTTGGCTGTGGAAAGTGTTATACAAATATGTGACTATTTACCATTTTTTATCAAATTATGTTAACTGGACTAGCTTTAAAATAAAGAATGAGCCAGAATGAGTTAAACTGCACAGACTGCACTAGCATTAATGCTTGGCTGCAGGTGCTGGGGTTTAGGTACTGAGGATTCAGATCACAGACTGTCCCTTTTAAACAAACTGGATTTCAGCATTGAAACAAACTGGCAACCCAAATGAGAGACTCATCTGAAGGTCAGTCTGCTCATCTTCAGAACTAAAATACCACATTTATAATATGAAAAACTTGCTGTTGGATGGATGGATGGAATCATTATCAGTAAAAGCAATATTTGTGTGTGTGTGTGTGGGGGGGGGGGGGGGGTGTAGGGGTGTGTGTGTGTGTGTGTGTGTGTGTGTATGTATGTATGTATGTATGTATATATATATATATATATATATATATATATATATATATATATATATATATATATATATATATATATATATATATATATATATATATATATATATATATATATATATACATACCTTGTATCTGGGGATAGAGATAGGTCATACTTACATAAAAGAGAGAGCTACGATCAGTAAATCAACTTTGGCCATTGAAGAAATACATTATTGAACACTTTTTACATCTTAATTCTCTGCAGTATAATTAGTCTTGTAAAAGGAGCCTTTCTACAGCATGTTTACCTTCCCACATAATCACATTAATAGTGCGTTTATGTGGGAATGTTTAGATCCACAGATAATTGGACTCTTAATGTGTAATGCTAAGCCTGTAATCCTCATATTTTGCTACAATAATTGGCTTCTCCTCCTCTCATAACACCTACTCCAGCTTCCTTTCAAAAGCTCACCTGAATGTGAGTCGTATCACTGCCCTGGTGTCAAAGGACCTGCAGAACCTGGCACCTTTTCACAGACGTCAAGTGGCTTTGGCCCTATTTCATCAAGGTTTCAAAGATGAGAGACTTTCCGCCTTTGTTCCTCAAGTGTCTCTGGTGAAGTGGCTGGTAAAAAGTGCAGAACAAAATAGGTGAAATGTGAAGCTTATCTCTGCTATCTGCAAAATACCTGAAATAAACCAAATAATTATAATAATAGCTTCCAAAATACCCAAACTGCTTTACAATGCATTCATTCACTTCATACTTGGTGCATACTTGGCGCTGACAAACTAATATTGTAGCCACAGCTTGGGTAGACTGACAGAAACGAGGCTGCCAATCTGTGCCATCGTCCATTCCAACTAAAAACACACGAATGCATCACATTCATATATGAGAGTTGGGTTAAGTGTCTTGCCTAATGACACAATGACAGTATATTAGACTGTGTATATATAAATGGACATAGCTAACCCTGCTTGTTTAAAAAAAAAGTGAGCATGGGCGTGCTTCCTGTGAGGTACTGCATCTGTATCTAGCAGTGCGCGTTACATCAAACTGGTATCATAATTTATTAATGCTAAAGTAAATAACATATGCACACCAGTGGAGTGCGGACATATGGAAGGTGTGGGGGCTCACGAAGACACTGTAGACAAACGTGCAGGCTTATGAGGATGTAGACCAGAAGAGAATCCTCCTTATAAAACCTTCAACAGCTTTGCTACAAACTGACTCCTTGGTTGCTACGTTGGAATACCAAATATATAACTCGGCTGTAAATTGGCCCCTATAACCACTAGCCTTAATGAGCTTCATTTGACTGGAGCTGAACGGTACAGGTGATGTCACACTCACTTAGACCACTTCTTTATACAGTCTATGGGCAGTATGCATTAGAGCTGCTGCAGCCCCATTATCGTGGTAATCTCATTCTTAAAATACTAACCAGAATCAACCCTGGTCAGCTTCCAGAGATCAAGTTGGTGACCCATGTTTTATGCATAATGTTTAAAAAAAAAGTCAGAAAATAAAACACAATACCATGAATAAGATCTCTTGTGTCAAATAAAATGGGGCATTGTCTATCAAAACATTGTATTGTGGGATATGTGCCACCAGAAACATCAAACGGCATAGAACAGACTCTGATCCAGGCTTACAGTTGTCATGCTGTAACCTGGTGATGAAACCTGTGCAATATCCCACTCTGAGACCACAAAGTCCTCTGTGTGCAACCCCATGTTTGGAGAGATAGACCTGGATGCCTTTTATTCAACTGCACCTCAAGTCTCCCAGCTGGACATGTTTTGTGGTCATTTTGTCTGATCCTTCCTGATAGTGGCAGGAACAGTTTTGCCATGATACCTGTCAGATATGATGTTACGAGCATGGACTAGACGTCAGAATATGGGCGGCGTCTATATCAAAGCAACTGCGGGGGTGTGACATATTACAGTTTTATCTGCTTCTTCCTTTTACAGTTTGCATGTCAGCTACCCCTGTTTCAAAGGCCCTATATTACACAAAATGGATTCTTGTGAGCTTCAACCCAAGTTATGATACTGTTTCCTCATCAAAAACATACCTGGAGTTGTGTTCTGTTTCATTCACACATGTTTGAGTATTCCTCCACTATTAGTCTGTTATCTCCAAAGATCTAAATGCTCTGTTCCACCTTGTGATGTCATGTAGTGGTAGTTTTCAAGTTAACAGCTAACTTTTACCTTTCATTCAGTGGAGATTGGCAATTCTAAGGCTGAAATCATCCAAATTATTCTAGTGAAGGTGTAGGAGTTTAACACAAGTACAGAACAGAACAGAGTGTTTTCCATTTGAGAGAAAAACGCAGCCTCAAGGGTATGTTTTTGATGAGGAAACACTATAAAATAGATCAGAAAATAGAGTAATATGGGCCTTTTAAGATTCACACAATTCTATGGCTTATGACAGACTTGTCCAAACTTGTTTGTTTTTTTTACCCGTGGTTATATAGTTGAATTATATTCAAAGTAGGGAGCCGCAGACGAGGCCACCATTAGCAAGGTTTGGAACCATAGACTGTATATATAAATAGACATAGCTAACCTGCTGTCTGCCCCATTCCAAAAAAGAAGTGATCATGAGCTGCACTTCCAGCTTTGTCTCTCGCTCCAGTTTATTTTACATTAGAAAACTGTATTAGAAAACTCCCTCTGCTGCTGTCAGGCTCATCATTTTGGTCTTAACATGTTCGTATTAACCCGCTCTACATAATTTTGGTATTTTTATGTAACTATAGATATGAACATTAAAAGCGCACAAATCAGTCACCTTCTTTCCCTGAAGTCGCTCCTGCTGGCATTAGCAACAGGTTTGATTGACAGTGGGAAGGGGCTTTATCTTCAACAGCTTCGTTGGCTCTTTAGTAACTACGATACTTGAGGATGGAATTCCAAACATGGAACTCGGCTCCAAATTCACCCTGTAACTGCTCGACTCAATGATCCTCATCTGACTGGGTGACATTACACTCACTTAGTCCACTTCTTTATACAGTCTATGTTTGGAACATTCATTTGTGAGGAATTAAACCTTTCTTGGATTTGAGTTAAAGAAAAACATTTTTTTTTAAGTATTTTTCAACTATTTCAATCTGTGCCCTTTTCTTTTGATGTGCACTTAGGAATAACACAATTTCTGGTGGTAATTACTATAGTCTATTTTGAGCATGTGTTTTTCTTGTTTTGATATTTTTAAATTGTACTTGCAAAAATGACCATAATTTCCTGTTGGGTTGGACAGTTCCAGTTATAAATAATAACAGAACAATTTGTTTATTCAGATACAGATATGATTGAAAGTTCAACATGTATTCTTCATCTTTTCAACACCTATTCTATAACACCTATTCTATAAACATATTATTACTAACACTCACAACACTCAAACCTGTTTTTCTCTCACTGCAGATATCTGGCCATCCGTTACCCTCTGCGATCCCGTGAACTCCGCACCCCACGTAATGCTGTTGTTGCCATGGTGATCATCTGGGGTCTGTCCCTCGTTTTCGCCGGTCCCTATCTGAGCTACTACGACCTCATCGAATACGACAACAGTACAGTATGCATCCCGGGCTGGGAGGAACAAAACCGGAAAGTCCTTGACACCTGCACTTTCGTATTTGGTTATGTGATCCCTGTTCTTATTGTGAGCATGTCCTACACAAGAACCATCAAGTACCTCTGGACCGCCGTGGACCCTCTAGACGGCATGTCCGAGTCCAAAAGAGCAAAGCGAAAAGTGACTAAAATGATCATTATCGTAACTGTTCTCTTCTGTATTTGCTGGTTGCCGTATCACGTTGTCATCCTGTGCTATCTTTATGGAGATTTCCCCTTCAACCAGATCACGTACGCGTTCCGGCTCCTGTCTCATTGCATGGCTTATGCTAACTCCTGCGTAAACCCCATTGTGTACGCTCTCGTCTCCAAGCATTTTCGCAAGGGATTCAAGAAAGTCTTCAGCTGCATCTTGAGTAAAAATGGTAGGAATAAGGTCCATGTAGTTCACGTGGCTAACACAGTGCCGGGGTTTGAAGCGGGGTCCACAGAAGTGTCGCATATGCACGAGGAGCGGCAGAACGAGTGTGAAATGACAAACAGGCCACGACCGGAGCCCAGAGAGCCAACACTGACTCTGAACCTGCCCTTTCAAAGGCCCACTTGAGCACGAGAGAGACGGGCTCTGCATACAATCTATGGGAGGACTTCACAAACTGTTTAAACTGTGCTGTTTACATTGTGCCGTTTGTTCATTGTGGTGAGAAATGACTCATGGTGACATTGACAAGCTTAACAATTACAGTGTAAATTTAGTGTTTAAGGAGGTGTAGTGACACAAATCTGCTGCCAGAAAATATTGTGTTTTCAATTTTTATCAAAGCATCAGCATGATTGTGTTTTCAAATACTTCATGTTTTTGTCCAAAATCTGCCTTTAATTAATTTGCGTTTAATTGATTTTTTAAAATTTTGTTATGCGGTTATGTTATTTTTGATATGATATCTGCTGTCAAGAGTATTGGTTTGTGGTGATGTGATGTCTGACACTGACTTGGTTTTTGATACTGTTCATTAATAATCATTGTATAGTTCATATCAGTGCAGCTATTAGCAACCTGGAGCCAACATATAGAAGAACATCCTTTCTTTCTTTCTTTCTTTCTTTATCTTTATTTCTACAGGGGAACCCAATGAGAGCACTTGGCCTCTCTTTTTCATGGGTGCCCTATTTAAAATACAATACAAGCAGAAAAACAAACAAAACAAATGAACATAAGTATATGAGTCCATATAAAACATTAGAAATAGGTGCGCGTGTGTGTATAAAAGTTCCTTACCAGATTATTAAATTACTATTGTGTCACTAATGTATACAGTTTTGCTTTTCCTTGAAGTGTATTCCATTTTGACGCAAAACAGCTAAAAGCTCTCTTTTTAGACAGCAATGATAATGCACTCCTGGAAACACTTTATAATGACTACACAACCGTAGTAAAGCATGCACAAAGACTTAATCCATAATCAACAAATAGCTTCTTCAGAATGGTTTAAGCTTGGTAACTACTTAATTAAGGAGTTAGGATTAGGAGTTATGGTTATTGTTTATTATTATGTAGTTCCTATGCCTAATCATTCTTAATAGCATTTGTCCATTATTAGGTGATTTTTCATGCTTTACTAAGACTGACTAAGGTGTAGTTATTATAAAGTGTTACCATACTCCCTTGTTATCTACCCCAAATGCAAACAAAATGATTCTACAGAATTGTAACAGAAAACTATGCTGTGTGAAGACATTCTGGAAAAAAATGGTCCAATCAGACAATCTTAAAACGCCTTAATCACAGCTTGCACTCTGGCATTTCTTTTATATGCTTCAGGTGTAATCAATTGTCATTTAAAATCCTTTTATCATAATAGCTGCTACTTACTCCTCTTTTGCAGTGAACAACAGGAAGACTTACATCTGAGCTTTTGCCTGAATCATTATAATCATGTTTAAGTGAGCTCACGTGGAGGAAGCAAATAGTGCGAGCGAAGATCACTCACTCTAACGTGTTTTCTGACAAAGGCTGCAATGACAGTTTGAGTCCAGTGTTGATTTTTACAGCTAAATCAGTATGCATTTCTTTCTACTGCAAGATTTAAATACTTACTGCTCGCTAAACCTGTTTTGCATGCAGAACACAGCTCATTTTCAGATATGTAATGAAATAACGCACTCACGCATAACATCAAGGCACACGGTATGTTCACTAGCATCGCAGATAATTAGAACTGGTCGTTTTCAAAGCATGTTTATCTTTCTTCTTTGTTGTGTATATAATTACGAATATTGCTAAGTACTTGCTTCAATACACCATTTTAAAGCTGTATATTCTGTATATTTCAAAGCTGTGGATCTTTGGTACTGCATCTCTTCCTCTTTCTCTTTCTCTCTCTGTTTGGACCATAGACTATAATGTGTCTATGTTTTTGACTGTGAGCTTGTGTCTACCTCAAAATGATGGAAAACAAGATCTAAAGCTTTTGTGTTGTGTAAGGTGCAGCTGTCCTAGAAGAGCTTAAAGAAAAAAGCATTCCCTGTTTCAATGGATCCGGGCTATTGTGTTGATATTAATCTTGATTCATCTGTTTTGCTTATTTGGATGTTATCATTTTCAAAACTGAACACAGTATTTTGACATTATATATACACATGATGCATTATTAGAGATAAGATGTGTTTACAAAGATATTTGAAAGTGCAATCTAATCCCTAAATAAATATTTTTGCTGTGACATTGTATTGAATTTATGTTAAAGTAGCGTAACTGCCATCACCTCCGAAAAGCAGTGACGAGTAGGTCATTAACACCTTGAAAAACGAAACCACGTGTCACTGAAAAAAAACCAATCTGACTGGAGGATCACATTTTACTGGGCCTGAGATGCAATGCCGGACGTGGGACCAAACTCATATCAATCTGTGTAAAAAATACAAAGAGACATTTTGAGATTCTGACATAGGAACTCGCTATTTGTACAGCTTCAGGGCAGAACTGTGTTTGAAGCTGCAGTGAACAATCAAGTACAGGGGTTAAAGGCGCCGCTAGGCTATAAGTCACTTTTCTGTTGCAAGTGTTCTTAATGCCCAAACTTTGCATTCTTACTGAGCAGGGTCATCCCTCTGCAGATCTGACCTGCAACTTGTTTTTAAAAGAAAACGTCTAACTTTCTCCTAAGGGTTTTTTCACAGCTCTGGGTAAATGAGATTTTTTTTCCCCTCCAATATATAAAAGAACTGCGCTTTGATGTACTATTAGCTAAAGAGAGCAGCCTGGTTTGTCAGAACTTTATTGAACCATTATTCAATTCGATCCAATTCAAGTTTATTTATATAGCACATTTAAAATAACTTCTGCTTCATGTAAAAGTCAACAAGAAAAAAACAAATACAGTATACAGATAACACGATACAGAAGGAAAGAGCAATAAAACACAAAGAGATCCTGTCTGGTTTGTATTAATGACACAAATCTCAAACATGAGGTGTACGCTAATTCATCAACACCACACCTACCCATCGAAAAATCCCATGTCCCAAAAGTCATGTGCAGATGTTAGATTTGCTCATTAATATCCACTTTAGTATTAACAAAGCAGACTATGCAAGCTACACTGAACTGAGTTTTATTGAAGGTGTATCGTTTTGTGGCAAACTGAAAGATTAGGTCTCATCCCAATACAATATAATACAAGGAAGCACTTCTATTTCAACCTTGCGGGGGCAGTGGAGACTCGCTATATCTGCAAAATAAGCTACCGGTATTTGTTTTGTTATTGGAACCACATAGTCCCAAAGCAATATAAATGTTTTCTGGATGGTGATCATATATAGAGAGAGGATATCAGACTTACCTTTTATTCAGTGTAATGGTAAAACAGCAGATCTCCGTGTTTCTGCCTGTGGTTTTGTGCAGCTCAAATTGAATCATATTGAGAAGCTCGGCACTGCTGCTGTGGACCCCTGGAGACCAACGCCACCTGTGTAGAAGACCAAAGCCTAACACAAAGACTATTCATCCAGGACTGTGGACCAAAGAAGGAAAATATTCAACTGCGAGGCTACCATTTGTTCAAACATTCGGACGAACATCTACAATCTTCCGTTGTGAAAAACGCAAGGCAAATGCAGTGTTTAACAGCAAAGCAGCTACATTATTACAGAACTGGAGTACTCATTCACTGATCCGAAGATTGGTGGGTTTACTCAGCTGCTAGGGCGACCAGATCAACTGAAAAAAAAAAGTAAAAAATGTAAAGAAAATACTTATAAAACACACAAAACAACACAAAACTGGATGTTAAAAGGTGTGGGATTGTCTGAACAGGTACGTTTTGAGTCATGCTTTCACGAAACAAGTACAACAAACTAAAATACACTATATGCCCCAATCAACTGACCCACAAGTTGAAGGTTCACTCCCAGCTGAATACTGTTGTTGTTGTTGTTTCCTTGAGCTAAACACTTAACCCTCCTTGCAGCCCGTGTTTGCATATTCTAGTGTATGATTGTGTGTGTGAATGAGGTATTGGAGTAAATGATGGTGGTGCGCAAAAGGACCTGTAAATCTATCTTAGGCCAGGGTATTTTTTGAGTCTTCAGCGAATCCCTAGAAACGCACGTAATACTGCATCAATAAATTATATGTGGTGTGATATGTTTTCTGGCACTCCTAGACTTTTTATTTAAAGGGCCTACGTTACACTTTCATCTGATCTATGTTAAAATGTTTCTCGTCAAAAACGTACTTGGAGTTTTGCTTTGTTTAATTCATACATATTTAATACACATATTACATACACACCCTGAATGTTTAGGCTGCATAGAAAACACTCTGTTCCACCTTGTGATGTCATGTGGTAATACAGGAAGTGCTCCACTGTGTTTTTAAACTCCACACATCTTCACTAGAATCATTTTGATAATTTCAGCCCTGGACTGGCCAATCTGTACTGAACTAAAGGAAAAAGATAGCTGTTAACGTGAAAATTATTGCTTCAAGCCATCACAGAGCATTTTGAGCTTTGGAGATGGAGATTAGTAATAAAAGGTTATTCAAACATGTGCGAACAAAATAAAACACAACTCCAGGAATGTTTTTGACGAAGTGACACGTTTCCAACATGGCTTAAAGCTCACGAAAGTCAATTTTGTGTAATATAGGACCATTACGATTGATTCCATATTTCAATTAATAGTTTAATTAATGTTCGTGATTAAAGCGAGGAACATAAACCCGGTTGTGCCTTTGTTACATCAGCAGGACAACAGGTATGTGCAGACTGTATGAACCTGTGTAGCCAACAGCAGCTGTGTAATCACTAGTATTATGTGTTCTGGAGAGGAAAAGCTTTTATCATTTTACTGCTCTTTCATCATAGCGCTGGATAAGCATCTAAAATTGCCATTCACTTTACAAAGTACATGCACTGTTTGACCTGTAAATAAATCTTACTCCTCAGGTAAAACAAAACAACAGAGGTGAAATAAGAGGCACCACTGGCTGCTGTTGTTGCTGCTGTTCCCTTAGGAGGTGGATATAACATTGTTGATTTGGAAGTTAGCCCATGCCTTTGCTTTCACTGGTCCTGATCTGATTTTAGCTAATTTTGTGTATTTGACAGTAGCATATTTTGAAGGTCCTATACTCCATAAAATTAACTTTTGTGAGCTTTAAGCCATGTTAGAATGTTATTACCTTGTCAAAAACATACCTGGAGTTGTGTTATGTTTCATTAGTCTGTCTATATTTCCAAAGCTCAAAATGCTCTGTTCCACCTTGTGATGTCATGAAGTGGTAGTTTTCAAGTTAACACCTACCTTTTACCTTTCTCAGTAGAGATTGACAATTACAGAGCTGAAATCAACCAAATCATTCTAGTGAAAGTGTATAGAGTTTTAAAATACAGGGGAGCACTTCCTGTATTACCACATGACATCACAAGGTGGAACAGAGTGTTTTCAGATTGGGTTTGTGAGTTAAACATGTGTGAATGAAACAAAGCTGCAGTTATATTTTTGATGAGGAAACAACATTATAACATAGATCAAAAAGTAGCATAATATGAGCCCTTTAATTAACTAAACCTGTAAAGTACTGCCTGTTCCAATATCAGCATTGTTATGATATTTGTCCCCACCAGTTCCTCGCTGATTGTGTGTGAATATTTTATGAATGCATAGACATGGACTGCAGGCTAGTATACTGTCCCGGGAGAGTGGTGAGTCAGAGTAAAAAGAACAGCTACAGAGAGTTCAGGACAGCAGGGAAAGTTTGTTCACTTGTTGTAGAACTTTTTAAATAGAATTTCTGCAAAATCCCGGGTATGTTTAACGTTCCAACTTGTCACTACAGTGTTATCGTTTAAGGCTGCGTTCCCACCCGTGTACCATAACTGAACCAGGACTAGACCAGGACTAAACCAGGACAAGAGCAAGACTAAAGTAAAGCCACCTAAATGAGGTTCAAACCAGGAGAAGTGTGAATGTAGCCAAAGGTTTTTTTTTTATTTTAATAGGCTCGTCTTCAAAATCATGAGTTTGAGTTTCATTTATATTGCGTTTATGCACTCTGCTTGTTAATTATAGCCAACGTTATTTCCATGGATACTAATAACTTGCTCTTTTCAAAAAAATGAATAATCCTCATCACAGAATAACTGCCCCCATTACAAGCCCAAAGAAATTCATCAATTTAAACTAATCCAAAATTGCCAATGCAAAAAGACACAACGTAATGGAGCATGAAACAGGCTTTTCATTAATTAGTGAAAGACGAGGAGCAGACCTGATGTGGTGGGTTGTTCCAGTTATTATTGTTGTTGGTTTTTTTGTGTTTTGTTTTTTTAACTTAAGCTAAAGGATATTCCCCAAATGGAAAAAAAAAAAACTTGCCATCAAAAATGCATTAATCCAGAATAATTATAATGTGGATTAATACAGATCATTAAGTTTTCATTCATGCGTTCAGAGCAAACTAATTATTCACCCGGATGAGTTTATAAGTGCTTTTCACAACTTTCAGAGACTAGGAATTTTGCCGTCACAGTGAAGTTAGCAACAACTAGCATGCTGACGTGAAATTTCTGATTACTGGACTATTAAAGTGGACTTATTTTGACAAGAACTGTTTGAACGATATATCTGCACAGGAGCAAGACGAATTGTGGAAAAAATCAAGTACAGGGCATTTTATCAGGTTTGTACAATGAATGGCTTTTAAAAGGAAGAAGTTTTGAGTAGATTTGATAAGGTCGAGACACAAGACAAAGAAATACAGGACATCAACATAGACAAAAACGGGGGGCAATGAGGCTAAAAAGGAGAGCTGATAAACCGCAGGTGCAGCACATCAGGGCGGGGTCATAATCAAAGGCGGGAACACGAGAGAACAGGAAATAAACTGCAACAGAAACAAGGTAAGTGATTTCAAAATAAAACAATTAGCAAAATAAAAGGGGAGCAAACAGACTCAAATGGACACCAAAGAGTTATCTTGGCGCTCAGACCCCGGCAGAAGACTTTGCGATGAAGGAGGTGCCCGTTAGATGATATTTGCGAGATGTATTTCCCCCAGGGCCTGGATCCTGGAGGTGGTGGTGAGGCTGAGGTGAGTGAAGGGACCATGAGATGATGCGGAGCTGCGGGGGGTGCTGGGGAGGTGGTGGGTCGTGGCACGAACTGAAGCGGTTGTGCGTGTCTGCGATGGGGGTTGAAAAAATAGGGCAGACTGGGCGCTGGTTGGATGAAGAGGAGGTAGATGGGAGTGGAGTTATGTCTTCCAGGCTGGATTTACGCTGGCTCCATGACACCTTTAACACGTTTTTAGACATATACTTGACCCAAATTGTCATCTATCCAGGCTGAAGACTGTAGTGATCTCTCTTTTGAATCCCCCAGTGTCCGTACATAAATATTTCCTTGAAGGACAAATCGTCATCTGTCCAGGCTTTAGACTGAAGTGATCTTTCCTTTGAATCCCCCAGTGTCTGTCCATAAATATCTCTTTGAAGGACAAATCTTTATGGAGGCAGGAAGAGGTTTGCTGATTCAGACTTTTGCTCCAAATGTCAGGGAAAGACTCCAAATGTCAGGGAAAGACTAGCCTTGACATGGCTGTGAACAAAAGCTTTTCTTCTTCTTATTTTTCGTGTTTCATCATAAAAAGGTGTGAAGTTTTGAGATAAATGTTACACAGTGTGACTGGTGAACTTTCTGTGAGCTCCCATCCATCCACTTTACCTTCAACCTGCCTTGGTATCTGTTGTTATAAAGGCTTTCAAAAACACTGGCAATGAAAAAAAAAACAAAAAAAACATTGTCAATGTCAAAAACATTATCCATTGAAGCCTTTTCTATCATAGACCACTCCAGGATGAATGACAGATTACATTGTAAACCAATGACTAGATGGCAAAGTCAAAAGCTTATACTAAATAATAATGCATTTTCACGCTGTTAAAAACAAAAAAAACAAAACAAAAATAGGACATTGTACAGAACAGATAAAAAATATGAAAACAGGTGAATAAAATAATAAAACAATACAATACGAGACTGGATGTCCATGTGATTTAATGTGGGGTGTAGAATTGTCTGAACAGGCACATTTTGAGTGGTGAAAAAAATACAATGAACTAAAATGTATAGGTAGGTATACTGTCAAAACCAGACTCAGAGAGACTTATCCATGCATTTGTCTCCAGTAGGTTAGACTTTAGCTGTGCATATGGCTGAAAGGGTTTTATTCTGCACTCAATGTTGATTTTATGATAATTATTAATGTTTTGATTTGTTGTAGTGTGATTTTAATGTCTTTCTTATTCTGTAAAGCACTTTGAATTACTTTGTGTATAAATTGTGCTATACAGTTATATTACATAATTGCCTGGCCTAAAATAGACTGTAAGCTCAAGTGCTTTATAAATGTTAGGCATATTAAAATCATACATTATAAAACGTAGCAGTCACTGGTGAGCCCCTGCTCTTTGGTCACCCATTGTGGCTCAGGTGAAAAAAATAGTGAGGCCCTGTAAACTACACCAACCTGTTTTTTTCTGTGATATAGTTTTCAGATTCAGAATTTGATGATTTTCCTATTGATTACATTGTACTTTACCCTGAAATATCAAAAAGGTAAATGTACAAATGTTGAACCTGATCATTTATATAAGTGACTAGACCCGAGGACTCACTGTATTACAACAAAAATGTGCATTTGGACAATATTAATTTTAGCTGGCCCCTATCTGTATGAAATATTACTGCCAATAGACAATTACACACTATTACTGCCAATAAACTATAATAATATAAACTAAACATTTTTAGGTATCAAAATTTTCAAAAGTTAGTGTCTCAAAGAAATGCTTTACAGGAGGAGCTTGTGTCTAACATAAAGGTGTTAAAACAGGTTTGTCACATTCACCATGTCACTTCCAGTGATAATGTTAATGTATTTTCAAAGGTGCAAATAAGAAAAAGGTGAAAACAATGCTATAAATACAACATTGTGAGGTGAAAATCCTTTACCCTCCCTCTGATATCTGTCAATGAAATTGGATTGTTCAACCTGCCCCTGAACACAAGAGGAGTAACCACGTGAGCTGCATAAGAATTCAATGAGCAGGAAAACACTTGGAGGAAGAGGTCATTTTGAGACAAGGGCAAAGGTGAGTGAATATGTCAGTACAGATATAACAGAACTGAACTAAGGATCTACCATGGACAGAAACTATTTAAACTAAAGAGGGTGGGAGACATAGTGAAAGGATTGGGACATCATAACAGCAAAACAGAAAAAATCCAATTAACCCTGTCGGAAGAATCTTAAGTGTTCTTTTTAGAGGATTTGTATTTTGAATATAGACACCGTTAAGTGCCAATATCTTTCCTGTATTTGTCACGTTGAAAAAAATCTGATTGGAAAACATGAAAATGCCAATGCTTTTATTTCTACAAAGGTGTTTTGCCATTTGTAAAATCTTTGGGGAATCGTTTGACCAAACATAGGCTCATCCCAAAGGTATTGTAGCTTTAAAAAGCAATTTTCTCAATATCACAGTGGAACTCCAGTCGATATCCCAGTCCAGCAAAATCAGCCCTTAGAGAAATATGCCAATTAACAATAAATTCAATTAGTTTATTTGCTCATCATCACATCAGTGAGTGTGGTGTGTGGGACTAACGCCAGCAGCAGTTTCTGTGCAAATGAAAATAAACATCAGTCAATAGTTTGTTCCTTAAGTGCAAATCCTGAGAATCTATTCAAACACTTCATTTTTATAGACCATTTTATTTGGGCAATAAATGAGGCAACAGTAATCGAGTAATTGTGTATTCTGCAGACACTGTTAGTCCCCACATTATCTCGAATAAATAAGCCTGGGGAATTCATCAGAAATTCATCATATATATATATATATATATAAGGAGGAGCTAACTACACTGAAACTAACACACCTATTGTTTATTACACGGACAACTTTGGACATGACTGTTGTTTAGTGTAATGTATTGAACCGTATAGGCTTAACTACAGCTCCACCATCAGAGCAGAGCCAAACACTGCAACTCTAAAACACCATCAATAAAAACATACATACTCAGTAATTGGTTTATTGCATGTATTTATTGTCCAGTACCTTGCGATGGTAGCCATGCTAGTCTGTCGGCTGAATCAGGTCCAGTTTGAATGTGCTGGTTGATGACAATTCAAGTTTTACATATTTACATAAAACACGGAAGAGCTTTAAACAAAAAACGTAAAAACAGAGTAGCGATGTAAGGCTAGACTTTGTTAACATGTTCAAAATGTCATGAACACAATAATAAAGGCACTCTTGTTTATACACAACATAACCTTAAACAATTGAGGGTTTTTGCTGAAATAATGATGCAAAACATTCATATTTGACAAGATAAGTACTTTGCTTCAACAATAATCCCGCATAAATAAAGCAAAATTACAATATATTAAATTTATAGACAACAACGTAATCAATAAATGACACAAATAAATATATCTTTAAGAAGGTGCTCAGTCTGAAGGAAGGGTCCATAGAAAAAGTCCAAGGTCCAGTTGTGCATCAGGCAATTTATCACTGAGGGCTGTTGAAGCTCGAAGTGCCCACAGAGACAGAGTAGCCTTGAAAGTTTTCAGTATGGGCTATCGACTTTAAGTGGATCAAAGGTAAGTCAGTATGTGTTGAATGATGAAACACAGCATTCTATCATTTCATAAGTGCATTACTGAGCTTTTTCTGCCTCACAAAATGAAAAATCTACTCATTTTAGGCATTTCACATTAAGCAACAACCTGCATAATAAAAGGAAAATGTATGTAATTATATATGCAATCTGAGCACACAAAATCATAATGTAATGGTATTGAGGACAAGATTTACACTGCCAAAATCATGATGCTAACAGCACACTCAGTTTGGTAAATTTGTGATTTAGCCCTGGTTAAAATTTGATATGTCCTGGTTTAGCTATGTTCCCATTTCATCTCTTTGCACAAAATGCATCTTCTGATTGCTTATTAATGTTAGAAACAAAATGATATTCCTCCAAATTGTACAGAGTGCTTTCATATCTTTGGTAACTGATCACCTCCTAGATCCACTAGCTGGACATAGTGATGCGAGTTCTTAGTATATTCTATACAGAAGCCTCTGGTCTCACATGTTCATGGCAATTTCTAACTGATAATTTTCCTAACGACTGATCAATCATATCTGTGTATCAAAAACAACAACAACAACAACAACATAACAAAACAACAAAAACAAATCAAGATGGTGCACTGTGGTCCCATGAACCTTTGCCCCCAAATATGTTCAATATGACCAGATTAACATTATATTTGTTTATCAGAAACTCTGAATACATTACTTTTGACAGTTTTTATGCAGTCTGCGCATAGAAGACACAAAGCACTACAGACTACTCAGTGATACAGTGAGGAGGGCCCACACAGAGATAAGATACAGAGGCTGTTACACTATATGAACAATAGATACTTAAGGGCCAGGTAATACACTTGAATGAACTGTAAACATGATTGTCACATTTCAGTAAAGCCCTCATTACATCTCACAGATGTGGAAGCTAAGCAATCGGGCACTTCTCTTCAAGTATTAGCATGTCAGTGTTTCTTAGTGCTAAAGGCAAAATGTTAAATGAGACAACAAAATTTAAATTTACACCAGAAAATGTACATGTGACCAAATTTAAAGAATATTTGTCATTATATATAATTTAAGGATGAAAGATGCAATTACAGTAAAGTGGGAATATTGATGTCAATTAATTTGTAACATAAAGTGATACTTGGACTTTACACTAGATCGATATTTTTTTTATTGCTGAAGCCAATATCTATTTTTAGTATTCAGGGAAGCCAATGGTTGATAAACCCTGTCGATATTTAAATAGGGATAATTTTTTTTCAAAATTATATGATAAGAACAATGCTGATGTATTCCACATTCAATGCAGTACCCCATTCTGTCAGACTGAAGCTAAGGCTGATCAAACAAACCTTATTATGTTGCATTTAGTCTGGTGGTTTCCCCAAACAAAACATCAGCCTCTGCTGGAGGTTTAAGACCAATACCTGACATCCTAAAAGGTGAAAATATCGGTTCAGTATATTGGCCAACAGATATATTGGCTTATCTATAACTAGACAGTCATATAGCAAAAACAAAAACAAAAGGTATGAGTGGTTTATGAAGTAAGTGCAGTTGGCCAAATGCCACAACATAAGTAGTGGTAAATGTAGTTTTGAAAGCTACAGTTGGGTTCATGAGGCTGTTAGGAAACTAGATAGACATAAACAGCCCTAGAGCTCATCCTCAACAAGGGCAACAATCCTGCTTTAAAACAATAATAATAAAAAACATAACATTAAAATACTTAAATAGATATAAAATTTGCTTCTTTTAACACAATCTGTACACATCTGGTAACAATACACATACAAACAGATTCTTAGAAACAACACCCCCTGGTGCCTCATATAAAAATATGCAGCTCTTTTAGTTTGACTACTAAACTGTACAATTCTTTTGCACTTAGATAAAAAGTCAGGTCTTTTAATGCAGAGCCGTTTCTTCACCTGCTGCTTCATCTCAGCACTTCCTGTTTCCCACTGTTCCCACACACAGTCGTCCTCTTATCAACTTGCACTCGAGTAAATCTTCTCCACTTTCCCAATGATCTTTTCTTCATAAATGGGCAAAACCGCGTCATCTTCACGCACCTCTTCAAACACCACTCCACAGTCGAACTCATCACTGACCTTCTTGAAATAGTACCTAAAATAACACAAAACAAGTTGTAGCCATTATTGCAGGTGGCTAGAGTAGCTTATCAGAAGTAAAAAAAAACAAAAAAAAACAACAAATGTCACCACATTTACAATTACTCAAATATAAATGTCTAATCCGTCACTACATCATTGCTACTGGACCAGTGAGATGCAGTATTTTGTTTCCCTGATACTGACAGATATATGTATATTCTATTGTATTGATGTTTTAGTATTGATGTAAAATGCAAAGTTTTCCAACAAGAAAAATAATTTTCCAATTCTGTAACATGAAGCTTTACTTACAACTAATGCCCCAATATAGTAATACTAATGGCTTACACTTGTAATGCGCTTTACAGTCTTGTCAAAGCCTCTCAAAGCGCTACACTATAGTCATTATTCATTCATTTCCACACTTGGTGATGGTAAGCTACTACTGTAGCCACAGCTGCCCTGGGGCAGACTAACGGAAGTGAGGCTGTCAATCTGCGCCATCGGCCCCTCCGACCACCACTAATCATTCACGCACACAACACTTTCATACTAGGCAATGTGGGTATAGTGTCTTGCCTAAGGCCACAATGACAGAACTTGGTCCGAGGTCCTATTAAACAAACTAATGTAATCCAAAAATCACCCAAGCATATCACAGACAATTAGACATGGTTTAATCTCAGTCTCCTTTCAAATTCTATTAACTGCTCAGTCCTAAACACAAGCAGCAGTTCATAAGTCACCTGTAGTTTCCTTTCTTTGTGAGCAGCTCCTTGAACTGTCCAAGTGTCACGACCCGCCCTCTCTCCACACTCGTCGTGTATGGGATGGGCTCCTCGCACAAGTAATACGCCACTGTCATTTTATCCCCCGGCTGCTTCTTACTGACTCTATGTCTGTGAAAAACAAAACATCAAACATAAGTTTGTCTGTTTACATGGAAAATAATAATAAAACAAAGAAAACTTTAATCTTAGTAAGAGCTCATGAAAAAGTAGCACATTAGCCAAGGTGCTGCTTTGAAGATTTGGAATCAGAGCAGCCCATTAAAACACAAAAAAGACTGGCAATAAAAGACCAGTTTATTTATTAACCTGGCAACTTATATATGCTTCATACCATTTATGTAGACTTCAGACTGGCATAAAGCATAGTCTATACTTGCAATCCCCTTTTTATCTTATTTTGAACTCGGCAAATAAATTGACAGAAGCAAAATGATCATAATATCACGACTATTGTAGTAGAATTTAATGAATTTCTAGATTTGCATGATTCAGCTTTAATTACAGTATCTCATTATTTAAAGCACAAGAGGAAATAATTACAGGTTGCCACAATTAATGTTAAAATGAAGTAGAAAGCAGAGATCATTAAAGGGTTTCAATTATTGTTAAACTTAAGTAACCTGCCTTTCAACAACCCCCTGAGCTCATTTATCCCTGGTCTAATGACAACATCAAACAGGCTCAAAACAGAAGAGCTTTAATATTCAAGTCAACAAGTCTCTAAAAAAATAAACAAACTTCAATTTTCATGCTAAAAATATTCCTGGGGACATTTTCTTTTGTTCTATTCCATCTTCATTTCTTGTAAATTGGTTTACCACTTTTACACAAATACAAAAACATGTTTTGAGTAGAACATATTATCAAAAACAGAGCAACGAAGATTATGTCCGTTTGGAGTCAGAAAGGAATTGAATTGATTATCAACAAATAAACTTCGTCATTACACCAGTTACCCTGGACTATTTATGTGCTATTGACCTTATTCTACCCCACCCACTTTTGCCTCTAAATACCACTTTTAAGTTTGAACTTTCTTTGTGGTGGCTATTCCAGTTAAGTGGGAATCCCATTCATTTCAATAGAAAATGTGGGAAAAGTTTTGCCACTAAAATCTGATACAAAGTATGTTGATTTGTGTACAACGTTCTATGCTCATGTGACCAACAAGTCAACCCATTGATTCTCGGGAGTTTTAAAACAGCTCTGTAGCCATCAAGATTCAAGATACATTCCACTCATTTGAAGGGTGCTTGTCTCAGTGGGAATAGATTATAGATTAAAGTTTAATACATAATACCATACTATGAGGCACAAAGCTACAGAATGCATTTGTGCAGTGGACTTACTCAGAGTCAGAAAGCTCGTTGTCTGAAACGGCTGGTACCACACTCACAGGTGGACACTGTGTCGGCCTGACTGCAGAGCGCCCCCTTTGGATCACCTCCATCACATACCTGAAGCAATAAATATGAGTTATTTATAGACCAAAGTAGGACTGGGCATGCTATTGCATAATTTATTAATTTTATCCTAACCAGTGCATAAACAAGACTGTGTAAAAAATTCTATACAAAACAGAACTATAAAAACTATAAAATAAAAAAATTCACTATGTAACCTTTCTGCACATCTCTACCTGCTGGTTTCCATGGAGATGTTATTACTTTGAATGTTGCACAGTACAACATCAAACATATCATGGATTTACTCAATTACAGGTGTTGCTTCAAATGAAACAGGTTTAAAACTGTACTCTTGAACATTACAAGAAAAGAAGTAGGGTGGGTCTTCCACCAGAAAAGTTACCTAGTGTACCTAAACAACAAAAAACAACTACAATACAATAAAACTAGGATAAAAGTAAATACAAATACATATAAGACCACATAATGTTAAAAGCCGCAGAGTACATACCTCTGCTTGGGCTGCACTGCTCCACACTTGATGTTCTCCTCCTCGAGTCGCCGACACACTTCCTCCAACTGGGTGAGGGGGTTGGGTGCGGGGTTGGGGGGCATGGTGGGGTCCTGGATGAACGGGTGGGACGGCTGGATGTTGTTTCTGGTTGGGTGTCCTGAGCTGGAGCGGTCCTTTGAGCACACATGCAGTCCCTCATGTCCCGTGGCCTTTTTACTACCTGTCATGCTCCTAAACAATGAACGAGAGAATATAATCACATCACGTATGAGCTTGATTAAATTAGAAAATGCCAAAGAGGAGTAAGCAAAAATAACAAACTAAACAAAACTAACAAAACATATTTCAAAGTAAAACAAAGTTGAAAGAGTAATGGAAAAATTTACAAAACCGTAACAGGCTGGTAATAGAATGAAACTAAGAACTGCAATAGTTATACAGAAATTATAACATATGGAAACAAGACTTATGTGTTATTCTTCATTCATGGTCATATTTCTCCTCCGTGTCTGGCTAAGGATGGGTCAAATGCAGCCAGGCGTCAAACTTCCCAACATGGCTCAATAACGTATACCTTACCTTGCCCAATAATGAAAATAATGATTTTTTTTATTGATTATTCACATGGTAGTGATATACTGGCAATATCTTTCCTATTACTCACGATACAAGATCTTGCAAGATAGAACTGACCCAGGAGTGTGCACACATGCGGAAGATCATCTGGTGAGATTTTTTTTTATGTTTACATTTGGTACAAAGTGAAACACATTTTGAGAAGCCATAAAGCAAAACAGCAGTGCTACAAAGACAGCAACTAAACTGTGAACTGTTACTTTATTTATTACAAATTATGTCAAAATCTCATCTTGTCTCTGTGTTATGGACCCAATCTCATGTCTCATCTTGTGGGAAAAGGCTCATCACATCCCAGCCCTACTGTTAAAGCAGACCTATTGCGCTTGTGTCTAAAATTGGAGAATAAAGTAAGTAGAGAGCAGTGGGTGTATGTCAGTGGAGGCGAAAAAAGGGATTGATCGGGAATATGGCATCTTGAAAGTAAGCGATTAAAAATTGCTCAAACATGCACGACTCACTCCAAATACAACTATGGGTGAGTAAATGGTGAGAGGGAAACAACTATAACATGGTTAAAAACTCTGAAAAGCCCTTGTCTCACCCGTACGGACTCTTCTTGTGTCGCACCACCTCTTTCTGTCCGTCCATTAACCACAGCAGGATCTTCTGGTTCTTCTCCACGTCCTCCATCAGACCTGTAGTGTCGTAGGGACGCACCTCCTCACTTCTCTTACAACCTCTTTTACATGGGCCTCCTCTGCTACTGTAAAAGAAAAAAAAAAAGCCAGGCATGTTATCAATTCAGCCTTAGTTAGAGGCTTTATCTTATATTAATAATGTTGTCAATTGTGACTATAAAAGTTTTTCCATCTCCTTTTATTTTGGATTTTCTATCTGGTGTCAACACAGTAAATTACTATATTCCTGATATTTTCACTGGCACTGGTAACCTCTAATCAAAAACAAATATTCTGGACTGGACGATATTGGATATTATGATATCATATTGATGGCTCTCCATTTTCAATTTGATCTTCTTCCATGTTATTGAAAAGATAAATAGGTGGTCTTCAGGCATAAAGAGCAGGGTGTCAGGACCACTACAGTTTTTATTTCATGTTGATAGGACCAGTAATACAGAAGAAACATTTAAAGTTTGTAATGAGTTTGTACAAGATATTAAGCCTAAAAGCACATGCATGCTAACGTGATCAGCAGAAACATGCTCGATGTCCATGCGCTGAATTAGGTCTCACTCATAAAAGGTGACAAAATAGTTTACTTTCTGTAACTTGGATTGTAATGATAAGAAGCACCAAAGAAGAGAAAGAGGAGAAAAGGTGAGGAGCTGCAGCTGGATCAAAGAGAGGGGGGCACCACACACACACAGGTTGAGGGAAGGAGACGCTGGGATTTTCAAGTCAAACTGTGCAGATTTAAGTCAAAACTTGTGAAAACGCGAGGACACGTGATGAAATATAAAGAGACTGTGGCCTTGATGCAGAGCTTTTATCTAAATCAGAAAGCGGTGACTTGTCCTCCTTCAGTACCACGCGCACTTACTGCCACAGGATTGGCTGTAGTTGATTAAAAAGCGCTTGTCTTATCATCGAGATCAACCAAAGTTTAGATCGCGATCTATAAGTCTTTTGATTTTTGGCATAGCCCTAGTCTCAAAAGCTGCTTTTATCTTCTTAAACTTGTGTTAGCCCTAATGTTAAATGATGAACATCAATATTTCCTGTCTATAAAAATGCATTAAGTTCTCATAATATTAACTCTGAATTGCATAATTAAACATTGTACAGTGGCTTAACATTACTTTGAGCTGTTCATACCTGTAGCCTGTGTTCTCTTGGTTAGTGCTGAATCCCATACTGTCTGTAAAAGTGCGAGGTTTGGATCCATAATGACCGTCCGCGCGCCAGTGGAGGTGCACTCTGGCCTCCGCCTCCAGCTGCTCCCGAGGCTTCCCACTGGAGCCATGATGGAGGTGGTGCTTCCCTGTGTGTCTCTGTGCGTGTTTACCCTGCACATAGAGAGGTCAAAGGTGAGTATTAGGATCATTGCGAGAGGACACACCATGATTGTACAATTATTCACGATCAATGAAATCATAACCAAACAGCAGAAGGTATGTTTACATGCACACCCAAAATCTGATCATTGTCTGATTTATGGAGTTATCAGGTTATAGAAATGTCATGTTAACATCTGATCTGTTTCTGATTGCTCACAGTTGCGCAGGTTTTGACAAGAAAAAATATGCTAAAAAGGGTAAACTAATGTGGCAAAGAAACTGAAAGGTGTTAATGTTGTTGTTGTTTAAGCTAGAAAGAGTTATTGAGTTATTAAGTCGATGTACTTTGTCTTCCAAATACAACAGTTACTCTAAAAATCCATTCATTAATTGATATTTTTAATGACCAGGTTTCCTTTGTGCATGTAAACACACACCAAAAACAGATCTAATTATTGGTTCATCTCATTAATTTCTCAATTATTTGTTTTTAAACACCATGTATATGCACCCTATAATATCCAGCAGATCCAATTGTCTTGTTTTGGGATACAGACTGAACTGAAGTGAGTTGTTTGTCCTTCTTGCAATGATAATGTTGTGAACAGTGATGAGTTGCTTGTACATGATAAATCCCGACATGCCTACCTGCACAGCGCACCCAGCTAAGCTCGTGTGTCGGCCTGATAAGGGGAGGGCATCTGGGGAGCAGGATGTGGGCGAGTGCCTGTTGCCGGGAGACGGTCCCCCGGGGCTCTTCATAACGCGCTGCACATGGTCATCCAGGATCGACTCTGGGTTCTCCTCGTGAGCGTCTCTCAAGAAAGGACTGCTGTAGATGTCTGCACAGCGGGGGTTGTAACTATGTAAGTGACCACCAGGGGGAGGCCGATAACCAGGTACGGAAGAGATAGGGTTTGCTTCATCTTCCTCCTTTAAAAGAAAAAGAAATACTGAATACTGAAATAATACAGTTTATTTTATTAAATTATTTCCTTTATGACATCTTAAAACATGTTTTTATTCAATTGAAAAGAAAAGTCCTTGGAATTCCCCAGCAAACAATTGTAAACATGAAATGTTTATAACTCATGTCCTCCTCTGATCACCCGAGTAGATTTGTATGTTTGTATAATGTATAAATAACAATATATAATTGTATAACATATAAATAACATAGTAGGTTACACGTGTGTGTGTGTGTGTGTATAAAATCTGTATTTGATTAAAAATATAGTTTTTAAGAATCTCAATGTGCAATAGAAATAATCATTTGACTAATCGACTAACAGAAAATTCATTATAACATTCACTCATGCCGCTTAGAAGATGCTTGTTCTTTTATGACCAGCAGAGGGCACATTTCAGTCTCACTTGATCTTGCTTTGTATGTGCTGGTCCCGTCTTTAATCTGACTGCGGAGGTTTGCAGATACATTCTGATGGGGATTGGGTGCATGCATAAATGTATGTAGGTTCTAATATTGACGAGTTAAAGCTCAAAATGAGTGAAAAATCAATCCTTTTCTGACAGGAGGATCTTCAGGGGGAATGCGAGAGCGAGATGCTGAAGACTTGTGTTTATGTGACATGGCAGTTTCTCCACACAACACAAAGAGATGTGTTTTATTTGCTCCAGGGTTGAACTTCACCGTGAGAGGAGCAGAGATAAGAACAAGAGGATCAAAAGAATATTGCTTTTTGTTTGTACCAACTAGTGGTTTAGAATAGTGTTTCACATTTAAACACCAAAACTGACTGAGAGATAGTGAGAATAAAACAAACCTTTTGCAATATCTCAAAAGGTTCAAATTGCAAGCGTTTTGATCACCCCAATGGAGGAATTTATGTCTTTTGTAGAGCAGTGCTTGAAATGGTTTCAAATTAGTAATGGAATAAAAATGTCTTTTGTAGTTGTAACAGTAACAATTGGCAATAGACTACTACTACTTGGTACTTGGTAAAATGTTGAGGACTGGTGTAGAGGACATGATAATGTGCCTAAAAATCTGAAATGTCTCCTCAATCTGCCAATTCTTTCAGTGCAATCACTCTGGGCTTAAAGGGCTCATATTACGCTACTTTCTGAATCTGTATCATCAAAAACATTCCCAGAGTTGTGTTTTGTTTCATTCACACATGTTTAACACTCAAACCCTGCATATTTAGGCTGACTTCTTTTCCCAAACTGAAAACACTCTGTTCCACCTTGTGATGTCATGTGGTAATACAGGAAGTGCTCCACTATGTTTTTAAACTCCATACACCTTCACAAGAATCATTTGGATAATTTCAGCCCTGGATTTGCCAATTGAAACTGAACTAAAGGTAAAAGGAACTGTTAACTTGACTACTATACAAGGTGGAACAGAGCATTTTGAGCATTGGAGATGTAGACAGACTAATAATAAATGGTTACTCAAACATGTGAATGAAACAAAACACAACTTGGGGTATGTTTTTGAGGAGGTAACAACATTATAACATGGCTTAAAACTCACAAGAGTCAATTTTGTGTAATATAGAACCATTGATACACAAGACATTAATAAATGATTACTATGAGATTCGGGGAGACTGTTTTGCAAATGCAGAAATATTTCTTTACACTGACAAACACACAAATACATTTTGCTCCACAAGTCAATGGGGGTTTTATTGAAATGTTTAAGTGACCCATTGACACAACAGCCTGAATCCTCCAGTAACAATGGTGCACATGTTTGTATTGTCACAAGGCTCCATTATGTACTTAGATTCAATTCAGGCACACACTGGGAGCCTTAATGAGACAGGCATTTTAACATGGAATAACATCAGCAGATTGTGAGAGAGTAGAATTATTTGAATGCATTAGTGAGTAATTGGGGGGTTGCAAATACAAAATATGCAATGCTGTTTGAGTATGTCAATAAATAGAACAGTTTTATATCAGGAAAAGTTGATTATGCAGATATAATGTACATACAGACTTCAGCCTATCAGTCAGAAGAGAACAACACTGTATAAAATGTATTTATAAGGGATGACTTCATAGACTGCAGGAATATCTCACTTGCTTGTTGAACATTGACATGGAAACATTTAATAACAGATCACATGGCTGTATAAGTCTCTGGAGTAGCTGCACCAGAACTGAGATAGGGAAAAAGGATTCTGGCTGCTTCCCTAAAGTGGAATATATTTCAAAGACAAAACTAATAATGAAAAGTCAAATTTTGTTCCATTTTTCTGATTTCTTTTTCAGTAATGATACTTATTAAGTTGAGTATCTAGTTTTGATTCTTGTATCAGTGAGTATCTGGATATGCTTTTTTTATGGCTCTAGCATATTTATAGATTTCTTGAGTCTATGGGCAAGTGTAGTCTATGAAAATTTACACACAATATTGCCACAGATAAAACGCTAACACCTCACATTTGAAAAGGCACTTCTCCTCCAGGTTTAAAGGGACCTGCAGTCTCTTTATGCGGCTGAACACACGAACGGTCTGCTCCGGGACCACAGACTTGGCCGGCAGAGCTGAGGGATATTTCAGAAAGCTTTTAATCACCGCTAAAGGGACATCAAGCCGGGCAGCCCACTGATCTCGCCTCAGAGTGGAGAGTGAGCAGGTGCGCCATCTGATTTATGGACAAAGCCAGATCGTGCACAGGCCAAGTCACTGCTGTTTTTAATCACACACTTAAAGGCTGGCCCCATTATTTTCACACAAGCCAAAAGTATCCTTTGTGAGGAAACTTCAGCCACACAGCCAATAACACAGCCCTATTTTGGTTCAAAAACTGCTCCATAAAAACCGCTCTGTGTTCAGGCCTTGTTACTGTGAAATGGTCTTCATTTTGGGGAATTTGTACTACTTACATGACCACTTAAAACAGGGCATACTTTCATGATGCGAGTGATAAGGGCCACATTACTCCTCACCCTCTGTTTTGATAAGAGTCTGCACAGATTACTTTAAAGCCTCACTGTGTAACTTTTAGACAAAAAAAAAAGATTCAGTTATAAAAATGTTTTATATTTCTCATTTTGGATGTTTTTTTATGGCAGTGAAAAACATGTTTTCACTGTGAGCAGGTTTGCACCTCCACAAACCTGCCTCTTATTTGGCCTTGTTTACATGGAAATGTTGCAGCTTTTGTTAAGAAATTCCACGCAGTATGGCATTAAACATATATATCGCCACAGAAAATCGTCTATAGTATTGTTTTCATGCAAATGCTACCTCCAGAAAGTAACGTACAGTTGCTTTAATATGATGCACAACATTATGAGAGCATGTGCAATCTACTAGGAGAGGATTTTATTTTATGATGATTATTTGTGTTTTAATTGATTGTATTGTGAATTTAATGTCTTTCTTATTCTGTAAAACACTTATTTTGTGTATGAATTGTGCTATACAAATAAACCAGGCGTTGCCTGGGAGAGACTGTCCTTTTGGTCTAAATCTGTATCCAGAACCGAACTGCTCAGGATTCAACATTTAATCATTTATAATCATCAAAAGTAACATGTTTATTGTAAATAGCCAATGAAACCAATGAATCTGTTGGTTTGTCCTTCCTATATCATTTTGTTTACAGTAATTTTCAATGTACAGAAATACTAAACAAATACATCTATATAATGCATTGTGCCAGTTATTATTGGACCAAGAACACAAGAAGAAGACTTATGTTCCTCATTAAAAAACTAAAGAATATCAAATATATCAATCCAGTTTGCTAGACATACTTTTTTTTTGCTTTTTCCAATTTTCCAAGTAATGACTTCGAGGCAGTTACTCTATTCTGCACCCACACATCTTTGTTTAATAGCCAGTACAAGCAAAGCCTTTTTAAAATTGTATGCAACAACCCAGGCAGTGCTGACTTCCTAACCTTTTTAACTATCTAATTGTTATGTTTCAGTGTTCTCATAGATTATCAGCACTGAGTTAACCCTGCGCACTGAGGCTCATTTAAATGCACATGACCCCACATTCAAACCCACTGAGCCTCCTGTACGCGTGCATATACTGTACTGTACATACCAATCCAACTCTCTGGAGCCACTCGCCCAGTCTCTCCTCTGCCTCTCTCTCCTTCAGAACTCCCTCCAGTTTGCTGATGAGCTCTGCTGCAAACCGCTCCGGATCCACGTGGATATCCTTAAGAATCCGATTTGGCCGCTAAAGAAAAAATACAGGAAAGTTGTACAGTAAATGTGTGGTGTTTATTTGGGCTGACACCTTTTGACCTGGCCCTTCAGAGATGATATGAAGAGAATTAAACATGAGTGAATTTAATGAATTTAAATAAGCCTGCTACTAGATTTGTCTCTTGAATACAAATGAAGATTGGTGACAAAATGATGGAGTGAAAAATGTTATGCTGCTAAAACTAAAGCTCTGGACTCAAGACATGATGAGTGTACTTGTGGTTTTCAATATTTTTAGCATCTATTAGCATTATTATTTAGCATTTATATTTTTTTCTTATATTGGCCATCCTCTTTAAATCTGCAGCACAGGCCAATATTTTGTTTTAGTTTATTTGCTGCCTACAACATACACACAAAGCTTTATATTAATACTTTAATTCGAAGAGACAACTGCACTAAATGTGATACACTGCGCTCTTAAAGGTTTGTTGTAGGAAGGGCTGTGGGAAAGTTTGTAGTAAATGTAAATAGCATAATTTGAGGAAAATAATCAAAATCAGCACTATATATTGGCCCAACAATATCGGCAGAGCTTATTGGCCATCTCTGTATTCTAATCACATCGGCCGATCTCTAATTCATACTTCAGTTCTGCTCTGTTATAGATAGTTTAGAACTTAGATGCATTTTATTTTAGTCTTGTTTTAGATCTGGTTTGGTCCAGATTAGGTGTCTAACTGCGATCTATTGGTATGAAAAATTTGAAATCCATGATACAAAACTCTTAATCGATCTAAATAATCCAAAGTATGCGTTATGTCAGCATCTATCCAAATTTAAAGAGAGGCCTTATAATGTCAGTAGGTGTAAAACCTATGGCAAATATAACAGTAAGCAGAATGGTATACTTCATTGTCCCAAAAAATGGAAATTTGTCTCCTGCATTTGACCCAGCTTTCAAGGCAGCTGGGAGAAACTGTAAGAAGCAGTGGGCTACTGTGTATGTTTAGGTCAAAAACATCGAGACCTGTCTCGATAACATATTGTGAATCACGATATAGATGAGATATATCACGACAAATGATAATACTGAAACTACTTTATGCCACAGATTAATATTAATAAAAAGCAAGATAATCCCAGGAAATCTTTTTTTAAATAGAGTATGAAAAGGCCTGAGCTGCAACAATGCAACAAATAAATGACAGAATGCACCAGTAATATAGACATACACACATATATTGAATGATAAGTGAATATAGTAATTATCGTGACTACCAAGAAGGGGATTTGACATAAAATGGACTATATGTGAAGGGATACAAGATTTGAATATAGTATCAGCAGCAATTCATGTGACACCATCTAAAAATAGCGGCCTTGAACCCCTGTCAATCCTATCAACAAGCCACGTTTAATTTGCTGCAGAATCACATGCAAACACATATGGGATTTCACCATACCCTTCCACCCATGCATTCTAATAGGATACTATGAGTGGATTTTTTAATTTGACTTTTTACTCCAAGGCCTAATTAGGACTGGGGTTCTCTTACTGCAAGACAGGACTTGAGCTGCAGAGGGGGGCTGTCACTGGGGAGGGCTCGTCTGCTCCGGCACAGCCAAGCTTATAGGAGCAGAGCATAAAGCTGCATTTGGACAAGCCTATTCTTATACTCCATCATAGATCCAGTGACACAACATGGCTTAAATATGCACATGTTCAACAGTGAGAGTGCAAAACATGAGCCAGGGCATGTGGTTAAATAGGAGAGAGGGAGAGAAAGGAAGAAATGTGGTCAGAAATAGCTTACTGGGATGTGAGGTAGTGGCACGCGACCATTGGCTTTGACGCTATCCACAATCTCTCGTCGGTGCTGTTTTCTGTATCTGTAGGGCGGGACTCCATCTCTGAAAGCAAATACAAAGACCCCTTTAACCAAGAAATCCTCATAAATAAACATTACTCTGAATTTGTAAGCCTAGATACGTATTTAGCCAGAGTGATTATTCAAATAGATCCCCTTTCTGCTTATCAGAACGGAGGTTTTGTGTTCAGTGGTTTGGATCTGGTGTAGAGCTGATTTATACCTTGTTAAATCCTGCTTTACACCTGGTTTAGTTCTTGGTTAGTCCTGGTTTAGACCATGTTTTTTTGTGGTTTAGACCTGGTTATGTTCTGGTTTGGACCTGGTTTAATCCTAATTTAGACATGTTTATTCTTTGTTCAGTCCTGGTTCACACCTGGCGGTTTAATTATTGTGTAGTCCTGGTCTAGACCTGGCTTAGCCTATGTTTTGTCCTGGTTTACACCTGGCTTAGCTCATGTTTAGTCCTGGTTTCTGCTTTATTTCTTATTTAGTCCTGGTTTAGTCATGGTTTAGACCTGGTTTAGTCCTAGTTTAGTCCTGGTTTAGTCCTGGTTTAGTCCTGGTTTAGTCCTGGTTTAGTCCTGGTTTAGCGCTGGTTTAGCCCTTGTTAATTCCTGATATACACCTGGCATGTTTCTTGCTTAGTCCGTGCTTAGATCTGTCAGCCCAAGTTTAGTCCTGGTTTAGACCTGACCTCATCTTTGTATAGACCTGGCTTGGGCTGAGATTTGTTTTTATGTTCTGCAATAATTAATACCTGGGTGAGACCTGGTTTACCCTTACGGTAATTCAGGAATGATATTTAATTGGGTAAGACCTGGTTTAGACCTCATTTTGTCTTTCTCCATAGGATTTATACCCAGTTCCTGTTACCTAGTTTAGTCCTGATTTGGTTAACCATGGCTGTTTTTTTCTCTGCACACACTGCATTTCAAACACATGCATAATTTAAGTGAACCAGTGAGAATTAATTGTCTCTAGTGACTGAGTGAAGACTATTGTTTTGTTGGGTATCCTGTAGCTGGGATAGACTTCAGACACCCACTGCCTCTAGGGAATATGAAAGAGTAAGACAGATATTGACAAAGTCTCACACAGTCTCTCAAAACAGTCTGTACAATTACCATTACATGTTATTGTCTTGGTGAGGCTTTCATTTCAATGTGGTACTGGTCATGCAGAATTTTACACTCATCTTTGCAAGAAGCTCTGGACTAATTAGCTCATAACCGCCTCTAATCCATTCAACCGCTAAAACATATTTCCGTCCAGTTGTGGAGCTTTGGAGGATGCGTTGGCTCAATTCCCCAATGTTTTCTCTGCTAGAATATGCCTGTAAGTGCCAGAAAGCCTGGTCTGCACACTTCTTTGCGCTACAAGTTGTATAAAAATTACTTTAAACAAAAAAAATTGTAATAAATAATCAATAAATCCAGGCAAATCCAGAATGATATCACTCTGTGTTTTTTATAGAGTGATATCAGTCTAGTCCCCACTCCTCTGCGTCTCAAGCCCGGTCAAACGTGATCAATCAGATTCTTTTTTTCAGTACCACATGTGAAACGAAGGAGCTCATTGGTCACCTGTGATTTACAATTAAAATCAAATTTATCTCACCTCAAATTACTATAGTTTAGTGCTTCGTTCATTGATTCTGCAGAAATGTTCTGCAGCCATGTTTTTTCCTTTTTTATTTACGATGTGGATGTGCCATGCTTGTCCCTGATTGGCTAATCCACCTGTCAATCATGCCCATTTGAAAACACAGAAATTCACCGGTGACCAGACTCACATCTTCGTAAAGTATTGAAGAAGTGTGTATTCTGGATCCTAGGTAAGTTAAATGCTATATTCAGTCACAAATGTCTTATACCTTAAAAAAAAAAAAAAAAAAATTATAAGATTGAAAATCAAAATAAAATAATTTGTTCCTTGGAACAAACTGATCTTTAATAAAATCTAAGCAAGAAAAAAAAAAAAAAAATCTGTTTTTGAGTTTAGCTTGTTAACAGAAAGACACAAATTAATATGAGCAACAACCAGCACAACCTTCCTCCATTCAAAGCGTAACCATAACACCCAGTACATACAACATCATATAAATATAGTACATTATCTCATATGTATTTGTAAAAAGCAGAGACTCACAGACTACTGTCGGTGAGTGAGAGAGTGTCTGCGTCACTGGACAGACTCTGCTGCTCGCTGTCGTTGGCGCTGGTGACAGGAGCCTGAGCAGGGTTCACATAGCACAGGTTCACTGGCTCTGGACATGATGGGGGAGGCCTATGACAGGAGAGATACAGGCGAGCTGAGACAAATCCAAATAACAGCATGACGCTAAACAAACAGTACTAGGCCTGTCACGAAAACACATTTTGAAGCACTACATATACTGCTACAGAGCAATATCACAATAAACGATAATATTGTGTAATGATAGTGGCAAAGACTGCTTTATGCCTCTGACACAATAACAATAAAACAGGATAATTCTACTAAGACATTTTAAAAATACAGTATCATTAAAAAGTATACAACAAATAAACAGCAGAAAGAATCAATAATTATCCTTGATGTTACTTTTTTTATCCCTCTACAGCTCAAATCTTGTTGTATTACATAAAAAGTAGCAGAAGCCTCCCCACTACAGTAACAAAAATATGCACATGATAAATATTGAGCCCCAAAATATATTGTTTCAGCTTTCATATTTTGAACGATAAGTTGATATAGTACTTATTGTGACAGGCCTATGCAGTACTGGAAATACTGTTCAGACATATTGATTAACTGTTCTCTAACACCTTTAGTCTATGTTTAGCACTTCAGTTACCAGTACAGTTGCATTGTATGCCGAAGACCCATGAACAAGAATACATTTTTGTCATAGACTTTTTAGGAATTAGAGTTGCACTGTTTATTTTTTAAATGTCCACTATGTAACATTTCTGGTGGGGGGTCAGCTGCTTATCTTCCTGAAGATGTCAATAATACTTTGTCTGTATGTTCCACAGTATGGTATTAAACATATCCATCTTGCATTATGTCTTTACAGAATTACATGTGTTTTCATTACTCAAAAATAGCTTGAAAAACATGCATTCTCATTATGACCAGGGTCTCCTCTCAAAATATCTGACTTGTAGCATGGCTGGATGGTGTGACCTGCCAGTTTCCATGAAGATAGATAAATTTAATGCCACACTGCCATAACTCAAGCCACAAAAGTTACATACTGCACCTCAGAGAAGAAATGTACATGTCAAATTATGTAGCTACATGAAAAGTTTTGCAGTGAAATTTAAGGGTCCTATATTACATAAAATTGACTCATGTGAGCTTTAGGCCATGTTATAATGTTGTTACCTGGAGTTGTGTTTTGTTTCATTTTGTTGAGTAATCCTGCATAATTAGTCTGTTTACATCTCCAAATCTCAAAACGTTCTGTTCCACCTTGTGATGTCATGTAGTGGTAGTTTTCAGCTACTTTTTACCTTTAGTTCCTGGCTTGAAATTATCCAAATGATTCTAGTGAAAGTGTATGGAATTTAAAAACACAGTGAAGCACTTCCTGTATTACCTCATGACATCACAAGGTGGAACAGAGTGTTTTCAGTTTGAGAGAAGAACTCTCTCAATATGCAGAATTTGTGTGTTAAATATGTGTGAATGAAACAAAACACAACTCTAGGTGTGTTTGTGATGAAGAAACATTATAACATAAATCAGAAAACAGTGTAATATGGACCCTTTAACTGGTGTCCTTACATAGAGCATCCTTCAGAGAGAAGCATTGGACTTAATTTGACGCCATTTACATTCTCATTCTAAGACTTGGCTGAACACATTACAAGCCATTGTCCACATGAATTATAGATGTAAGCAAAGGCGTCAACTTTTTAATTCAAATTAGACTTCCCTGAGGCCATTGTATTACATGCTTTCTTTACTTTTAGGAAGGAGCAGCTTAAGTTCAGGATACAACCTTTGCGGCCGACACATTTTCATTAGCATCTAAATTCAACAGCAGTGCATAATCTGCAATGAGGAAAATGACAGCGCTCTGTAAGCCGAAAGAGACAAAATGCCACAATAACTGCATCGTCTACAGTTTAAGACTTCACTATGGGGCCTTTAGTGTCACTGCTGCTCTGCCCTCCTGTCAGCTAATGAAGAGGAAGACATGCCAGGAATGGGATAGGGAGGGGGAACTGGTGAAAAGTTATTTCTGAGCTCATTTGCCAAATAAGGAAAAATCCAGTTTTATTTGTTTAACTGAAAGGGGCACTATGTAACTTTTCTGCTGTACAGTCCCCCGCCTGCTTTTATCTATGGAGATGTTGTTGCAATAAACTGTCTATGTCTATTGAGATAAGCAAGGGGAACGCCACTAGCCCACAGAAACGAGTTACAAATCATATCTGTGGAGAGTCGACCCCACTCAGAAGATAATTCATAGCATGTAAACACTAGTACATGAATAAATGCAAGCTCTATATGTCAAATGCTATTCTATGTAACATTCCAAGCAGAGCAAAGACATCTCCATAGAGACAAGCAGGGGTGTACCCTCCACCATAAAAAAAATGCATAGTGTACCTTTAACTTAAGTGTATAATGCTCCCACTTACATCTTTTCTTTGTGAATATTAAAGTATTTATTTGACATTTGAAAACCCACATAAATACCATATGGTGGCACTGTGAAATGTCTGAGAACAAATTATCTAAAGAACAACTACAGTTCTTTCTTGTATGTCTCTAAAGATGTGTTTATACTTCAAAAATGTAGCTTCACTCAAACAAACCCTGAGGGAAAAATCTCTCTTTAAAAATGAAGGCTGTCTGTCTGTAACGTTATCCAAATGCTTGATTAATGAAATTAGGATCCAAGCTCAAAGCGTTTGTGGCTAATTAAGTCTCTTAGATGAAGGACCACAGCGCTCAGCCATATATAAATCTGCACCTTTGATAATGTGTATAAAGCAAGCAATACTGAATAGCTAGCACAAATGCCATTGATGAAGTCTTAAAAGCAATACACATTTTTATAATAAGAGAACTGATATTGCAGTGCTGTATAGTTTTATTTTACTTAAAGGCCGTATATTAAACAAATAGATTCTTGTGATTTTTTTGCCATGTTAGAATGTTGTTACCTCACCAAAAACATTCCTGGAAATGTGTTTTGTTTCATTCACACCTTTGTTATTAGTTTGTCTACATCCCCAAAACTCTAAATTCTGTGTTCCACCTTGTGAGTGGTAATTTTCAAGTTTTACCTTTAGTTCAGCAGCGATTGGCAATTCCAGGGCTGAAATTATTATTATATTTATTATAATTATTATTATATTATTAACGATTCTAGTGAAGGTGTATGGAGTTTAAAAACACAGTGGAGCCCTTCCTGTATTACCACATGACATCACAAGGTGGAACAGAGTGTTTTCAGTTTGAGGGAAGAACGCAAAATATGCTACATATGCAGGGTTTGTGCGTTGAACATGTGTGAATGAAACAAAACACAACTCCAGGTGTGTTTTCATGAGGAAACATTATCAATCAAACATTAGAAAACTGCACGCAATATGGGCCCTTTAATCAGTATTGTATCTTATTACAAGTCTGCTCTCCCTTTCAAACCATGCGCCTGTTATTTCCCCATCTCCAGCTTTTCGTGCTTGTCTTGTTTGTGAGAATTCTTTACAAGAGAATTCTCCTGCTGTGGGATCAATACATTTTGCACCATCTTTTCTTAACCCAATAAAATCAAAGCAAAGAAAAGCTACAAGCCTTACAGAAGACCTTTTAAATAAACAATTGCCTCACAGGTCTCACTGTTTTATACCAAAGGTGGTATTATTAGATCAAAATGTCAAAAAAAATTCTAGAAACTGTCACCATAACACAACTTCTATTTGGTTAAAAAATGTATTTGAACACATCTAAATGTACTATATATCGCTAACTAGCTGTCTACTAAAATAATCATTAGTTGTAGCTAGGCCTGTCATGATCATTACTATATCGACTTATCGTTCAATATATGAAAACTGGAACAACATATGTGCACAATTTCTTTGCAAAAGTGGGAAGATTTGAGGTATTTTAGTTGCAATACAATAAGATTTGAGCTGTAGAGGGTTGCTGCAGCTTTTGTCACGTAATGATACTGATACTTAAAAATGGTTTACTGGGATTATTTTGGATTATTGTTATTGTTTCAGTGGCATAAAGTAGTTTCAATATTATCGTGACAGGCCTAGCAGCAGCCCTATTCACTATCCAGGTTTTTGCCTACACAGTACATTCATTAGACCTTATTTCGGATGAGGTTGATTACTGAAAGCCAAAATAAACATCAGATAAAGAAATGGCTACTTGCACAAAGGTATCCCATGTCACATTCCTATTCTGCCAGATAAAAGTCGTTTAGCTCAAACCCCTTTAACTTCACCTTCAAACAGTAAGTAAAGCTGCTCTCGACAACACAGGAGTAAACAGAGAGGCGCTTCACACAACCCCATCCCTTTCATCCGAGCGGTCTCTGGAGTCATGCATTCACTCTCTTTTCATTTCAAACTTCTCTTTCACGCTGGTGTGGGGCTCTCTGGGTCATTTCTAATTCAGTAGTTCACAGGGATACGCTGTGAAGAGATACAACTGAAAAAGATTTACCTGCTCTCCTTTCCATCCTGCAGTCTGGCGGCGTGCGGCGTCTCTATCACGTCTATTAGTGAGTTTTGGTCGCTGGTTGGCTTTGGACTTTCTCCGCCAGTTCGTGTGTACTCTAAGTATAAGTCCGATTTGAGGAATAAGGGATATGTGTTCTCTTCGATCATAGCTTGGATCTCTGTTTGCGCTTGGTCAAACATGGCAGGGTCAATATGATGCTTCAGAACGCAGTCTTTAATAAATGACTTAGTGGCTGGTTTAATCTGCCTGGAGACTATCCCGTTGTTGTCTAATATGTACTTCTTATAAATTACTTTTGCTGTTTTAACTTTCTTTTCTTCATAATCCTCGCTGGTTTCAAGTTTACGGAAGCCGCTGCACGCGAACCAGAAATCCAACATGTCGGCACACTCCTCCTGCCTCAGAAACATTCGAAACAAATTGATCCCGTCTTCGTCGTCCAAGAGGGAGTGCAATGACTCCGCCCACTTCAGGTAAGGTGGCGTTGGTGAGGCACTGCCCTCCGGTTCGTAGCCCAAATCAAGGTCCGGGCGACGGGGAGTGGCCACTGATGCGTCGCATTTAAGGCTTTCATTTTTGGAGGAGAAAACAGGGCTGCTCTGCTGTCGGCCATCGCTCCACACCAGTTCCCCCTCCTCTCCTGGGACGGGGGGTCTGGGGGCGTCCTCAGTGAAGCTGCCTCCGAGGTCCACTGAGAAGGAGGGGATGATGCTCATAGTCACAGCATCCAACACCCACGTCCCCACGGCTCCACCTAAGCACAAAGATATGCTCCTCTCCACCACTTAGGCCACAGCAAAGACGGACCTACAAAACAGAAAAATTATATTAACAATATTAATAATTTGCATAAGAGCACCCCTATCACCACAACTTAAGTATCTTGCTCAAGGACACAACACAAGTATTAGGACTGCAATTTATGTATTAAAAAAACAACAACAAAAAAATGCAATTTATATGGTCACAGTTTTCAGAACCAAAGGTAGCAGATATAATACTATGTGTAATCCTCTCTGAAAAGAATGTCCCTGTATCCTTCATAGAGTTTAATTAGAACTGTAAATGCCATAGTTTAGTCCTTTATAATCATGTCCTAAAATGCATGTGACTCGAAGATAAGATTAGCCGTTTTTATTGCTGTCTTCTCTAAAATGTAATGTCCACGTTGAAATCTGATTTTGAAACATAAATCTCAAATGCTATTGCTATACCATTCACTATTTAAATAAATCACATTTTTTTCTATAATCACCTAAAATACCCCAAACAGTATCCAGTGCCAATACCAGTGATTGAAGTAATAACATTTGAAGTAGTGAACAAACATGTCCACCAACTGACAAACTGAACAATACCTGCCCCACGTTTTAAATGGCCTATATTACACAACGTGGAGTTTGTGTCATGTTATAGTGTCATTACCTCCTCAAAAACATACCTGGAGATGTGTTTTGTTTCATTCACACATGTTTGAGTAACAGCAACAATTCAAGGGCTGAAATTATCCAAATGATTCTACTGAAGGTGTATGGAGTTTAAAAACACAATGGAGCACTTCCTGTATCAGCACATGACATCACAAGGTGGAACAGAGTGTCTTCTCTTTGAGAGAAGAACTCAGCCTAAATATGCAGAGTTTGTGTGTTAAACTTGTGTAGAAATGAGGAAAGAACATTATAACATATCAGAAAATAATATGGGCCCTTTAAATAAAAACACATTTGAGATTTCAATATAGTCCAGACTGCAATCTAATAATCCAAATGGACTGACCATATTGACTCACAGTGTCAGCATCTGTCAGTCCCTCCATCTCAATACTCACACCACATTATGCATAAGGCCTACATGAAAGCACATAATGTAATGGTTATTCATGTATAATGCTGTGTGATTCATTTATAAGGCTGTCACTCCTGATTTCTGCATCAATGTCCCAGATTTCTTTTACAGTTATCCAGGTCAAGAGTCAGAGCTGCCGAGCTGTCAGTGTTAATGCCTCATGAATCGTGACTAACTTACATGACTAAGAACTGAGAATTTTCTGACACATACTGTGATTGTGATTAGGAAGATACGTTTAAAATAAAAAATCAGTTCATAGTGCACATTTTAACATGTCCAGAACCATTAACATTTGAGAGAAGATTGAAATGTGAGCTGCTAAACTTTTACAGGAAACCCACACATTTGAGAACTGTATGGGTTTAATGAACTACAGGATTTGTAAGTTTTATACATATTACACTATGAAGATAGGATGTTTAATACAAGATCACATGGTTGTATGATTGTATAGGACTGGCCAAATCAGAACTGAGATGGAAAAAAGGAGTTTTGGCTATTTCGCTTCACTAAAAATGGAATATATTTCAACGACAAGCAAAACTGGATACTTTGGTGACACAAAAACAATTTAATAATCTGGTAACAACACCTGCTCCTGTTTTATGTTTTAAATGAACTTATGTACTTATTTATTTTGTTTGGTTTTTGTTAGTATTTTGAACAGGGCACCTATGAAAAGAGAGTCTAAATGCAAATAAAGAAATAGAATAAAAAATAAATACATATGTTCTGTGTAGGTGTCTTTAACTAAACACAGTAACTGCAGAATTTCCAAACTGTGACCATGAAACTATGATTAGATTTAATAGCAATTAAGCTAAGCTGCAAATGTTACTCTATATTCTATCCTAATGAATTCAAGGTTACACAAGAGAAGCCTGTCATGTTTTTTTTAAAATAATGATTCTTATATTGTATTGATTTAGTCTCCTCTTCCTATTACAGTAAGTATGTAAGCTGGATTCTCCATTTTCAGGGTTGGATGTCTTGTTCAAGGACAAATGTGCTCATCTTGGGATTTCTTTCTCTCTGCCAAACACTGAGACATGTGGGTTACTATCTTCCATTATATCAGGGTCTAATCTCAATGTAATAACCAACATTATGCAGCTGGCAGTCTCATTACAACTGGAGGCCTATGGGGCATGATTTTCACAACGTAATTTAGTTCCTTAATGTATATTTCTGACCTGAGCAAATCATAGCTGGGTTAATTTCCATATTTTTCAATTTTAAATATGTTTTCCACTCTCTATCGTAAATAGCATTATTGCGGCAACTGTCAATCTGGTGAGCTTAAGGGTACACCGCACGCCCACATACATCCTATCCAGTGCAGTTAATAAACAATATAAAGGTATAATGATAATCTAATTGGCAAACTGTTAGTGGCAGGCATTAATTTAAGCATAGTCAGTGTAGTTAGTTAATATTTGTGTTGTATGTGATCATTACAACTACAGCATCTAAAATCAAGCCATGCCAAAAACAGATCTTATAAATCTGTGTACAGGAGACAAAGACAATAGAGTAATATGGATATAATAGCTTGTAAGACAACCATCTCTACATATCGCTTTATGGTATTGGTACATTGGTGCGTCGAGATCTGTACTCTATTCCCGGAAACTAATTAGATGATGCTGTACATGACAGTTTGGAAGAGATAAGCCAATTACACCCATACATACCAGTCTCTATACACTGGACTGTGGTGTGTACTCTGAGCTCATGTGTCATCTCTCAATGCAGTCAGTGACCTGGGGCTATATCCACACAGAATGTACGCCTCCATAAATAAAAAAAATACACAATCGGGCAATTAAATAGGCTGCATAGAGCATATATATATTTAGTTATGATTAAATAATAGTTTGGGTAGAAGCCAGTAATTGTAGTACCCACATATTCCATCTTGATTTGTGATATTGTTCAATTTTTACCAGCTAAAATATGAATTAAATTGATTCTGACGAGCTGAGTCCATGGTTAGGCTACACGTTTCCCCTTTACGCACATGGCTAATGTAAAATATACCTATCCTCACATCACATCATGCGGTCTGTAGACCTCAGTAGTACTGGACTAGACTGGTCCAGGAGCAGGTTAGCACCAGAGGGATGTTCGTTTAGCCTTTATGCCAAAATGAACAGTCACAGGTGTGCGCCCTGACAGCTAGCGGCGCAGGCGAGGGTCGTGATTGTAACAAGCCGCTCACCAAAACGCCATTTAAATAAATCATGGGAGGTCACGGTTGGTTTGTTCATTTTTGCTGCTTTTTGAAGTGAGCCTGATCCTCTCTCTCTCATCACATTCATGTTTCGGCCTTTTGCAGGACGAGCCGAACAGAACAGAACAGAACAGCGGCGGTGAATGGGGGAGGGGATCTAGAAACAAACTCCTTGCGCGCACACACTGACACACACTACCAGGGCCTCTCCAGCAGCCCACCGACAAGTGCACAACTTTGTCACAGTGTATTCCACCCACCAATATCGCCGCTGTCCGTCTTTACAAGCGCAACACTCTGCGGACAACACGAAACAGCGAAGATTTCCCCTGCCGTCCAAAATTACAGAGGGAATCCCGTGGCAGCTGAAGCGAAACACATTTACAAACAGCCAAAGCGATGGTACATAGGCTACAGTATCTCCCGACTACCGCAATCCCAATCTCTGAGCGGATGGCTGACACAAGAAAAGTGCAAAATACTTCACCCGTGGGAATATCCTTGATGCCTTGAAGACGCACGAGTCAAGGCGCACAGCGACATAGTTCCGAGCGGCGACACTTTAAAAATAACAAAGAAATCAGACCGCTCTCCACCTCTCCATAGCTGTGTCTGCTGTCTCTCACTGTCTGTGCGAATCCAAGGAGAGCGCAGCGGCGGATAAACAGCGCCTCCACCGTTCACTACGCGCACTACAGGTCAGCGTTTGTACTCCTCTTCTCTCTCTCCAAATCCCTCTCATCACTTCAGAGCGCATGGTCTACACGCGCGTAAAACACCTCAGAATATGAAGGAAAAGACAAGTGCAGACTTCTATCCCCTTTCAGACTAAAATCAAATAATTCTCACAAGAAAAGCGTCTGAGAATGTTACACTCTGAACACAAACAGACACAACATTCTTGGAACAAATGACCAAACCACATTTTTTTCCAGATTATATTTGCATTACATGTTTAAAAAGCAGGATTTTCTTTTCCATTATTATCATCATCATTATGACCTCTACTGTTGCATCTCCTCCTTTAATTTGACAAGTTCCAAACTCCAAACTTCTGCCTTGCATCCCATATTTCCCTCACTTTTGTATGTCCACTTAATGTTCCTTTCTCACTTGAAAATATGCACTCAATTTGGGATTCTGTTCAGGTTGCACATAGTACAACATAGTAAACAACTCCATGGGCATTAATAATTAACAGACTGAAATATAAACTGATAAACTAATACAAAATTCCATGCATTTTAAACATGTTTGTAAAGATAAACTATACTCGATTCATCAAGACTTTTCAAAAACTAAGATGTTTTTGCTATGGATATTCTATTATATAAATAGCTGCAGCCTTTCATAGCAATATTTTGTGCAGCTCTCCTCTATATAGCTCTGTGTATATCTCTGACCTTGAGGTTGCATGTTCTTCCTTTGTGTGGCTGGGTTATGTCAAGTTTTGCCCATGCACGGCTAGTCCTCGAAACAGGTTCTCTCTCGAACATCCTGGCTCGAATTAATCCTACTGCGCTCAACAGTGCTCTTGAAAAAATATCCCAGCTGAATTAAAGGATCGGATTACACAGAGGCAAACTTTCTTACCGGATAATAGAACATACAAACACTGTATAAGAATATAGCACAACAATATTTCATCTACTGATTGCCATACTGTCTAATAAATAATGTCAGGTGAGGGGAAACATCAATACCAATGCATTTTGAATTACATCCAGTCTTACGCCCCTGTGTTGGCCCATCACTGTGAGTATATCGATTTATATTGATTTTTTCATTAAATTATGAACCAAGTGGTGCTGCTCTTCAGACTCACCGGATGCACTCACTTTGGAGTGCTTCAATTCACTGCAGAGAAATTGTGTTTTTTCATTGCACAATAAATACAATTTGAGCTAAATCTGGCATCATATCCCACATGGCATCAATATCTTGCAGCTATTTTTGTCTCACAGCAAAAATGTTCTGCACTATATAACTTTTCTGGCTGAGTGTCCTCATTAAAAAATATTGCTTTGCCTAGATTGTTTTTACAGAATGGTGTTAAACTCATCATCTTCATTTTACAGGTCAGATCTGTGGACAGGGGAGCCTATTCACAGTAAAAATGCATTGGTGGTGAAAGAAGTGGCCAGTTTTGTTACTTAAGAAAAAAATAGAGACACCAGAGCAAAAAAAAATACTCAGGTAAAAGTAAAAATATCACATGAAAAAATCTACTAAAGTACTGAAGTACGCATTTAAAAATGTACTTAAAGTGTAAAAAGTAAAAATATTTCACACAGATTTTGAGATCTAATAAAGCTTCGATTGTACTGATTTTGATAATGATTTGTGTTGATTTTTTTTTCAACAGAAACAATTGCATTAATAGTTTTTATTTACATATTTTTGTTTGCTTAAAATCCCCCAGCATTTTTAAAGCAAGTCTCAAACAACAAAATGTAGTGGAATAGAAAGTAGATAATTTTTCAACTGTAGTAAAAGTAAAAAGTATCCACTTTAAAATAAAGTACAAATACCTAAAACTTCTACTTAAGTATAGTACTTTTTACTTTTACCACTGGTGGAATGCATGCCTTTTAAAAGGTATTTTTGAGCAACCAATACAGCTGTAGATGTAACAAGTGTAATGCCATACTGTGGATCATTCCAGACAAAGAAGAGACATCTCAGTCAATCAGATAACAGACCCTCCACCTTTAAAACAACAAAACGTGTTGCCATAAGTCATTTAAGGGCACAATGGGAACAAATATAAGAGACACAAAGTTTGCATGTTTTCATACCAGCTGCACAATACAGATGACTTCTCTGATAATCTATGAGTTTGATGTTTAGCCACATCATTTTGCTTTTATGCGACAGATATGAACTCCAGTTGTGAACAAAGTCATGGTGACAATTCATGGTGACTGGAGTAAATGGGTAATTTTATGACATTTAATAGTATTGGCAGCACAGCAGAGTTCAGTAACTGATGTAAAATCTATACTTCAGGATCACTGATGACTAAATATTAACATAAGGGCAAGAAAAAAAAAACGTGATGTACATATTTACAGTCAGACTAGAGCAAATTGACAACAAGTCCCCCTAAACACTGACAGCAAATCCACCACTCTTTTTTTCCACTAGAATTCAAACCTACTGGATCAGTAAGTACCTGCTTTGTGAGTTTTACTGCATCTGATCCACTGCAGCACTCCACCATCCCTCACTACAATTTTTAATATCATGCTAATTTGACCTTGCTTCAAATGACTTCTAATTCAAAGTAGTCTCTTCTGGTGCAAGAGGAAATACAATATTCAGAGTGAGATGATATTCCATTACATTAACTCTATTATATATTAACTAGGATCAAGTGTGAATGGTTTGAATGGTTTAGTATAAGGCTTTGCTGTTTACATTATATTTGAAGACAAGTCGAGCCATGCGTTTGACAGCCAGAGGAGAGTGCAGTGTTCCGAGACGCAGAAACTCTTTGTGGCTGTCATCTTTCTCCTACAGAGCTATAAGCCTCTGGAACACCCTCCCACATGAAATCATATCATGTACAAATTATTAAATGTTTCCATGCCTGATCAAATAATGGCTTTTAACCAAACAAACCTGTACACATTAAACTACCTTGCCTGAAATGCAGCAACATGCATATATGTAAATAGTGTATGGATGTGGTGAGATTGAACGGGACTATAGTTTAATTTATCCATTTACTGGATGAATGATTGCATTGTATTTTATTGGCATGTACGCCATTTATGACATCAACATGTCCAGGGACTAAAGGTGGAAATTAGCAATCTTGCTCTAGCCTGGCACAAACATATTAGCTCTTTGTGTAGGTCAATGTTTTGTTCTGTTTTTGTGCATTGTCCCTGAGAAATAAACAAACTAAACTATGCCATACCCTGATATTGTAGTACCTCGGACATTTACCACCTTGTTAGTGTCCCTAATGAGTACGCCTGCACAATTAATGAAATTTCACATCACACTGAGATCCAATCATTTCAAATTGTCAATGAACAGCTTGTTGCTTTTTCAGCATGTGGTTTGGAGCACAGTTAAGACCCTTATTCTGTGAAATAGGACTGATGGGACTGAAAGTTTGTCCTGTTTATGTTAATGATTTTTTTTTTAGTTTGAAAATAAATAAATCAAATCAAAATCTGTGATTAATGAGAAAAAATGTGAGGGAAGGAAGTTCACATTAAAAGTAATAAAGGGCACAGAACTTTATCAGATTATGATATAATGATGCCTGGTATGTGGAAGAAAAATCATCCACTAAAATCTTTTAATTTCAGCTGACTTGGCCACAGTTTTAACATGAGGTAGCATTTCCAGTTTCATAACAAGCACTGTCTCTAATTCAATTATGTAATGAGGCGACTACATTGAGAGTGCCAGATTTACCAGGGCTATATACTTCACACGTTGTCACATCATGTCATCTTAATTACCCACACCGACTGAGAAATCTGGAAATGTGTGAATATGCTGCATGATATTCAAAGCAGAGAAAAAACATGTAGACTGAGAGCCAAAACCCTTCCAGCTACCACACTAAAGTGCATTTGGGTGGCAAAATAAAACAAACAGAAAATTCAGGAGTATCTCATTTTAAAATTTTCTTTTAAAGTTTGTAACTGAACCATGCTTTGATTTTCAGTTTAGATTTTTGGATCTGCAGCTCATCAAAAATAATAGGCTACAAATGATCTTGTATTTATACTAAAACCAAAACAACAAACAACTGCGTTTTCACAAAATAGTAAAATATTTAATATGGTTTCATCATTATTATTTTTTTTAATTACACACAGTGGGGCAGCAATGGCTCTAATGCACACTGTCATTGTGTTCTTAGGCAAGACACTTCACCCACCTTACCTACTGCTTAGTATGAATGTGATGTGTGAGTGATATGTGCTCTAAGGGGTCTGTCAGCCGCACTTGCATTAGTCCATCCCAGGGCAGCTGTGGCTACAACAGCAGCTTGCCACTATGGAGTGTAAAGTGAATGAATAAAGCGATGTAAAGCGTTTGGGTGTCTTGAAAGGCACTATATGAATGCCTTATTATTATGATTATTATTATTACATGTTCCTTCTCCATATTTGTGGTGTTCTTTCACTGGTTGGATTAGCACTGTTGTTTATTGCACTAGAATACACCATCATACCTAAAACTGTTCGTAGGATAATATATATATTCTGTTTACACTCACAGGGCAAAAGTAGAAATAATTTACATGCAAATCAGCTGGTCTTACCTTGGCTTGCTGTGTCCCCATGCCTCCTCCAACAGTGCACCCAATTACTGGAAACCCCACTGCCCCCCTCCTCAGCATGTCAGGCCACTGTGGGGCTAATGGTGCTCTCTGTCCTGTTGAGAGGCTCATTTTGGCTAAAGTCAACTGGAAAAGTTGACTACGCCTCATATCCTGTAATAGAAACATGTGACGATTATCATAATCATAACATTAAAAATAATCCAAGTATGATGGCTTTAGACAACATAAACAACACAAAAATAATAGACTAAACTCCAACAATGGGACTACCGTAATTAGTACACACAATACATTTCTTACTGCCTGTTCATAGCTGACAAGATTTGCTGATCCCAAAACTGGCAAGAGGTTTAACTTTTCATATTGTTAGCCTCAGAGCATAATTGCAATTCTAATTTTTCAAGGATTTGGGGAAATTAGAAAAAGAAACGGTCTAAGTCAAGAAAATGCAGTTTGTATTTTTTGGTCATAAAAAGTTTTCTGATTGGCCGAGGATGCAGCCAATGACACTTACATATATAGAAGAGTCTGGAGAGTAGAAGAAGACAATATGGTCAAAAATGTAATCTCGCTTATGCTATGAGCCGTATATATGCATAACAGGGTAGATATATAAGCCAACCCAGACCTGCTGTGAAACACTGGCTGTCAAACACACTTAGCACTTCTCAACAGTTTGTACATGAAATAACATACTTAGTAAATCGCAAAGGAAAAAACATGTGACATACATATTTGGTGTTGTTTCTTTTCCGGTCCAAGCCTTGCATTTAAGGGTAAAAACAGTCTTTAAACCACCAGACTGTGGTTTTACTAAAAACAAAACAAGGACTTAGCTTTACCGAGCTGTGAATATGACAACATGTCTTTAGAAAACCTCAACATACAATTAGCAGTCTAGACGGCATTTTTCAAAACACATATTCACAGCATAGTCCAACATCCAGAGGGTGAAGTGTCTGGGGTGAGGGAAGTCTGGGAGTCCTAGCTCAGCCTGCTGCCCCTGTGACCCTGCTTCAAATAAGTGGAAGATGGATGGATGCAGCTAAGGAAGCTTCTTGCTCACTGAACTCTGGTAGAAATATAGAGACAATTTACTCAGACAATTTACTACAAATCCCAAAAAGAGATACAAAATAACAATAAATGTATTACTTATGTAGTTTTATATATATATATGTATGTATTTATTTATTTTTCATTAAATGTGTGTATATTGATTTCAGTTAAGTGTTACCACAGCACATCTTTATGGCTGTGGAGTGGGTGTATTCATTCCTTTGTTCCACCTGTCAGTGTGGATTTAGTGTGTCTTGTAGGCCTCTGTTGAAGCAGGCTTATCTCTGTTAAGGAGACTCTGATGAACAATGGCCCATTAGGCTGTTCGAATAAAAGCACTGATTCACAGCTTAATATAAACTTACTTTTGTAACTAATGCTAATGGACACTATTTGCACACGCTAACAATCTAAAGTACACATTTGGTAGGGCGTGAATAGATTTATAGATACATTGTTTATGAAAATATGTTCCCAATGTAAAATGAGTGTTTAAGGTATTTCATAAAAGACTAGAAAATGTATTCTGGACTCCTGCTGATGCCCTTTGTCCACAAGAATATATCATGACTAAAAAGCCTCAGTGGATTATGCACAGTGGATTTAACAATTTGCACATAAAAGTTTATTTTCTTGAGATTTCATGGCTAATTATTTCCAAAGAATGACAATTCCACTAAAATATGAGTAGTTTCTTAAGATATAACAATAGCTGTAGTATAGTATAGTCAAACATCCCCAACCAACGTACCGAACGATAAAGTACCTTGACTGGTGTTAGTTGTTTTTTGATAATTTTATGTTTTTGTGTAATTTCTCCTGGCCTGGTATTGAGGTTTGGTCATGGGATGCATACCCAATGGTCAAATCAAATGATGTGGTTTGGATTTGATGAAAGGAAGGACATAACCAGAGCGGTATGGCACTGAGACAAAACGATAACAGACATAAAGGAGCGCCACAGCGAGTACAATAGAAAGTTACTGGAAACAGCGTTTTTCATCAGCACAGTCCGGTCTATCACCTCATAACTGATCATTTACCTTTCTCTGTTTGTCGGTTTGGTTGTGCTGAAAGGTAGGCTACTCCCTGGTCTTTCCTGTGAATCAAGTGTAGTCCTTCGTAGTCTGCAGTAAAGACTGCCGCCATCTTTAATCACTCCAGAGTCCATCTGTCGATGGTTCTTCCTTCCGAGCCTCTGTCTCTGTTCCAGCCCTCACTTTATGGTGGGGGGTTCTTATATTCCATCCCACATCAAACCAGCATATCGACAGCTCACGGGCCGCCCAGTGGGGAGCAGCTTTGACAAGCTGCATGGGCTCTCGTGCTCTTCCAACCACAAACTGACCACTTTTATTTATACCTCAATCGTATGAGAGGTCTGCAAACGTTCTCGGTCAGGCCCTGGGTTTCTCAAAGCATCAAAACAACTCCATGAAGAATATTTAACCTAAAAGCATAAGCCCTGACCATTACAGCTTTGCTATTATTATCTTTCTTTTTTACTCTGGGTCAAAAACTTCAAAGGAGTCATTTGCCATAAAGTAAAAAACAAATAGGCACATCTTTATAATTTAAATTTAGTCCATATTTGCAATAGTCCACTAATTATTTTGACAATCCCAAATCTCCAACAACAAAACTCTGGAGATCCATGAACTTAAACCAGACTTGCCTGAGCAGCCTCCACATATTCAGAATAGTAATACAGTAAGTAATACATTGTCTTGTTCTCATCTGATGCGTTACATCTAAAGTGGCACACTTTGTTGTTCTCTAAACTCTCTGATGTAAATGCTTAGTCACTGTAGACACTTTGTTTACAGTCACACATCTGTCTGGACAAACTGAACCGGGACAACAATAGCTGGAGTTAGATTTCAAAATGGTGGATGCCCTCACCTCAGTCTCCTGCTGTGCGTGTCGCCGGATCAGCTTCCCTTGGTCTGCTATGAATGGACAGCCACTGTCCTTGGTCAAGCAGGACTGTCGGGTCCACACAGGGCTGTTTGGAGGCTTTCAGTGATTGCCCAAATATCTGTACTTTGTCATAGAGCCCAAGAAGTGCAACCCTATTGGACGAAACAGGGACCAGATGATTGTGTGCGCTGTCACAGGGTAGCTATGGTTACAAACTCAAAAGGATGTAAATATAGTCAATAAATTCAAAAACCAAAATGATAAGATATATTTTAGCCTGTTGGACACATTTTTAAAACATATTAAAAATGATAGTGTCATATTTTACACTTGGCTAGTTACATTGAAATATCATTATGAACAGATGAATGAAAGTAGAAGACGAGATAGACAGACAGACCATGTGTGAAACATAATATTGCTTTTGTGGAGGAGCTTTATCAGCTGCCCACCTTTCAAACAGATTTCACACTCACATGTCCTGGTGCTGCTCGGGTCATATCCCACACACCCCGCTCAACAATGAACACTGCTTTCTTCACACAGCACCACCGGCTGGCACAGACATCTGCTGGGATCACTCTACCAACAAACAATTTCACAATTAGAAATACTCTTAAATTAGTCTTTAAAAATATCCAGGAGCCTTATTATTACTGCTTGAATTTTCTTTGCATGATCTGGAAATTTCAGACATATCCATTGTTCCTAAATAACACAAAACAAATGGAAGAAAATATATAAATGTTTTGCATAACATAACATTTAACAATATAGGATCAAAATATCTATGTTGTTCAAAGTTCAGAATGTCTAAAACTTTACCAGATACCCAAGGAAATCACTAAAGAAAATATTTAACTGCATTTTATTTAGAAGAGGTAGGGAAATGTTGACTGTCCAGTGCATCTGAGTGACGGTGTAGACAGAAATCACCAGTTATTTCAAGTGCAGCAATGCCAGTGTTGAAATGAACTTAATGAAAAGTAAGAAGTCTCTGTATATGTTGCACCGGTCCTCTTGCTTGCTCAGAGTTCCTATAAAGCAGGTCAAGGTGAATTCTCCACATCTTTGATTTTCTGTGCTAACTTGCTCCCAATGGAAATGAGTCTTATTCATTTTTCAAACAGCCTCCAGTATAAACTGATCTCTCACAAAGACGAAGAATAAACAGCTCTCGAGGCAAGTTTCTACCTTTGATGAGTTCACCAGTGAAACCCTGAATGTCTGGAATGAAATCATGAGATTAAAAACGAGCACACAGTTATCAGGTTCAAAGACGAAAGTTACGCAAGTCTCAAATTATGCTTGTTAAAATATATACTCTAGTTTAAAAGGTTTCGAGTTGGCGGATGGTGCAACAGTTCACGTGTGATTTGGAGGAAACTTTCAGGTAAATAAATCTGCTTCTGAGATTACACATTAGATTAAGATTACATGAAGAAACGTGCCGTCCTGCATATACTAAGGTTATTACTTACAAGTTCAATGGTGGTTTGAATGGAGTGTTAGCAGTGTAAAAAGTAGCTGAGTAGTTAGCATTTGATTTGAGCATCCTCTTGTGGCTGAAATATGGCTGCACGTGTTGGCGACATGGATCTGGGGCTGGAGATCTAATGACGGACAGATTCGTTCTTTTCTGCTGTGACGCGAACTGGAAACATCAGAATTACATTAAGATTTAGTATGCAGATATTTAAGGGTGTCCAACACGTTCTATAACATATCATACACCGAGATATGTCACGTCATATGACACTTAAAAAGGCTATTCGCACGTCGAAGAGCGCAGGCGCGGTGGCCAAGTGGTAAGGCGTCGGTCTCGTAAACCGAAGATCGCGGGTTCGAACCCCGTCCGTGCCTTTTGAGAATGACCTAAAAAAAACTGCTTCTCTCTGTAGATGCTGTGAACAATGGGTGCTGTAGGAGTTTATCATAACCTTTTGTAAATAATATGGTTAATTTGTAATAGATTCATGCAGTTAAGCGACAGCCATGACACTGGAGCAGCTGCAGCCTCCCTCCTCTGCAGTCATCAGCAGATTTGATGCAGCGTCATCAACTGTGTTACCTATATGTTTATGATGAACACGTAAGAAATGTAATGTAAATGTAAATGTAATGTAAAAATCTAAGTTCATATGATGAACTTTAGACCTTGGCCAGTCTTCATTATTATATGAATCTTTCTTTATTATTGACAAATGTGGGAACTTTACATTTTCCTCATGTACAAGTCTCACATATGTGGCCATTACTCACAATTTACCATTTTTCAACAAAAGCAACTAACAGGTTCCCTCAACATAGTTTTGACTTTCACAGCTTCTACTCACTTTCCACTCGTGCTGTTCACATTTTTGCTTAAACTGCATTTTCTTGCCTCTAACTTCAGGGCTAATGAGGCAGATGGTGTAAACAGGCCTCACCTGAGTTGACATTTAAGCAAATTAGACTCTTGAATTTGCCTTTTAAAATTCATACAAACATACTTTAGCTTTTTTACTCTATTAATTTATCAGTTGAAGCTCCACAATGAGGGGCACAATAGATGGTGTAACACTGTTTATTGGCAGCGTGTCAGTGTGTGCTGCAGGCTGCAGAAACATTGATTTTCATGTGGGCAGAGCAGCTCTGAATTCAAAGGAGCTTATTCCAATAATTATACGGACACTGTAACCAATCTAAAGCACGAGTTTAAGTTTGAACTTAAATATTTAAGAATGAATACTCTTAACATTGTATCTATCTAGTATAAACAATATTTTCAACCAAGCCCATAAGAATATAGAAAAATGTGCTAGTGCAAGAATAAGTAAGATTATTTATTTTATTTCTTTTCTAAAAATATATATGGCACAACACTTAAAAGGCTTATGTTACGCTATTTTGTTTTTTCCTCATCGCAAACATACCCGGAGTTTTGTTTTGTTTCATTCACACATGTTTGACACATAAATCCTGCATATTTAGGAACAGAAAAAATGCTAAGTTCCACCTTGTGATGTCATGTGGTAATACAGAAAGTGTGCCACTGTGTTTTTAAACTTCACACCTTTACTAAAAAATTTCAGCCCTGGAATTGCCGATCTCTACCGAGCAAAACGTAAAAGGTAGCTGTTAACCTGAAAACTACCACTTTGTGACATCACAAGGTGGAACAGAGAATGTTGAGCTTGGGAGATGTAAACAGCACAACAGCACTTAAAGTTAAAGTTCAGTTCAAGAGTCAAGGGTTAAGGATTAATGTTCACAAGAGTCAATTTTGCGTAATATAGGAAGTTTAGGGACCACATATTGATTGCTTACTGTTAGTTAGTGGGGTTTTTTTTTGCATTTATTAAGATTATACTGTACGTACAAAAGCATCTATTGCTAATAATGCAAATGAACTCTAATTGAGAGTACTAAAGGAAGGAAAGAGTTAAGTGGCTTAAAAATGTATTACTAATTAATTCCTAAAAAAAAAAACCCAAAAAACCCCCAAAAAACCAGAAGCGTAATTATAAGCACTTATTTTGACTTTTACTATTAGTCAGCCATTGATATTTGTCCCCTAAAATTCAGTGTTAACATATATACTATGCCTTCCTTTTGAACATGAGGTAACTCATGTAAATATTTTGCACTCTTAATTTCTCTCCTTAAAACATCTTATGAGTGATTATCTTTTTGTTATTTTCCCACAGGTAATGAAACACCATTACCCCAGTACAAGTGTCCATTTAGTCCAGAGCGGGGCCCATGACCTCTCCTCAGATTTGGACACAATCAAACAAGTGTCTTTGGGCCGTGACCCAGATTCTTACTTCCTCTGACGGACTTTGGACCAGGACTCCTGTTACAGTCACCTCTCAGTAACAGTAACAATTTTTAGTCACGATCTCCCAAAAGGTGTATAATATCCAGGGGAGGAATGTGACTAATTAAATACTCACATTACGTAAATTGAGTAGAATTTTTTGCACTTTGTTCAAAATTATCTACCTACCTATCTGTCTATATACAAACACACATTACAGTATGCAAATTGTGGTTTAAAAGAAATTCAGCTTTTAACAGTTTACATTTTTTTGTATAGAAGACTGATTGTGTAAAAAGTAACTAGTACTTTGAGTAGTATTTCTCATGTGTACTTTATACTTTAAACTACTGGTAAGTAGAATTTTGGCAGCAGTGCTTGTAGATCTACTTCTAATTCAGTACATTTTTAGTCATATAACTACTTGAATACAAATTTTCAGTGTTTTTTCTTGTCATCGCTGATAAGATCATAATCATACTCACAAATGGAGTAAGCCAGATATCCAAATTTCAGATTCAACTTATCAGTATTTTTTCTCTACAGAGGCCATGGCCTTGTGGTTGTTGTTATGACTTATATAATGCCATCATTTCAGTGAGCAGCAGATATCTTGAATCAAGACAACTGAAAACATTGTGTACGTGTGAGTAAAGATTTGACTTTGTTTTATCTGTTAACCTTTTATTATAAGATAGGATAATATAAAATGGAGGCTTAAATATCACTGTTTATTTTGTTCACCAGCAGGTTTGGCTTGTTATCGTGGGTAGTGCCATCTGCAGGTAGCTCCTCCCATTCAGAAAAGGTTTTGAATGTCAAATGCACAAGTACTGCTCTGTGTGATGGTTATTAAGTCCTTTTCAGCCATGTAATACAATCTTACACAGGTTGTTTTTTCATTGTAGGGTATTGTAGAGTTTGCACAGGGTTACTTGCTTTTGCTAAAAACAAAACAAACACATAACTCCTTAACAATTACTTTCTTGTGCTGGGAAAGTGCTATTATGTTGTTCCTTCAACTCTCTCCATTGTTTGGAGCCTGGTACCAGAGTGTGACCCCTTGTGGTTAAATGCAGTATTACAAGTTTTAGGTTTTTGCATCCATACTGTGTTCCCAAGTCAAGTTTCATATAATTTTATTGATAATCTTAACAAGCAAAAAATACAATTCCATAAGAAAATGTTAGCGATAAGAAAAAATACAACAAGTGCCATGTCAGGTATATTTTGAAATATAAGGAATTTGTTTTATATAGTGATAATACAACATATCATTGAGGCAGATATGAATTTATTGCTGTATATTGTATAATGGCACAGATGGTATTTGGGAGGCTGGGTTTACTGCGTCAGTAAATATTACACATAGGCTGTTTTTGTCCGCACATAAAGTCCGGCCACATAGCGTATTTCTTGATGAACGGAGCTTTTCCTAAACATTTTGCAAGTTCTCTGTCGCATTTGCATAGAATTTTTTCACATTTGTCCTTGGGGTCCTCTGCAAAAAAGACAAGGGTAAAATTAACACAAGAAACAGCATTTTTTTTGTTGTGAAGATTATGGGTTTTCAAGATTGTTTGACTAAACTATAATCAATAATCATAGCAAAAGAAAAATTCATTTTTGTCAACAGGACAAATGCTTTAGAGTGAACACGTTTCATTCATTCATTTTTATAGCTGGGTTTATTGAACCATTAAGTGTGGACTGTACCTGAGTCATATTTTGCATAATCATATATTAGCATACAGGCTATGGATCATACCGAGATGACCGAGGGTTGTCATGGTAGCAACAATCGTACATATCTTAATTGTAACACTAAAATGTGATATTGTGGCATCAAGACTAAAACTGTTTTCTGATAAAGTAAAGTTGAGTTTGATATACAGCTGTAATCATCTGTGACACACCCTTAATGTGTGATTGGATGAATGCACAGAGGTCAATGAACCCGTGTTCACTTTCCCAAGCACCTCCTGTGGGCAACTGTTTACAGTGTACATACTAAATGTGTACATTACATTCATTCATCCTTATGGGTTTTCTCCTGAACGATTTAGGTATACTTAGAAAGCTTGAAAAATATGTTACTTTCCAAAAACAAAAACAAAAAACATTTCCAGATCTGTGGAGAGTATGTGCATATAAACACACCAAAAACACCTGTAATTTCATAAATGCAAGATGGATAAGTGCCATAATGTGGAACTTTCCAGGCAAAGCAAAAACATCTCCATGAAGATGAGCAGGTGGCAGATTCCCTGAGAGGACAGTTACATAATTCCTTTAAAGGTCCTACATTACACAAAATGGACTGTGAGCTTCAAGCAATGTTATAATGCTAATAACTCATCAAAAACATGCCAAGTTCTATTTTGTTTTATTCCCACATGTTTGAGTAACACTTTATTATTAGTCTGCCTACATCTCCACAAATAAACACCTTTGACCTTTTGTTCAGTAGAGATTGAGATCAATTCTGGGGCTGAAATTATCCGAATGATTCTAGTGAAGGTGTATGGAACAGTGTTTTCTGTTTGAGAGAAGAACTTAGCCTAAATATGCAATGTTTGTGTGTTAAATATGTGAATGGAACAAAACACACCTCCAGCAATGTTTTATGATGAGGAAACAACATTATAACACAGATCAGAAAATAGCATAATATGGGCCCTTCAATAACCTTTAATTGGTACAAATTGAGCATGTTTCAAGACTAAAGTTTACACAAGAAACAAGCTGCAAAAACTGAGTAAACATTAAGTAAATTGTGGGTAATTTACCACACTCTGCTTTCTTGTCCTCACAGCTCCAGTGATAGCCTCTCGTTTTGGTACCACAGCCGTTTGCTTCAGCTTCTCCATAGCAGCAATCATGTTTGTGGCAACACCTGAATTCAAACACACGGGGAAACACACAAGCATCCTATTATTTCACACTGGCAGCGTGACCCTTTTCCAGACGGGTCAAGTAGGAGGATAGTCACACTGGCTCGCTCAAAATCACACCGCAGCTATTTTAAAGGCAGGGTTGGAGTCACAGAGTTTTCGTAACACATAGTTAGCATTTGGTTTGGGAATGGTTTGGTGTCTGTTTTGTGGGCAATAGAGGAAAAGAAAGAGATGGTAATTAGGAGAGGGGGATGGCTTTACTTTTAAAATATCCCAGTTACGGTTGATTTTAGACTTCCGCGGAACATTTTATGGGCCAATAGAAAGTGTGTAAACAAGACTTAAACGGAAGGAAAATGGTGAGGATCTGAAGACTTACTATGAGCACTTGAAATAACATGCTTTACTTCATAATGGATAGGTGGGTCTTAGAAGTGTCAACTGTATGTTTACATCCGCTATAGTGGTGAGGTGCGATTCCCACCAAAATACTACGATGTACCATTCAGCACTCTGGGTAGTAAAGAGCGGAACTATTCAAGCAAAAAATGTGTGCAAAATTATGATCAGGAAGTTTGTGTTTTGACTAAAGTGGTTTTGACTAATAAAAGGAATTGAAGTACTACTACTACTGCTACTACTACTACTATGACTATGACTACTAGTACTACTACGACTACAACAACAACTATTGCTACTACTGCTACTACAACAACCACTGCTACTGCTACTACTGCTACTACTACTACTACTACTTCTGCTACTATAACAACCACTGCTACTGCTACTACTACTACTACTTCGACTACTACTACCACTACAACTACCACTACAGCTACTACTGAAATTTAGTAATACTGCTACAGCTACTACTACTACTACTACTACTACCACTACAACAACTACAACAACAACTACTACTACTGCTACTACTACTACTACTACTACTACTGCTACTACTACAATGTCAACTGTTACCGCTTCTGCTACTATTACTACTACTACTGTTAATACTACAACTACTGCTATTACTATTACTACTACTATAATGTCAACTGTTATCACTACTGGTACTGCTTATACCCACAATGTCAAATATGCTATGCAAATACATTTCTATATTTGAAATATTAATTTGAGAAAAAAAGTCTAAAATAGGAATTTAAAATAGTCAGTATTCAAAGCTCATTTGCGTGCTCAATAGTGAAAGTACACGCTTGACTGGACTGTAAATGTGGCCTTAAAACACCAGCTCAGTGTTTATTTTGCATTTATGGGGTGTGACTGCCCTTGAATACAGTTTAATGATTCTGGTATGTTATTTGTGGCTAGAGAGAGAATGAGGCGCTCAAACGCAGCACAGTTATAAGTAGAAGTAGTCACTGCTAGGGTCTAATATAACTGCTATATAGGTGTTCCTTTACTACTCAAAACACTCATTTTTAGGTGGTAATCCAGAAGGAGCTCTTCTGTGTTTAGTCCACATCTTCTCCAGACAGTTCTGATCATTTGTGTGGCCAAATTAAAAGATGCATCTAAATTCTGAAGGTAGCAGCTATTATTTTAGCCTCATTTCACTTCACTCCTCACTTTTGTTTTATTTCATTTATCTTTATTTATACAGGGGGAGCCCAATGAGAGACCAGACTCTCTTTTTCATGAGTGCCCTGTTAAAATACAAAGCAATACAAACAAAAAGAAACAAAGCAAATACTTACAGTACATATGTCAATTTAAAACATTAAAAACAAGTGCAGGTGTGATTATAGATGTTTATCAACAGATTATTAAAAGTGCATTTGTGGCACCAATGTATCCAGTTTTGCATGTCCTGTCCTGTTACATGATTCCAAGATAGGTATTTTAAAGGATAAGTTTTCATCAAGTCAAAACCCAAGAATATACAAATCATACTATACTTTTATTTGCATACAATGATATTGAAAATATCATATCAATATGAGGGAATTTCATTAAAATCTTGCTACATCTGCCTGATCAGCAGAAGGAGCACTTACATATGAAACAGCATCATCTGCACATAAATGTATGAGACTTTCTCTTAAAATGCAACCAATGTAATTAATAAATATAGTTAAAAAGTAGTGGGCCTTGAATTGAGCCTTGGTGCACTTCTTGGCTTAAAGTTTAAAAAAATGATTTAAACCATAGACTGTACATATAAATGGACATAGCTAACATACGAGCCACCGCTTCCAAATAGAAAGTGAGCTTGGGCAGGCTTCCAGCTCCATCCACTCTGGCTCAAATTCACTTTGTATTGAGAAACTGTTGCCCCTCTCTCCGTAACTGCTGCTGCCAGGCTCGTCACTTTGTTGTCAAAATGTCTGTATTAACCCACCCTACATGATCCTGGTGTGTTTATCTCACTATTGTGTCTGTAAATCAAGATATGAACATTAGTAGCAGACAAATCAGGCGTCTTCTATCCCCAAGGTTGCTCCCACTAGCCTGCTAAACCAGAGGTGTGAGGAAAAGTGTTACCTTCAACAACTTCTCTCCTCTTTGGCTCTTTGGTTGCTATGATAGTCACTGTTGGGATTCCAAATATGGAACCCGGCTCCAAATTTGCCCCTATAACTGCTGTAGCCTCGATGAGCGTCATTGACTGGAGCCGAACACTATGGGTGACGTCACACTCACTTAGTCCACTTCTTTATACAGTCTGTGATTTAAAAGGATCGCCTCTGGTTCCTCAGTAACAACCAGGGTATTTTGTACACAAAGCAGGGTTAGATTACTGTTATCCAATTAAGCTGAAAAAAGTACACTACCAATGGTAATGTCTCCAATTGTAGTTCTCTTCACGTCATGCAATCAGGTGGCTTTAGTTACTTCTTTTAATGGGATATAAAGATATTAACTGCCTAAATTGTGATAAAATCCAAATAATGATGTTTTGTTTTTGTTTTTGTTTTTACATATTGTCACAAGAAAAATAATCTTGTGAGATTTTTTCCCCATGTTTACATTTAGTTTAGACAAGAAAAAGGGTTAACTTTGCCAAGTATACCTCTGAAACTAGTTCCAAAAAATACCCCTACAATGAAAAAATAAATTAATAAAATAAATTGTGAAGCCAAAAAATTGTGAACTGGATGAAATTTATTAATATTAAATAACTCTCATTTTGTCTAGTTCTCGTGGACCCAGTCTGCCTCATCTTCTCTCGTGGGAATTTTGTCTCGTCCCATCCCTACCAACTGTGTTTACATCCAAAGGTGAAGCGTGAGCGTCTATGTGAAACCACTGTGTTTTGTAATACTTGCATAAGTGATGAGTGCTTTACCAGTCTGCTTCGTCCCTAGGCCAGCCCTGTCCACCCAGACCACAGTAGCAGCCGTACATCATGTAGGACAGAGCTGATCTCCCAGTGCTGCATTTGATGGCCCCAGCCAGCTCCAGCAAACCACGCTTACTCCGGTGGGACCCCTGTGTCGCCAAGGAGCCCACTGACACTGTAAAGCAACAACATGATACTGTCTCTCAGGGGTCCTCAAGATGTGGGTCTGGGACAAATAATGGTGACACTATACTGTTGCCTGGTTAGGATTTTTATGACAAGCATTGGAAGTGTGTTCAAAGTAGGGTCGGCAAAAGTAGTGAAAATCAGATACAAATCAATACTAAAAGTAGCATTGAAAGCTAAGCAAGTATCGATACTAAAGAAGTCACATTCACAAGACAGACATGAACCTTTCCTGAATAGTTTTAAAATGTGTCTTGAGCTTTATCAGAACAAGAAAGACACAGATAGACTACTATACACTAATGGACCACTGTGGAACATACAGTCAAAACCAGAAGTTTACAGACACTATATAAACTGACACCTCTGCTTTTTTCCTCACTGTCTGACATGAAATCAGACTAAACGTTTCCTGTTTTAGGTCAGTTAGGATTAACAAAATTATTTCTAATTTGCTAAATGCCAGAATAATGATAGAAGAATTTTTTTTAAGACAATTTTTCATTACTTTCTTCAAAATCAGACATTTACATACAGTAAGATTCCTATGACTTTAAACAACCCAGACACTGATGTTATGTCTGTGGAATCTTCTAATGAATTTACTGACAACATCTGAGTTAATTAAAGACACACCTGTGGATGTATTTGAAGGCACACCCAAAAGACACCGGCTCTTTTTGTAACATTATGGGAAGGGTGTCTATTTATCTAGAGTATGAACCTCTGATTTCAACTGTACCTGGACAAGAGATTACACAGATATAAAACCATATTACAATGTAAAAGAAACTACTAAGATTTAATGTTGAAAATCACATTCTATTGCCTAAATAAAGAGTGCCTTTTTATGATCATTGTGGTATCAGTATTAGTATCAAGTCTCTTCCTTAATATCGAAATGTTAGTATCATGACAACTGTAGTTCAAAGTTCACATATAAACACATCAGCGGCATTAAACGTTTAACATTAAGACTGGAATATAAATTATATTACTTCAACATCTTTATATTACAATAACATCCATTTTAGACAAACAATTAAACTAGATAAGTTGTTGTATACAGAAGAAAATTGTGTTATTTAGTTTAGTCTTGATAATGTTTTAGTGATTTAGGTCTTAAAAATCCTATAAATAGGACTATACCTGCTATAGTCCTAGTTTAGACCTGGTTTAGTGCAAGTTTAGTTCCGTATTTAGTTATGTGCTTTTATATCCTGCTAAGTTTTCTTTTTTTTCTGTTTAAGATCAAGATTAATGTTCTGTATTTCGCCATGTACACAAATGTTTAACACCTTGTTCTTGTTGGTTCTGGTTTGGGCCATTGTTTTCTTTGTAGATAGCTGATAAAATAACATAAGCATACCACACATTCATACATAAACTATAGTAGTACCAGCAGTGAAAGAACTACTACTGTGCCCAAGTCAAGGTATAGCATGCTATTAAATCCATGTATATTGCACCCACATTAAAAGTACTTAAACTTAAGGCATTGACTCTGATTTTGACAAATGACAAAATTGTTCTTGATGATGAAAGATTTCAAGTGTTATCAAACCAGATAAGAATATATTAGTCTTAGAAAAAGTGTAGCCCTAGTGTCATAGTATATATTAAATGTGTGTTAAAATAAAAATACCTAAAAATACTGCTACGTGACAAAGTACTTCATTACTGTCCAGCTCTGAATAGCACACCTTACTGGAAAAAAAAAGTCTAGGTTCCGGATTCCAGTTTTTAAAATTGTGCCAACAAATATTTGCGCAAGATCGGACCAACACACCCAAGGCACCTGTGTCTCCTGCTGCAATTGGAATTAAAGCACAAAGAAGGAACACAACTGCAATGTTTTTGTGTTGACTAATTTAGTTTTGCTTCACGACAAATGCATGTACTATGATATTAAAAGTATGCACACAAGTTACTTACCAAATAAAAAAAATAATATCCCATAAAATGAAGTCATGATAACAAGCAGTGCACCTGAACCGAACCGAACCTCTCTCCAAGAAAGTCAAACACGATGTAAGAGGAAAAGGACAAGAGCTTTTTTTTTTTTAGATGTTCTCTCAATAAGCTCCTAAGGCATCACTGTTGGCCACTTCCCAATCTAGTGTTTGTAAACGGAAGCGCCCTCTAGCGGGGACAGAGCCAAATACAAGTGCAATTATAGTGACGCATGCGTAATTGTCAAGTCTATAGTGGACACTGAATGTGCATAATTCTTTGTATATGCTTAGAAAATATAATAAGCAATGTATAGACAGCAGTTTACTAACCAACAGACATCACTTTTATTAAAATGGTCTAAAGATAATAGCCGTTGTTACTATGGAAGTCATCAAGTCAAATTATAGGAAGCAATTCACAGTTGGTTTAATCGAGACACTCCACCCATGTCATGCCTTTGTTGCTTTTATTTTGTTTTGGGCACTCCCAATTGTCACTTGTTTAATTATGGTGAAGTAGCAACTGAAACGCAAAATACAGTTCTCTCAAAGGCAAACGTGACTGTGATTAAATATTATAAGTTGGCGCCTCTTAGTGGTGATGCTGTTGCGTTACACTAAAAGGTTGTCACTTTATCAATTTAGTAACCTTTCCGAAAACCTGCTGATAGTACGTCATATCATAAGATCACCAAATTATTTTATTAAATTTGCATGTAATGTAAAACAAATATTGGACACGTTTAAGCGTCATTCGTACACAGTACAAATGAAATGCAAAAGCCTACAAAATTATTATATTATAAATGTATCAATAAATAATCTGATTTTTTTTGGTGTTTTGTATTATATTTTTTATCATCAAAATACTTTTCTTGAGCGTTGACAACCGTCAGTATGATGGAGTTGTCGTGTCTCCCCAGAGCCAGCAGAGGGCAGAGCGCAGCATTCAGCTATTCGCCATCTCCCGGTAAACAGATACAGAAGAAGACACAAAGGGCGGCCTTCATTTAGCAACTTATTTTAGCTTAAACGAAACAAACTATTCCCCTGTTTTTATTAAACCGAGACGGGGTTTGTTTGGGGGAAAGATACATTCATGTGAGTACGATCCTGAGCGCTGTTGTCCCGGGGGAAATGGGCGTACAGTCCCAGGGCTCCATACATCTCTATGCGCTATTGTTTGCGTTGGGGAACTACTTCAACTTGTACATACCTCCGCTTTGTTGGGTTCACTCCACTTCCTAGAAACTTATTTGCGTCACGACATGAACAAGAACGTGTCCGCGTGTTGTTCCCGGATCAATACATATATTTATCATTCATTTTCATACATTTTTGTACATTTACCGCCGCTATATTGCGCTATATCAGATGTAGCGCCATCGGCTAGCTCTCGGTGTTCCGCGGTTAACACACGTGTGCTAAATGTCCTGCTTCCATTATCGGACGTGCCATGTATTCAAAATTTCTCATATTAACAGACAAATATTTACATTTTTTTGTGGATTATAAGGTAAAGTCACAAGTTTACTAAGTATGGAAAGCACGTCCATGTACGTAAGTGTCAATAGAGACGTAAGACGAGCTTTTTGGAGAGGTGTCATCTCGTTTCATGTGACATCAGTGCTACCGCCTAAAATAAGCTTTCCATATGAGCTGTAGGGGCTGTATAATGCGTCTGACAATTTGAAATATGTCCATCTTTCCGTGTTTATATGATATTTATGTTGACGTATGGATTTACACTAAAAAATCGCATCGTTTCCGGGAAAGAACGTGCTTCAGTACGTACTGTAGGAACTGTAAAGGATTGATTGTTTATAGGCATGTTGTAGACTTTCTATAAATATGTGAAAACCATATTATTTTTTCTGACACACAAATACAGACAATTAGTTTTGCACGATCCAGTTTTGCACCTATCAGGCGTCATTCTGTTCCAAAAGAGAACATAAGTCATCCTAAGTATAGTGATGGAAAACGTAATGGGCTAATGCAAATTGCTGTGCTCACAATTCCCTCTAAATTTTGTTGCATTGTTCTTCACTTCTTTCCAACTATATACACAAGGAGGAAGTTTTTTTTTGTTTTGTTTTTTTCTTTTAATATTAAGACAGCATTTTGGTGTATGATGTGATGTAACCCAATGTTAACCTTTTATGTAAATTTGTTATGTCAATATAAAGTATAATCATAATTGCAGGTATTGACTGGAGTTTAACTTTGAAGTACGTAAACATGTCCGGAGCATGTCAGGACAGAAGGAGTCGCTGGCAGGAGATTCAGAAGGGCCTGCAGTTTATTGAGTAAGTAGCACAAATATCAATGTGACCCAATTTGTTTATTTTGTGTGGGCAGTCTAACACGCTTCAATTTAAACGTATTCAAACACAGCGATTGTACCCATAGACCCACGGGTTTTGAAAATGACTTACTGGTGTGCTTTGATATTCAATACAAATTTCGAGACTGTAATGATGGTGAGAAAAAAAAACAACAAAAAAACAACAACAAACAAACAAAAACTTTATTCTTTAGACAAAAGAATGTCATTTTTAACCAGAAAAGATTGTCGCGTTATTACCATGTGATCTTATAGTAGGTTTCAGTAAGACCAACTATTTCAGGAATCATCCAACTTTGTGTCATTTTATGTGATTTTTTTTAATTTATTTTTTTTATACAATTTCTATTCATTTCAGTATCTTTTAGTATCAATTAACATTTGAATATTGTTTACAGCCCTGTCGTGTAGCCCTGTATACACAGCTGCTGAAAAACCCATACTTTAATCAGTGTACTGAACCTAATCTGGTGAGGTGTCTTGCTCAATGACACAACAGCAGTAGGCTAAGATCAGAAGTGAACATTTGGATCAGTAGGAAAACTGTACCCTGGCCCTGATACACTGCCAAAATTGTGCTGTTTTAAGAGATGTTTGTTTTAAAGCTGGCATTTTAGTTTGAAGAAGGCCAACCCAAAAGCGTGATGCAACAATGATGTGACTGACTTACATCATGTTTCTTTTTTTTTCTTTTTTTTGTTGATCTGTGCAGTTGCCAGGATACCACAGCTGATTCAGTGTTAGGCTTTTATCCTGCATTCTTCCCGAACAGTTTATCACAAAGGCTGCTATATAATGCATTGTACTGTTACTGTACTGAATGATCTATTATTCATCATTTCATAGAGAATGTTTGGATTGTGGGTTATACTTATGTTGACACAGTTTTATTGTCAGTAAGTGTACATGACAGTGAATTTGGTTAATCAACAGTGCTGGACAGTTTAAATTTGGTTGAAGTGAATCTGAATTTGAAAACATTGAAATCACAAGTCAAATCACAATACAAAACACAACACAAAATCACAACTCGATCCCCCCCCCCCCCCCCCCCCCCCTAAAGTTTTGTAGTTTAGTTGCTCACAAAATTGCTATCAATAGTATAACACTGAGGAATAGAAAATGGTTAGCAAGAGCTCATTGTAATTTTGTGACCCCATATTAACACTAATACAGTGACCTTGACATGGAATTGCATTATAAATATTTAACAGTGCAGTGTAGCATTTGTCAAGGTTATTTGCAGAGCTGTGCTTTAGCTGACATGTTTTCAAGCGCATTTACACAGCACCACTTCACCTCATTGTTTTGCTATGTCTAATGTTCACTACGGTATTTCACAAACCAGTTATTCCTCTACAGCTGTTGAATATAGTGATTGTATAGTGTGAGGAAACTAAATATACTTAATGCCATTTATCCAAGCCAAATGACACCATTTGATGTGTTTTTCTATATTGTCAACTGGTAATTGGTAATTATTCCCTCTTATTTTGTAGATCAACTTTGCCGTTTCCTGGTAGCCCGGACCAGTACGAGGTAATGGAGTGCTCATTTGAATATCGTGCTTCACTTGATTTTTATTGCCTTTTACTGCTTATTTGTGTTTGGAGGAGGTGGCAATTCCTTGAAAAAAAATGCAAAAAAAAAAACCTTCTAATGTGTAGTGTAAAAGTTCAAAAGGCAATGTAAATGGTTCAAAGATCTTGAGGTTATGTTTTGTTTCATTCACACCAGCTTGACTATAGTAAAAGCCAAAAGTAAAATATGTCAACTGGACCAAAAGTTGTAGGAGTGAAGACTTTTCACTGCTCATGCAAGCTGTTTCTTCAGTTGTGGTCAGATTACTGGTGGACACGGCCTTATATCTATCTGAAGGGAGGAGCTAACCACTGAAACTGGAAACAGCTTTTATTTACAGTTTCTGTGTAGGCCAGGTCGATTGAGCTACACTAAGTGTGCACTATTGGCATCCTGGCTAGCTCTATTGTTCTCTTTGCTTCCTTTGATTGCTTTGGGTCTGAGGATGGAGTTATAGATGGAGGACATTTTGTCCATATATTACTTTTGACTTTTCCTATGGATTAGACCTGGAAGACTGATGGGTTACGCAGACCTTTTTGAGTATTTTTAGTTTGTCTACGTCTCCAAAGATTAAGATGCTATTTTCCAACTTGTGATGTCATGTTCTGGTAGTTTTTAAGTTAACACCTACTTTTTACCTTTAGTTCAATAGAGGTTGGCAATTCCAGGGCTGAAAGTATCCAAATGACTCCAGTGAAGGTGTATGGAATTTAAAAACACAGTGGAGCACTTCATGTATTCTCACATGACATCACAAAGTGGAACAGTGTTTTCTGTTTGATGGATTAACTCAAATATGTAGCCTAAATATGCAGCGTTTTTATGTTAAACATTGGTGAATGAAACAAAACACAACTCCAGGTGTGTTTTTGATGAGGAAACAACATTATAACATAGATCAGAAAATATTGTAATATAGACCCTTTAAGCTTAGTAGTTTGTATAATTTTGTTATTTCTTTGCTTGATAGTGTGTCTGTCTTTGTTTTGCCTCAGTTTTTATATATCTATATATATATATATATATATATATATATATATATATATATATATATATATATATATATATATATATAAACATAAACACTGAATAAATCAAAACTTTTCATTTCAGATTTTTATCAAGGATCTTGTATGGAACCTCTTTGGAGAAGGAAATGATGTGTACAAAGAAGGAGAATGGGCCAAATCTATAGAGATGTACACAGAAGCACTGAGTGTAGCCGACTACGCTGATTCTGAAGATATTTGTGTCTGCACTGGCCTCATCGAGAAGCTTTACGCAAACCGAGCCGCCGCTTATCTTAATATTACGGTGAGTAGGAAAGGCCACTATCTATTTTTTTTTTTTATCAAATGCAGCTAATTGTCAAATGGTTAATGATAGGCTTGAGTTTTTTCAGTTGAGAGGTCTACAGCAAATCCAAATCATGCGGTTTGGAGTTCACGCTTTGGTTGAATAAATTGGCTAATTCTGTGAGCTACATGCTACTAGAGTGGATAACATTAATTTGTTGTTTCTTCTTTATTTATATAGAGCACTTGGGCTCTTTTTCATGGGTGCCCTGTTTAAAATACATTATAAGCAGAAAAACATACAAAACAAACAAGCATACAAGGTTAAGTTGAGATTAGTTTAAAAAGTGCGTCATCTCTTTGTTTATGAACCTTATAATTAAAAGTCAGTTGCATTTTAAAAATAAACCATAAAACAATAGAGAGCTTACTCTATTTATTTATTTATTTATTTTTTGGTTAGGCCATGTTGAGATGTGGGATATCATTGAAAAAATTATGATATCATAATTGATGCTGTGGAGTTATGCCTGTGGGAGGTCAGAAGAAAAGTACTGCTAAAAGTGAAAGAGTGAGACAGTGTGCAGGAGTCTTCTTAAAAATGTTTTCAGCCAAGTGCTTCTCTTCCAGTGCACCTGTTGCCCAATCAGGTGTGCAGAGTTTACACAGAAATGTGTTGTGGAGTTATGCAAAATAGCAATCATAATTATGACCAATAGAAAGCTGGAAAAATCTGATTAAAAGTAAAAAGAACAAAAACCTGCTGGTATTGGAGAATCTGTTGTTCTGTACATTTGTGGCTTATTTCACAGCCCATTCAGTTTTTGCAGTATTTTAAAGCTAACCTATATCTTTAGAGACGTGTTATGGCACATTTTTGATGCATTGTTAAAATATTGCCTGAAATTCATCATTGAGATTGTAGAAGATAGTTCTTTTATTTCTCTGCATCAAAACTCTTGTATCAGATAACAATGTAAATTGACACAATAGTCTACATAGTTTTATGTCCTGAACTCTTTGTGGGTCATAAAATGATTTGTACAGAGAGTCAGAGGATCAGTGTCATGAGGTGTGTCTGGCCTCTGTTCAAACCTTTAATAAAAAGAAAAACTCTACTTTGAATCTGGTTTGCATATGACACACAACGCTTAAAACACTATCTTTGTCTATTCTTATAACCAAATTGTTTGTTAGTGTTGTCAAAAAAGTGGAGTTATAAGCATTTAATCCTCAGTCATCCAGGTAGAGTCCATAGTTTTCCATGGGCGTATACTAGTCTATGTGGTCTTATTCAGCTCAAGATCATTCTAAGCTTTTTCACTAAAGCTTCATTTCTGTCCTGTGAATGTGACTTTTTTATATCAATACTTTTTGACACTCGTTTTAGTATCGATTAGTAACTGATTTTTGATACTTTTTGACGACCCTATAGTGTGGCCATAAAAACTAATTACCAGTAACAATATATTGCATTTGCACAGCACTTATCTAATACTCAAAGCCACTTGCTCTTTCACTATGGTGGAAAGCTAGCAAGTAAATTTGTCACTTTATTGCACTGTACTCGAGCGTGTATATATACTGACTAAAAGTTTAATTCTATCTAAATGAATGTCAGAAAACCTTGCCAATAATTCTTAAGTCATCCTTTTGAGTTAGTCACAAGTGGTAATACCCGTTTAACTTTTAAAAGTAGCTATTTTAACTGGAAAGTTCTGGGTATTCTAGAGAAAAATAAAGTACAGAGCCAGAGTTACAATGTGACTTGGTGATCAAAGGGGCTCTTTAGCTGTGTGTTTCTTGCAGCAGTCTTTTTCAAGTGTAACATTGTTTAAAGGGTCCATATTACGCTAGTTTCTTATCTATTGTAATGTTGTTTTATCACAAACAGACCTGGATTTGTGTTTTGTTTCATTCACACATGTTTAACACACAAACCCTGCATATTTAGGCTTCTTCTCTCAAATAAAAAACGCTGTTCCACTGTGAACAATATATAAATATAATGCATTGCTTACGAAACCTTCTGTCCCATATAAGTTGTAATTTCTTGTAATCACAGAAAACTCATTTACTCAGATGTAACAGTTACATTTTGGTCAGGGCCACATTTCTTCACAATTGCCTCCTTCATACAGGAGTGCATGACACACCCACTCCGGGAGGATTTTAAAACACTGGTGCATAGACTTTGCATTTGATTCTGCTTTGAATTTTGCTATACGCTGCCTTTCAGCTGTACAATAAAGATCTACAGAACTATTCTCAAGCCTCTGCGCCTGTTCTTCATACAACAGAACAGAAACCAACTGAGAAACTTTTGTGATCACTACCACCTTGTGACCTCATGGTAATACAAGAAGTGCTCCACTGGGTTTTTAAACTCCATATGCCTTTAATAGGATCATTTGGTTAATCTCAGCCCTGGAATTGCCAATCTCTACTAAACAAAGTAAAGGGTTGCTGTTAACTTAAAAACGACATCAAAAAGTGGAACAGAGCATTTTGAGCCTGGTAGAAGAAAACGGCTTAATAATGCAGCATTTCACAAACGTGTGAATGAAACAAAACCCAACACAACTCCAGTTATATTTTTGACGTCACAACATTATAACATGGCCTAAAATTCACAAGAGTCAATTTTGTGTGATATTTGATCTTTTAACATTTTAATTTTTTTTTTTTTTTACCAGGGACTGTATGACGCTGCTCTCGATGATTGTGAAAAAGCTCTGCAACTAAATGCAGGCAACTACAAAGCACTGTTCAGGAAAGCCAAGTGCTTAAAGGAGCTGGGGAGACATCAGGAGGCCTATGAGGCGGTCGCCAAATGTTCTCTCGTGGTGCCTCAGGTGAGACGCAGATCTATGGGCTTTTCATCATAGACTCGAGCAGAAAATCCTTTCACCTGTTGTTTTTATAAATGTGACAAACATGGAAGCAAATTAAAGCATCAGAGAGTCTACCTCAGGCGCTGTTGTTTGCACAGAGGGTGCTGGGTTTGCTATGGTATTTTCTCTTACGCAATCGGACATAAATGTAAACTGTATGAGAAACACAGGATATGGCTGTGTCTAATGATGCATTATGGTTTTAGAAGTTTAAAAACAGATAATTGGTAAGGTATTTGGAATGGTCTTTTGTCATAATATTTATTTTGTTGCATTTATTTATATTTTAATGTTCCTCTGCAGTAAGTTTTTTTTGCCTCCTCCAGGATCCAAGTGTCATGCAGTTGACTCAGGACCTTGCCAAAATTTTAGGTTTGAAAATTCGAAAGGCTTACGTAAGAACTAAGGTAATTTTTATGATCAAATGTTTATGCAATCAATTACAAGGAAATGCCGAGGAAATGTCTTCACTTGTTTTATAAACCAGTTCAACAAGTGTCAATTTAATGGCTCTAAATGTTGCTTGCAAAGTTATTGTTTTTGTTTTTATTTTAAATGTAATACAATATCTGTTTGAACAGCCCGCCTTGAATGTTTTACACGGTTCATCTTATCCAGATGCGTCATCTGAAAAGGTGGGCTGGTGACTAATTAGTGATGTGCCACTGCCACTGTTTCTTAGAACTAATGGTTGTTTTTATTTTTTAAATGTAGTTTTATAATGGTTCATCTTCAGTTGAAGATATAGAAATGGGTAAGTCCTCGTCTGTAACATGAACACCTGCTTTAAATGACTCACATCAATAATACTTCATCTATTTGCACTGCTAGTTGTTCTGTCCCTATTGTATATTTTTATTATATTTAGTCAAGTTTTTGGGTCCTCTTTTATGAATGCCTTTCTTTTGTACTGTTGATCATAGTGTATATATTGCTATCATTATTCGTTTATATCATTTTATGTCACACCATATTACCAAAGCACATTTGTGAACATTTTTCACTGACAGAGGCAATAAAGTGTATTCTGATTCTGATAAGTCAAACAGCACTTTAGATTAATATGTCTTCCTTCTCTTGACCCTTTCACAGAAGTGCCTCAGATAAACCCAGATAGTGTTTTGGCTCCAGTCCCAGCTCCGATCCAAGTTCCCGTCCCACTGCACTCGCCCCTGATAGACGGAGTGTTGGAGGAACGCCCCCCCAGCACTAGTCTCTCCTGTGGGACCCCCTCGGACTCCAAACCCCCGGGCTTCGAGTCTGTGCCTGTGTCTGTGCCCTCGTCCTCCCCCCTCCCCGTGCCCACCTTTGTGAATGGATGCAGGTCTAATAAACTGAAATCAAGCTCTGATTTTGACACGGACATTATTGGGGATGATTTGGATGACCTTTTAGACCAAGCAGGCCCTGAATCAGAAATGGTGAGTACAGAAATACATCTCATGCTTATTGCTGAAAATATAAATGCATACCTTTGCATTGCCAGAGAAAATAAAATCATGTCTACTGTACAAATGTTTAGTACATATGTTTTTGACAGGGTTCTGGCAAGTCATTGTCTTAAATGTATTTTTTGAAGGGAGGAACTACACTGAAATGCACAACAGAGTTAGGTCAACTTGGGGCAGTACCAATTATGCAAAATATGACTCGGGGGGACAGTTCAAACTTTAGGATAGTTAAATGCCTTGAACTACTACTTTAACGTAAATAACTAGAGTGTGTTGGTTTCAGTGTATTTCGCCCCTCCATTCAGACAGATATAACCCTGTCAGGACTGAAGAAGCTACTTGGATGAGTGGCAAAACATATTCACTCTTAATATCCAGTTGACAGAACTCGATGTTCTTTTTTCGATGGAACTTACCTGGACAATTGAGGGATTACATAGATATCTAATTAATTCTCTTAATGTTTTTCAGGGTATACTGACAGTAAAGGGGCCCCTCCCGTTGCCAACCAGTATTTCATCAAGTAGTTCGTTGTCAAGTCCATTCCTAATGCCATCTAACATCAACCCTTTTCTACCCACTAGTACTCAAACATGTACTGTTACTCTGCCCCCCTTGTATCATCAATCTGGATCATTATTTGGTTTGTCCAGTTTGTCTACTTTGTCCACTTTTGATACCTTAGCCCAGCCTTTGGACTCATTGGATAGCCTCTCCATATCAGACTTTAAATCAGGTGAGGCAATTTAAGTTTAGTCATGTGTTAATGTATAAATCAAATTGTTGTACTTGATTTACATTTTTCTGTTTCTCACAATTTCAGAATTTGCCCCTCGTCCATATATTCCACAGGTAATTTTCATGCAATTTATAAATGCAGTATATGTTATAGTAATAATGTTTAAATCAAAGTTTCTACTTATCTAATATTGTTAGTGTTTTATCCTGCTATATTGGTTTCATATATTTATTTGCTTTACCATTGTTTGCTTTACCAGTGGCTCTTAGCTTGTGCTACCTGTATCAGTGGTGTATGAAGATAAGCCTTTTTAAATGTTCTGTATTGCACAAAATTGATTATTGTGAACTTTTATTCATGTTAGAATGTTGTTACCTCATCAAAAACATACCTCTAATTTGGTTTTGTTTCATTCACACATCTTTGAGTAATTCTGGTTTGTTAGTCTGTCTACATTTCCAAAGCTCAAAATGCTCTGTTCCACGTTTAGTAGAGATCGGCAATTTCAGGGTTGACATTATCCAAATGACTCAAGAGAATGTGTATGGATTTAAAAACAGTGGAGCTGTATCACCACATGACATCACAGTGTGTAACAGAGTGTTTTCTGTTTGAGAAAACAGCATAAATATGCAGAGTTAGTGTGTTAAACATGTGTGAATGAAAGAAAGAAAAAACCTCCAGGTATTTTTTTGATGAGGAAAGAATATTACTACATAAATCAGAAACTGGCATAATATGGGCCCTTTTAGACCAGATTATGTGGTCGTGTAGTCCTTTTTGTTACCTGTCAAGTTATATAAAGACGCTACTTTGAAGGCCAAGTCATTTCAAGGGTCGAAATACTTGTTAAAGGAGTTAAGAAGGCAGTGAAGCATATTTGGTTGTTTCAAAAAAATCTTCTTGACCATGACCTTGATGACTCACTTGTGTTGTTTTTCACAGATGAATAATCATGATGCTCCCATGGGAATGCCACTGGGGATGCCAGAGGTGAAGGGGATCCCTGCTGCTGTAGATTTGGCCAAGAACCCTTTAGCAGAAACTCATGAATTCAAACAAGCATGTTCTGTCTGCTTTGTTAAAACAGGCGAGTATTGTTTATCGTCATTTTCTAATGATAATTTTAGTTGTCATCTAAAGAACAATGACTTCTATTGGGCCTTCAAGATAATTTTTATATTTTAACGAGATTAGGATGACTGACTGAAAGCCTCTTGATTAGTGACCGCCTGCCCCTCTTTTTGTTGTCCTGTGTCCCTCTTATTTGGATAATGTCCCAGTATTTCACAAGTGCCATGTGAATGGTATTAAATAATGTTATCTACAAGAAAACAGGAATACACAAATATTGCTTGCTGCATCACTACTTGGGGTCCTATCTTTGTGGTTTGTAATATGATGGGATTTATAGCTAATCCACACTGTGTTTTAAGGGCGAACTATTGAAAATCGATCTTTCTAACCTAATCTTTATCTCTTACTTTAAATTGATCATATCTGGCACATCATGTCACACCACATCCCCCAACTTGTTCCACTTTTACTGCTATTTGAGGTTGCCACTCTACCATTCATAGAGAACATCTTAAAATCAAAATCACACAATATATATAACATTTGTGCAATGTTGAGTTGATTGTGGTCCTGTCATTGTGATCATTTTCCTGCATGCAGGGCGCATAAGTTTATGATAATCTAATTAATTACAGATGATTTTAATTGAATAAGTCACAATTCATCCGATTAATTATTGCAGCCATAATGGTTAATAGTGTGTACAGTGATATTTAACATGTTCTGTCCTTTGTATCTGCAGGCTCCGGTGTATTGGACTACACACTTCACACAGAAGAACATAAATGCAAAAAAGATGCGTTACTTGGCAGACTCAAGCATTCAACAGATAAAGCCTGGAAGTTAATACGACCAAGGCCCACAAAAACCCAATATGTAGGCCCCTATTACATTTGCAAAGGTATTTTCCACAACATCACTACTTGTACTTTGTCCTCTTATTAGTGAAGCACCTATTTTGGTCCCTGTTTGATAAATCCACCAGTCACATTTCATGCTTTGCCACAGTGTGAATGAAGAGCCAGCGTTTTAAATGTCATCTGTGTTGTTGCAGAGGTGGCGGTTGGACTGGATTGTTTGTACCCGGGCCATTGCACATTTGCATACTGTCAGGAAGAAATTGATGTTTGGACTCTGGAGCGAAAAGGCTTTATCTCCAGGGAGCTGCTCTTTGATCCTTTTGGGCCCCACTCCAATGTCAGGCTCACGGTCCCAAAAATCTTACAGGAGCATCACGGCATTTTTATGTTCCTTTGTGGAGTAAGTATTTTTAAATATGGCATTTTATATTTTGAAACAACTGACGGTAAGATAAAAGTAGGTCTGTATGTGTAGAGACTAGAGCTACGGACAATGAGACAACCATGCGTATATTAAATATTGATTTATCAATACTATTTATTTTTATTGGAATATCCATTTTTCAGTATACTGAAAATTTACTCAATACTCATATTTCTTTCTTTCAGGTATGTTTTGACCACAAACCAAGAATAATTAGCAAAACCAATAAAGATTTTCCTTCTCTTTGCTCTCACCCGGTGACAAAACATGACTTTGAGTCCCACAAGTGAGTTACTGTAGTTTTTTTTTTCCAGACCTTTTTTTTTTTTTTTAAAAGGAATGTCAAATGAACAGGTGAAAGTTTATAGATGCCTGTCTGTCTTGCAGGTGCCTAGTTCACATTTTGAAGGAGAACATGGTTCGTTATTCGAAAATCCGACCTCTAACGTCCCTTTGTCAGCTGGACCTGTGTCGACATGAAGTGCGATACGGCTGCAGCCGAGAGGACGAGTGCTTTTACGCCCACAGCCTCATTGAGCTCAAGGTGTGGATGATGCAGCGCGACCTAGGTAAGCATATTCAAATCAGACACCATGGTGGTGTTATGTTATAGGTATAATAATATGCTCTCTCTCTATTTAAATAACCACCACAGGTGACTAATAAAGTGTTGTCTTATTTATGGTAGGTCTTAGTCATGAAAGTATTGTCCAAGAAGCAAAAAAGTTTTGGGCTGCGACAGCCTCATTGCAGGGAGCACAGGTAACAGTAACATCCAAATGTATCTCACGTCTTATTATAAAAATATAAATATTTAACTATTATAATTTCTTGGCAGCTTCCTAACACACAGCCCAGGTTTGGGCCTCCAAATCTAAAGATGATGTTTGTTTGTGGCCAGTGCTGGAGGAATGGTCAGTTAAGTGAAGCTGACAAAAACAAAAAGTATTGTTCTGCTAAAGCCAGGCACATGTGAGTCATCCAGTCACTTTGTTACAAAACCATCTGCAAATAGTCAAATGTACTTTTATATAATATAACCTATAACTTTCCAGGTGGGCCAAAGACAGAAGAGTTGTTCTAGTAAGCTCGAATGAAAGGAAAAAGTGGACAACTGTTCGTCCACTTCCAACCAAAAAGCCAATACCTGCCCAGTTTGAGGTGTGTCTGAATACCTTGGTCTATGTTGTCATATTTTTTAATGGCCACACTGAAACCATTTTTGTTTTCAGATTTGCATGCATGTAACTGCTGGTAAGAAGTGCCAGTACATTGGCAATTGCACATTTGCTCATAGTATAGAAGAAAGAGATCTATGGACCTACATGAAGGAAAACAACAGTGAGTTTGGAGTCCAGAGTTGTATTTCGCTGGTTTTGTCTTTCACATTGTCACAAATAGGGTGTCTGTTTCTGTAGTTGGAGACATGGAGCAGCTTTATGAGCAGTGGCTGCTGTCTCAGAAGCCCGGCTGGGGTGAAGACTCCTCTAACAACTCTGTTCGAGAAAATGGCAAACAGATCCATATGCCAACAGACTATGCAGAAGAAGTGGTGAGTTCAAAACATTACCATGCAAATGAGATCCAGTTCTCTGCCAAATGCTATTTCATTACTAATCCTTGTGTATAAATACAGGCTGGTAATCATTGCTGGCTTTGTGGTAAAAACTGCAACAGTGAGAAGCAGTGGCAGCAGCACATCACTTCAGAAAAACACAAGGACCGTGTCTTTAACTCTGAGGATGATCAGAACTGCTGGCAGTATCGATTTCCCACAGGCACTTTTAAAGTTTGTGAAAGGTAAACATGCACTCAGGCACATGGAATAAGGCCAATTAACATTATATAAACCCAAACTGGACAGCAGCTAATGGGAACATCTGATATCACTGTTTTTAGAATGTCAAAATTCTTTAATTTAACCAGAAATAATGTTATCTACAGTTGAGTCATTATATTTGACACTTAATCAAAACAAAAATTTCTCTAAACAAACCACTAAATATATGGAAACATTGTGAATGGCCACATTTTTATATAGCGCTTTTCCACCAATACTCAAAGCGCTTATCATGGAACCACTTCCCCATTCACACACATTCAGGGTTAAGTGTGTTTTGCCCAATGGCACAACTGAAGCATTTAGTGGTGGGAGCTGGAATCACACTGCCACCCTGTAGGTCAGTGGATCTGATCGCTCAGTCAAAGATGTTTAGCGGGATTTGAACCGCCAACCTTCAGATCAGTGGACAAACACTACCAACTGAGCTCCTGTCACCCAGTTGGTAGTGTCATAAACATGCCAAAAATGGTCCCTGAAACTTTGAGAGTGTGGTAAATACAATATACACTTATATTGTGCAGCTCTGTATTAACCTCCCTTAACAGATTGAATTGTCTGTCCGCAGGTTCCTCAAAGGCACATGCACAGAGGACGAGTTGTGTAAACTGGCTCACGGGGAGCAGGAGCTGAGGGAATGGAGGGAGCGCAGGGAATTCCTTTTGATGAAACTTGCCAAAGCTAGAAAAGATCATCTTATAGCACCGAATGACAATGATTTTGGAAAATACAGTTTTCTCCTAAGAGACATTAAATAATTAACAGAATTTATGTTCCAGTCAAAAGGAAAAAGTAGAAATGTTTGGATTCAAGTTAATACATTGGGCTATTCTTGAGAGCCACTGAAGGCTTCTGATTTTAAAGGGCCATCATGGAGCAGCCCTGTGAATTGTTTGGTTTTCTCTGATCTGATCTACACGTGTGTTCATATGAAAACATGAAATAGACACTCAAAACGGTGGTGAAAAAAGCATGTTGACACCAATCAGAGTTGTGTTTAAGTACCTAACAGCTGACAAAGTAATTATTTTATTTCTGAAGTTTATATGTTAACTTTACCCCTTACACATTTCCTCTCAAAGGTAAGGGTATAATTAAAATTGACAGTTAATTTGACATTATTTTATTCCATAAGTATACATCATTTTCACTTTCCATTTTATCTAATAGTGTTACCATTGTAATGGGCACAAAAAATAAAACATTTTTTTCAAAAATTGCTTTGAACCAGTAATGTTTATTCAATTTTAGCTTCTGTTTCAGTTGCTGGAGCCCAATTATGGGACAAACAAGTGACTATTTGTTCACTGATCAAACATTTTGAGGAGGGTCTGTTCTTGAGGAAGACGCTTCTCATACCTTACTTCAAAATATGTGACCAGAGGATGATGGGTATCTAGGGGCATGATGGGCTTCCGTCAATCAATACCAGGGCATTTTATTAACTCATAATTTTATTAATATTTCTTGTAACAATCTTGACCATTTATACATTTAGAAGGAAACAACTATACCAATAAAACAAAAGATAAAATTTAATGTCACACATATTTGGCTTTAGGTGCGTTTTTTACTCCTGAATGTGAATTTAAGACTGTAGGGAATCCTTGTTGATGGTTGTTTTTCTCTTAAAAACGTTTAGATGCCGTTTTGCAGTAACCAGTTTTAACACATGCAAGTCACAGTCTTGATGTGATATTCTGTTCTTATTTTTCATTCACACATTTAGACAAGTTTCTCAAAGTTTGTGTTATGCATCACCAAATTCACAGTTAGTTTAATATATAAAAGTTAACTACTAACACGTTTGACTGATGGCCTGTGTCAAGTCCATATATCCAATCTGCAGCTATGGTCTTCATTTTTCAAGCATAATGACTCACCCTATACCCAAGCACTTTCAACACTAACATCTCCACTCTGCCATTTGGTCCATTGAGGTAGATTTTTGCATCAATCATGCTGGCACCGCTTCGCCCCCTAGCTGTGACGGGACCCCATCATCGGCGTTTGCGAGCGGCTCTGCATTCAAGCCATCACCCGCTGCAAGTCCTCCACCTCCAGCTTCCACATCCGCCGGTGAAGCGCTGCCTGCTCCGAGAGGTCGGCCATTTTTACGGCACGGATGACTGGCTCTGGGGAGGCCGCCTGGATGACACCCATCACCATGACATATTTGCCTGCAAAGACACCAAGCACGAGGCCTGTGGAGTGTTTGGGGGCAGCAGAGGCATTGCAGTTTTCTAGGCTATTCAAGACTTAATAGATGGAGATTTGATGTGAGGAAATGGCTGTGTGATTGGAGGCAGGGCATTTTGTCAATACACTTGGTCACAGCAATTAATGTCAGGTTTTGTAGTACTTTGGTTTTGCAAATTGTAATGGAAGATCTAGGACTTTTTATAGAGATTAAAATACATGTACTAGACCTCAAGATGTACAGTTGGCTCATAGCTATGAAAAAAGTATAAGGAATCTATTTGCTAGTTTACAGCAGCAAAATTAGTTATATTATAATTTTTTAGACAGGAATCACCACTTCCCAACACTACTGAAAAAAAATGCCCAAAAGACAACTTAATTGGAATGCAAAAAAGGTGTTTAGAATTATCAAAATGTCTATGGTATCAATGCATGTGTGCACTTTTCTGGTGCTGGTCTCTATTAAAGTGTTACTGCTTTGCCAGGAATGTCAATGGCATTGAACTTATCTTCTTAAAGACAACCAGGTGATCACTAGGCCTGGTTCAGTTCAGATCTGTGGAGAGGCAAGCCCAATCATAGTAAGAATGCATGTTTTTTACGGTATTTTTGAGGAGCAAAAACACTTGAAAACATGAAAAACAGATTAATTAAATGTCATAGTGTGAAACGTTTCACGCAAACCAATGACATCTCCATGGAGACGAACTAGACTTTAAGCAGAAAAGTTACAAAATGCACCTTTAATGTCTTTTGAGTACCTTTATTTACCTTGTATCAAACAGGGCCTGCCTTTGGGGATGCTGTTGACGCCCTGCACAGTAAACGTCCCAGTCTCATCCATCAGAAGCACCGTGTTTCGCTCTAACTGCACCTCCAGGACTGTCCCCTGCATCCACACCAGGGAGACCCCGAGGCAGCGGCCCGGGCCCACCCTGATCTGCACCCCTTCCCCGCTGTCCGTGTGCCCTCTGCCGCCCGCCGCTCTCAGCTGAGCCGACAGCACCTTCACCGGGGGAGGCCGCTTTTTCTCCACTATGGTGCTCTCCGCTTTGAACATCTCCTCCCTACTACACACACACAGCTACAATAAAACTCTGTGAATGTTCATCTATAACTGCGATCTGTAAACACTTTACCAATGTTTTCTGCAAAAATCTGACACGAGCTCCCGCCAACGAGTCATAAACAGGAAGTTGCGTTAAACTCCACCAAACAGCATTTCCGCTTTGATTTTTCACAATAAAACCTCCCCAATAACAATAAGTAAATCAGTGCTTATGCAAGAGTTTAGAAATGAAGATATTATTTATGAGACTTATACGTTTAAATTATACACACAGTTATTACGAATAGCTTACTCACTTTTATCAAGGACACCTTCAAAGCAAGGGAAAATCCTATAATTGGAATAACTTGGAATATATTATTGTTCCAGGTTATGCAATGATTGAATGTAAATTAATATTTCTGAAGTACAAAATGACAATGACCAAAAGATTCATTTCATTAAATAAGTTTTATTTCTTTAAGAATAAATGAAGAAAAGTGTTAGCAATTTCTGTACAATTGTTTCACTGTTTTCCCTTGAATTTGATGAAAATCTTGAATAGACATTTGGGCTGAGAAATGCTCTGCTGCCACATAGTGCACTTTGAACCTAAAAAGAATATGATTAGTCCAGGCATCAGTTCACTTCCTCTTTAAAATCCACAAGGTCTTGAAGCCTCACTGCAGTCTCCAGTTATTTTTATGTTTTTTGTTTATTCCCAGTTCAGAACTGTCATTATAGAGGCACATTAGAAATACTGCCATTTTCCAAGCACTGTGTCTTTGATTGCATCAACAAACTGTGCAGGCACCCAGTAGACCCAGTATTGAGAGGCTTCTGTTGGACCAAGCTGAAAAGCCTGTGGAAACGACAGAACTGGTCTTAGTAAAAAGCAAACTCCAAACAACAATTTGACAAACCATCTAATTAACAGATAAAACACAAAGGATCTATATAATTGACATCTATACATATAATGCAGACCAGGGAAAAACAAGTACTTAATAATATCCAGTTATCTATCTTTTTGGTGTCGCAGATAGAATGTTTAAAAAGAACCGACTCTACATTCACTACTAACTAATACCAATTCAAAATTTACTAAGAAATACTGAATTTAAGTGACTCACAGTTAAGACTACAACCACTAAACTGGGCAAAACCTTGTTCAGTCTAAATTTGGTTACTTTCCACTCACAGCTTGGAGCTATTGAATCTAAAGTTTGTTACAGCCATATTTCTTATTGAAGGTTTCCTGTTCTCCATCTGAAACAGCCTTCAATTTCACAGTGCAGAACACAAGTGCTTTTAAAGGTTAAATATAAAGAAGTCACTGACATTTGCCGCTCTACTGAAGACCAAACAATAACAACAAACTCCACTCAGCTCCAGTGACCTGCTTCATAGAAATGCAGACGCTTAAGTAATGCCGCTTTTTAAAGTTATATACATGATATTAGAGTATATCAAGCTATTATTTGTGTAGGGTGGTTGTAATAGTGATAGTGGCATTAATAGTATAAGGAATAGCTAATGGAGTAGGTAGAGTAGTAAGAGTAGTAACATTAAGGTAGAAGTAGTTGTAAAGATAAAAGCTTTTTTCTAATTCAGTATTTCACTGCAGTAGTGCAACCTTTACTCATACAACTGAACTGCCTTTTCAATAATTTCAAACATGAATCTCTATTGCATTTAAGATCTCTAAAAGACAGGCATTAGTAGAGTAAATAACAGTTACCATCATGTGATAGTCCTCGTGGCCTTCAATGGGCTCAGACACTACGTTTTTAATGGAGCCCATGGGGACTTTCTCCGTTCTCTCTGCAGAAATAAACACACACAAAATGGAAACGTATTTTTGTAACAATGCCACAATAAAGATGCTTTGAATTGAGAATAATGAGCCAGACTGCGTTCTCACCCTTTGTTCCAATCCACAACTGATCCTGCTCCAGTTTAAATGTGAGTCTAACTTTTCCTCCGGATTTGTTGAACATCCCGGATAAAGGCACTGTGGGTAATCGCTCCTGTGACAGGCACAAGGCAAGCAATCAATTTCCCTCACATGATTTTCAAAGACACCGGTCACTCAAAGCAAACTTAATAAAGCATTAATCACACAGATTGTCTAGTTCTAATAAATAAAAGATCATTTTGATTGTCGTGAAGATGCCAAGAATGTCTTACGGGACACATTTTGATACACAATGTTATGATTAATTAACAATCTTTTAAGAAATGGGACATCAACTGAAATCCACTCATTTATAAACATGCATTATGCAACTCTTCAAGTGTTTGGGTTTTTGCTCTGTCAGGAATGTTTCACAGTATGGGACTAAACTCACCGGCATTTATATAATTACAGAAGTTTTTGATGCTCAAATATACAGCATGCACTCTTGGTAAGAGCAGGGTCAGATCTGTGGAGTGGCTGACCCTGCTCCTAGAAAGAATGCATGTTTTGTAAGGTAAATATGAGCATCAAAAACTCCATCCATCCATTTTCTTCTGCTTATCCGGGGCTGGGTCGCGGGGGCAGCAGTCTAAGCAGGGACTCCCAGACTTCCCTCACCCCAGACGCGTCCTCCAGCCCCTCCGGTGGGACCCTAAGGAGTTCCCAGGCCAGCTGAGAGACATAGTCCCTCCAGCCTGTCCTGGGTCTTCCCCGGGGCCTCCTCCCGGTGGTACATGCCCAGAACACCTCCCTAGGGAGGCGTCCAGGTCAAAAACTCCTATAATTATATAAATGGCAGGTAGGCGAGTTTAATTAATTAACTAGGCCAGGTGGTGGCTCCAGTTTGATAAATATGTTTAATGCCATACTGTGGATTGTTCCAGGCAAAACAATTACATTTTCATGGAAAGAAGTAGATGGCGTATCATCCACCAGAAGAGTTACATAGTGCACCTTTAAAATAATCTAGAAGAAATAACGTCAAAGAAAACCTGATGGAATAAGGTAAAAAATACACAACTATTATATTTTGTAAAGGTGGATTACATATTCTTTCGTATATTGCGTTTGTAAAAATAAAGAAGAGGATGTGACGTTAATAATGGAAAACTATTAACAATAATCTAATAACAAACATTCTTATTTGTTCAAGTGTTTTAAGGTGCAGTAGATTTTAGGGTCTCCACTGAAATCATGTTGTGAAGGACTTTGTGACTTGCTTGACTGTGAAAGGTGCTGTATAATTAAACTTTGCTTGCTTGCCAGTCAGAATATAATAACTCCTGTCACAGTAATCTCCTGTCACTTTGTTCCAGTATTTTAGCAGAAAAATAAAAAAATAACATTGTACCTTGGTTCCTTTGATAGCTGGCATTATGTCTTCTGGTTTACCTTTGTCCAAGACCTTCCTGTGTTGCTGAAATATCAAGATATTAAAACAATATAAAAAAAAAAAATCAATTAATACAAGACATTGCAGTTTAGAAAAGTGTATTTTCACTCACCTTTTGTCTACATAAAGGCTCTTTCTTGTTTTCCTCGGCTTTGACTTCCTGTTGAATGACCTCTTTGGGCGTATTCACAGCTAAAACATCATTTATTGTAGATCCTACTACCATTATTTTTGCACCATTTGTAACTTTTATTTCTCGAAGCGTCTTGTCTTCGGGGAGCAATCCTTTGTACATCACTTTCTGCATTGAAGGTGGAAGACCTAGTGGTATCAAGGAAATTATCATTATTCAAGTTAAGGAAGAGGTAAATTGTGTCTTCATTGTGTCATATTCAGAATCATTTTGAACACATCTTACCAGTGAGTGAATGGATTTTCTCTTTTAGTTTGGCTCCGGTGTTGTCAATACCAATTTTAAGATCATACTTATTCTTATTCCAGATAATCTTCAAGTCAACCATCTCCTGCTGCTCATCGGCATCGTCCCCGTTGCTAATACTACAGTCCTGAGTTGTGGCGTTTCCCGAATCCGTTTGAGATGCATTTTCCGAATCGCCCTCAAGTGGTTCACCATCATTTGGCCTCGTATCAGATTCCATTATGACTTCTGCACTTCCTGGAGACAATACAAAGAAGATATTTGAGTATGGTAAAGAAAGCCCAGTAAATAAAACAATTTAAGAGACCTCTGTTGTGTTACAAAAAGTTCAAGAACAAAATAAAGTGGCAATTTGAACTAGTCAAAAATGTAATACCTCCTCTTTGACACCTCAGAATATATAGATTATATTATATGATGTTATAGGGATAAGATGATTCTACATTTAATTAATAATATAACAGAAAAAAAATAAATTACTGTACTGTAATACTGTATTATTAAAATGGTCTAGATTTCTTCATTATTGTTGAGCAATTAAGTAGTACAATTTAACAAAACTTTGTGAAATTCCTAGTCAAACTAAAATGTTATTAATCTAAATAATACTATAAACAGGACAGCTGATTGGTTAAAATGGTAATAACAGTTTAACTAAAATCCAAAAACATACTTATTTATGCCCCTGCTCAGCTGATACAGGTAAAGTTGGGTCAGACCCTAAAATTAACATATTATATTACATTTTGGTATCTCTGCCCAATCTCTTTTTACTTCTGGCTGTTTCCACGACCACATATTGACTTAGATCGTTCAGTAATCGTGTTTTACAGGGTGATTAAAATGTCCAAAGGTTTAATTTCAATAATAATGTGCATGTAGTGGAACAGTTTCATTTTAAATGCAATGGCCTGTTATTCTGTATGATTGGTAGCGTTGTGTTTAATGGCTGCTTTTCTGTGCCTTGTTGATAAGATCATATGAGAAAATGAAACTAACAAACGCTGAGCAATGCGCCTCTTGTTATTTTCAGCAGTGTCGGTATTCTAGATTTCTGTTAGCACTCGTGAGCTAGCAGCAACATTTCTAAGATGAAAAATAATCATACACGTTGCGTACAATTACAGTACATCTGGTGTGCTAAATCCCGCGCTTATAAATTAGTAACATCCGAGAGTCAACACATTAATAGCAATTCTGTAATCTGTAAGAATAAAGGAAAAATGCAGCAGTATTTTCTCAGTACCCACCATCCTGGGTCGCCATGATGATTGTGTACAATCTGTTGGAGGCTGTGCCAAAGAGATGACACAGAGCAGGATGAGTGCTGCCGTTCAGGAGCAAAACTTCAGCATAACTTAACTCACGAAGTTTATCTGGGTACAATTAAATGCCAGGAGCCAAAGTCATAACGTTATTTAGCTTTGTAAAGAAATATTGCGTCCCGAGATCAAATTTAACGGTCACTAACTAAACATTTAAACACAAAACTAAAACAAATATAACTACTGGTGGTAACGCTGTGCTAAGAATATATAGTTTTGTACGGGTCAGATCATAATTTTGCAACTAAGCAGTACTGCACTAGTTAATGTACAAATGTTTGAAATAAATACATCGAAACATTATACCATTTTAAGAAAGAAAAAAGTTAAATAAGACCAACTTCCGGGAAATTACCAAACGCGGAAGTAGAAATTATATCGCTCTTGCTCTTGAAACTCTTTGGTGTGGAAGCTGAGATCAGCAGTCCACCGAGAGAGATGGGATTTTCTTAATAAAACTCATCGACTGTGTATAAAACTACTGGAAATCCCAAGAGTTTATGATGTGTATGTATTTGTTACGTGCAACATATGTCATGTTAACAATTATAACACTTTAGAATTAGAATTAAGATACATGAACTTAACTCCTTACCCACTCTTGTACCCACTTTTTAAAAATTATTATTATTATTCTTGTGCATGCAAATCTATATAATTATGCCTTATTTTTCACAAATCTCTTGCTATTTTTTTCTACTTATTTAGAATTTTAGTAGCATTTATATGTTTCCTCTTTTATTACATTATTATATTGTAATTTGTGAGCTACTTTGTCCAAGTCATCTGCCTTATGGATCAATAAAGTCTAACAATTAACCCAATAAATTAATATGCACTAGGTATTTCATGTAACTCTCCTTCTTATAAATAAATAGTACATTTAAACACACATTAGAAAACAAAGAACACATAGTACCCTATACACACTTGGATGCTATTTTTCAGTGGGACTTGAAATTACCTTGAACAAACCTATTAAGTTTAGTTTAGTACAATGAGTATAAACATCAAATCACATCCAACACATGACACCTTGAGATGTTTGGCCTCCTTACGACAGAACAGTGCGTAATAGTATGAATCATCCTTGTCCTATATGGGGAAAATGCTCTTGGTCACCTCTGGAAGGCAGCAAATCCATGTCAGTGACCCAATATTGCGAGAAGAAGGACGAGACGACACAGCACAGACATGAGAAGTAGAGAAAGATACTAAAGGAAGAGGAAAATTGCATTTAATCAAAGTCACAAGTCGTCATGCGTACTTGGCATGACAGAGGCGCACTGTTGGCGTCCCCTGCAGCTCCACTCTGCGCTTTATTCTGGCTATTCGCACATTAAGCCGTAACTAAGTAGTAGTAGTAGTAGTAGTAGACTCAACTTTTTCCAGAAAGGTATTGTGACAGACTTGTGTACTTCTTCTCTGCAGAAAAGTCTGTGAACCCGCCTCAAATGAATCAGAATATGCGCCTTTAGAGAAGACCATGGCGGACAGAAGGACGTTTAATGTTGTAATTTTAGGTGTTGGATTTTTGTTTATTTTCACAGCTTTCACGACATGCGGGAATGTAGAGGTAAGTAGCAAAACTTTCCAAAAAAAAAAGTGATATCAGAGTTAGGTTATGCTGTGATGGTCAGTCAGGATGCAGGAAGCTCGTGTTTCTCATTTTCATCTTTGGTCAGTGGGTCCAGTTGTGGCCGGATGAATGACTCACGGCCTGTTCTCATCGTTTCCTTTGTCTTTCACTTTTTTCAGCAAACGGTGGTAAAAAGTCTGGGGAATGAAAGTTTTTCTGGGAGTGGATATTACAGGTAAAGAGTGACTTCAAACATTTGGCAGCTTTTATTTTTAAATATCAGTCTGAAAATGTAAAAGAAATGCACTCATATTTACTCACACATATAGTAATAATGTCACTCCATACCACATAAATGTATACAGCCACAGTGTATATAATCTAATGTTTGATTTTGTTTTCCAGCCTTGGCATCATTTATGGGATATTCTCCTTCTCAAATCTGCTTGCACCAACTGTTGTGGCTGTTATTGGTGCAAAACACAGTATGTTCCTGAGTGGCCTTCTTTACAGGTTAGTTGTCATAAGTTTATTATTAACCACCATAATGCTATAAATTATCTGTATAAACACCGTAACTGTCCTCTCTTTGTCTGCAGCGGGTATATTGCTGTATTCATCCTCCCATTCACGTGGTCCTTTTACTTGACCTCAGTCCTGATTGGCATCGGAGCGGCCAGTGAGTTTGTTTCCGTTTATTATTGTTGTCAGGGTTACAGTCAAATTGATTTAATTTTATTTAACCAGCCAATTTGCATTATTATTTTGGATCACAAGTAATAGCTTTTCTAGTAGAGGGTACACTATTTGCTTTGTCTCCATGGAGATCGCATTGCTTTGCCTGGAATGTTCCAAAGTATGACACTAAACTCTTCAGGCAACAGCGGCTCAGTTGAGTTGGTGGAACGTTTGTCCAGTGATCCAGTTGATGGTTCAAATCCTGCTCTCGACATAAACATCACAGGTTGAGCGGCCAGATCCACTGACCCACAGGTTGACCATGTGATTCCAGCTCCTACACATGAACGCTGTTGTTGTGTCCTTGGGCAAGACACTTAACACAAGACACCTCGCCCCCAGTGTATGTGTACTCCGGTGTATGAGTGAGTGGTTCCTTGAAGGTGGAAAAGCGCTATATAAAAATGGAACAATGCGATGTTCTGTTATGACTGACTAACTGCACAAAAGATATGTTTAATGCTGTGCTGTGGAACATTCCAGGTAAAGCAAAAACATATCCATGGAGACAAGAAGGTGACTAGAATAGTTACCAATTGCATTTTCATTGAAATTTCCATAATATCGCATAATAAGTATAGGCCTAGTGTTTTAAGATGAATTTTATAATAAACTAATTTTTCAAAGTGCGGACTATAGGCATAATAAAATATACACAAATTCATATTCACATATTTTCGAAGGGGTTAAAATATTGCCTTCACATAATAAAAAAATAAATAAAAATACACATTAACCTTACTTGCTCTCATATAGTTAATCGTGAAGCCATACATAGATAAAAATAAATACCTAATCCTAGTCTGTCCATATACGCTTGTGTGTTAAAAATCAAATAAGCTGTAATCATGCATACAGGGATTATCTCCTCTGTGGTTATAGATGATGGGTGAAATCAGCATATCCCAAATTAGACCTGAAATGGGTTAGATGCTACTGCTCCTTGTTCCTGCAAAAAAAAAACAAAAAAAAAACCCTGACATCAGACCAACTGCTGTGCACTCCTAAGAAAAATCATTGTATGTGATGAATTTTGATTATGTCCCGGGGCTGCTCTAGTTTAGATGCATTATTTACCAACACGAAAGATAATTTTTCACTTGATGCGGGCAATTAAGGATGAGCTGGTCTATTTTTTCCCCCATGGGTGACCCTCGTGTCCGCTCTCCCTGCAGTGCTGTGGACGGCTCAAGGACAGTTCCTGGTGGAGAATTCGGAGGCCTCTACCATCAACAGAAACACAGGGATGTTCTGGGCTCTGCTCCAGTGCAGGTATCAAACGCCTTTATTTTTTCTCAGATGGTGTAACAGTAGGTTTAATGCAGGACAAGCAGTGTGTTAGTAGGCCTGTCATAATCATTTTACTATCAGCTTATTCTTATATAAAATACATTATTTATTTATTGTATACTTTCCTTTTGTCATGATTATTACGATATTAACTCATCATTCAAAATATGATAGCCAGAACAGTATATTTTGTACCTCAGTATTTATCATGAGTACTTTTTCTTTGCAAAAATTGAGAGGTTTTGGATATTTTTGTTGTAATACGATAAGATTTGAGCTGTAGAGGCGTGAATAACTCTCTTTTATGGCTAATTATTGCCACATTCTGCTATTTATCTGTTGCAGCTCATGTCTTTTAATGCACCAGTTTATTTAAAATGGTTTACTGGGATTATCTTGCATTAATTAAATCATATCAGTGGCTTAAAGTATTTTCAATATTATCGTTTATCATGGTATTTCTCTGTAGCAATAAACCGTGCGTCAAAATGTGTTATTGTGACAGGTCTGCGTGTGAAGCTTATTTGAGCGGTAGAGGGTGAAATAATTAACATCTATGACTTGTTGGAGATATAAAAGATGCAAAAAGTGTGTCAAAAGCTATCAGTTTATTCTAGCTTTTTTTTTAAATTTCATATATTGGTAAAGTTCACTGCTGTAGGGTTACTGTTAGTGGCATACAGGACTTTCATTATTACTGTTCATTCTGTATCAAAAGTAAAACTAAAACAGCTGGATTTATTTAGTTTTAGAAGCCAACGTTTCGCTATCAACCAGGTAACTTCACCAGACCATCCACTGCTACATCTAGTTTGCAGTCACAGTAAGTCCAGCTGTTTTAGTTTTAGTTTTTGAAATACTTTAGTTCTGAAAGCCTCAAAATTTGCATCAATTCATTGCTCATCATGATATTTTCTATAGCAGTATATTGATTTTAACATGGCTCTCATGACCGACCACAAAGCCAAAAACTAATAACTCTAACTGTTTAAATAAAAAATAAAAAAAAGAGGAAACAAATTAGTTTATTTAAGGCACATGTCAATTTAAATAAAAAAGAGGAAGCAAACCAGGGAATTTATGGCACATATCAATTCATCCAGGAATGAAACAGAAAACAAAAAGAATGAACTTGTCTATGGTTGTGATGCATCCATAATTCTGTCCTTATAAGGTAATAAATTTATAAAACTTAACTGAAATGTCGGTTTATAACACAGAAAATCCAATAATCCAATCTAGACTAATCCAATTCATTTAATACTTTCATTATAGTCTTCAGCTAAATTAGAAATCCAAATGCATTATGTTGATAGATTGTGTATGAACTTAGAGAGGACCGTGTGATCCGTCAAAAACAAGTCTATCAACTGTGCAGTAAAAAAAAAAAGAAAAGAAAAAGAGTACTAACCGCTGCCACTGTGAACCACAATGTCACGAGATTAATTACCTCTGTATATATACATTTATTAAACATTATCAAACCTACTTCTAACCTCCCTACGCCCGACAATATTCAGATTCCCTGGCACGTGCGTGTAGTAGTATTATTATTAGTAAAACATGCCAAACTTTGCTTGTCACAACAGTGCGATTTCACAGGTAAGAGTTTGGGGTTTTGGCTTTACTCCCTTTTCATCTCCCGCCTCTGTCTCCCTCCCTGGCAACTATTTGTATTTGTTAAAATATGCAAATTGAATTAGTTTAATAATTACATTCTCTGTCACCTGTGCCAAGCCTCACAATAGGGCAGTCCTAATCTCTCTGTGCAGTGGTGATACATGCCACTGCAAACTTATGAGGCTTTCTTGCGCTCTAAATCCAGTTATCTTTATGAATAAGCTGTGCTATTTGGTATTGATTTGGTGGGAGAGAGCGGTTCGTGTTGAAGAGGTTTTTAATTAAAACTAGGATAGATAATATCATTTTATAGAAGTGGCCGAAGAGAAGAGGAGACACTATAGTCCATACGTCCCTATGTGATCCCCAAAAGTCGAGTGTTAATTCTAATAGTGAGAAAAGGTCAGGATTTATAGCTACAAAGAACACATTAGCCTCAACTTGCAATGTGCAGATGTTAATTCAACGTCTCTTGCCAAAGTTTAAATGTCAAACAGTACGGCTCTGATTAAAACATTTAAACATGAAAGTGAGGACGGTCACAGATTGTTAGCGTAACAGCATGTAACCAGTGGGATGCACAGTAGTGATTTATGTCCTGTCTGTGTTCTCTTTAAAAGAATAAAATGAGGCATGCATGAGTTTTCAAGTGTCTTTTTTATTTGGAAATATTGTGTAATGTGTGTTCTTGTCTCATTTCATTATTATTTTTCATTTACAGCATGATATTTGGCAACCTCTACATTTACTTTGAATGGAATGGAGCAACAGAAATTACAGGTACAAGATGAATCCCTGTGGGTTGGATCATTAGACTGATAATTTAAAGCAACTGGACACATTTCTACTGGAAATGTCAAAAATATTGTTGAATACACATCTTAACTGAAGGTAAAAAAGTGCTATCAGATCCTTGGCTTGGGTTTGTTAGAAAATGCAAGGACATTTTTTTTTATGGGTGGGTTTCAGAGTGATGAAAAAACAGTAAGAGTCAAAAGTACTCAGAATGGAAGCTAAAACCCACAAAGAAGCAATAACAGTAACACATTTCAATGACAAATAATTTATAGAAAAAAGACAAAAAAAGTCTTCTATAAATTATTTGTCATTGAAAATGTGTCTAGATCACATACATGAATACATAATGTGACATGTTATAATAATAGGTTTCTTGTTAACAGACGGCAGTAGGAAGAACGTGTTCCTGTCTCTACTGGTGGCCTCAGTTTTGGGGACGTTGAGTTTTCTGGTTTTGAGACAGAGCCTCTCAGAGGAGGAGATGCTCTCAGAGGAGGAGGGACAGTCACTCCTGTCAACAAGAATGAGGTCAAATATATATTTTTAAAATCTTTCTGTATGTTTTTCTTTACAACTTACAACTAATCTAAATATATTCATATAGTTTTTAAACAATAGTACACTAACATTGATTATAAATGGTTTGCATCCACAGTCAGGAGACAAATAATAATCTAAAATCTTAAGGGGACCAAGCTAAAAGTAAAACAAGTTTACACTGAAGTCATATTAGCAATAAAATGTTACTTGCATAAGTTGGATGTTTGGCTTTGATGTATTTGATTGATGGACAAACTGACCTCACTGTAGTTGTACAGTTTAAATGTTCACTGTTAAATATATATCCTTAGAGTTTGTTGTTAAAGGGGCAGTTTGCAATTCTTCCAGTGGAAGGTATGCAGTTTGCTTGTCTTGAAGTATTAGCCGTCGTGAATTAAATGCAAGTTAAGTATGTTTAATGTTATACACTGGAACATTCCAGCCATGGAGCACCTACCTCCTGAGCAGGCGGGATCTAAGCATATATTTGCCTTGTGTTTTGTTGTGCCCTCAACATTATAATGGTACAACTCAAATATTTTGGGGTGAATGAGAGGTGACCACAACGAAAGAGGCAGGATTTTAAATCACTCTCGTCCTTCAGTGAAAATGACACCAAGCGTTTTTCTCCAGATCATTGCAATTTGAACCGAGTCAGGCCTAATCATAGCACTTCATGCAAGTAGTCTGCAATCAGAGCCACTGGAGCTGCTGGGACCTCCTCAGCTCCATGTCTCGCTCACATTACGTCTGAAATATTTACATTTTTATGACTTTGACTCACGAGAGGCTGAAGAACGCTGTCATCAAAGAACACTCAATGTCAGGGCTGAAAGTACATGATCAAAAACAGCTTACAGGCAAATTTCACTTCAAAATCACAAGCAATTTTCACAATTATTTGGCCGTAGCCTTTTATAACTGGCAGCATAATAAACTGTTGTTGAATTTGAACTGTCTAGTCCCCAATTTAAAGGAGCACCATGTAGCTTTTTAGAGGGAAGGTCCGCCATCTACCTTGCATAACCTTGAAAAATATGCATTCTTTCTCTAAGCATTTAATCCCCTGCATTGTCCTGACGGGGTCAAGCCAAGTCCACCAAAAAATACACAGTGCACCTATAAGACATCCAGACTTAAAGAGGTTTAAGCCATGTTATAATGATGTTACCTCCTCAAAAACATACATGGAGTGGTGTTTTGTTCATTCACACATGTTTGAGTACCCCATTATTAGTATAGTTACTCTCTGCTCTTTCATATTTTTGTCATTCTAACAGTATTTTAACTATCTCACCTAATTGATATCCTGCATTGATGATTAATTTGATGTTTTAGTTGTTCAGGCTTGTTAACAGCACAAACATGTGACGCCCATTCTATCAAAACTAATATAATTCTTTATTTTTATCAAGGTATAAACACAGAGCCAACAGCGCAATGCAAGACGCCAAGGCTGAGTTCAGTAAGTGTCTCGTCCTGTCCGTCAGTGTAACGTTTAAAGGTTTAATCTGTGTGTTGTTTAGTCTGTGTGGGAAGGACTCATTTAAACTCTACATCAGTATGCATGGAGTACATTAATTATGCATCCACATGTAATTAATCTGGATGTGCTCAGAAGTGTATGCGTCTTAAATCCAACTGGGACTGACTCTCCATCAAGCAACAGAACTTTTCACACCAGCCGCCACCTCTGAAAATATAACTTTATAATGGACTAAAATCTGCCTGAATTAGGACTAACCCAGGAATACGCTCGGGTAATGGTCGTAAATATAAATGTGGTCTAAAGTTAAACCAAAACGTGATCAGGTTTAAGCAAAGACATACCCTGATTTTAATAAATAATTAAATGTTAAATTAACCTTGTAGTTCACATTAGGGTTTAACCAGATTATAACCAGATCCAAACCAAGTCTAATCCAATATTAAAGCAGACCTATTCTACAAAATCGACTTTTCAGAGCTTTTAACCATGTTATAGCTGTTTCCCCTTCTCATTTACCCCGTCAAAGTCGTTTTTGGATTGATGATGTGCATGAGCGATCTTTAATCGCTTATTTTGAAGACGCCATATTGCCGATCAATCCCTGTTTTCACCGTCACATCATACGCCAGCTGCCCTGTACTTACTTCGTTCTTCAGTTTTATTTTCTTAATTGACGAAACATGCAGGATTCAGTAGCATCATGTTGTCATTTTGGTACAAATGAAAAAAAATGCTACTCGCTAGTGTGATGTGCAGGTATCCATAGGAGTGGCCGGTTTCTTTTATTAAGTCGTTTTGGATAAATATTGCGATTTAAAATGTGAAAATAACGATCCACGGGTGTCATAGATTCTAAACTTATAGCAGACACAAACACAATATGTCTACTTTAAACTATGTCTAAGGATGCACACCAAATTTGGGACTAAACTGGGATTATACCTGCAACTAAACGAAAAGTAGACCAGGATCAAACCAAAGCTACATTAGGACTTAAACTGGGCCCAATCCAGGTCCAAACCAGGACAAGTGTGAGCAGACTCTTAAACAGGAGTCTAATCATGGACTAAACAGTGGACCACATATCGAGTTACACAGAAATAAAATTAAATAGCTCTAATGTAAACGTCATCTTTTCTTGGAATTGACAATGACTTTTGCATTGCCACGGAAAGTGGATGTGCACCACATTTTGGTAACCACTCCTTTCATATTTTTGCCGTAGGAACATTTTCTCACTAAATCCATTCAAAAACACAATCTCTTCATTTGGTAACCTGTGGTCTTTCTCATTTCATTGCTAGATTTCTAAAACTCTCAAGCACTCCCAGGTCTTTGGTTTTTCCTTTTGCTAAAATTGCTTTTATGTGGATAAAATCTGCAGGCGTTACAAGAGAGTACACTGACACTGGCTGTGCGGAGTTTATTTGAGATTTTATCAGTGTTTGTTGAGCAGAAAGGCTCCTGCTCCTGCACCTGCTTCCAGCCTGAGTTGTTTGTCAAATCACTCTTTGTCTGTGGAGTTTGTGCCCTGCTTGTGCCCCTACAGCAATCAGGCATAACAACATAATCATACACGAGCGTGGGAGCACAATAAACTGCAAGGTGTATTAGTAAGTTTAATCGTTACTTTTGAGTGAGTCTGACTGAGGACAAATTGTGATAGCTGGACAACTAGGTAAAGGTGCACTAGGTAACTTTTGTGGTGAAGGGTCCGCCACCTTTATGTTTCCACGGTGATGTTATTGCTTTGCCTAGAATGTTACTTTAAACTTATCTACGGTGCATCCATGGTGACAAACTGGTGACACCACTAAGCCACACAGAGGACCTCCCACCACAAATGTTATATTGTGCATCTTTAATATAAAACATATAGTGAGTGAATTCATTACAAATAAATTATTCCAGTATTCCAATATATATTAACATGCGAGTAGTATACGTTTTTGTTGCATCACTAATTAAGTGTGGGTGAGTGGTCTGTTTGTTTAATATTCTGCTACATATTCTGTTGTCATAGTAACCCATTGTGTAATAGCTACAGAAATTCTGGTTATAAAGTTGTGTTTGTAGGTCCTATATCACTCAAAATTGACTCTTGTGAGATTTGTCATGTTATATTGTTGTTACCTCCTCAAAAACATACCTGGAGTTGTGTTTTGTTTCATTTACACATGTTTGAGTGACACTTTATTATTAGTCTCACTACTTCTCCAAAGCTCAAAATGCTCTGTTCCACCTTGTGATGTCATGAAGCGATAGTTTTCAAGTTAACAGCTACATTTTACCTTTAGTTCCTGGATTGAAATTATCCAAATGATTCTAGTGGAAGTGTATGGAGTTTAAAAACACAATAGATTACCACATGACATCACAAGGTGGAATTGTGTTTTCCATTTGAGAAAAGAACCTAAATATGCAGGGTTTGTGAGTTAAAAATGTGTTAATCAAACAAAACACAACATTTTAACATAGATCATAAAACAGTGTAACATGGGCCCTTTAATCTGTGTTTTTAAGATGGACGACCAGGCACAACTGCACACAAGATTGTAAAATTGAGATGTACTATCCTACCATAGAGTATCTGTTTTATAAATTAGCAATTCAAATGTGCTTTTCAGAAACCATCTTACAACTTTTGAAAAGCAAGACCATAGTTCTCCTGAGCCCCTGCATGGCATACAGCGGTGAGTACAGCGCACATATATTTGAATGTAATGAGCATTTTGTTAGCGCTGAACAGTATATGCTCTTGCCTCCTTAGGATTGGAGCTTTCCTTTTATAGTGGCGTGTATGGGACTTGTATTGGCGCGACTACACACTTCGGAAGAGCTGCCAAGGGCTTGATTGGGATTTCGGGGATTGTAATAGGCGTCGGAGAAATCGTGGGTAAGTCTTGTTTGATTCGGTGCAGTTGATTTACAGTCTGTAGTGAATCTTTAATGTGTTTTATACCAGGAGGAGGATTCTTCGGGCTACTGTGCAAGAACAATCGCTTCCGACGCACCTCAGTGGTCTTCCTGGGAATGGTGGTGCATTTTGTTGCGTTTTATTTGATCTTCCTGAACATCCCGGCCGACGCTCCTGTAGTCTTTAAAACAACCACTCAAATGAGCCCCTATCTGTCTCCCAGGTACACTGTTGATATGATAATTTCTTATAGGCCTGGCTGTTTTTTGTACTGAATAATAACATTTTATTTTTATGTTTTTGTGACACTGTATATATTTTACATATACAGTGTTATCTGAGTAATACATATTTATGGAGTTTATGAAACTTTTACTTCATGCTACTTAGAGTAGGGTAGTGTTGTTAAAATCTGTACTTGAGCAAGAGATATCCTCATATTTTAAAAAGAAAAAAAAAAGTATTTCAATGTTGGTAATTACAAACACATATATATTTACATATTCTCAATAAAAATAAACGAATGAATGAATCTTTATTTGGAGAGAATAATACATAAAACATGTATAGAGAATCAACAATTTAAATGAATTAATATACATACATTCATACACATTTTACAGTTCATTAATACATTATTTTCTTTCTTTCCATCAGTAACATACAGATCTTTGTGAGGCTTCTCTTACTGAAAAATATTACTTTGGTAAAAATAACACCCTTGTAATTATTCTGTATCCCTATTTTTAAAAGTATATTTTAGGGTTGAACAAAAACCCAATTCCAATTCTTTCTGACAGTCATTTGGTGTGGAATTTATGCTTTAATAGTAAAGCTATTTGTTGTGGATTTTGAAAAAATCCACAGGGGCATTATTTGTGATGGAGCACATGGCTCTAGCTTTTATGGTTTAGAAGAAAAATAATGGATGAAATTTTTTTCACATTATTATTATTACCCCGTGAACATTAACGAAAGGTAAAATTTATTCAGCTCATACATTCAGGATTCAAAAACACTGAAAAATGACTCGGTAGCATCCCCTAACCACTCCAATTCAATTTTTTTCCTATAGACTATTGAAATTTGTCACACACATCCTCCTTGACAGACTGATCAAAAAAGTCAATGAGAACATATCTCTGTCTACAACCGTGTTACCATGGTAACAAAAGAAATATGTTATGGAGATACATGAGGTTCAGATTACTAGACTTTGTTATAGACTAAAATATGTATATTAGATTTGATAAAATACTTGAATAACTCAAAGTGGACATAATCTGATGCTCATATTTATTTATTTGCATTTTAAACAATAACACTGAAGGAGGTCTTAGGGTGTCAAGTGGTCCTCCCTGTGTTCTCATTAACGTCTCTGGTTCTTCTTCCCCTTCTTCCTGCTGTTGGCCTCGTCATCTGAATCTTTATCAGCGGCCTCAAATTTAAAATCTTCCTGTCTCTTCTTTTTCTTCTCTGGTTTTGGTTTGTCGTTCGTTCAGTTTGTATTTCTGTTCTTTACATTTGGATGTTGACAGGGGCTGAGCAGAGGTTTCTGTGTCTTGTTTTGTTTGTTCATTCACTTCAACATTTCTAGTGCCCTCTTTATTGTTTCTGTCATTGGCTTCTTTCAGTTTGTCTTTTTTGGTCTTTTTCTTTGACTTTTTTCTACTGGTGACATGTGTCATGGTTTGCACCTGGTCTGGCTGGGATGACTCGCTTATGTTGGTCAGACTAACCTCTTCATCGTTCAGTGTTAGATTAGTTTTGACCTTGTCCGTCTCTAAATCGTTGGGCTGTGGTAAACAGATTTCTGTCTTATTACTTTGCTGAATTTCATTGATTGTGACTACCTGTTTCTGGTCACTGTTTATCGGTGCCAGGTTGACTTAACAATCCTCAACTCCAGGTATTACTGGGCAAGCTTCACTTTCATTTTCAGTCACCTCAACCACAACATCTGCTCTAGGGTCATTGGGCTCTGGTGACTTCACTTCAGCCTCTGTCATGGTGTCATTTGAGTTTGATGAACTCTTTTCTATAGCTTCAAATGAACAGGGTCCTGCTGATCCATCTGGAGGGCCATCCTGGTTCTCTATAATTTCAACATATGTAGTTTCAGTTGCAAACTCCGAAGTATTTTCCTCATTTGGGACCTCTTCAGTGATGACCTCTTCAACATTTGATATTGTGTTTTGGATCTCTGTTGAAGTTTCTATTGAAAGTGGGACCTTCTCAATGATCACAACAGTTGCTTTTGCCTCTTTTTATTTGTCTTCAGTTATTATTTATATTTAGCATAAAATGTCTAATGTGGGTGTGGCAATCCTGCAAAACTGGCCCGTTTAAAAAGTATGAAAACGTTCATATGTCATATAAAATACAATGGGAAACAGTCAGACCCATTGGAACATTTGTGCACTTTGACGCCTTGAACATTATGATATACAATTTATTGGGCTATGATATAAAATAGCTCCACAGCGCCCCCTTGAACATTCGAATGGGATCAAACATTTTGCTTTGTCATAGACCATAGAAATCATACTCTCATATTTCTCAGAACATACTGAATAAAAAACACAATGAGGTCATACCTCTATCTCCAACCGTGCAAGCGTGACAATGTCAGAAAATGTCTCACTGGAATGAATGGAGTAATAAAATACAGACGCCGATACTGGGGGGAGGGGCGATGTAAGAGGGAACTAGAGGTAGGATCGTCACAATGGCGTGTTTTCTGTGGTCGCAGGGGGTGGTAAAGGCCTTTATCGCCACGTGCAGCTTTAATTTGACTTGTAATAGGATACGATGTGAGCTGTAGAGGGTTAAGTAACTAACTTCTATGGCTCATTATTGTTTTTATTTTTCTATTTATTTGTTTTGCTCATGTCGTTTAATGATACTGTATATTTTTTAATGGTTCACTGGGACTGTCTTACTTTATTCTTGTTGTGTATATTATTATTTCTGTGTAGCAGTATATTATGCTTCAAAATGTGTTATCATGACAGGCCTATGGTAGGTGGAGGAGGTCTGTTCCAAGTTTCTGATTTTAATTTGACTGCACAAAATCAGGCAGACATATTAATGTACATGTAAAACTTGTTGGTCAAAATTTTGTCTGATTCATTTGCCTTTTCCTGGTTTTAACAAGCTCCTTCTTTTGTTTCCCAGCGTTTCCATTGCCCTGCTGTGTAGCTTCCTCCTTGGACTCGGGGACAGTTGCTTTAATACGCAGCTCTACAGTATCTTAGGACGAGTTTATGCCGAGCAGAGCACACCCGCCTTTGCCATCTTCAAATTCATCCAGGTAAATCTCAAAACAGCAACATCACAAGTTGTTTGTGGAGCAGGGCTTAGCTGAGTGCTCGGCGCAGTGTCGAGTGTAAAATAAATCCCTTTTAAAACAGAAACAACAAGGTCAATGTCTGCTTCTAAGAGTGTGTTTTGAGGCTAAACTTTAAATTAGCATACCAAAACGTAAAATAAAAATGTGTAGACCAGTGAATTTGTTTACTTGGTTAAAGGCATATAGTGAAATTCATACACAAGGAGTCATTTATTTTATGCATTTATGGGAATAGTTTTAATAGTGGATATCTTACAACTGGCTGCATGGCGATTGCACTGTACAAGGACACAGTGAACTATGCTTTAGGACAGTATGGGAACTGAAACACCAATACTATGGTTACTGTTATCCATGATATGTGTCTTTAAATCAATAGATTTACTGAAATAACTAATTAGTTGACAGGCTCCGTGTATGTAATGCTCAAAAACATACTGCATGTAATATAGAACAAAGTCAACTAAAATGCTGTAGAAGAGAAATTCATTTAGTTTCACAACACACACGCACACCACAATTCTGTACAAAGCTTTTATAGTCTTCAATATGTCTTCAGTAGATCTGTATACTCAACCATGGGTTTCAGCGTGAGGAATGATGAGCCATAGCAATTTTAAAACAAAACATTATATCTTTTGAATAGTCCTCAAAATGTCACATAAAACAGGAAGCTGACATCCACAGAAAACTGCACTACCAGTCAAAATTTTTACACAAGTTTCTTTCTTTATTTTTACTACTTTACTACTTTTAGATACATACAGAAGACAATAAATATATGAAGTAAGGTACCGTATTACATAGCTGCATAGTTTTATACATCTTACTTCATATATTTGATGTCTTCTGTATGTATATGAAATGCAAGAAGTAGTAAAACTAAACCCAAAGAAACATTGAATGAGATAGTGTGTTCAAACTTATAAAAAACGCACACTGTGAATTTAGCCATCTTTTGAGACTGTGGTCTGGTCCAAGGATAAACTCAATCTGGAAAAACGTCGTATGAAAAGACAGTTGCTAAGGCTCCATCTCAGATAATATCCGCGGTAACATGAGGGTCCTCTTCATCAGTGTGTCAGCGCAGTGAACTGTGTGTGTGAAGTGTGAGTGTAAATGTACTCACAAAAACATGCAGGTGAAGATAATGATGATGATATGGTATTCCTGACTTAAATGGATAGGAGAAATTTCCCAGGGACAATCAAATATACCGTGCTTTGTGTAATTGTCCAGTTTTACCTGTGGAATTTTACAGTGTTAGAGACTGAAGCAGGTTGTCACAGTTTATGGAGGTCTTATTTGCAAGTAGTGTGTTGTAATAGGAAGATTATGCCACGCAATCCTAAAAATCCTTAAAAAAAAAAACCCTCACCAGGTAGTTTGGATTGGACAAGATACAATTGTGGTAAGATTGTGCACAAATGTGGAAAATCATCTCTTGGGATTTTTGGCTGAGTTACATCATTTTGAGAAGCCAAGTAAAAAAAAAAAACAGAGCTACAATAACAGCAAAATTAAAGAAGTAAAAAAAAAAAAAACTCCTGAGGCAAATCACACAATTTATTTATTAAAAATTATGTCAAAATCTCACCTAGTTGCATGGACCATATTTTATGCCTTGTCCCATTCCTACAAGCTACTGAAGGGCATCTGATCTAACCATGAGCAATCAATATACAATCAATACATGTTATGAAGCAGATTATCACGCCTACAAGTGGAACATCTCAGTCTTAACATCAGCTTTGTTTACATGTACACCAGAAATCAGATTATTGAAATGTTGTGTTAAAAGTTACATCTAATTTCAGTTATCGGATTTATATCACACCTGCGCATGTTTTGACAAGTTAAATTGTGTGTCCTGTCACATATAAGTGATAATCATCATAATCACACGTCTTTTGGACATATAAACACACACTAAAAGTCAGATCTAAGTATAGGGTCACCTGATTATTTTACTTATCTACTTTTATGAGCCATGTAAATGTACTTACTGCAAAAACAAAATCATGTTCATGTGTAAATCTTGTGCGTTCACAGTCAGTGTTTGCGGCCGTGGCGTTCTTCTACAGCGGTCACCTCCTGTTGATGTGGCAGCTCCTGGTCATGGTGGTCCTGGGCTTCTCTGGGACTCTTTGTTTCTTTATGGTGGAAAGGATGCAGAACTTCACCGCAGACTTACAGGAGTATTAACACTAAACATAGACTTATAATAATGCCATAGGACAACTCAAGCCTGCTGATGCTGTACTTTTTAGAACTTGAATTTGTATATTGGATTTGGCTGTTGTGTAAATCAATCAGGGCATAATATTGTAGCAAAAGTAGTCACAAATAGTCCACTGCAGATATGAATAGGCCTCGATGAGCTATGAAGTGACTACTGACCATACACACAAAATGTATTAAAAAGTTGCACTATGTAAATTTCTGGAGGAGGGTCAGCCATAGAGACGTTGAGCTTTGCCTGTAATGTTCCACACTATGGCAATAACCTGTCTATCACTATAGAGACAAGCAGGTAATGCCACTAGGCCAAGTCATTGGTCAGATCAGTGGAGAGGTGATCATTCTCATTGTAAACATGTTTTCAGTGTATTTTTGAGCAGTGAAAACATATGTTATAATTGTCATACTATGGAACATGTAAAGTGGTAACATCTCCATAGCGACGAGAGTGGCAAACTACCCATGCATCAGAAAAGTTACATACACAGTACACTTCAATCTATTTCAGAAACTTTATTATAAAATGACAGTATTGCGTTATGGTCATGTTTATGGTTTTTTTTTGTTTTTTTGTTTTTTTTATCTTTGTCTCATATTAACGTCTTATTAAAAATTGTGTTTAAAGGTTCTATATTACACAAAACTGACTCTTGTGAACTTAAAACCATGCTATAATACTGTTTCCTCCTCAAAAACATACCTGGAGTTGTGTTTTGTTTCATTCACACATGTTTGAGTAACACTTTATTATTAGTGTCTATAACACTCAACAACTTAAAATGTTCTTTTGCACCTTGTCATGAAGCAGAAGTTTTCATATTAACAGCTACCATTTACCTTTTGTTCAGTAAAGATTGGCAGTTCCAGGGCTGGAAATATCCAAATGATTTTAGTGAAGGTGTATGGAGTTTAAAAACTCAGTGTAGCACTTCCTGTTTTACAACATGACATCACAAGGTGGAACAGTGTTTCTGTTTTAGAGACACACAGCCTAAATATGCAGGGTTGGTGTTAAACATGTGTGAGTGAAGCAAAACACAACTTCAGGTAAGTTTTTGATGAGAAATTATTATTATTGATTATAACAGAGATCAGAAAATAGTGTAATATGGGCCCTTTAAGTCTATGAGGAAAATGAATGAAAAGTTAGTTCAGTAAAGCAGTAACCCGTGCTCACTGTTAAATTAGGTCGATGGTCATAATCTTATGCTGGATTTGTGTAAAGATTCATTCAAAGGACTATTTTACACTTTCAACATAGTGGTTTATCTAAGGTAATAATCACTACTGAATTTCTTGTATTTGCACAACAGACTGCCTTGTGTAAGTTTATCAAAACAACACTTATTCTCTGTTACTCTTAAATCAGCTAATTTAAGGTTTGGTGCATAATAATAATACAAGATAATAGCTCTGTATCACTGTCATTAACCTTCAGGAAAGTAAGCTTGACAATCTCAACTTTTTATGCATAATTTGAAGCAATCTTCTCTTCATTAATAAAATATGCTTTTAAACCATGTATTGTTTGCTGGGGATGGGTAAACAAATTTACTCGGCATGCGCCCTGAAAATTGTTGTGTTTTTTGGGTTGCCAGAAAGCACCTCTTATGTAAACTCACACGTCAATCACTACATTGTGCATATCCTGGGTTGTTTCTGTTATATGTTATTTAAGAGAAATGTCAAGGCTTGATTTTTAAAACAGCGTGGTGTGACTGTACTTACTGTGAAGTCACCCGATTTATGCAAAAATCCACTCTGCCATTAATCAAAAGTGGAGCTCTAGTTGGGAAAGAAAAGGTTATAGGCCCACGGGTACCACATTACTTCACTGGTAATTGAATATTGATCACATTATAATGAGAGTAAGCACTTTTGCCTGATCTTAAGTCAATTGTGCCACTTAAATGACAAACAAAGCACTGATCAGCATTATAGTCTACCAGTTTTCATAAGGGTCACACTCTTGGAAAAGCAAGCCAAGACTAAATGTAGCATTGTTCTGATCTACTGGGACAATATGTATTCTTATTTTAAATCAAACTTTTTTATCGAGTCATAGAATATATAATTTACATGCAGACTTCAGCCTCTACTTTGAAACCTTTAGATACTCTCTTTCACTCAGCCCTTTGTGTCATAACAGGTGATGAATTTAAAACCTCTATGCAGAAGTAGGCTGGCCATCGTTATCTGTTAGAGGAAAACAACACTGGATAAAATGTATTTATGAGGGACTGCTTGATAGACTGCCTGAATATCTCACTCGCTTGTTAATCATTGATATGGAAACAATTAATACAAGATCACATGATTGCTTAAGTCAGGAGTAGCTGCACCAGAAATGAGATGAGGAAAGGGGCTTTTGGCTGTTTTGCTTCACAAAATTGGAATATATTTCAAGGACAAGCAAAATTGGATACTTTGGTATTTTGGCATCATATTAAAGGTAGGGTTAGTATTGACAAAATTAATATACTGACCTCTTGGTAACGATTATATTTTGTAATCAGTTAAAAATATGCTAACAAGTGCCTGTTAATTATTTATTGAAATTAGCCAATAAAATTGAATAGACACCTGAAACACACACACAAAAAAGCCAAAATATGACATAGTATCTTTGGGAAATTACTGCAGTTTCACCTTTTTTGCAACTCACTGATAATATTAGAAGAAATATACAATTTATTTTGCAGATATTTGTATCATCCACTCTAATGTTAAGTGATATTTGCTTACTTCTACTAATGAACAATTTTTCTGTATATTTATGCTAACATAATCAGTGATGTTAATGTGTGGTAGCCTAATTGCTTTTTAGAGTAGCTACTTCCTCCATTTCACACTAATTGTTTGCAGTTAAATGCTGAATTCACTTGCACAACCTTTTCTCAGTAACTGCATTGTGCTCACACTTAGGTCTCTTCTGGGCCCGAGAAACTCCACCAGAGCTAATTCTGTATTCTTGTTAGATTTTTAACACAGTTACGCCAGACCTCCTTTTGTGGTGTTTATTTCCCTTAACACCACTTTAAACAGGGAAATTGGCTGGAAAGGTGATCAAATATACACTTTGGTGTACCGCAGTTTCCTTAATTGTGTCACAGTGTCCAAATACTTGTTGCTAATTAGCGCACTTGATTGGAAAACAACCAATGGGAGAAAGGAGTAGGGTCTGACTATTGTCAGACAGGAAGTTTAGTTTATTTTGTTTGTTTTACAGGGACCACATACAGGACCATTAATCAAAGAGACAGTGAAGAGATGTTTTGTACCAGATTATAGCTGTCAGAGCTAAGAATAATGATATGTGGAAGTAGTTCAGTTGGTAGAGTGTTTGTTGACTGATCTGAAGGTCGGTAGTTTGAATCCTGTTCTAAACATCATTGATAGAGCAGACGGATCCACTGGTCTGGAGGTTGGCGGTGTGATTCCAGCTACCATAGATGAATGCTGTTGTTGTGTCCTTGGGGAAGACACTTAACCCATCTTGCCTCCAGTGTCTGTGTACACTGGTGTGTGAATAGGTGAGTGCTTCCTTGATGTAAAAAGTGATTTGAGTGCCTCAAAGGTGCAAAAGTGCTACATAAAAAATGTGACCATTCATTATATGCTATTGTGGAAACTACCAAAGTCCTTAACCAATGAGAGCCCAAATCAGCTATTGTCAGCAGTTGAATGGTGGAAAGTAATTTGTGCAGTTTGAATTGTTAGTGAGGATTGTTTGTTAGGGCTCATTTGTTAATTTACTAATTTGTCATACCTGTTCTCATGGTGATTAAAGGGCTCATATCACACTGTTTTCTGATCTATGTTATGTTGTTTCCTCATCAAAACATGCCCGGAGTTGTGTTTTGTTTCACACATGTTTAACACAAAAAACTCTGCATATTTACACTAAGTTCTTTTCTCGAACTTTGTGATGTCACTTAGAGAAAGTGCTTCCCTGTGTTTTTAAACTCCATACACCTTCACTAGAATCATTTGAATAAACCTTGGACTTGCCAGTCTCTACAGAACAAAAAGTAAAAGGTAGCTGTTAACTTGAAAACTACCACTTCGTTACATCACAAGGTGGAACAGAGCATTTTGAGCTTTGGGGATGTAGACCAACTAATAACACAGTGTTACTCAAACATGTGTGAATGAAACAAAATACAACTCCAGGTACGTTTTTGAGGAGTTAACAACATTATAACATGGTTTAAACCTCACAAGAATCTATTTTGTGTAATATAGGACCTTTAAATATGGAAAGATGTCAGATTTTAAATTTATTTTAAAGTAGTTTTTATTGAAACTTAAAAAATGTCTTTGTATCTATCTCTAATTATCTAACTCAGTGTGTTCATTGCTCATGAATACATAAACAAAGAAAAAAAGACATTTCAAGGAATTCTGTTTTCAAATCAAAAAGCACAAAAAGTAATTGTCTTGACATGATTTATAATTTTAAGCTAAATTACAAGGACAAAATGCACAACAATATTGCACAACATGCAGTAACTAAAAAGACTTAACTAAAATACTGTTACACTGTAAAAAAAAAAAATGTATATTACTCAAATAGGAGTAAAAGTATGCTGTTTGAAAACTACTTTAAGAAGTGTCTGTACAGGTCTAATCTATAGTAAAAGAAAAATTCAATTCTGTCAATTGGACCAAAAGTTTTACTGCTTAAAATTTTAGTAAGAAGTTACTCAAATGTACTTGAGTCAATGTTGGTAGTGTAGTCACAAACGAAAAATAGTTATGTAGAAAATCATGATTTTTGGCTTTCACTCCTTTTAAAGCTATTGTTATTCAGTCTAAATTAATGTTTTAATTTTTATTTTTTTTATCAATGTGCATTTCATATTTGTATTTCACTTAAAATAATCTAACAAAAAATGAATATACTATCAGTTGTAAATGATTGACAAATGCATAAAACATCTTGATTTGTGTCTTTTTATTATTAGAAAAGTTTGCATCTATTACTATGTCCACCAGAAGCTGACTGAAAAGCTGAGTTCCAGGGAGCGGACATAGTGCCAGTGTTGAACAGGGATAAACAGCACGTCTCCCGGTCGGAGCACACATTCGAGATACGGTGCCTCTGTAAACTCAGGGAACCGCTCCATATCTGGGTTTTCCACATCCACCTGCGGCAAAAGGGAGGCACAAAATTGGAAATACTGCATTCATTTCTGTGGCCTGACACATATTATCTCTAAACAGTGTCAATCCCACCTGACTGGTATTGTAGAGCAGCGATGATTGATGAGGGTAGAGCTTGTCTGTGTGCTCTGGGGAGTAAAGACGGATGTATTTGCTTCCCACAACCTGGAGATGTAGAGATGCCCAAAGTCCCCCCTGATAAATACAACTCTGACATGACCAAACTATGACATGAACTAGAATTGTCATTATTGCTAAAATACAGTGACATCCTTTCAAGCAAAAGAGACACATTGTTTGATTCAATTTTCCTAGAACTAATTATCTTTGATTAGTCACAGGCACAGATGTAGGGGTATTAACACAACAGCTGTTTACTCATATTTTGATTGCTACAGATATGCCTTTTTATTGTCTAATTATAAGCAGTTTTATAAAACAATGAAATAGAATAGCACTGATAGAATCCAATGTCCAAAGTTAGATGTTTGGTGATAACTAACTAACTAAACAGAAAAAACTAGGTCACCAATACATGAATTTGAATAAAGATCCAGGTCACTGTTTGAAACTATTAGAAACTTGGACCTAAACAGTCTTATTAGTTAGCCATTTACTTATTTATAAAGGTCACAGGGTTGAAAATCAGATACTAATCAATACTAAAACTAGCACCAAAACTAGATACACATTTGACCATGTATCAATACTAAATAAGTCACATTCACAGGGCAGAAATTAACCTTTGCTGAACAGCTTTAGAATGGTCTTGAGCTGTATCAGAACAAGTATGAGACCACATAGACTAATATACGCCCATGGATCACTATGGAACCTACCTGGACGACAGAGGGATTACACAGATATAAAACTGCAATATAAAAAGGTAGGCAATATGAAAGAAAGTACTATGATTTCTTATAATAGAATGAAAATCACATTCTGTTGTCTAAAGTGTGATTTTAATTATCATCAAATATCAGAACTACTACTGAGTATTAAGGCTAATCGAAATGTTATTTGAATTTTTTTGCTTTTATCCCTTATCTAGGGCTATGCAGGAGGTTTAGTAATAGTGTGTATTTGTGTGTACTGACAAACCATATTGCTTATATAACCCTTCTTTCATTTGCTCAATATGTCACTCACTGATTCATGGGTTTCAGAATGCTGAAAAAATATCTGTTGCCATAGTAATCTACAATTCAAAACAAAATATTATCTTGAATGGTCCTAAAAATGGCACACACAATAGCAAAGTACGAGTGAAAACCACAAATACAATTTTCACAATATATTGTTGGCCCTCATTATGTCAGTGAGCTGTGACATCACCTGTGCCAGGAGGTTCTGTTGGGGGTCCTGGTGAAGGGGGGACACTGTACCCCCGGGTCCAAACCATGCGTTCACCGTGATGTGCTCCTCCTCTGTGTCGCCTAGGCAACAGTAATCAGGGATGCGGATATCCTCCTTCAGCTCCGGTATCTGAGGAGACATAAGGCCGATCTGTCATGGGGGCCATTTTAGAGTCAACTCTCCAACTCATTTCAATAACTGCACCGTATTAATCACCATTTCACAGGGGTGCACCCATAACTGACAGCAGTAAATTGGAATAACTACACACACACATGCGCACACATGCACACACCCACACACACATATATAATTAGGGCTGGCCAGTATGGCAAAATAAATTAATCACAATTTATTCACATATTGAGCAATCTCGATTTTCGATTGGAAAGCAAGTAAATATGACTTTTAATTAGAAGGTTAATACAAAAAGAGTTTTTAAATAAAACTAAGCTGAAACAACAAATTCATTCTTTCCACTCCAGTACCATGTAACTCACAAAATTATCTAATTTATTCAACCAAATGTGAGGTCTGCTCCAAACCACATGATTCCGCTGACAGAGGATTGTCTGTGTAGACCTCTTAATAAAAAAAAAAAAACAAAACACTCTAGCATATCATTGACAATTTTAAACTATTTGATTCCAATTTGAAAAAAAAGTATAATATAGTCTCCAAGTATAATATATGCAATCTCTTCAAATGTGATTTTAGTATTCATTAAGAAGTTTTTCTTTTTTTTTTTTATTCAGTTATTTACCTGGAAAAAAGGTAAATGTGTGTGTGAACAAAGCTAAGATACAAATAGAATACCCTAGAAAAAACAAATAAATAAAATTATATCTATCTACCTCTATCTATACATCTCTATATCTACTATATGTATATCTATATGGGGTAGAAAGTGCTGGAAATTAAGATTGTAATCCTGGTTGATAGCCTGTTTCTATTCAATCTAGCTATATTCATTCAAATTTATATGCAATATTGGCCTTTTGTACACCCATGAGAAGCAGAATGAGGACACCGATAATTATTATAATTTGTGTATTCTAAAAAATGTTAATTTAAAATGCTAATGTCTCTTTGATCCAATAGAGGGCACAGTGAGGCTTGTTATAAAGCAGAAATCTGAATACCTGGAAAAACTACAGTATCCACAGTGTTTCCTGATGCATTCCTGAATGTTTTTCTACAAAATCAGGGATAAAATATGGCTCCCCCGTCTTCAAAAAGCCATTTGAGGTTTTCGGCTTGATATATCTATTGTAGTGGAAAAACATAAAGTAGTCCATAGTCTATAATATGCTGCTCTAACTTTTCTAGTTTGACAAGGTGCCCTTTCTCATAAAGTTCAGCGCAGACAATGTATCGACTGGGAGGGTAAAATTAGGACAAAAAGTCAATGTTGTTGAGAGCAATGTATTGTAAGGATGACAGCTGGCAGAGGGAGAAACTCATTCCTTATAGGGGCGAAAATATCAACTGGAGATATATTTCAGATTATTACGCAGATTATTTGTTGATTTTTCAAAAGTAAATATTTAAAAAGCATCGGATGTGATGCACTGGGGGAATGTGGGGGCTTCATATATATTTGCAGGGAATAGGATCAAACGAATAGGAACTTTACCTGATCAAAAAGCTGGTGCTGAGCGAGATAACCCACACCCTTCCCTTGATCCTGGAGGAAAAATATAAACAGTCCAAATATGCTCCCAAGTACCGGTAAGTAGTTTTTAAATTAAATATAAACTAAGGAGAACTTACCTTGTTTAAAATGAACTTATCGATGAATTCATTGACTGTGGTAAGTGTTTGAGACCACTCCTCGTCTGTGTATCGGGATCCCACCTCAATGGGAACGGTTCTGCAGCCAGCAACACTGCGTAGGTACTCTATGCTTTACAAAAACATATAAAGTGGTAAATCTATGATCTACAAATTGTAATTACTTACACTATTTTTACTCAAAGTTATCACACCACCAGTATCTCATATAATCCCATGGCTACTGCATCTATTTACATACAATGAAATAAACAAGCTGCTCCATACCACCAGCCACATACTAAGGAAAGGTGAGCTTATGTCAGGTGTCAAAACCAATTGACATTTTTCAAGAAACCAGGGGGATAGAGAGGGATATCCCTGGACAGGCAGTTGGACTCTGAGTTAAAGGTGCGCTATGAGACTTTTCTGGTGAAGGATCAGGCTCAGAAATAGAAAGGCAGCAAGAACGCAGTGGTCTTTCTATTTTTGATTTTCACGCCTCTCTACAACGCAAGAACAAAAAACAATGTGTGAAGCACCTTCTTTATATTGAGAAGGGTGACGGTCTGCAATCTGTCTCTGTGTTTGTTTGAATATTCATCAATATGACATTACAGCTATCGATTTCCATGAGATAAATACATAGGTTTAACGCTATATTGTGGATCATTCCAGGCAAAGAAATAACATCACCATGGAGAGAAGCAGTTAGCAGACCCCTCATCAGAAAAAAGTTCCATGGAGAACCTTAATGTTGAAAGAAAAAACAACTATGCCACAAAATGAACTTATGCATGCTGCCATTTCCAAAAGCAATAACAATACAATGGGCTAATATATACTGCATTACTGATAGCGTGTGGTTGGTGAATGCTAGCCAATCAGATCAGAGCGGGTTAGGGTAAAGGGAGGCCAGCAGCACAAATGGCCTGCTTCAAATGGGAGTCTGAAATGAGGTTCTGCTTAACAGGCTAGTATGAAATAAACAAGCTTTTTGAAATGTAAATCATGCGTTGCTATTTGGGAAGAGGGGCAGAATAAATATATGAACCTTGAATTGGGCATAATAGGGCAGTCCTTCAATATGCTAGGCAACAGAAAGTAAATAAGTTTTGTATGAATAATAATTGAAAAGAGGAAATAGAACAAAAGAGTGTATACTAAGTGTAATCGATAGTGTGAAGATGCTATTTGAATTTGGCAAAGCATAAAGCAACAATAGAGAAAATACAGACCTCCAGGGATGGTCATTAAGCGCAGGCCAGTGGTCAATAGTGCCCTCCAAAATAACAGGTTTTAGTGGGAGGAGGTAGTCGGACTTAAAGCTCTCCAGCGAAGGACACTTTAGCCGGGGAATTGCCAAGTCGCCTTTGATCACAGGAACGCGTGGGCACCCTGGCAACTCAATCTTCAGTCTCTGTTAATGATGCCAACACAACAAAGGCTGGTTAAAGCGTGTCCAAAATTTAAAGCTGAGGCGCGGACAACAACAAGGGATTATATCTAGGCCTTTTGGGTTTGTTTTGATACTCTTAACGCTAAACCCTTAATTTTGGTGACACTGAAAAAGCCACAAGTGGTATTTGAGTGGTTTTCATGTGGCCTGATATTTGATTAAATCTGACAAGATAAAGGGCAGAGGAGGACATGCCTCTCAGTCAGTGAAATAGCTGCTAATGCTCTTGGCCAACAGCGCAGCTCTGATAAACTGGTGAAAAAGGGAGAGTGATAGGTCATGACATGCACTGCTCACTAAAAGCTTTTGCAGAGACCAGACAATATTGTTATAATACTGACTACTGAGTGGATTTCATTTCATTTGGTGTTTGTTTCCCCATGGAGAGTTGCAGGCAGGGGGTTGTGAATATTCATATAATGTTTAGTCATAAGGCTACAACTTAAAACTATTAGACTGTTAATTCAAGGTTTCCATTTGTATATTTGTCTTTTAATATTGTAGTGTGATGGTTCAGGTAAGGTAATTCACTAAATAAAATCAATTTCAAACTTATGATGACAGAACGTTGAGGCGTGCATTTTCCAAAATCTGTGGCAGTCAAGGTTATGCTAATTGCTATTTATTGTTTTATATTTTAAGCCTCAAACTAAGTATTCCTACTAGGGCAGAAATGTCTTCTGAGTATTTTAATATTTTGTAAAAGGTTCTAAATAGGCCAACTGGCTTCCGAATATATTGAGTGGAAAATAAACTCATTTGAAAATTAGTCCCCAGAGGTACAAGTACACGGCCCTAATGTACCTGTTAAAATATTCCTGTTATTTCTGTAGTAGATAAAATGCTTAATGTTGTGATAAGTTATTTCTGTATCTGTGTACTCAATAAGCTATTGAATAATTTTAATAAACCACAAACCTTTGCTTTAACCTGTTCGTCTTCTCCCCCTTCTGTGCCGTTTCTCCTCACTTCTTTTTGCAGCATTTTGACAATACTTTGAAGTACATCATTCATGATAGCTGCTCCCATTAGTAAACCCATGTCACAAGTCTTGATTGCCTGCTGCAGCTCAGTTTGTGTTGGATCTTTCCAGCATAGTGCGGCCACTTTAAACAGACAACCATAGGAATACACACGTCTCCAGTCTTTGTCAACATCTCTCCAAGTCCCAGTGTTGAGTTTCTCCCAGGAAAAGTCCAGAATGATCTGCGCCGTGAGCAAGAGGCGGTCACTCCCGGTGTCATTGTACAGCTGCTGCCTGGACCGTACAAGCATTTCCACCACACTTGAGTCCACTTTGTCAGAGAAATGCAGGAGAAACATATCCTCATTAGGAGGCAGGACGGCAGCGAGTTTTGACCACAACACCGTCATTGACAAGGAGGTCTCTATTAATCTGCAAGACAGAGAGTGAAGGTGAAGGAGGACACCTCTTCAGCACACTGGCACTATGATAAAGCACTTTAATTTTCTGCTAAATTTACTTCAAGATAGTTTAGGAGCTCACTGGTAAATACATTACAAGGACACCAATGTCATAATTTGCTAAAACTGCCACTCGTTTGCTAGACGTAAACAGGGCATTTTTTTTACACACTAGAGACAGGCTCACTGCAGCAGAGAGAAACAGATGTACGCACCTAATTTCCAAACTGGCACCAGCGGAAGGCAGGTGAGGACGACGAGAGCCAAAGCAGCAAGCGTGACACATGCACAATGACGCCACTTTGTCACAGAGTTGGTGCAGGCGCCAAAAGTGCTTCTGAATGTAACTCAGTCCATCCGTGCTCTGGAAGCTATCTGCCACCAGCGGCTGCCAGGGAGAGCAGCGGGCCAACTTTACCCACCTGATACATTTGGGCGCATAAACACATCTTATGAGCTGTGAAGGATTCAGTGCACATGTGAGAGGCTCAGGATGGAATCTGTAACAAGGCAGTGCAATTACACTCAGAGGGAGATTTTAACTACTGCCTAGTTATTGCCACATTACCTAAATATATAGACTCCTGTTTATAGCATATGCCATAGATGCATATTAGCAATTAAAACAAGATAATCATACAAGAGATGGGCATTATATGACGAAATGTCGTTATATTATGATCAAATAGCATTTCTATACTTTTATTGTACCAAAAGAATCTCATGCTCATTTAATTTCAGCTGCCACACAAATTTAGTGTACACTAATACATGTATTTATATGTCAACGTAACTTTTCATTATCTAAGTTAAAGTAGATTAATTTAACACAGAATTAAATCACTGATCTCAATAAATGTCTTAGCTCTATGCATGTGGTTAACATAAACATTAATCACAATACAACACATTAAAACATTTTTTTTTTAATGTCTAACAATTACTTTAGCGAACTGACACATACAGCTTCATTAAGTGTGCAAAAAAACAAATAAACGGTACTTGCAGCACTTACCATACATTTATTGTAACAAAATCTAGCATATGTCCAGTGTTCTGCAGGAAAGTTGCTACCGGTTGCTACCAAACATTAGCCACGTGCCACTGCTATGAGTCCGGGTAGGAACATTGTCAACAAAACATTGGTTCCGCATTTTCTAGAAATTGCAGAAATAGCTTTTTTCCCCTCTCAGAAGTTATCTTAAACTTTGATGCATGCTGACATCGTCTTCAAACTGCTCACCCCCGCACGGATGATTTAACTTATAACATTCCTCAACGGTAAGTAAAGATAATGTACCAAGTCTGCAGCACTGCATAGTTTTGATGTAAAGTTCAGTACTAAAAGTGTAAGAGTCCCGTCTCATAACCCCATAAATAACCCCAGTGAAAACATTAGCACAATAATGACATCAGTGCAGCACATATGTAATAAACAGTAAGAAATGGCAATACAACTTAGCAGCAGCATAAAGGGCATCAGCAGTAACGAGCATCACAGGGACATACAGTCAGATATGTGGAGTTTTTATGTCATTATGCAACAATGCAAAATCCAGTTTAATGATATTATATTGATGGGAGTGGCTTTTATCCGTGGGAGGGGGGCAAAGAGAGGAGGGGTCACTGAGGACACAGGTTGTTGGTCAGTCTGGTTGTTCTGACCTGTATGGACCTATACCTTCTCCCTGAGGGCAACAGGTTGAAAAGGTGATGAGCAGGGTGGAGCGAGTGGAGTAGATGGTGCTCATCTTTGGAAGAGTCATCCCAATGATTTTTCCTGCTGTTTTCACTACCCGCTGGAGTTACCTGCTGGTCGGCCTTAGTGCAGCTGAAGAAGCATACTAAAAATCTATATGTCAGTACCAATGGCACAGTTGTGAAAGTTCACCATCAGTGGTCTGGGGAAGTTGGCGTTCCTCAGTTTTCTCAGGTACTGGAGGAGTTATTGGGCTTCCCCACAGTTGAGGTGGTGTGAAAGCTCACGGACAGGTCCCCAATCATGGTCACCCCCAGAAATTTAAAGTCGGTCACCCTCCCTACTATCTTAGTGCCGAAAGTGAGAGGTCAGTGATTGTTTTGTCCAATTTTGGGGATGTCCACAATATTTATACAAATATTTGAGATCTGGTTCTAAAAACAAGCATAGACACAATGCTAAACCAGTGCATGTCTAGTTATTTGGATTTATTTGCTTTTACCTTCTGCAGTTCTGAACCAACACAATAAAAAACCTGCAGAGAATCCATTAAAAGATGGCAATATTATCAAACGTCAAATACTGTATGAAATTCAAATAATGTGTGCAAAGATCGCAGAGAAAGAAAGCAGAGACCACATGGGATTATGTATTTCTACTGCGCAGCAAAAATCTTCAGTACATGGAGTAAGGAAAAATGAGTTGTAGAATGAAAGTGTGGTACCTCCCAGAGTAGAGAGCTCAATTCAGTTAAAAACAACAAAAGTACTGCAAAGAAAAGTAAGGGTTTGAGAGTGGATGTTCCCAGTGGTCCCAGTGGGTAAAATTGAGTGTTGTAAGAAAGGTGCGTTGGTTCTATAGTACTTCTCTTCTTTCGCTCTGTAAAAGTATGTGCATATTATTTTCCTGCCATAAAGCCAGATTATTATTATTTGTAAGGTTTCAACCTACAAATCAGAGAAAAAATCTTGGTTTAACTGTGGATTAATTTGCTAATTTGTGCTCACTGTTTTTCAGACTTCTGGATCCCCCTGTCCTCTTGCATTCATCCCCATCTGTTCTCCCCTGTGCTTGGCTCTTGCTCCAATCGGCTTCGGTAAACAACACCAGAGGCAATGGTAAGTCTTTGTCAATATTTTTATATTTTAAAACCATGATTTGTGTAGAACAGACAGAGTTGTTATTGGAGGTGGGTTTTGAATATCTGTATGTCTTTTTGGACAATCCTAATTATTATAGTCCTATATCATTTCGGATCATCACTTCCATCAATTATTTTATTTTTGTTCAGCATTTTTTTTAATAAATCTCCCACCTTTAGTTGTAAAACGCTTACATTGGCATAAAATCCACCATTGCAATTTGCAAATAATATTGAAGACTGCAATGGCGGCTTCGATTGCAATTATTTTTGTAGTCTTAGTGGTTCATAGTATATCTTGTTGCTTCTATATGTATTTTTATTTCTTTCCCTGCTCTGGAGTCCTTGGAGTCAATATAGATATGGTCTACTCCTCTGACCTCTGTATTGGAGAACAGAATGGTGAGTGAGGTGTGTTCATTATCGATGGGAGTCTGGACTTTGTTTGTATGTAGGGCTGATGCTGGAGAGGTGGTCCCAGCTGTACAAGCCTGATGTATTATGTATTGTGTTTCTGACTGTGAGCTTGTAAGACGCGCTAGGCCACACTGCGGGTCAGAGGCTCATAACACTGTGTATGTGCTGGGGTCGCGACCTCTGCCTGTTCTGTAGGGCTGGTGCCTGTATCTCTAAGGACCTTGTTAGTTTGTCACTCAGGAATTGGTCAAACTTTGCTCTAACAGATGAATAATTTATCTTCTTCTCAATGTAACATGTAATTTTCCTTTTATCTATTCTCAGTATGCAAAGGCTTGTTGTAAGAACTATTTTTTCATTCACATTTAATAAAAAAAAAATATAATCCTTTTTTTTTAAGTGACATAAAAAAAAAGGACAAAAAAGTGTTTTTTTTTTTTTTTATGAATCAGTATTAATGACTTCATGCACTAATTAGTTGTCCATACTAATCTTTTTAAGGAATGAGATTTAAAAAAAAACCAAAAAAAAACTTAATGTAATTAAAGATTTTGACAAAATTTACAATAATAAACAAATATGATTATGAGCTTTAAAAAAAATTGGGCATCCATTTACCTCAATTATTTTAAATTTCTGTAAAATTATTCAGATTTACAGTGCTCTTTGTTTTATAATTATGGTTTAAGCATTATTTGATTGAATATTTTGAAACTGTCCATGTCTGACAACACCAAACTGCAATGGTTTTCCTGGCATTCTCTTTTAAATAATTTGTATATTTGTGTTAAGTGAGAAAAAAACATAATCTTTTGGAAGAAATAGTTGCATTTATGACTCACAATGTGGCAATTTAATATAACTGGAAAATTATTACTTTTTTATCAAATATAGGAAGAAGAAAAACACTTGAAGGTCCTATATTGCACAAAATTCACTCTTGTGAGATTTAAGACGTGTTAGAATGTTGTTATCTCATCAAAAACATAACTGGAGTTGTGTTTTGTTTCATTCTCAGATGTTTGTGTGAATAATACTGGTTCCAGTAATCCAATCATCCTGGTTTATTATCTGTTTTTCCAAAGATAAAAATGCTCTGTTCCACCTTGAGATATCTTGAAGAAGTAGTTTTCAAGTTAACAGCTACATCTTGCCTTTTGTTCAGTAAAGACTGGAAATTCCAAATCTGAAATTATCCAAATTATTCTAGTGAAGGTGGATGGATATTAAAAACACAGTAGAGCACTTCCTGTATTATCACATGACATCACAAAGTGGAACAGAATGTTTTCTGTTTGAGAGAAGAAGTCAGCCTAAATAAGCAGTGCAATCACATAGATCAGAAAATAGTGCAATATAGGCCTCAAGTCTAAAACACATTGCAAACATAATGCACATAAAGAGCTGAAGTTTAAGTTTGAACCCTCTCAGTGACAAAGCAGCAGTGACATAGCAGCTCCAGGTCGGGACTGAAGTGAACAGGCGGACAGTCGTCCCACACGCCTCAAATGCACCGCCGCATGGGACACTGCAGGAGGGTTGTAATAGCCGCCATTAAGCTCTAGGTTCAGCTAAAATAAAGCCTGGGAACAGGACTCCAGTGGTGTTGCCATGAATTACAATCCAATTAAGCACTGTTTAGCTCAAGACAAAATGGCAGCCGTCACCTGTTGACTTGTGTTATGAAGGTATTGTCTTTGTCGTAAAGAACTGGCGTCATTGGAAAGAGGGACACGACCTGAGCTTGACTCCTGCAAATACGGCTTCATTAGACGAGACATTATTTCACAAAGCACCAGTGTATTAATGCGTATTTTGGACTTGAAGGTCATCTCAGTTTAAGCAGTTTCCCCTTCCCCTGTGGTGTGTTGTCACCCAAAATGCACTGTCACATTATCCTTGGGTAATTTACACATACATAAAAGCCAGTGGAGGTTAAGGGTTGCTTTGTTCCTTACTACCCTTGGTAATGGATATTTGGAGATACCCCGAAGAGGTAACAAATGAGAGTGTAAAGTTAAATGTCCTGTGAAATCATCAGGAGATCAGAACAAGCTTCTGTTAGTGCCTGTGGGAGCCTTCTGCAGACAATTATCTGGGCAGTCTTAAAGCTCAGAGGTCAGTGCTGAGAGGTGCACTTTACACATGTTGAGGTGGAGATACGAGAGCGGTCCCTTGGGTGATGCTGCTGAGGATTCGGTCTCTGGGTAGAGCCCTGTTGCACATAAATGGTGTTAGTGCAAAGCCAGGCTGGCTCCCAGCAGGTGCTGCTGCAGTGGTTTAATGTGGGACAGAGGCACGCGGCAGTCCGTCAAAAACACTTTGGATCAAATGAATGCAGCCAGGTGTGCCCCACAGCCGTGCTCAGGTGACACCTGCTCCTGCCTTTAATTAGGGCTCAAACAGCTGTTTCCCAGCGCTCCAGGTTCGCCCGCTGCACTGGGCTCTGGTCACGAGGGGTTTCACTGCAGTTTGGGCCAAACATGACTAAATCTAATCTATCTCACACACGGAAGAGTTGTGTTGTTTATGTTGGATGCTGCTGAGAGCTGTGTTTCAGATACTCACAGTATTTGTACTGCATTGGCTGAGTTTAAGAGATGTATTAGTTTAAAAGCTGGGGTTTCAGATTGTATCTACATTCAACATACAACTTAAAGAATATTGTGTCAGTTTACATGAACATTAATTGTCTCTTGGTTTGTGTTAAAAACAGTTCTACTATTTACTCTCAAAAATAACATAATCTACCTTATCTAACCCAGTAATCAGGGTTTCATATTTTTATAAGCCCTTTCCCTTTTCTGGGTAAGGACTAGAAAGTAACTAGAAAAGTAAACCATACACAAAAGAAAAAGTAGATTTTGTTCCCCTTTTTTGTCCAGCTTTATAATCCCTCGTCTCAGCTTCATTTTTGAGAAGAGTACAGCTCTCCCCAAAAGACTCCTGACAAATATGAGTCAGTCACAAAGCAAGGTGAAGATAAAAGTGAAGGCAGTCTCCCCCTCGTTATTCTTGTCCTGTGAAGAATCTTTAGGAGCTGTGAGCTCCCAGGCTCATGTTAGCCAGCTTTGATCTGTCTACCATGCAGTTACAAGTATATAGTGCATGTGAAGAGGAGAGACTATCCATCATAAGGTGTGATTTCCCTTTGGTTCATTAACAAGGCTAAAAAATGAGTGGGTGGTCAGTTCTGGGGGGTGCTATGGGACACTCTTGTGACAAAGTGTAAGTGAAGTAGTAAGACAAGGTGTTATTGCTCTAAAAATGTTCAAAATGGACCCCTAGCTCCTGGAGACAAAAAGTAATTATTCAAATCTCCGCTCTGAGCCAATAAACGCATGTCACTACACTAAACAGTGTAATGCTATTAACCTGCTTAAGTGACATTATATTAACACCTCCACAGAAAACGCCCGCAGACAAAAATTAATGACATAATTTAGGTCTCAAGATTAGTTCTATTATTTGGAGGTGACGGAATTTTTGTAGCATAGTGAGCACGGTAAATTTATATTGTTATTAAGCTGCTCAAGACATTGAAAGTTAGTTTTAGCCACTTCATGTTTTACAGCTGCTAATAAAGGCTAATTTTACCACTACTTTACTACTGTTATTACTTCTATTTATTGGTAACTGCTACTACTATAATGACTGATGTGCCTGCTACTTCTGCTACTACTACTAATACTACTACTACTATGACTACTACCACTACTTCTACTACTTTCAAATATTGCTATAATTAGTATTACTTCCTAAACTACTGCTACTTCTGTAATGACTGATAAGCCTCCTTTTTTACTACAACTACTATGACTACTACTAGTACCACTAGTACTACTACTGCTTCTACTACTCTACAAATATCACTATAATTAGTATTCTTACTACAACTGCAAATGTTATAATTACATGTTAAACTCAAACATTTTGTATTTTTGTATTTCTTTTTGCTCTACAGTTGAAGCACTATTCACTTTGTAGATAATTCTGTCTTTGTTGTAGGTTTATAAAAGACTTAGCTTGTGTCAAATGTATAATCTCTGGAACAAGGGTCATTCTCTCTTGGCGTCACCAGTAGAGAGCAGTGTTGTGGCAGCAGACTTAAAGCAGGTCTCACTGTTGTTCATTTCGTATGCAAAGGAGGAGCACAGATCAGGCCTTCTCATTGTTGACAGTGTTTTTGAGTCTTTGCACTCGCTCAGATTTATGAATGACACCCTTGGTATTATAGTGACACAGACAGAGAGACAGAGATTAAGACTTCTAAATAGAGTCCAGCAAGTCAGACATTTATGCAGTGTGGAAAAGCCAAAATATGAGGCTCAGAGACTATACGGCATGCTGGTGGCTTTGTGGAATGTAGTGTAGCAGATGGTGGCATTCCTGCCATTAATACATTTTTATCCAATGTAAAGTTGCTAAGCCAATGTAGGAGCTATGAATTAATATATAGGGCTTTGCAATTAATAGAATATGCATTATTATATATATTTTTAGGCAAGGCAAGTTTAACTATATACAACAAATCAAAGTAAGTAATCACAAATAATCATCATAAAATCAATGTTAAAAGATATGAGTGCAGAATAAAAACCTTTCAGTCATATGCACAGCTAAACAGAACCATTTTGAGTCTGTATTCAAAGAAGAGGCCTGTCTCACATCTTCAGGAAGACTGTTCCAGGTTTTAGTTGTATAAAATAGAAACACTGACTCTCCATGTTTAGTCCTGACTCTGGGCACCAGCAGGAGGCCGGTCCCTGAAGTCCTCAGTGTGCGAGATGGTTCATATGGCACTAACATGTGGTAGAATTGTTTTAAATTATTATTCTCAATTATAACATTTAGTAAAACACTGGAGGGTGGACTAATTTCACCTACAAAACCTGGTGCAAAACCACTTTTTTAATCTACAGTGGGTATTCAAATTTGAATCACAAAACATTACTAATAAAGGATCATGTATATATAATAATAGATGATACTGTATACATATTAGGCATGGGACGATATTGAAATTTGGTGTCACGATTATCGTGACCAAAATAATTGCGATTAATGATAATATCATGATAATGATGAAAATTGCTGATAGTTCCATATTTAAACAACTGCCACATAAATAAACTTGAATTTAATTGAATATAGCACATTTAACACAACTTTATTTGACCAAAGTGCTTCACGTAAAAGTCAACAAAAAATATACAGATAATGCGATACATAGAAAAAGAACAATAAAACACCAAGATATCCTGTGTAGCGGGTATTAAATGCCAGGGAGAAGAGGTTGGTTTTCAGTCTAAACTTAAACTGTGTTAAAGACTGAGAGGATCTAAAGTATTGTATTTTGTTATAAGCGAAAACAACAATCATCCAGAACAAATCATCTTGGAGAAGCAGCTTTTTATGCATATTCTGGTGATGTAATGGGGATTATTGTTGTTGCCGATTATCACGATGATATAAAATATCCATAACCATTTCAAATAATCAAGATTTTACTTTTTCTTAGTTAACTATTGCCCAAAATTAATATAAGGGAGTCTTGCAATAAATAAAGCTTTTGTTTCCTAAAAGTGACTGCAAAACCTCCCATAGGACAACAGCTTGCAACCAGCCAGTCCCTAATTCTTCATGTTATAACGTACAGGGGCCAGGGTCACAAACCCTCTTCCGCCAATTCGCATAAAGTGGCCCTTCTTGCCTTTTCTTTCTCTGTGCACAAATAAAAGCTCTAGCTGTCTGACCTTGCCGCACATAACTGGCCACTGGACAAGTTGTGAAAGGAAAAACCACTCTTCATTTGCTGGGGATGCGCTGGAGCAACCGAATGCGTCCGTGTGTCACCGTACGGCAGGGTAAATGTTGGCACTTGTTTGTGGCGCAGTGGAGTCGATGGTTAATTTTCTTGGCACCTGTGACCTGCCAGTGTTCCTGTCACAAACAACCGCTGTGGTAAATAAAGAGGCAGACAGAAGAGGAGGCAGCGCACCGTAGTGTATCCCTTTTATTTTTGTCCCCATGCGAGATGTGCCTGTCGTCGTGTGCAGCCAAAAATGTCACCAGATTGTATGGGTTTAGTTTGAGGCAGATTGAGGAATTTACCAGTCAGGAATAAAAAATATGTTCTTTATGTTGATTCAAGGCGATCCAACAAAACTATGAGCCACAAGCAGGACAGTGTTCACAGTTCTGGCTAAATTAAAGCTTGATTGTAGCAAAGATTGTGTTTTCAAGATTTTATAAAAGGTGGCCAGTCTTACCTTTTTGAACGTCTTCACATAAGCATCAGATAAGTGGAGAAGAGACATATTATAGTCAGAAACCACTATGAATTTGAGGCTAAGAACTTATTAGTGAAAAAAAAAAAAGGATTCTATATTTGATCATTGTGAGTAGGGATGGGCAGTTAATTGAATTTTTATCATATCAAGGTCCAATTGTTTCACCTTGCCATTTACAAGCTGCGTTTTAGAGCCAGTAAAGTCAGTAAAACCGTTTTCTCCATTAACCCAAAAACTTGCACAATAGGTAAAATCTTCCAGCTAAAGTCGCCCTGACCAGGACTAGCAACAACATCGTGGAGATGGGTCCCCAAGCACTGTGCTGTGGTGCTCTCTGCTCCTGAGAAGGTGCCCCATTGCCATTGAAGGATTGGTCAAATGCAGAGGACAATTTTTTCCTACGGGGTCAAGTGTAGTTTAAAAATATGTGGTTTGGAGCAGAGTTCAGACTTCGCAGGAACATGACTTTTTTAAAGATGTTATATGGACCTCATTAAATGTTTGTCTTGTCTGGGATACAACGAATAAATCCCTAGCCTGCGTCACTAACATTCAACTTTGGACTCTGCCAGCGATTCACTTTAATGACTTCACTATGATACATTTACTCACCAATGCATGTCTTATTATTGCACCTTCTGTCTTAAAATGAGGCTTGCTATCCGATTTTGTAGGTGACTGTTCACTATCCATGGAACAGAAAGGTTATTTTTTTTTATAGAGAAAGCAAAAATAAAATGCAACAAAACATGGGGTCTTCTGCCACCCACCTGCCTCTTCAGCGAGCAAACAGTGACATGTCTCCAAACATACCTAAGGACTATTACCACAACCCGCTGTCACACGGCCGCTGAGCCATCACCCAAGTCCTGTGTTCACATTCTGACATTTTGACCCCTCCAAATAAATATTTGATATGTCTGAATAAACTAGCTTTTACTGTGGTATAGCTCTGACTGTTGGCCATGCTATTTCCATATGATAAAAGCAGGATTTACCCTTTGATACCGACCACTGATAGACCAAATGTGTGTGTGTATGTTTGAAGGTATTCGCTGTTACTGCAATGATGGTCCGTTTTTGCAATAGCGATACAGATTTCTCTCTGTACTGTGCTGCTCTATTAAATGCAATACACAGAAGAGTTCTTTGTTTCCTTGGACACAGCTCTAGCGTTTGAAATGGCTGCAGGACATTTGGCTTGACTGTCCACCACTATTATGTAAGTCTCTGTCAGTGGAGTTGAAAGTGAAAAATCGGCAGCACAATTTAGAAAATGTTATACAAACTTCCATTTATCAAGTGTTGCAAGTTTGCTCATAAAACATTGTGTTCTTTAAATGTAACGTAAGATGCCTTAATTCACCAAATGTTCCCCAGAGGGTTTGGTTTTTCCCAAAAAGCAGAAAAGAAATGTTTTAATTGATACACCACCAAAAACATTTCGGGGATGTAACATAACTTCAGTTTCTGTATTTTTTGAAGATTTTTGCTTTGTTCAACAGAAACTATTGAATCGATATCTTTTCCCTAGCTTGTTTGTTGTATATTTTAATTTGCTCAAACTGCGAACATGTTAAAAATAAACCCTCAGCCTTTTTAACAGGTCGTGAACAATAGTAAAAAATATTTTAACTTTTCAGTCTAGTTAAAAAATATTTAGTAGAAACTACAGCTCTCAAATGTAGTGAAGTAAAAGTAAATAGTATCCATGTTAAAATGTACTTAAGGATAATTTTTAGGTTTCTCTACTTTACTTACCCCACCCCATCCGATATATTATGTTTTATTCTAAAGAAAATGCAGTCAAAGAGTAGAATAACTAATACGCTACTGACTCAACGTACATACCAGTACCCACAAACCGCACTATTCCATGCACTATAAACACAACGTCATCAGTCCTTTATTTGTGTACTGTATTGTTCTTTATCATAACCCAGTTTTAATTCTACCACAAATGCAATCATGCTTCTCCATAATGCATTCTAAGTCTTCTTACTTGAGCCATTTAAAAAGAGAGTGTATTTTCGTCAAAAGAACAAATGATTGAGCCACAAATGTGCTGTTACAGAAACAGAAGAGACCATTTGTCTGGTCACAAAAACATTTCCCGTTGCCATCATTTCCTCTCACACTGAGATGCATCCTTCACTTTGGGACGGGGAAGATTTAGCAGTTCACTGACTCCAGGCAAACTTGGAGAGCCCCGCTGCTTTATATTGAGCTCCTATATACAATAATCTGCCGCCTGTCACCGATGCACTGCGTAATCTGAATGTGTATACGCGCTAAAGCATGGCAACACTGTGATTTGTTATGCTAATGGGTTCACCGCAGTATGGGCACAATCATGACAAAATTCTAACCAGCACATTTTGTTTCTCTGTGGGGGTCTACGGTTCCTGATGCAACCCAAGTTATTAAATGGTAGTTTTGAAGGTAGGTTTGGGCTTGTATAACCTAAATGTACTGAGTGATTGATCATATAACCTAAATGTAAACATAAATAGCCAATACTGTATGCAAAGATAAAATGAAGTATTGGGTACATATAGACTAGCTGCGTACAATGTCTTCTTTGTTGTTTGAAAACTGGTGTCATAGTCTTATGTGCAATACCGAAATTACAGTATTTGTATTCATTCGTTATGATAGTAGATCTAACAGCTGTTTACATCTCATTTAAACATTTCCCATGAGCCTCTGCAGTAAATTACCTTCAGTTCTTTTTTGCATCGAAGATACTGGGCCAAACAAAAAACAATATTACGCTCATTTACTAATTAATAACCACAACATGTTCAAACCAACTGTTCAGTGTACCCCACACCTGTGTACCTATGACTACCTATTACTTCTTTTAAGGCTGGATGCCCTTCCTATCCAGCTGTAGGACACAAAGATAGTTAACATTGAAATTTGTCCATCTATTTCCTCTGTTTTTCCTGAAATAGGCTACTCACATTAATGTCTGAAAAGGTGTACTTCTGCTGTTGTGAATATGCAGTACAGAAAGTTTGCTCTAGAAATGTGCATTAGCTAAAAAAAGACTGCCGCAAGATCAATACAGTATCTCATAACATAAAAAGTATCATAACTTTTCTTCTTGCTTCCTCTGTATACCGCACACCTCCATTACCTTCCTATATGTGACCTCCCTCCTCCGGCACTGTCCAACACATCAAACCAATTGTACATAAGGATGGCCCTAAACAACTCCGCAGACACAACCACCCCGGCCCCCTCCGTTCCTACCGCGACTCTTTCACCTTCTGACTTAATTTATATGCTTTTTTGTCACCGTTGCGCATTTTATATTTTTTTCCGTGGGCGTAGGGTGCACAAGGGCGTGATTACGTCTCCACCTGCGTGATGGAGACATTTCCTCCGTGACTCAGGGTCCCCTCATACTTTCATTACGCGGGCGCCATACATCTTCCTTCCCTATCTTTGACGCTGCACAGGGAACTCAGTGCAGCGTCTAGAGAAAAGGGGAGTGCATGTGTGTAAGGTATAACAGTGCATCATTTGTGGCAAGCTATCAGGACCGCTCTCTCTCTCGCTCTAATTCAGATTTAGGGGCCCACGGATTGGAGAGGTTGGGGATCGGGAGGTGCTCGTTGATATGGTCCCCTTAACCGGAAGCCTGTTGAACAAAAGAGGCCGCTGAGACTGGGAGCCAACAGGAGAAGCATGAATCATTGCTGACAGAGCCCCCTCCCCACGGACGACGCCACTGAGAATTATCTATTGCACTAAAAAGGCCCTGATCAATTAGTCAATCTCTCAACTGTGGCTCGCAATTAACAAGGTGATTCCCTATACCACCCTGCCTGGTGCGCTCGTGAGTATAACTGGGATACACACTGTTATCAAGTTGAAATAATTAGCCCAAGAGTTTCTATTCTTCTTTTTATGCATTTATTGCTTTTTAACCAATATGATGCTGCGATTATGATAAATACAACCTATTCACCCATAACTCAATGTGTCCCAAAGCCAAAATAAAAGTGAATTCCAACTAATGTCACAAAATGAAAGCCATTTTGTGATAATATCCATGTTATTAATTGGTATTGGCTTGGCACGATAACACATTTTGAAGCACAGTATATTGCTACAGAGAAATACTGCGATAAACGAGTATTTCTCAGGATCATTCCAGTAAACCGGTTTTTAAATAGTGTCATTCAAAAGACCTGGGATGCAACAAATAAATAGCCAAATGAACCAATAATTAGCCATAAAAGTCACTTATTCAACCTTCTGCAGCTCAAATCCCCCAAATCCGTCTACTTTTACAAAGAGAATGCGCACATGCACGATAAATACTGAGCCCCAAAATATATAGTTCCAGCTTTCATATATTGAACGACAATTTGATCTACTAATCATCGTGACAGGCCTAGATACAACAGGCATATGCCACTGTTAAATGCTTACTAAATTTGTAAATCAAGACTGTTAAATCAAGATTAAAAAGATAAAATATACTGCCTTACTGATTATGCTCAATCAATTCTAAAATATGTAGTTGTTGTGACAGATGCCATACACCACTACACGACCACCTGTCTTTTAGCGTTAAATTATGTCTGTTGTTAGCTTGCATTTGAGTACAAATATGCTTTACAAAATCCTCATAAGTGCAACATTATCTCTCTACATCCCTCTGATATTTAAGGATTAACTGCTGAATTCTCAAGGTGATTCCCAATCCTGCTGATGTCCCCTACTTGTATGCATTCATAAACCTTCCCAATTAAAAGCCAAACTCTAATGTAGGTTGCAGGTCCAACAGCACCAGCAGGGCGCCATCTATAATCGCTGTGTCGGGCTGTGAGGCAGAAATGAGGGGGTAGCGAGCTGTGCCTCTCAGATTGATGTGCTCAGGGATGCTGTTAGAGAATTGATTTTGTTATAAATTCACAGAGAAGGTGCCAATCACCTGTGTCGACAGCCAAAAACACACAGTCCGGACTGAATCAGTAACGAAAGCGCGGGCTAAAAGGAGATGTCTGCTCTTCAAACAGAATGCTGATTGGAAGTGAGATGCTCCGGCGCTACATGCCACAGTAGCCTAAGTCCACTCCAGTCGAGCGTTGCGTGTGTTGGGTGAGGGGACTCTGGTGTGCGAGGCTTGCTGTAATTGGAGCAATCTGTTCCTTTGGCCCCGAGCTCACATGTTTGAAGTCGTAACCCTGGCAAGATGTCCGGCGCCTTTTTTCCCAGCGCTGGTGAGCCGCAGTAACCCCGACACGCTCCAGTCTGCACCTGAATGCCCTCATGACATTTGCACTCCTTAAGCACCCGACCGCCTCTGCTGCCTCCCCAGCTACGTCCCTCTCTCTGTTATCAGATAATCCAGCATGACGCTACAAGATGGTCTATATTAATGATGCACAAATGGCGCTAATTAAGGTATTCATTAGCTTGTAGTCATTACAAACTTATGAGGGTAAGGCTGTATGAAAAACAATGCATTTTTAATTTAACCCCAATGGGACCTGGTCGTTATGGAACACTGAACACTTTTTTAGTCCTACTTCTCTGTACTTATATTTGCTTGATTGTATTTGCAACAGTTGCATATCCCACAACAAAGTATACTTCATACTTATCACTCAGGATAAATATAGCTACATAAATTGCTCATTCAGTCAAAGTATTGAAATGTCTGGTTTAAAACTTGAAACAAACACAGACACTATACATCTTCAAAAGCTGTTTTAAACCTTTTGAGTTTTCTCCGCCTAAAAGTGGATTGTTATAGATGTTGGATATAGTTGATGTTTTATCTCGCGTTCCTGTTTTATAACCCCAAACCCTGCATTAAGTCCTCTTAGAAAGGTTAACTCTTGTGCAACTGCTATGATTTCCAGTGGGTCTTCCATGAATATTTTATTGATAAATCATTCAAGTCAAAATTGTAATTGTCAGACACTAAGAGCAAGTGAAAGGTTAACATATTCAAAAACCAGCATGTACCACCTCTTTACTGTCTCCGTGGGCACAGCATTTGATTTTAAACACAGAATAGCACTAATTTGTCTCATTTATTGTACCCTTGTGATCCTTGTATATTTTTGTCAAATCATCCTCACAGTGCTTACAAATCAGTCCTATTCTCTGCAGTGAAAGCCCCCATAATTTGCCTCTTGATGACATCATAAAAGGCTGTTAAGGCAAATGGAATAACAAACGCCATATTGGCTATTTTGCCTCTCATCTGCATGTACTGTAGGTGTTATTTTTGACTCCACTTCACTCGGTGACTGTGCTGGAGAGGGTGCAGGGAAATTGTCTAGGTCTCATGTTGATCTGTTTAGGAGCCACATAAGAGAACAGCGGGATGTGAATAGGCTGCATGGCACTTGAACGCACACACAAATCCTACACCTAATATCTGGGACTTGATGCACTCCTACGAAAGCTTCTGTGCGGGATACATTACGTTTCTTGGCTCATTGAAATCACTTTTTCATAGTGTTCCTCACCTCATTCGCTTTTAAATCACACACGCATTGTTAGAAAAGTGTTGACCGCCTGCATCAGACAAACATGAAGGTTGATGTGGGCAGAGTTGAAAGTGAGTCTTGCCTTTTAGTTTACAAAGCAAGTAATTTGTGCTTATGACCTCGGTACATTCTTATTTGTGTGTGAAATTGGCCAAAGCTTATATATATATATATATATCTTTTAGTCATGGCAATCCACACTCCAGGACATCAAAAACGTTAAAATAAAACTTGTGCTAATTTATATTATACCGTGTCTTGACGTTTTATTATTTCAAGGTGTCTGTTTGCCATTTTAACATTCTCTATTCACATTAACAGGAAAAAAAAAATAAATTCATGGCAAGTTAAAGAATGTACTATTATTTTGTTCATGAAAAATTTATTATATCACTAAAAAAAGGCTTGTTTTGTCTTGTAGTATCATAATTAGTATTGAGTATTTAATCAATACTAAAACAAAAAAAATTAGTATCGTGTCAACAGTATTCCGTATAGACACATTCATCAATATAAAGTTCCAATACAAAGATCCCATAATGCCTGTACACAATATGGCGCTTTTTACTTTTAATTGAATGAAAACGCTCGAGTAAACCTTCATGTGGAATAAGACGTCTTGCTGCGGTTGCACTGTTGGCTGAATAGCAGTGAGGCTCCCTCCTGTATACAGCATGATCTCCACTTGGGGCCATCTCAATCATTTTGTACATGTGTTCCTGGGAGTCCAGAATTGTACCTGACAGGCTGCATAATTGAGGGACTCCTTTGGGCCTCAACTGCTACTGAAGGAAATCCTAATAGTAGTTCATTTACTGAGGAAAATGTGAGCTGTATTTCTTTCATAGTAGAAAAGTAATTGGTTGTAAGCAGGTTTATAATCCCAAAATGTCAAATAGGTCTCTGATTTTTATTCATTTTCATTTTTTTTTTGCTGTTATTCATTAGTATTACAGAAAACAAAGCTCTTTCAAAGTCAAGATTGTGTGATTGAAGTAGCCACGGGGGGTAAAGTCACTTGCTCAAGGACACAACAACAGTGCTAGGTTTCAGTTGCGTACAAATTATCATTCTCTGGGGGCGGGCCTTGACCTATGATTGGCAGCTGTCAAAACCTGTAATAGAAGACCTTCACGGGCCAACCAGACGACTTGGATACGGTTTCATAATAGTTGTGATATTATAGTGTGAGTTTAGGGTTGAGTTCGTGCTTTACAAATGGACAGGAAGACTACTGTAGCTCCTCGATAACAACACTGGCGTATTTATTAATGCCATGAAAAGCAGTGAAAACTATACAGAGCAAATAAAACAAGGGCCGCCTGTCACTTCGGAGGTCGTTAGGCAAAAGGTGAGTCAATTTGTGCATTTTCTAGCTGCCCACATCATACAGCGATATTACAACAACATGAATTTACAGTTACATTAACCATAAAGCATGTATAATAAAAAAACCTTGTGCAGCTGGTTAGTTAGCTGTCGTTCTGAAAGTCTGCGCATGTGAGGGTGTTCATGATTTACCCGTGACCTTATATTCGCTCAAGTTCTCATTAAGTCTCGTGATAATAGCGGTACCAAATCAAAAGAAATAACTGCCACTAATAACTGTAATACAACTTCATATATTTTTACCCATATGAATGATACTTTTCAACAAAAATATTAAATTTTTCTGAATCAAAATGAACTTGTATGCATAAAGTATTTCAATGAAACGTGCAGCTGCTTTTTCAATTTGCTACACTGAACACTTTAACGTTTTGAAGGTCACATGGCACAGTGTGAAAATCGCTCTTTTGATTTCACAAATATTACAGGAAGTACAGGGTCTGTAGGTCATTGGATGAAGGGCGTATATGTGCTCTTACTAACACAAAGTCTCACTAAAATGATGAGGCGTTCAGTGTCCTTTGGTCGACTTGAGACCGGTTTATAGCAGGTTCATTATGTTTTCATCTGCTCCTTCCACGTAATGAGGAGTGTTTCGAAATCAATAAGTTATGCCGGCTGCGTTGTCATGATAGAGACGGTGAGTTAAATGATTTGTCTTTTTCCTGGCAATGTTAGCAATAGCACGGCCACTTTCATCTGCAGCAGACGGCTTTCTACGCTGTTCGTGCACAAGTTCACATATTCCCTAATTTAAACAGTTTAAGGCGTCCAGCTGTGCCACTGTATGCTGTAATTGGTGATAACAGCATTGATCGCCGCATGGAGCGTCAGGGTTTTATTCAAATTCTGATAAGGCTTATGCTCACAAGCTGCTGTTTACGGACTTCCTCACACAAAAACACAAATTATTTGAAGCGTGGTACAGAGGCCATGGAAGAGCTTTTCAAATGCTTTTTATAAACAAATTAAAATGTCTAGATGCATGCTGGCATATGTGACAGTGCACAGTTTAGATCCAATGCAACAGAAATGTATAAATCATGTACTGTTTGTTATGTGTTTCTCATAATGTGTACACTTTTACTCTTGTGAGCTTTAAGACATGTGTATAATGTTGTTACCTCCTCAAAAACATACCTGAAATAGTGTTTTGTTTCATTCACACATTTGAGTAAACCTTTATTATTAGTCTGTCTATATATCCAAAACTCAAAATGCTCTGTTCCACATTGTGATGTCATGAACTGGTAGTTTTTCCAAGTTAACAACTACCTTTTACCTTTTGTTCAGAAGAAAACAGCAGTTCCAGGGCTGAAATGATCCAAATGATTCTAGTGAAGGTGTATGGAGTTTAAAAACACAGTGGAGCACTTCCTGTATTACCACATGACATCACAAGGTGGGACTGAGTGCTTTCTGTTTGAGAGACGAACTCGGCTGTACTTTGTTTGATAAGTCTGTGTACTTTGCCTGATTACTATTATAGCTACATACAAATATACTATTATACTACATACTATATTGCAATCACCCTCTCCTATGCCTCTAAAAGTCTTAACCAACTAAAATACCTGAAATTAATACATTACAAAAAATGGCATGCTGTGCTAAAAATGCCTATCATCTTCAAATTAACAGGCATTGATTTCGTAGACTTCAGACCTACGTTTGACAGGCTCAAATGTGTTATGTAAGTAACCTCCTGCTTCATTTTATTCATCGGAGTTTGGGAGTTGCACAAACCAAAGAGACTAAAATGTTCAACTGAACAAAAGCTACATTTAAAACATAATGGCACACTGAAATGTCACCTTAATGTCACTGTTAGGATAGTAATTATTGTGTTTTAACACTGTCGGCGTCCATCCTGTAGGTGGATAATGTGATTCAGAGGTAAAGTAACAGACTAGTCTCAGGCCAGCAATTGGCAAACTAAAGTTAACTTCTATTGAGTGGGTGGTAGAAAAAGTAGAGTAAAATGAGGGAGTATAGTTACCTCAGTCAGCAAGATGAATTCCAGCAATATTTGTGAATTCCCAGCAGTGGTACTGAGCTAGAACCAATCACAGGGAGGCATTGTGGTTTGGGCAGAAGGCAAAGCGCTCAAATGAACCAAAATAAACACGGCCAAAGGACAAACTTCAAACTATTTTAATAGAAAGACAGACTTTTTTGTGCTTCTCTCTCTGCATTCAGCAAAAGTGGGACAATAAACACTTTACACTAATATCGTTTGTCATGATAAAATACACAATAATTGTTCATGGGACATCTTATATAATCGGGAGAATCACCAATAAAGACAATCTCATTTATTTTGCCAGAATGTGCAGAATAAACCTACTTCTCCATGATGATCTCTTCTCCAATGTTAATAATCATCATGATATAATTGTTAGTTGCAGTTATCTGTCAGTTGACCAGGTCTGATCCATAGCAAAAAAAAAAAAAAATCTGTCAACTGGACAAAGTGTTGTAGGAGTGAAGACGTTTCGCTGTTCAACCAAGCCGTTTCTTCAGTTCTGCTCAGATTACAAGTGTCACTGCCTCCTCCCTTCAGACAGATTTAAGGCAGCGAAACGCCTTCACTCCTACAACGTTTTGTCCAGTTGTCAGATTTTATATTTTTCTTTTGCTGTTAATCGCAATAGTTTCGGCCGTGTTAATTGTGACACCATGACATGTGCTACTATAATGATGTGGATTTTATGGGCTTTTCCTATGAATTTCAATAGAGAATACTGTCTATGTGGGAGGATCATCACATTTGGGAATCTGAAAACCACCAGTAGCAGTCATGGCACTATTGAGTTTTAGTAATATTTAGTTCCCGTACAAGTCATGGATCTCAATTTTCTCTCTAATTGAAACCTTCCTCTTTTATTTGACCATGTTTTCATTTCCGTGCAGTTTTTATTCCTGGCGGCTCACTTCTCCTCGCGCTACATCCCTGGCAGTCAGACGAACACGAACCTTCCATGCTATTCTCCCTCTTGAGATTTGCCCTTTTTCAGCAGCTTTATCTTTTATAAAGTTTCATATTTTGCTGGAGAGCTTGGACTGTGTCTTTTGCTGCCGTGAGCCTCCAAAGCCCGTCGAGACATTTATGTGATACTGAGTCGTACAAATAAACTTGACTTCACAAGGGTGTTCCTGTGGGTGCTCTGGTTTTTCTGTCAGAGAGCAGAAACATGCAGGTCAGGTTCAGCACTTCAAGTCTAAAAGTGTGAAAGAAGCATAGGCTATTGTTTTTAGTCTTTTGACATAGAGTAAAATGTTCTCATATACTGTTAAATCGTATGGGTTGGATGCTGCTTGTTCTGCACATAATACTGACTAAAAAATAACACACTGTGAAGAAATAAAACATCCATGTAAGAATGTTTGGTTTATTTAGACAATGTACAACATAAATCAATCATAGAAATCCACCATTAACTTAAATATGCACAGTAAAAAATCATGCAGCAAAGGTAGTTTTGACCAAATGGCTAAGGATGGGTCAAATGCAGCGAACATATTTCCCTGCGGGGACAATAAAGTGTAACCAAGAAGTAAAAGTTAAAAGCTGAGTCTTGACCAAACCTCCAGCTAAGTCCAGACCCTTGAGAACCAATTCTAACTTCCAGAGGTGACCTGACCAAGACGGAGCTGAGCGCAACAAGAAACTATTTGTAGTTAAGAGCAGCAGCTGTTTCAACAGCTGGATGAATGGTGACTAATGGGTTAATTAGGTAAAACTGGTGACATAATCTATCCAGGGCCGGGTTGCAGGGGTAGCAGTCTAAGCAGAGACTCCCAGACCAGACTTCCTCACCCCAGACACTTCCTCCAGTTCCTCCAGGAGACCTCAAGATGCTCCCAGGCCAGCCGAGAGACTCTACTTCAAGCTCCTCCCATGTGACTGACCTCCTCACCCTATCTCTAAGGAAGTGCCCAGCCACCCTGCGAAAGAAAGTAATTTTGACCACTTGCATCTGCAATCTTGTCCTTTCGGTCCCAAAGCTCATGACCATAGGTGAGGGTAAGAGCGATTGACCGGTGAATTGAAAAGCTTTACCTTTTGACTCAGCTCCTTCTTTACCACAACAGTCCAATACAGCGACCACATCACTACAGACACTACACCGATCCACCTGTCAATCTCATGCTCCATCCTTCCCTCCATAATTGGTTATAAAACTCTGTGAATGAAAACAGTGCATATATATTTCGTTTTTTGTTGCTGACTTCTGTATATTCCTGCTCCTGAAATGAAAAACAAACCTGATATGTTTATGTGTTCAACTGACAAAAATATGTTTTGGGGGATTTTGTCATCTTTTGTATTGTTTTTTGTTTCGTCTACATAGAGCCCTCTCTCTTTAGTAATTGGGTTTGTACACTGCTGCATTGTGAAGCACTCTCCAGTATTTGTGATGCATGAACAGGAGACAGTTGCAGACAAAGGATGGGTAGATGAGCGCTAGATGAAGGGCTGTGACACTAATTGTTGGTGTCTTTGCACTGTGTTAAACCTGCGGAGATTGAAATCAGTGATGTTTCCGCGGCAGATGGCGGACCATAATGAATGAGGAGTCTGTGAGCTGGAAAGCAAACACACTCATTTGGTTTACAATGAAACCACTGAACAGGTCCAGCTCAGACACTCGGCTAACTCTGGCTCAACAAACACAGCCCATAGCGACATTTACAGTTCCATCGCCATGACGCTTCACCTGTCAACATGGCAGCAAAGATCCACGGAATGTCTTTATAAAACTACATGTGAGATATTTTATAAACTTTGGTGATGCAAATAACCAATTTAAATGGACTGGATTATTATAGTACTGAACTAGGGTTTTCAGAAGTATCAAAAATCAGGTACGAGTCGATAACAAAACTATTCCTGAAATTAGTTAATTTGAGGAAGTGTTGCTAAAAACTAAAAACTGATTTTTCCTCTTGAGCTTTATACATTTACCTCTACATAGAAATAATATAAGACCACATGGTAACAAAGAAAATACTATTATTTGGAGGAATGAAAATGACATTTAATTTCAGAAAAAGACTCATTGTAGTATCTAAATAGGTAATGAGTTTCGAGCCTATTCCTTCGTTTCAAAAATTAGAAAATAAAAAATTACATGCTGCTGTAGAAAAGATGGAAAAGGGCTGTCCTCCCTGTTTTGGTGGTAGTTACAGTTCATCTTTCATAGCAGATTCTCTTCTTCACACACCCTCTCTGCATCTGCTTGTGGCTAGTTATTTGAGTTATTTAATATAACCTTCAAAACCATGGTACAGTGTTGCAGCAAATGTAGTTGGTACATCATTAAAACAGGACTTAACATGGTTGTAGCATTTGTTAGAGACCCCATGAGTCTATAGGGTCCACTTGTGCCGGGCAGTGCAGAACACAGTACAGCGGTATTGTATATTAAAGACATTGACAGCAGATTCAGTACGATCCTTTACATAACCATGTCTTCGGCTGGATGAATTAGTATAGACCGCTCCCCTTTAGGATTCCTGTACTGTATAGCTGGCCTAATAGCTTCCATAACTAAAGCTGCATACTAAAAGCCTATTCAAATGACTGCAGACTTTATCACTAGCGCAGTTCTGATTTGCAGTGAGTGATATATATGCCAAATATGTCACTCAAAGCACACCTGATTTTCCTGGATCCTTTTTAAGAAGCGAGACAAGATCCACACAGAAGCTGGCCGGCATAAACAACGAGTCTCGGGCAGACACAGTGCTGACTCCTAACCTTTCTGCAGCTCAGAGAAAATACAGAATATATACAAACACTCACTATCATTGTTTGCAGCATTTTAAATTGAAGGCTCCAATCCAAAGTCCTAAGGCACAGTCTGTAACACATAGATGCCATTTATCTCTTGCACATAGGCATTGTATTTAGTGGGTTGTTGGTGCTAATGGTAATTGCTCAAGAAAAGTGTTTTTTTATTTGCTACCAGGCGGAGGAACCTTTTAAATGCTTTGTGTCCAGCTTATGTTAGTGTTTTCCTTATTCTCATGTACGTTTCTAATTAGATCTACACATAATGAGAAGGCGTTCTGCGTCACTTACTCTCTTTTACTTTAAATATGCACTCTGTAACTTTTCTTATGAAGGGTCCTGTTTGTCTCTTTGCGTGGAATGTTCTGTAGTATAAACACATATCTCTTTGGAGACAAGAAGATGACACCACCAGGACTAATTATAGGTCAGTTCTGTCATTTTTTTGTTTTGCTTTTTTTGTAGCATTGAAAAAACTTAATAAGAAGCAATAGGTTTAATGTCCTACTGTGGAATATTCCATAGAAAAGCACACTAGAGGAAAGTTGCATAGATCTCCTTTAAATATTTTATACGAGCCACAAGCCTTTAATTCATCTATGATTCATCTTAATTGGGCCAGTGTGTGCGATTTTTTTGCCCATTTGTTGTTGCAGGAAATGGCAAGTTGCAAGTAGAAACCCAACCATTGTAGTTCAGTATTGCCTGTATAAATCTAGAGAAAATGATACTTCGATATGCAGTGTCTGCTTTGAAAACACAGTGATATTTACAGGCCATGAAGTCTAAACGGGGAATGTGAATAATAACTACCAACACCATCTGGGGAACTTCAAAGTTTGCCATTAGCTAGTAATGAACATTAGGATTATGAAGAGGGTCACTGGGTAAAGCTAGCTCACACATTCGCCCTTTGAAAATGACTGCAAATGTTGTAATAAAACAGGCACAGATACAAAAGACTTTTACGCCTCAGTTTCAAAAGCATTCATCATAAATTGGTGTTGCTGTTTTTTCCGGGAACTAAAAACACCTCCAAATCCAAGAAATACAAACTAATGCTGAAGCTGAACACATGCAGGACCATTACTGTTGATACCAGGAGGATAATTAAGGAAAAAGTATTACCTCGCCACAGCTTTCTAATGAAAATATTTTAAAACAATACATCATGCGAAACTTGCTACTAGAAGTTAGACGTAATAATCCAAATTACCATGGTAGCACTAAAATTACTATCAAGAAAACTGCTTACATTTACGTCTGTCACGACATGATATTTTAAAGTATGATATATTGGTGAAGACAAAATAGACAATAAGCGATAATACTGAAACTAATTTATGCCACTGACACAATAACCTTAAAGCAGGACTATCCCAAAAATAATTCTAAAAACATGAGCTGCAATAAATGAATAGTAGAGTGAAGCACTTTAGTAGTTATTTTATATTTATAATGAGTCATAAAAGTTACTTATTCAACACTCTACAGCTCAGATCTTATCAAAGAACAGAAAAATACCAAAAACTACTACTACTGCTAAGAAAAAGTACCCATGAGAAATATTGACTTCCAAAATGTATTGAATAAGTCGATATAGTAATTATCACGACAGGCCCACTTACACTGAAGCAAAAGGCACTTAAGACATAACATCATCTGCTGTAGTTCAAATCTTTGACACACATGGATCATTAATTCATATTTTGGGTGTTTTAAATAGCAAATTTTATTAAAAAGTCAATTTAGTCTCTGTTAAACTCTTATAACGTCTGTCAACTCAGTAGTCTCTCAGTCATCCAGGTCTGATCCATTGTAAAAGCCAAAGTTAAATCTGTCAATTGGATAAAAGTTGTACGACTGAAGACGTTTCGCGGCTCGTCCAAGGCGTTTCTTCAGTTCTGGTCAGATTATTGATGGACACTTATATCTGTCTGAAGTGAGGAGCCAACTACACTAAAAATAGAAACAGCTATTGTCTCCAGTTTCTGTATGTAGGTTAGTTCGATTGAGCTACAGTAAGTGTGCACTGTGCCTGATACATACATAACATATTCATAAAAGTACTTAACATATTCATAACAGTTGTATGCTTGCAGTTGTATACACAAAGTAATTCAAAGTGCTTTACAGAATAAGAAAGTCATTAATATCACAATATAACAAATCACAACAAAATGGACCGCACATAAGTAGTTTCAATATACTTTATAATACAAAATAATATTATAATTGCATTGTTGTTTTTGTGTGAATACATCTTACATAGCTATATTCTAACTAGAAATAAACAATATTAAAACAAAGCGAAGCACATTTATCCTGACCTGCCCAACACTGATATTAAAAACAATACATCATGCGTGCTAATAAATGTACACTCACATCCATTTTAGACACAGGCAAACGGCCATTTTAAAAAAGCAAAGGCCCTAATAGCAGGAATATGCAGCAGTTAAAGTGTTTTTTGCAGTGACACAATCTCACTTCCGATGGAGACTTGATGCATTCCCAGTCTTTTGCTATGAATACCGAGCAGCTTCTTCGGACATAATTCATACCACTGTATCTCCGAATGGCTTCCTTAAATTTGTTTGTGTAGGAATGCCGCTATCGTAATGACAGAAGGCTCACGGCAGATGTGTGAAAGTAGTTTTGCTGTCGCGAGGGAGCAGAGAAACAAACCTGAATGTTTCTAATACGTCGCATTTGCTTTGCTCGGCTCGTGCTGAGTGCAAGACAACAACTCCAAACAATGCATTATTTATACCTGTGTGATATTCTTTCTCCACTGTGCTCTATGTATACACGCTGCAAGGGATGAGAATGTTTAAACACCAAGTTGAGGATAGTAGTAGAAAAACAATAAAAATACAAAGGGAGATGCACATATTAAGGAAGACATATTGTGCCTGAGTCTGCTATATATTTATAATCTATGACACCTGTGGATCGTTATGTTATATGTTGTAAATTAATCTAAAACAACTTAATAAAAGACACAAGTCCGCTGATTTCCGCGTTAGAAAACTGCATATCTAATGAGAACTGACGTCAATAGTGTCAAAATGTCTACGCAACGCTGTCAAATCCAAATCAGCGATTAAGAAAATAAAATTGAAGAACGAACTAAGTGCAGAGCAGTGTCCGTGTGCTGATAGTGGTGAATATGGGGGTTGATCAGAGCAATGACGTCTTGAGGAGTATAAAGATTGCTCAAACATGCATGAATTATGCTAAATACAACTTCAAGAGGGTAAATGAGAAGGAGAAACGACCATAACATGGTTGAAACTTCTAAAAACATGATTTTGCGTAATACGTCTGCTTTAAAGGAGACAAATCTGTCTTTTATGAGCTTTTATATGAGGGCATATTATAATGGTGTTCCCTCATCATTGGCTTATTCTGATTCGCACACATTACAGTAATCCTGTATTGTATTGCATTTGAGTGCTCAGGGAATCACTTACCTTCTTTCTCCGCCCCCACATCCTTGTAGTTGTGATTATTTGAAACATGTAGACTCTGAGTGATACATCTACGGTTGAGAAATGTCACATAGCCACTTTTCAAAATTAAAAACACAATCTGCTGCTGCTTGCTACGGTGAAATGCCACAATGAAGAGGTGGGGGAGCTGTTACAGGGGCGAATTTGAAGCCAAGACCTGTATTTGGAATTTCAACTGCGAGTATCATAGCAACCAAAGAGCCAGTCCAGAATGAGGTTTCTGTCCTTTTTCATTTTAATCAGCTCTTAATGAATGTGTGATTATAAAAAAGTCTATGCATGATGTCCTTCTGTAGGTTTTCTTTTTATTGTATTTTTTTAAGCTATAGCTATGTCTTGTTTTGTCTTTTTAAATTATTATCTGCATGCACACACTTCTGGAGGATGTAAAATGTATGCAGTTTTAAGTGAAATTATATTTTTAGCAGTCTCATACAGAACAGGCTCATTGTTACTTCTTCAAGATTCAAAACATGCAGTTGTTTATTAGACTATAAAAACTGACCTACTTTAATGGCGTACTTGTCATTAAGTCCCATTTTAGAAACACTGATCACTTACCAAACTCCTGTGTCAGTGGTTCCCAGTGGAGTCCTCTGCTCCCTCTCTGTGAGCTGTAGCCTCACACTGGACTGTGGAAAAACGCTCCAGGGAACAGTCTTAAACTTTTGTCCACACACCTAGACTTATGTGTTACGTTGCTTTTATGAAAGAATTCATCTGATCTTTTCATAGAAATGCACCGCTCACCACTGCAGTATACTTGAACTATTGAATTTATAGACGTATTATTTCATTGGCTGTTTTGCTCATAACATCGCAAATATCTTTATGGACTCTAAACTGTTTGTACAGTCTTGGATTTTGTGTTACATGCACACAACTGGAGTGTGGAAGGAGCGACAGGCAGACACACATGAGAGAGTGAGAGGCAGACAGGAGAGAGAGGGAATGGAGCAGCAGCAAAATCTTCTGATAGTAGCTTATTGTTGAGTGTTTAAAACAACACATCTGTTTTCTTCATGAGGCAAATATTAAACTTAAAGAAAATGGTGACCACAACGGCACTTAGGGCAAATGTCCAGGTGCTTGAGCCTTGGGCTCTGTGCATGTCACTGCTGTGGAACATTCCAGGCAAAGTATTAACATCTCCATGGAGATGATGGGTGGCTGATCCAGAAAAGTTACATTGTGCATCTAGTCTTACTACAATAATATGGCTATCTGATGTGCTAGAACTTCATGAGGTTCAAGTATTGCATTAAAATGAATCAAACACAGTACAGGTTTATTTTTAATCAGCTCTTAGTAAATGCGTGATTAAAAAAAGAAAAAAAAAGTCCAGGCATCATGTCCTTCTATAGGTTAAAGCTTAAAAAAATAAGACTGCAAAAAAACATAGTCGATAGTTTTTTGTTTTTAAGAGTCACTTGATTCTATGACAACTCTGATTTCTGGTTAGAGGTAAGATTGAGTGATTTCTATAAGCTTATAGGCTGGCAGGATGTCAACGTACACACCATTACATAGAATTATAGACATATACTATTATGTCTATAATAGTGTGTGTCTATAACTCTATGTAATGGTGTGTACATAGAATTATAGACATATACTATTATTCTGCTGACTTTAATTTCCTATATATTTATCCCAAGAGTTTCCTAGAACCACAGTTACTAAATTTGACATAGTTACTTCCAAATAACCTCTATGGTCCATACCTGCCTGCATTATGATCTTTAGCTGAAGGTGAGCCCGCTCTCCTCTGCTCTCCTCTGCTCTCCTCTGCTCTCCTCTGCTCTCCTCTGCTCTCCTCTGCTCTCCTCTGCTCTCCTCTGCTCTCCTCTGCTCTCCTCTGCTCTCCTCTGCTCCACGGCCCCGAGCAGATCAACTGAGCACTTTATAAAACAGTCAAGGTGTGCCCCTATATTTTCACTTGCCATCACCACGGCCGCACTTGGCCCAAACACCGCTGTCTGAGGCCCACACACTGGTAGTTAAGATGGACTGAGAGTGTCCTGGGAGCACGAGTCAGGAGATGACGACGACGATGATGATGATGGTGATGATGATGATGATGATGATGATGATGATGAGAAAATGACAAAGTATCGTAGCCTGACAGTGCAGCGAAGTGATGTACACAGGGGGTGATCATCAGAGAAGGTCACTAACATGGCTGTCCACACCTCTCCCTCCTTTATCTCAGCCAAATCCACTCAGCAGGAATCCACTCGGGGGGGTTGGAGGACAGGATCATCATGTGAGAGTCCCCTGGTGTGATCATCAGTAAATGGGGCGGGGGCATGGAAAGAGTGTCAGATGTATTTTTCAGGCAGGATAGCACATGGCAGGTTTGAAGGACATCTTAATATCTAAGGATAAAATATTGACATGCATTAAGAATTAACTTCACAAAGTGTCTGGTTTGAAACGTGGACTTATGGTTGTTTAGCGACAACAAAATGTTAATGGGATTCCCACACAAAAAGTTTTGAGAAATTCCAGCTGTCTCATTTATTTGATGGCAGGGTGGGCGATGTAACTGAATGTCATGTATTGTTTTTATTTTTTTATTTTTTATTATTATTATTAACTTAATGCATTAAATTTTATGGATGAGGGTACACCACTGCTTCCATGGATATGTTGCTTTTGCCGGGAATGTTCCACAGTATGGCATCAGGTATTAGGCATTAGGTATTAGCAACAGGTTTAATTGACAGCACTGATAAGCGCCCGCCCCCTGTTAGACCAGCGGTGCAGCCTCAATACAGATTGGCTCTATGGTTGCTATGATACTCACGGTTGAATTTCCAAATGTGGAACCCTGCGCCTATAACTGCCAGCCTCGACGAGCTTCATTTAACTCGAGTCGGATGCTGTGGGTGACATCACACTGCACTCTCTATGGTTTTAATACAATATATGGCAATCTAATGTGCAAACACTTCATAAGATTAAAGTATCTCTAACGGGAATTACACACTGCAGGTTTCTGTTCTTTTTATTTTTAAATAGCTCTTTTATAAGATTATATTTTATCCTTGTTCTTCTAATTTTGCACCACACCAAAACAACAATTGCGAGATCATCCATTTTTTAATATATCTCCCACCTGTAATAACCCACTGGCTGGTTGTTGCTGTGCTCAGATAATTTGTAACCAGATTAAACCTTCCTTTTTTTTTTTTTTTTTTTAAATTCACACTGAAAAGGAAATTTTCACTGTGCTGTATTGTAAATATAAAATGATGCTAGACCTCAGTAGCATGCATAAATATGTTCAATACAAAACATTCAATGGACTGTACATAAGGCCAAGGCATTTTAAATAATGATTTTAGCTTAATTTTAACTACCTCCTTCACCTTGTTGATCTCGTTTAATGGCGTGCTACAAAAGCCTGAATATTTGGTGAATATGTGCAATAAACGCGGTGAGCACCTGTTTCTGAAGTAACTGCCACTCTGCTCCACAATGAAGGACTCTTTGAAAAGCTACATACCTCTGCTCTCCTCCTCACATGGACCACATGGATAAATACATGTTATTATTAGCATTTTGCCCTTGAAACAGAAAAGATGCATTCAGGGGCTTTGGGAGAATAATAGCAGCTGTGACTGAAGCAAAGTGATTGAATGCACGGAGGTCAGGTTCTCAATCAGTACTTTGAGTCAATAGTTTGAAAGAGGAGATTTACGTGTGGCATTTGAAGATGCAGAACTCGGCTAGAATTCAGAATAGCAGCCACAAAGATATTCCGCTTTTATTGAAATAAGAAAGTTTCAGTCAGTGTATATAGAGCTATGTGAGACATTTTTCACCCTCATAAAATATTCCTTTAGATAAAGTGTAGTAAGAATGCATTATCAGATAAATGTGCTGTATGTTCTGTACGGTATGTTATATACTGGAGTAATACTATGCGATATATAACATAGCATTGAATTGATGTGTTTTATTTATACCTTTTAAACTGTTGACCATGACATTCATAAAAAAAAAAAACAATCTTTGCTCAGAATGTCATTACAACAGAAGGCCTCATGTCAGTAACTTCAATTAAATTAATGTCATCATCCTAAATAGAAGGTTATACAACTTTACAACACTATACAACAGCTGTCAATCAAACCTGTTGCTAACGCTAGCGGGAGCAACTTCGGGGAAAGAGGCGCCTGATTTGTCTGTTATTAATGTTCATATCTTGAATCATGGACAAAATAGCAAAATAAAAAGAGTGGATTAATCAGAGGGGTGGCAATTTTTCAATGTCAAGTGAATTGGAGCCAAACAAATCATAACATAAATAATCGTCATCATCACAAAATTATCATTAAAAGAGAAAAGTGCAGAATAAAAACCCTTCAGTCATATGCTCAGCTAAACAGAACTGTTTTGAGCCTGGATTTAAACATTGTCAAAGTCGAGGCCTGTCTCACATCTTCAGGAAGACTGTACCATGTTTAGTCCTGACTATGGGACCAGCAGAAGGTCGGTCCCTGAAGTCCTCAGAGTGTGAGATGGTTCATGTGGCTCTAACATGTCGGAGATATCAAGATGATTGCAGCGGCTAGCAGGTTTTAGCTATGTTCATTTATATATACAGTCTATGATATATATACGATGTCTATGATATATATATGATGTATATGTACGTGCATATATATATATATATATATATATATATATATATATATATATATATGCACTATTTATTTATTTTTTGGTTTTCTGTTTGGATGGGAAAAAAATTAGGGGATTAAATGAATTGTATGAAGCAAGCTTCCTGTACCTTATTCTGATTAAGAAAATGTAATGAAGAATAAATAATAATTCTGGAAAAAAAGAATGTCTCTCCCCTTTCTTCATCTACTTTCAGACTGTCTAAAATCACCAAAAAATTGTGCCAAATCGTAAATTTGAGATACACTGTGTACATAATGTTTATACTTTTTCAAAAACTATAATTTTGTAAAATATTGTGCATTCAAAGCACATATCTCTGTAAGACAGCCTCAAAGATTTTCTGCAAAGGTAAAGTGTCTCTTGATATTTTAAGCTGCGATATAACTTACACCCATATATCAAATGTTCTTTTAGATATCCTCTGTCATTTTGTCCAACAGATAAAGATAATACTGACTTATTGGATTCATTCACCTGCTTTTATCAGATACTTTACAAAAACAAAACCATCTTGAGTTTGATGTCTATAGCATGCAGGAGTTAAATAGCATCAAGTTGTTTGGATATTAAGTGGATATTATCAGAGCACCTGGGAAGAAGTATAGTGTTTATAGTTGAGATTAGAGTGACTATAAGCAGCAAGGTTGTCCTCCTTCTTTATTTCTTATAGCCTAGTAGTGAGTCAAGCAGAGGGTTAGGATGTAGGGATTCTGGTATAAGATATTAGTGCCAATCAAAGAAATTTTTTGCAACATAACACGTGGAACAACATCCATCCATCCATCCATCCATTTTCTTCCGCTTATCTGGGGCCGGGTTGCGGGGGCAGCAGTCTGAGCAGGGACTCCCAGACTTCCCCCACCCCAGACACGTCCTCCAGCTCCTCCGTTGGGACCCCAAGGCGTTCCCAGGCCAGCCGAGAGACATAGTCCCTCCAGCGTGTCCTGGGTCTTCCCCGGGGCCTCCTCCCGGTGGGACATGCCCAGAACACTTCCCAAGGGAGGCGTCCAGGAGGCATCCTGAGCAGATGCCCGAGCCGCCTCAGTTGACTCCTCTCAACGTGTAGGAGCAGCGGCTCTACTCCGAGCTCCTACCGTGTGTGAGCTCCTCACCCTATCCCTAAGGGTGCGCCCAGCCACCCTGCGGAGGAAACCCATTTCGGTCGCTTGTATCCGCGATCTTGTCCTTTCGGTCATTACCCAGAGCTCATGATCATAGTTGAGGGTAGGAACGTAGATTGACCGGTAAATCGAGAACTTCGCCTTCCGGCTCAGCTCCTTCTTCACGACAACGGACCGATACAGCGACCACATCACTGCAGATGCTGCACCGATCTGCCTGTCAATCTCGCGCTCCATCCTTCCCTCAATCGTGAACAAGACCCTGAGATACTTGAACTCCTCCACTTGAGGCAGAGACTCACCACCCACCCGGAGAGGGCAAACCACCTTTTTCCGGTCGAGAACCATGGCCTCGGATTTGGAGGATCTGATTCTCATCCCAGCCCCTTCACACTCGGCTGCAAACCGCCCCAGTGCCTGCTGCAGGTCCTGGCTTGAAGAAGCCATCAGGACTCCATCATCCGCAAACAGCAGAGATGAAATCCTGTGGTTCCCAAACCAGACCCCCTCCGACCCCTGGCTGCGCCTAGAAATTCTGTCCATAAATATAATGAACAGAACCGGTGACAAAGGGCAGCCCTAGTGGAGTCCAACATACACCGGGAACAGGGCTGACTTACTGCCTGCAATGCGAACACAGCTCCTGCTCCGGTCATACAGGGACCGGACAGCCCTTAGCAAAGGGCCCGGATCCCATATTCCCAGAGCACCCCTTAAAGGACACCACAAGGGACACGGTCGAATGCCTTCTCCAGATCCACAAAACACAAGTGGACTGGTTGGGCAAACTCCCATGAACCCTCGAGGACCCGATGGAGAGTATAGAGCTGGTCCAGTGTTCCGCGACCAGGACGAAAACCACACTGCTCCTCCTGAATCCGAGGTTCGACTATCGGTCGAATTCTCCTCTCCAGTACCCTGGAATAGACCTTATGGGGAAGGCTGAGGAGTGTGATTCCCCTGTAAGTGGAACACACCCTCCGGTCCCCCTTCTTATACAGAGGGACCACCACCCCGGTCTTCCAGTCCAGTGGTACTGTCCCCGACCGCCACGCGATGTTGCAGAGACGTGTCAGCCAAGACAGCCCCACAACATCCAGAGACTTGAGGTACTCAGGACGGATCTCGTCCACCCCCGGAGCCTTGCCACCGAGGAGCTTGCCAACCACCTCGGTGACTTCAGCCAGGGTGATGGTTGAGTCCGCCCCCGGGTCCCCAGTCTCTGCTTCCTCCTTGGAAGGCTTGACGGGGGGATTGAGGAGATCCTCAAAGTATTCCTTCCACCACCCGACAACATCCCCAGTCGAGGTCAGCAGCCCTCCACCCGCACTGTAAACAGTGTTGGTGAAGCACTGCTTCCCCCTCCTGAGGCGTCGGACGGTTTGCCAGAATTTCTTTGAGGCCATCCGATAGTCCTCCTCCATGGCCTCCCCAAACTCCTCCCAACCTCGAGTTTTTGCCTCTGTGACCGCACGAGCCACGGCCCGCTTGGCCCGCTGGTACTCATCGGCTGCCTCAGGAGTCCCACGAGCCAACAAGGCTGATGTAACACTTAAGTTGCATGAGTCTAACTCATAGTCCCCAATGTAATCATGTAATACAATCATGAAAAGGAAGTAAAGTATGCTAAATTTAAGTAATAATGACAGAGGGGGTGGGATTAAATAAGTTTTCTTCTTCCCACTCCTTTTTGGGCAATAGGAGATACCCTTTTTTGTGTGTGTTTTGCTTGTCTGTTTTTGTTTATTTTTCTCTTGTATCATTGTGTTGATTGATATTGATTGTGGCTGCCTAGGCTATGCAAAGAGAAAAGATGTCCATTTGCCCAAGACAAATAATAAAAATAAATTAATAAAAAAAAAAGGGCTCCTTCTTCAGCTTGACGGCATCCCTTACTTCCGGTGTCCACCACCGGGTTCGGGGATGGCCGCCGCGACAAGCATCGCAGACCTTACGACCACAGCTACGAGCGGCCGCATCGACAATAGAGGTGGAGAACATGGCCCACTCAGAGTCCATGTCCCCAACCTCCCCCGGCTCTGCCAGACGTCCCCAGCAGACCCTCATGATGCGCTTGGGCCTGCCAGGTCTGTCCGGCTTCCTCCTCCGCCAGCGGATCCAACTCACCACCAGGTGGTGATCGGTTGACAGCTCAGCCCCTCTCTTCACCCGAGTGTCCAAGACACACGGCCGGAGATCAGATGACACAACAACAAAGTCGATCATCGACCTCCGACCTAGGGTGTCCTGGTGCCACGTGCACTGATGGACACCCTTGTGCTCGAACATGGTGTTTGTTATGTACAAACTGTGACTAGCACAGAAGTCCAATAACAGAACACCACTCGGGTTCAGATCAGGGAGGCCATTCTTCCCAATCACGGGTGACCTCCACATGAGGACGGCCCCACGTCACTCCTCACGGCGAAGGGGAGAAGCCTGGCCACCAGGCGCTCGCTGTCGAGCACCCACCCCAGGCCTGGCTCCAGGGTGGGGCCCTGGTAACGCCGGTCCGGGCGACATAGCTGGCCTTGATTTTATTCTTTTCATAAGGGGCTTCAGAACCGCTCTTAGTCTGTCCCGTCTTCCTGGACCTGTTTGCCATGGGTGACCCTACCAGGGGCATGAAGCCCCCGACAACATAGCTCCCAGGAGCATTCGGGCACTCAAACCCCTCCACCACATTAAGGTGGCGACATAGCGTGGAACAACATAGCAGTAGTAAATCGTGAGGCTAACAGACAATGCTAAAACATTTCATATTTACTCTTGAAGCATTACCCATATAGTAGTTCTCTATAATACATAAATAATAATATAAAAACATGAATCTTGACTTTATAATTCTTTGCAGGACAATAAAAAATAGACTTCTAAATACCATAGAGGGAATCCAAATGAGCACTGTGAAGTTCTGCACACATAATGAAAGATGTGAGTGAAGAAGTATATATCAGAGTATTATAGTTTTCCAAAACCACAAAACACATTTGCCTGGAGTGATGCTTTTAAGAAGACCACATTTATTGGTAGTGTTAAGCTCCTTTGTAAAAACATGGCGGTGCTGCATTAGAGAGAGACGGCGACATCATAATAGTTTTTATAGCCTCATTAATTCCAGATAGGCTTGTTGAATTCACATCTGTCTCTCTCCCAGCCACTGAACATAATCAAATGTTATGTTGCTTCATCTCTGTTTGTTGTTGTTGTGCAGCCTGTCTCTGAACCGGATCTGCTTTGTTTGTTAAAGACCCGATGTTGATGGATACAAAGTGGACATGGCAGACAGACTCTATTGGTTTTACCAGCAATAACGCAGGTATGACTCTGTCTCCCATACACGCCTAGACTTTCATCCATTAGGGATAAATCAGGATGCATTAGACAAAATAAGGAGATGGCGTGCTTGTTTATAGCGCTATTTTCAGCGCAGTGCTAGTATGAATTTAAAATAAACAATCTATAACCTGTCTATACTGATGACTTTTTGTTTCAGTGATGGATTAGTGAGTACAAGCCAAATTAATACACAGCAGCCAATAATTAAACATGGTGTGGAAATATGTCTGTGTATAACTCATTTTGGACAATATGCAAAGCTTAATTGTTAGAAAAAGTGTGGAATTTGACATATTGCATTGTTGACCCTATAATAACTTTAAACCATAAGGGTCATAAGGTTAAAGTTGTCATTTTAACACTTTTTTGTAAGCATAAATGGTGGCAGTGGCCGTGTGCTCCTTTTAAAAGCACCTACATGTGTATCTCCCTTAAGAAATGGAGTCTCCCTGAAGGACAATTCATGTTTTGGCAAAGTATTGGTTGCCGCAGATAGTGCCGACAGCCTGTGAAGTCTGCCTCGTTTTTACAACACGAGGAGCTCTTTCCTGTTTCACTTCAACCACTTTGTTAACATTATCACTGCCTGTTATATCAGCCACATTAATTAAAGACTCGGCACTAAAGGCGACGTCGTTGATTATGTCACCGAATTGTTGTAACTCTAATACACAATTAGATTACAAAGGGATTGATGGAATGAAATTATCCAGAGGTATTCCAGGCAAAGCGCAATATGCAAAGTGTCTGTGCAAATGGTAGGTGCTTTATTTCCAGGCAACATCATTTACTAAACAATTACAGATCGTACAGTCATTGTAAGGAATTGTATTAGAAAGAACATCTTTATATAAACACGTGTCAAATTAATACGTGACTCACCAAAAGAGCAGATTTCTTTGTCGACCCTGTCAAAGAAAAAGGAGGAAAAAACTAGACTATATTTACAATAACATTTCTCTACATGTCACGTAGCCATGCCCCTGAGTGCACCTAACCGGCTGTCGAGCTGAAATACATCTTCGCTAATGTTTATTCATTTGAAAAGAAGTGATTGCTGAAGAGAAACACTAGAACGGCGCTCCCTCGTCTACGATTCAAACCGCATTGTTACCCATCTTCATCTTGAGTTCCAGTTGCGTTTAATTTATTTATTCTGGGAGACAAACTGACAGCGGAGGCCCAAGTCATCTCCAAACGCAGTGAGGGCCTTTGAATTAATAAAGACGTGTGGGCTTTTACCAGAGCTGTGAGGAGAAGAGAAGGAGAGGTTTGTTGTAGATGGTTTTCCTGCAGAGAGAGCAGCGTACAGGTAGGTCCCACTGTGGCCCAGCGCTTACACTACATAGGCTTGTTTTCGAGAGCCGCGGATGCATTTTATACCTTTGTCTTTGCCGGGAGAAAGCAATAAAGCCTGAATTATAGATGGTTTGAACTGCATGAGAATCGGATCAAATCAATATATTATTTGGATGGCGGGGTGATATTCCCAGTGGTAGATTTTCTGGTACAGTTGTGGAAAGTATTATCACACAATGGTTTTCTGTGCCATATTGTTGGATAGATAGAAATAGACAGAGCATAAGTTCAGCTGGTTCATATTGCCATTTCAGTTATCTTTCTTTTTTGCATTTTAATACGATTTAAAAATATTGCCCACTCAAAGAATCCATCGTAGTGAAGTTCAAGCTGCTTGCATATCCTTCGGTATGTCCTCAGAAAATCGTGATGGTAAACTACTACTACTAGCCACAGCTGCCCTGGGGTAGACTGATGAAAGCAAGGCTGCCAAATCTGTCCCTCTGATCACATCACATTACGATAATACATTGGGAAGGCTGGTGAAGTGTCTAACCTAAGGACACGGCGGTGGCAAGAAGAACCCATACATTTAAGTCACTTTTCCCCAAATGCATAGCTTTTGGTGTCATCTTACTGACATCCCACTCTGAGCGCTCTGAACAGCCCAGCCCCTCTGAGTCTGTGACAGTGCTTTGATGCCATTGACGGGGTTTAACTTTGCAGAGGACAGTGATGCCGAGCACTCTCCTCCCCCCTGACCCTCTTTACTCTCTGGGGTGGGATCATGAGTATCTCCACCGGGCAGAACTGACAACCCCAAGTCTACAATGACGCCCAAGTCCAGAAAACCCCCACTCGGATCCAGGCACGGAAAAATGCAAATGTAATTACCAGCGGTTAATAACTTGACGCATTGGAGCTAAACTGGCTCAGTGTCTAGTCCTAATTGTGTGTGGGGTAAGACCTCTGTCATTTGGGTGGCACTGCAGCAGAAGTCTGTGGTCTGACGAGGGTTGAATCCGGAGATAAGGGTGGCTTTGATAGTTAGGGCAGTTTTTTTTTCTCTTTGTCTTAAATGAGAAAAATGACACAAAGCATGCAGCAGATTAATGGCGAATGAAACACGGAGTTGGGAAGGTAATTTTCAACACTGGCTTTTGACATCAATGCACAAGGTCAAGCAAGGTTATTGTGCATTCAGTATCATCATATGTAACTTTTCTGGTAGGGATCTGCTTGTTTCTGGTTGGAATCTGCTTGTCTCCAGAATGACATCACACTTATTCAGTTGCAGGTGTTTATACTGATAAAATACCTTGAAAGCTATACCATCGTTGTTGTGAGCAGGCCTGCTTGTCTCCATGGGGAAGGGTAAGTCATTTCCCTTGCCTGTTTCCATCCTCATTTTTAGGGTTCCGGGATTATGGATGTTTCCACTAGCTTCCTTCACAGTCTCCATTGCTTTGCCAAGATGGTGCACTTCCCAAGACATGTTTTGATCCAGTCTTGGAAGTCATCGCTCCATCGTCTCTCACACTGCACCTTAAATACATTCAATGGGTTAATTTTTTTACTTCATGTGACGCCTACTAATTGAGTACAGTTGCCCCTCACTATATCGCAGTTCACCTTTGGCTGTCTCGCTGTTTCACAAAAGCTATTTTTATTTACAGTACAGAAAAATGTTTATATTTTTTTCTCAAATGTTTGGGCCTAAAAACAGGTCTTGATATTTGGTTTCATTCTATAATACTGTACTTATTATTATTATTATTATTTTAAATCTACGAAGGTTTGAACTTTGAAAGTGTTTAAACAAGAGAGAAATGTGAGAAAATGTTAATGCCTGTGTGTGTGTGGTGAGGGGTTTTACAGCTGCAAAACATATAGAATAATTGATAAAAATAAAGCTGATACTTTGCAGATTTCGCCTATTGTGGGTTATATTTAGATCGTAACCCCCACGATAAACGAGGGACAACTGTACACTGTTCTAGTTTAGGGGTAAATACTCAGTTCATATGTTGAGTTTAACTGATACATTATGATGGAAAATTGCATGTCTTTACAAATTTCTTCAGAATAATATTAATTCAAAGCCAAAAAGATTAAAAACCAAAGAAAAACTTGATACGATGTCCCTTTCTCACCTTTGCCAAAGACAGAATGATCTTGCCAATAGACAAACCATCCATAAGCCTTAGCGTATATCAGCTCTATAACATTATAATATCTTTAAAATGCCTGTACACATAATTTAAGTACATTTTCCAGTCTCAAAGTGCAAACAATACCAAAGAATAACCAAGCCTCATTTAATCCATGGCATAAAAACACCCCATAGAGCCTATAGATGTACAGAACAGTGTGAATGCTCCAGCTGTTTTCATATAAAGTTAGCGTTAAATAATAGCCACTACACGCTGTCAAATATAAATATCAAACAACAGTGGATCTGAGAAACAGGCCGCTGGATGCCATTAAAAAGCCAAATATTTACCGGACTTTGGCACTGATTAGAGGGATCACGTCTCAAAGGGTGCAAATCACACCCTTTGTTTTGTTTTTCAAAGTGACTACAGAAAGAGGATTAAAGTCATTTTGGGACCCTCAGGCCAATTTCTCCACAAGATTTAGTGAATTAATCAGTGTTTTGCCCAGACAGGGGGTAGGATCTTTGTATAAAACTGTTTTATTAGGATGAAAATGCCTAGACTATCAAATAATGCCTGTCTTTGTTATGGAGATGAGGTGGGCGCTTTTTCTGATGTTTCGTTCATTTTATATTTACCAAGTATACTCATGCAATCAAGCCCGAATTATGATAGGGGGTGTAGTTACCATTACATCACAGCACATGCTGTGAATATGATGAATAAGTGTTAAACCTCAAGATTTTGAACATTTTAATATAGGCAATTCATGATCGCTAAAGCTAGTTTGTAAATGTAACAATAAAAGAAACAACAATAGTTTTGCATTTATACGTTTATTTACACCATGAAAAAGTGAAACATTAATTCACGTTTTTATCAGTTCTTTTACGTCAGACCTGTCCAAACTATGGCCCAGGGGCCAAATGCGGCCCTCAGACCAATTGTTGTTGGCCCTCATGCCTCCTCCTAAACTGGCCCAGCTGTTCAGGAACAATTTTTTTTACTACAAATTGAAGAGATTCTACTTCTATAACCTGAATAACATCACATCGCATTGTGACACTTAAAATTAATCTTCCAAGTCTTATTAAAGGTGCAATGACTCTGTCAAACCTGTGTTAAATGCACCATTTGACTCCCTGTATCAACACTAGTCTGTGGCCCTCTGCTTCAAATATGTTTCAGTATGCGGCCCTCTGTGAAAAAGAGTTTGGACACCACTGTTTTACATCAAACTTATAAATTAAACTTTCTGAATAAAAAATCAGGTAAGCTGTTTCCTTTTTTTGTTGGACTTTAGAAAAAAAACAAGAATTCTGCTTTGAAACTGGCCCCAATACTTAAAAAGTGTATGGGTATCTATAATCACGATTTTGAACTATAATTGATTAATACTGGGAGTCTGCTGTGGTCAGTAAACACAGCAAGCTGAATTTCAAATGTCTGAATGCTTTTAGTTACACGTATCCATGAGTCAGAATACAAAGTGCATCATCATCATTAGTTGGTTATAGAGCTCCATATTGTGTGGGTGGTCATAATGTTATGCCGGATCACGGTGCGTTCTCTTATTGCAGAATTTTGCCGTGAATATTTCTGACAAGAAAGAGCTCAACTCGGTGACAGTTTGACAGTGAAACAGTGACAAAAGTGAGCAGCAGTGGACCAAAATCAAAGATGGAGAACCAGAGGAAGCCCATAGCCTACAGTCCTCCACAGAGCCTTTACAAGTCTTCTGTCATGATGTAACACTAGGGGGATGTTTCAACTGGTCACAGTGACGCCATGGTGACAAAAACTGACAACAATCCTCTGTCTGATACGGAGATGGTAGACAGACAGTTGACATTGTAATGCTTAGATCCTGTTAATATATGATTCTGCAACGAAGAACACCAAGCCTATAGCAATTTACAATTAAAAAATAAATCTTATATCTTTTGAATGGTCAAAACTAGTCCTCAAATCCGAAACTAGGGATGGACTAATCCAGCTTTTCAGTTTCGATACCGATCTGCTGATACCCAATATTAACCTATACCAGTGTAGGGACGGAAAATGGCACTTATTTCTTTAAAACACAGTTAACTTATTGCAAAAGAGATCCAATTCTATGGATAAAATTGCAAACATTATGAAAATATGCCAACATCAGCCTGTAAATAGTCTTATTACATTCATATAAAGGCCCAACCAGGGTATGGGCTTAACCAATATCACAAAGCGATACCTGATCAAGCAAATTTTTTAGTATTGGCGTCAATATTTGGTACTACTATTGGTGCATCCTGACTTTAAACTCATCTTTGCAGCCTGAAAGTTGAAAGTTTTACAGGGCGCTTACAATTTGGATGCATGTTTAAAATGGGCGATTGGAAGAGTTTGTGAGAGCTAGAAATGAGTGGAGAGTATAGCTTTAAATTCAACTTTCTGTCTGTGTTGCTTTTTATAGAAAAATTGAGAACAGGGCTTTTGTGATTGTCAAATGTTTTCTAATACTGTCTTCACATCACTTGGAAATATCATGGTTTCTCCAGAAGCCTGAAGGACAGTCATAGAGGGATATTACATGGATGAATTCTCCATAAATGAGAATCATGCATAATCTGAGAAACTGAAACGTGAGTAAAGCCCCCGATTTTAATCTAAAGGTCCATGAAATGATGACATAAATATACATATATGTGTATATCAATGTTTCATGTATGAGTATACGTGCACATTACGAAGTATGGAGGACCATTACACACACATTAAGCTGAGTGTATACTGCACTTTGACATCGGCTGTGATGGCTCCCTTGGGTTGATTTAACTGTTGGATCATGGGTCTGATACTGGAACAGAGATAAGATTAAAATGCATATTTAGTATACCAAGAACATGTATATATTTATTAAATTTGTAGATGAGATTTTGACACTATAGTGTATTGTTACTGATTAATGAAATATGAATGAATAGGCACCTACATAAACATATCAACACACCAAAAGCACTGTTTCGCGAAAATAGTTAGATGCCAAAATAGATGACATTTGGAGGACTTTTTGTAGAGATAGACCAACCGATATATTGGGTCGATATTTTGCCTTTTTAGCATATCTGCCTTAAATCTCCAGCATAGGCCGATATTTTGTTTTGGTCGATCTGCTGCACAAAGCTTTTACACTTTAATATGAAGACGTAGCTGCGCAAAATGTGACTACACAGCTTTCTTATAGGTTTGTGGTAAAGAAGGGCTTGGGGGGAGTTTGTAGTAAATTTATATTGTATTATATAATGTGGGGAAACTAAAACAAATCTGCACAACGTATCAGCCCAAAAATATCGGTGGAGCTTATCGGCCGTCGGTTCCTCTGGATTCTAAACAATTGGTATCGGCATTGGCCTCAAAAAAACTCATATCTGCCAGTCTCTACTTTTTTTTTACCATTGGATTGGAATATTTTGTTTTGACTTGTTGATTGCTATGGCAACAGTGCTAGTTTTTTTTCGCTTCTCTGAAACCAAATGACAGCCCTTATATATTCCACATTATATTTCAAACTTTTTCTAAGGCAGTTTTACTCATACAAAAATTTTAATCATTATTCAGTGCTCATATGGTAAAATCTTAGTATATCGGCTTGCGTTGGATAAGGCGAGACCCACAAAGCATTGACTCACTCACTCAGACTTCATCCATTGGACTCTAAATCTCACATTCCTGGAATTTATAGATTGAAATGACTTCTTCGGTAACATCCTGGAGGCGCGTTTTGTGAATTTACTATCATCTATCGACTGGTTTGCATCTAATCTTTGTCACATGGTTCCATTTGTTTGTATCATGACTGCATCCTTAATGAGCTTTGCATGAAACCACCCAAACACATTAATGCCGTGGTTTATAACGCTCACAAAACTGCATCAATACTAATTTGTACATTTTGCTGCCGACGGCAATTGTAAGCATACCGTAAACGTGCATGTGCGTTGGCGATCTTGATTGATGATGCTCTAAAGATCCAAGTCTCGTTAATTTAAGGGTGCTGGTAATTATCCGCTAACATCATTTTACACACGCGGCAAGAAGAGAGGATTAATCAATGGCATATAAATCTCTGATTAACAGAATCCTATTAACAAGATTTCTGTTAATTTACAATTAACACAGTCTCATTATCAATATTGGCCATTCACTTAAGTCCTGGCCAGAGGAAACAGCAGATTCACAAACTCCGTGGACTTGATGCTATTGCACTCAGGAGGACGCACAACTCGGTGGGAAAAAATATATAGTAGTGCCATTAATTTGCCATCTCCAGAAAAGGGCATCAGTGATCTGTGAAATCACTTTGTTCGTTTGAGATGGTTGCACTTTCTGTTCATTTAGGCCCCATAATGACTTAGATTATGTGAGTGGCGCCGTCTGCTTGTCTCTTCTGCCGCACTATGTCAACCCAGGACAGGCCCAAGCGTGTTCCCATTTCTTTCTTTTTTTTCTTTTTTTTTTCAAGATGTCACCGACCTGTGCATTTGATCAAAAATAACCAAAACAAACCAAAAACACAAGGAGCAAACATTTCCAGCATGGACATAAAGCGAAATTGAAACTTACCATCCCTAGAAAAAAGAATATTGTTTATTTACATTCATTTAAGGTCTTATTTACACAAAATGTATTCTTACGAGCTTTAAGCCATGTTATAATGTTATTACCTCCTCAAAAACATATCTTTAGTTGTGTTTTGTTTTATTTACACATGTTTGAGTATTCCTGTTTTCTTGTGATGTCACATAATGGTTGTTTTTGAGTTAACATCTACCCTTTACCTTTTGTTGAGTGAAGATTGACAATTTCAGCTCTGAAATGATCCAAATGAATCTAGTGAAGGTGTATGGAGTTTAAAAACACAGTGGAGCACTTTTTGTATTACCACATGACATCACTAGGTGGAACAAAGTGTTTTCTGTTTGAGAGAAGAACTCAGCCTAAATATGCAGGGTTTGTGTGTTAAACATGTGTGAATGAAACAAAACAACTCCAGGTCTGTTTGTGATGAGGAAACAACATTATAGCATAGTATCAGAAAACAGTGTAAGGAGGGCCCTTTAAAGGTGCAGGACCAGTTGCACGGCAGATCTGTGGAGAGGCGTTTCTCCTCACACAGTTTGTCTGGGTATATTTCAGCGCTCCTGTCTTTGTTCATGGTTTATTAGGGCTAATTATTACTTTTTTAAACCAAATTTACAATGCATTTAGTGAAATATCAATTGTCACAAGCATGATAACTCCAACCTGTGCATTTGATCAAAAACAGTCAAAAGAAACCAAACGCACCAGAAGCAAATACGATCAATACAATCGCCATGGAGACAAGCCGATGATGGGCCTATACCAGAAAAGTTCCATAGTGCATTTTTAATTACAGAATCCATCATAGTATTGGTGGTTTTCAGATTCAAAAATGTGATACTGTCATACTCCCAGATGGTATGAAAACATCGTACTTTGCCATGTACTTTGCCAAAAATCTGCACTTTACTATATTATTTTGCATGTTACACAAATGGAATGCAAAATTAAAGTACCCTGCTTCCAAAGTTCCAAGTGCTCATTTACTCCAGTGCACTTTCACAGACCTGTTTCAGTTCTTCTCTCGACAAAAACATAAACAACCTAAACACCAAAGCACACATAGAGAGCTGTTTCACATCTGAGTCTGTTGAACGCGCCCCGGTTTGTTTTGCTGTGATCCATGAAATAATCTGTCAATGGGAGAGGAAGCTGCGAGTCCAGGCATCGATTCACTGTTTTATCGTCAGTGTTCAGTTCTGCTGGTGGTTTTATAGCACCATGGGAAGTGTGTGGCGTCAGTCTGCCGTGTATTGTTCCTGCACTTCTGTCGTGTGTGGGAGCCAGTTTCCTCCTCTCTAACTACTCCTTCTGCTCTGGTACTCGCAGTCTCTTTGGCAGAAAACTAACCGCTCGTCGCAGATGGTACCTGAGTTTAAAATTTCCATACTTTTAAAATGTCATTGCAGTTCTACAAATCTATTCCTTTACTGTAAATATAGCAGATTCTTACAGCAAGCACATAGAAACTAAATTCTTTCCAACTTGGCTTAAGCTATAAGACTAAACATGGACAGTTCCCTTGTACTAAAACAGTACTAGCCACATAGAGCAGTAGTTTGTATGGGTATATTTCAGTGCTCCTACCTTTGTTCATGATTTATTAGAGCTAATTAAGGTGTGTTTTTTTTTAAATAAAGTGTTACCATTACTCCTTTTGTAACCAAATTTACAATGTATTGAGTGCAGGGCCGGACCTAGCTTTCAGGAGGCCCTAAGCCGAATTTGTCTCTGGGGCCCCTGGCACTGGCTCAGCTATTGGTGATTCATTTGACAACATTATGACTAGGCTCTCGTTAACTCGACCATTGTATTTGTATTTATATGACCAACATCAGACTGAAAACATCCAGAATGTCAGAACTATTACAGCCACAACAGCAGTTGACAAATATGTAAGGGGGCTCTGGCGGCCCTCCACGGAAGATTGTTGAAATTCTAGACATTTTGATTGAAATCACAATTGACACAAGACGCAAGTTAGCATAGACTTTAAATTACCGTAAATTTCGGACTACAGAGCGCACCTTGATATAAGCCGCACCAGCTAAATTTGAAGAGAAAATCAATTTTGTACATATATAAGCCGCACCTGAATGTAAGCCGCAGGTTTTCATATTGTAACATGAGACATTTACACAGAAAGACGGTGCACCGACACGCTTTTTTTTAAACTGTGCCTGAAAATTGGCACCAACACGACAACAACACGGGATGAACACATCTGCAGGTTTAGAAAATAAAGCTGCACCAACACGGAAAATCTGCTTTTATTTCCTCTGAAAACTTTTGTCGTCTTTTTACATTGACCAAGTTGGATTCATTGATGTCGAGCTCACGTGCAGTGGCTCTATTTCAGGGGTCGGCAACCCGCGGCTCCGGAGCCGTATGCGCCTCTTTCCGCCTCATACTGCGGCTCTGCGTGGCTTGGGAACTAACACAGACACAGCTCATAGTCCTGCGTAAAGAGCCCTGATTTTCAGACGTTGTGCGCACAGGGGTCAGGAGCAACTTTCGCCCGTCCCTAATGACACACTAATAAGCTCGTCCGTAGATGTATCATGAAAATCCTGCTGGAAATCGCCACAGAAATCTATTTGATGTAGTAGCAAGTATATTATCTGCTCTTGTCTCCGCGATGACGTATCACGTATAACACATCAGACACGACGCACAAAAGTAGAGCCACAAGTGAGTGAAAATGAGCCAAAACAAAAGTCTTTGGAGAGCTTTTAACAAAGGGGAAAAGGACAACTGAGGAGCCAGAAGAGGAGACTACGACCTCCAAGAAAAAGAAAGATAAATTTAACAGACAATGCCTACTTAAAATCTGGGTTTGTCGCTGCAGGTGACTCTCACGCACAGAGTCCGCTCTACGTAACATACGGGAAAAGCAAATGAGGCAATGAAACCTTCAAAACTGCTTTGGCACATGGAGAATAAGCACCTGGGATAAAATGATACGCTACGAGTTTTTTGTTGTTGTTTTTTTAAAGAAACTGCGGAGTAGAGTAGACATAATCAGCGCAGAGCTCACACTGATGCAGCGGTTTGGTGAGTTGTATTTTTTTAATGCACTTAAGTTGTTTTTGCCATATTTATCTGTCACGTGTAGAAGGCTTGTCCGTGAAAGTAAAACCTACATTATTCCGTTACATTATTGTTATTATACAGTGTTATCTTCATTTTAGATGTCAAAAAGTATTTGCGGCTCCCAGTGTTTTATTTTACGTGGAAAGTGGGTCCAAATGGCTCTTTGCGTGTTAAAGGCCGACCCCTTCTCTGTTTCCTTTCTGTTTCTTTATCTTAAAAACTGCATCATATCCATTTCATGATGCGCAAAATGATCGTTCAAAATCAAAACTAGTGAATTCTTCAGAGCAGAATCTTTCCCCACGTCTGTCTCACTTTTACGTTTACAGCTAGAGAGCGCCCCCCAGGGTCCGTTATCCAGTAAAATTCCATATATAAGCCGCACTGCTGTAAAAGCCGCAGGGCTCAAAGCGTGGAAAAAAAGTAGCGGCTTATAATCCGAAATTTACGGTATGTAATACAAATAAAATCAAATTGTGTCCTGTTAATCTATCATTCCAAATTAAGCAATAATCCAAAACTTTTCTACAGACACTAAAATATGCTTTGTTTCTACCAGTGGCTCAGATGGTAGAGCGTTTGTCCACTGATCCAAAGGTTAGCGGTTCAAATCTCACTCTTGACATAACCATCATTGGTTGAGTGGTCAGATGCACAGACCCACAGGTTGGCGGTGCGATTCCAGCTCCCACAGATGAATACTGAACCCACCTTGTCCCCAGTGTCTGTGTACACTGGTATATGAATGTGTGTGTGAATGGCTGAGCGGTTCCTTGATGTAAAGCTCTCTGAATGCCTTGAAGGTGGAAAAGCGCTATATAAAAATGTGACCGTATGTATTGGCAAGTTAATTCATGATTAGGTCAACCTGCTTCAAGTTACTGTTACACAGAAATAGCACCTCTGATTGAAACTCATCAATGCCGTTAAGCACGACCTATCATGGTGATATCATATACATTATGAACTGTGGATGTGATTCAAACTTCCCATTAAAGAATACCCAACATATCTCCAAATAGGGCACAATATTCACTACATTGACTTGTCGTTCAATATATGGAAGCTGGAACAATATTTTTTGGGGGTCAGTATTTATCGTGTGTACTTTCTCTTTGCACTACTGGGATATTTTTGGTTATTTTTTGGCTATACAATAAGATTTAAGCTGTAAAAGGTTGAATTAGTAACTTCTATGACTCACTACAGACGCAAACTAAGTACTAAAGCGTTTTATTATATTTATTTGTTGCAGGTCATGATTTTTAACAGTATTGTAGATTTAGAATAGTTTCTGTGGTTTAAATCTTCTCTTGGATTATGTGTCAGTGGCATAAGTTAGTTTCAGTATTATCATTTATCATCTGTATTAACTTTAGCAATATATCACGCTTCCAAATTTGTTATTCTGACAGACCTATCTCCAACTTGTATTTTAAACATAACATGCTCTATGTGTGTAATCTAACCACAGCGATCAGAGAGACAGGAGGAAAGGGGATGAACTCGGCCGTCCTGTGAAGAGGGGATGCTGGGCGAAAAGCCTTTCTGACCGTGAGCTCACCCTGACAGAGAAAGAGACACTTTCCAAAGGACTGAACTTCTCTGAACTGAACATCTAACCAGATCCTCACAGTAAACTACATTACATCAGCCGAAACTGCCATTAGAAACAATAAGCTTACACTCTATAATACACTCTACAAAACTGAGTACTATCAAGGCTACGGTACAGTAAATATTACATCATGCTTTGACACTTTACCCCTTTGAAGGTATTGTTGTGCAGTCCAAACCATCTCTGCAGGAACTCTTTCATAACTATTCCACTACCACTTTTTGCCAAGAAACAAAGTGTTCTCCGCAGATGCTACCTGGGCTTCAGATTACAATTAGGCTACTTTAAAATGTAATTGCACTTTTACGCGCTCAAAGCCAGCAGTGCTCTGGAAGCAGCGGTAAATTACAGTGTAAAAGCCGTAAATGGGGGAGCTATAAACAGTTTAATCAGAGCGCTTGTTAACAGGCTGTTCACCAGGCGTGCTCCTGTGTTTTCACCCAAACCTAGCTTCTCTAAATCAAAACTAAGCAAATTAAATCCCACTGAGGTTTTCATATATTTGCATTAATCAATATAACAAAATGGTGAATGCAATGAGGTGTACTTTACAACATAGGCTTGTTATTTATGGCTTTACACAACTTCAGCATAAATATTTGTATAGGGTCTGATGAAAAAGTACATGGTTTCATTACAATATTGTAGGTGCTTGCAAATATCTCATTTGTGGCTTTATTAAATTAGGTGTGAGTTAAAGAGTGAGTGCATTAACTGCCAACACAACATATTTAGACCACCATGTTACCTTTTATTGTTTAGAAAATGCTGTATTTGCCAAAAACAACGCATTCACGTGTTGTAGAAGTTTCACTTTCGTTTTTGGCACTCTGAGTCTCCCCTCTCTTTTGCTGTCTATGCTAAGTCACTCCCCCTTCAGAGCACTATCACAACGCAATCAGTGTTCATCCCACTAATTAAACTACTGCACATCACATTAGGTTTGTGAAGTTGTTATGTACAGTTTTGTATCATGATTTTGTATTTTTATGGAGAATTGTATAAATGTTGGCTTGTGGGCTGAGCCTTGGACAGAATCTTATAGCGAACCATCAGGAGGGTTCGGATAGGGCCCAGGAGAGCTTGCTAAAATACTCAAACATGCATGGATGACATCTAAAAGTTCTTCAAGAATGTGTTTGATGAGAAAACAAAGTTATAACATGGTAGAAAGTTACAAAAAGTTTTAACATAATATGTTGTTGTTTAGATAATACATTTATACATTCACATTGAAATAAATCTGCCCAGTTCATTGTTATTGGCATTTTACAAAATTTTGTGGATCTAACTATTTCCAAACGTTCTTTTATTCTTTCTTTCATTGTATTCATTGTTCAGGTTTTAAGGTTAGACCAGGTTCATATAAATAATAAAACTGTTTGGGACCGAAGCTTGGAACTGGAGGTCAGAGATGCAGGGAACAACCAGAACAAATGTAACAACTCTTGGGCTGGCCCTGGGTTTCAGGGGGCCCTAAGCTGAATTTGTCTCTGGGACCCCTGGAAGTGGATGTCCCCTGACTCAGCTTTTGGTGATTCACGTTTGACAACATTACGACTCTGCTCCAGAAGATTTTTGAAATTCTAGACCAGACATGAGCAAACTACAGCCCGAGGGCCACACACGGCCCTTTGGGTTTATTAATCCGGCCCCACCGAACGTGACCAAATTATATTGTTCAATTTAGGCAAGGCAAGTTGATTTGTATAGCACAACTCGTGCACAAGGTAATTCAAAGTGCTTTACAGAATGAGAAAGACATTAAAACCACAACAAACCTTTTCAACAAGTTGTTGATCTTTTGGCACTTGATGAAACTGAATGTGAGTTTTTCTGCTGTGTTTATTTAACTGAAATTGAATTAATTATTGATTTAATTAATGCATTTGGAAAACTATTTGTGCAATGAGCCTTGCATATTCATGCTTTGCTACATGTTACAGGCCAAATATCTAATGTAATATATACATGTATGTATATCCTGGCCCGGCCCCTCTGTCCTATTTTAGAACTCATTGTGGCCCGTGTGTTTGCCCACTCCTGTTCTAGACATTTGTTTGTGGTGGATTTTAATGTGTTCCAGTTGGCTACAGTGGGCTTACATTTACAGTATAAGATGCAAAGTTGGGTACAACAAAAATCAAAAGTTGTATGTAAATAATAGTACACTTCAAAAATAACATTGGCTACCCATGTAGAAGTACAAAGTAGTGTTTCAACCAAAATTTTTACTCAAGTAACAGGAAAAGTATGGTTTCAGAACACTGTTACAATTTAATTTTAAAAAGAGTGACTCAAGTAAATATAGCCTACTAGAGTAACTGAGTACTATCAGCCTCTGCCAAGAAATGACTAACGGTGGTCACTATATTATGACCACAGTCAGGCCACAGAGCAGTTGAGTGACACAATGTAAATTGGCCTACATAATTAGCGGACAATTGGCGTAGATGCACAATTTTCATGACTCGTTCACAGGCCATTCAGTCGTCCAGCAAATGTGACAGTGGTTTATCAGCTTTACTCATGTGATAACAGGAGCAACCTGCGGTAGCCTAAACATTCACTGAAGATTGTGAAAGAAAACGCCAACAATCAAAAGCAGACAATTTAATGAACTGACTCTCCATGCTGTGTTCATGTCGCTCAGATATATCTCCTTAAGTATTATATAAACACCCCTCTTCACTGGTTTATCCTGGCACGTCATGTCCATTAGAGTAAGAACTAAGTAATAGGCTATCTCGAGTCTTCTCACTGTCTTTCCCAAAATAATCATCTTCTTGTGTTCTTGATGCATTGCCAAGACTTTAGATAAACGTAAGCTCATTAACTTTCAATCTAACTTGTGAAACAGTCATTCAAATGTACCTCATGGGAGGGGGTCCTTGCACCGGTGTAAACACATACCTGTCCACCCCTATGCCCAACTCAAAAACAAAAGTAGGCAGCAGACTTTTGCTACTATAAATTAAAAAAAAAAAAAAAAAAAAAAAAAATGTAATAACTTCAGAGGGATATTTAGGCAGCTGTAAACACATGAGCCCTGTGTCCAATAAAACTTTACATATTATATTATTTTCCATATAAATGTAAAGGGCTCTTTGGGGCCCTCTGGTGGCCTCAGGGCCCTAAGCAGCTGCTTAGTCTGTTTATAGGCTGGGTCGGCCCTGCCAACACTGGATTATAATGATAATATTGATAATAGTGTTAGTGTTAATTAGTTGTATATAGGACCTTTCCATCCTTATACTTTGCTTTTGCAGTGTTTGGAACCTTCTTCCAAGACTGCAACTTCAACTTAACAAAGGTAGCTTATAGAGTCAACTTACATTGTCTGAAAACAAATAGGAAGTCTGCAGTAGTCAAACGCCCAATAGTTTACAGCTAGACTTGAGTGGGTCGGGGCTAATTAACAGAACAGTGTCACCACGGCTCCATTGTGCTGCCTATAGTGATTTATTGTTTCCGTGGCTTCACCTTGGGAGCTTAAATTGTATTTTAGAGTACACTTTTTCAATAGATACAATCCCCTTAAAAATGGGAGGTCCACTCTTTCAAAACTTTTAATTAGATTTTTAAATATACTGTTGTGACAAGATTTCCTTGACAGTTCCATCATTTCTATTAAGATGTGCTAAATGCAATGACTCCACATAGCAATAAAATTCTGATTTAAAGGCACAGTATACAGTTTTTGAAGGTTTCTCGTTTCTCTTACCCAATGTTTCACCATAATAGAGAAACAAACCAATGTCTGTTATAGTCCTCATATATTGGACAATACATTAGTTGTTATCAAAATTAGCCCAGTTTTCAAATACAAAGCATACTGTTTAAAGGGCCCTGCAAACCCTGCATATTTAGTTCTTCTCTGAAACTGTTCCACCTTGTGATGTCATGTGGTGATTCAGTAAGTGCTCCCCTGTGTTTGGAAACTCCATACACCTTCACTAGAATCATTTGGATAATTTCATCTCTGGAACTGACTATCTATGTTGAACTAAAGGGAAAAAGTAGCTGTTAACTTGACATCATTATATCACAAGGCGGAACAGAGCATTTGAGCTTTGGAGATGTAGACAGAATAATAATAAAGTGTTACTCAAACATGTGTGAATGAAACAAAATGTAACTCCAGGTATGTTTTTGAGGACATAACAACTTAATAACATGGTTTAAAGATGAATTTTGCATAATATAAGACCTTTAATTGTACAAATAGCTGATTTAATAACACACTTCAGGGTATAATAATAGGTACACAGCCTTTAAGTCAACCTATATGAATCCTGCGTAAATCTGCTTTGGTATATTGTCAAAAACTGTGGAGATATAAACTTATTTTGAGGTCTCCAATCTCAATATTGTTGCAGACTTTATTTCCTGTCTTCTCAGTTTCTCTGGATGTTTTGTTGGTGCCATGGTAACATTTGAAAATACAAGACAACACACAGGATGCCAGTCTGACACATCAAATCCGTGACGCCAAAAACTCAAAAAGATGCTACATTTTCAGTCCCCTCAAGAGCTTAGCACACAGACAAACTGCCCTTGAGTAGTAGGTATGCGGTTTTAACAATGAAAGTAATTTGCTGTCAATCTGCCCAACTGGAGAGGCCTCTGTATGGAGTAAAAAACATCAAAATACACGCTGAGATTTGCCGTGAAAATAAAAGAATTCTTCCCCTTTGCAAAGTGTAGCTGTTGGCCGGGACTGAAAGAAACCCAATTAACCCGAGTTACAGACAGAGCAACACTAGCAGCAGTAGCCTTCTACAGCACTCAGGAGATCGCTCTCCACTATTAAAGTGAATACAGTACGATGCACCAGTCTGTTCTAATTGAAACCTCTGGGACGGACTTTTGGAGGTTCAGAAAAAGCGAATAAATGTTGGGGAAGAGACAAAGAGCTCAAAGGATTTATGGCCCTCCGCGCTGAAAAACAACATGTACCGTGACGGAAAAAATGTCCGACAGCTTTGGCTTTGGCTTACAGATCTTTTATATTGTCCAGACTTTGTTAGAATTGATTTACAAATTATATTGTAAGGACTCTATTAACAAATTATAAACTCTGTGTGAGTCTTCAGGCTAACTGGGTATTAAACATTATTAAGTCTCCAGACATCAGTCACATTAAATAAGTGAAATATGGTGAGCAATTGCACTTGAGAGGTATATGTAAATAAAGCAGAGATCTAGCCTTTTCACTTCAGATTTCAAATATTGATCAACCTTGTTTCTGCTGATATCAAACTATTTACTAAATGTGGAGACAGAAAAACACAAACACATTTTTTGCAAAACTGATCCAAGCTGTTTAAACATTATGAGAAACGTGACTGACCAAACCTTCAGCCGACACCTGCTTGTTTCCGTCATGGAGTATTCCTGTGCCTGTAGGTGATGGAGAAGCCACGCCCGGGTGAGTTGGTGTCTTGTTCAAAAGGAAGGTTGGCTCAACAGTAATGTGCTGTAATGTTGTTGATGTATCGTTCTGCTGTAGTGAAGAGGTAGGTGAGTTCAAAGCAAAGCTCTCAATTTTAGTTGTAGGTCCCTCGTGTTTGGCCATTACACAGGACAGAACTGGATCCCTGATGAAATGTATTTCCTCCACAGATAGATACTTTATTAATCCCAATAGAAAAGCAAGTTCAGCTACAGAAACATTAAACAGCACTTTCGCCTTTGTGTCTCAGTGTAAGGTCCCAGTGCAGATTAACAGGAGGATTCGTCATGTAGGGTCAGCAGATCTTATGTCAGGGCAGTTCAACAGTCTCCGTGGATGATGGGGTTCAGTTATTCGAGAGGAGCTTGGTGTAGAACCTCAACTCAGAAAAGGCAGCTGCAGGTGGACTAATCTCTGGAAAACAACTAAAGCAAGCTATCATCTTATTCGTTGCTTAAATGGTGCCCTTCAGGGGACATAGTAAGAATAAAACATTATTATTTGTGAGGCACCGCAATACTTTAGGAATGCAGTATTTTTGCTGCGTTTCTTGTGTACGTGCACATGGCTTACTTTACTGCATGAGCCCTGTGTCAGATGCACTGATGTTACTCATAAGTGCAAATGAATAAATTCCACTCCAAAGCATAGCGGTTCTGTGCTTGGCTTGAATAAATAGTGACAAAAGTTTGGCAACCTCTCGTCTCCTGCTGCTATCGCCGCTCCACTCTACCGTTTAATCCAAAAGTTTCATGTCTTAACAACATCAGTTTCTCATTTTAATGTGAACATATTTAGCTCTCATTCATTGTACTGAGTAGGGGCAAGTCACTGCAGGTCCGAGCGGTCAATCTGTATAATCTGTAGCAATGCGCAGGGGAAGAGCCAAGTACTTATCATTTTGCTCATGTTTGATGTCAGGATGGACTTCACCCCTACTTCTCCAATCTGTAATAAGCTCCAGGCTTACCTTTTAGGCGTTGTGCTACTGTACCTGGAGACCAGGGTGCCCATCCAGAGCACGTGTCTGTGTGTAACCAAAGGCACAAGTATGCATTTAAAGGCTCTGAGCTCGGGCAGGTCGGTGTGCACCTTACCCAGTGGTTGGTGGCACGATTATAACATACAAAGCTGCACATCTCTGTTTATCCCACATTGGTGCATTTGACATTGTCGGGAGCATGACTATGGCCTGGATATTCCATAAAAAGTTGGTCCCAAAATTATTTGCTGTGTAGATTCTAAGCTACAGTTTATAGTCTCCTTGAGTCACCAAATAGTGCGCGAGCCTTCATCCACATGGAGATCCAAAATGAGCCATAATCATGGAACACACACACATATTCTTCTACTCCAACGAGAAAGCATGATGTGTGGGGGTTTCTGGTAAAGGCGGGTCACAGGGGCACCACAGGGAGCATGTGTCCAGCACAGCTCAACGCAGCACACTGAGCAGTGAGGAGCCACAGCACCTAGACACAGCTTTGAGGTGATAGAGAAGGGAAATGGCTAACCTAACAAGCAGTGGAGTCTGGCAAAGCTACATGACCTTTTATGACCGTAGCGTATCTGACAGCTATTCCTGAACAAACACCTCCATACAGATGAAGGCACCCATGTTTTTAGGAAACAGGAAACAGCATTCTGTCACAAATAATCATATATTTTTATTCTCACTACGTCCCCTAGAGGGCGCCGTACTTTCCAGATACGTACTTTGGAAGCACCTTTATATTCACAAATTATAAAAAAGTATCCTAAGAAATGATAATTCACACCTTGGCCAAGTTGTGATTAAATGACTCAATTTAGACTTTGCAAACCTCCCTCAACAGTTATGTTATTATTCCTGCTCACAGTATCAAGGGAAGGAGCTGTGGAAGAACATTCGTCAAATTAAGTGAAACCTGCTCTATTGATTCCTTCTAAACAAGGTAAATGAAAGAGAATTAATTAAAGGGGATTGGTGGATAAATGAGTGTGAGGCAGATGCATTTCCTGAGGAGCTATTAATGACCCACAGGGTGCAGGAGCGACACACGCTCTGTGCACGAAACCGTGACAACAGGAGCAACAAACCACTGGGCCCTGTGTCCCAGACCGGGGTAATTAGGGAAGTGAGATGCTATGCTAATAATTCAGTTCATGCTATTATGATTATTTATAGGACCTTTTCTTGCCTTTATGAAACCTTAGCAAATGTATCCAACACAAATAAATATACTTTTGATTCACATTCTGAACTTGCATTCTAATAGCAACACTATTATAAATGTGTTTTTATTTTGTCAGTGGTCGTAGCATTTACAGACTAGCCTCTTATGATTTGTGCTAAGTATACAAGCTAGTCAAATTGGACACCATTGAATAATAAGCTTTTTAAAATTATCACTGTAATTTGTACTACTCATTCATTATAAATTGACAATCTGAATTTACATGTCTGTGCTAACTGTATTGTCCATTGATATGATGTTAAAGAACTCAGAACCTTCTTTCTAACTTCTAAACATGAATACAATTTTTTTTTTTTAAAGATCTTAGTTTGAGCAAATGCACTGCCACATAATAAAAATTCTGACTTTTGCCAGTATAAAACCCACTCTGTATTGTATTCGCCACTGGCAAAAACAGCCTCATTAATTTGTTGGAATCATTAGTGCAACCTTGTTACGCACTAGTCTGTTGTCTTAGTTAAGATTTTTCAAATATTCTCTTTAATATTGACCCTCCTGGCCTCCGTAGTGTGGTGCAGTTGTCATGAATCCAATAACTCCTTGGAGATGGCCCTTGTTCTAATAGATACTGGATATAGTGAGGTCCTCTGTGAGTTTCCTTGTTAGCCCAATGCATAAGTCAAATCTTCTGCAGATCCAATCCACAATACAAGCTCCTTTTGATTGGCCTCTGTTAGTGTGCACACCCAGCTCACAGATCAATGTTTATTAGGCCGTATACCACAAGCCTTAACTCACTACGCTCTGAGCAAACAAGACCAGGAGAGGAAAAATCACTTAATAAACCTGTCAATGCAACGATTTCTCAAACTTGTTTTGTCATCTCTGCATTTGGTTAGCACAAGTTTTTCTCTAAAGGTAAATATTTCAACACGTTCAGCTGATAATAGTAAAGGTTTGCATCTGTTACAACAATAAATACCTGAATCAACCCTAGTCACGTTCTTGGAAAATAACAAGGCCAGCGGAGTTCTTGGAGGTAACCTTGGAAGTGAGTGGTCAGCAGGAAAAAAGTTGAAAAGTGTTGATTCGAATGTGCGGCATGTCGGACACCTAATGAGAAACAGATGCAGAAAAGTTCAAGGCAAAGTTTATGAGGCCTTTAAAATAATCCGTAAATAAACACGTATAAGAGTTTCATAAAATCATAGAAGTTTTATTCGTCCAGAATGGAAGATTAGATTTTGTATCGACAATCTCTTGGGATAGTCAGTGCAACTTAAGTAAGTCCACTATAACTTTTCCGTTGTGGGTCGGCCATTTGGGGGTCGACCGTTGTTAAAAAAACCTTGAAAAAACGTGAACGGGATCAGATGGTAGAGCGTTTCTCCAACGATCTGAATGTTGCCACTTCAAATCCCGCTCTCGATATAAACACCATTGGTTGAACGACCAGATCCACTGACCCACAGGTTGGCGGTGCAATTCCAGCTCCCACAGATGATTGCTGTTGTTATGTCCTTGGGCAAGACACTTAACCCACCTCACCTCCAGTGTCTGCGTACATTGATGTGAGTGGTTCGTTGATGTAAAGCGCTTTGAGTGCCTTGAAGGTGGAAAAGTGCTAAATAAAAAACATTTACCATTCATGGAAATAGATACATTTAATAACTTATTGGGGAATATTCCAGGCAAAGCAGTAACATCGTCATGGAGACAAGCAGCTGGTTGACCCTGTATTAGAAATGTTACAAATAGTGCACCTTAATACTGTCGGCAAATAACAAAAATAAGACATTTTTCTAGAGCTAATTGGGATTAGTTTTTGCATATCCTTTCTACTGGAACTGACTTTTCTGATAATAATAATACTAATGATGATGATGATTATGATGATGATGCATGGCCCCAGTAGCATATATGTAAACTAAATCTCTTTTTTCGTCTAGCTTTTGCATTCAGGTGTTTCCGTAGCCTGTGCGCTTAATGCTGTCTCTTCTATTTATCTAAGTCAGCCAGTTAAATGCACAATATCTTCTATTTCACATAAATTAAACTCCAGTCCGTGTCAAATGGATGGTTTCCCTTCACCGAATCAAATTGCTCATTCTCGTCATAAAATCACATTATAGGTCGGCTTTATTAGACAAGTTCCTGAGCTACTCTACCATAATATTTCATGTTATCAGCCCACATCATTATATTTTATTCCATCCGTGTACAACCATTTAATATCACCGTGGTTGTCAGAAAGCACGGAGGACCCATCGTCAATAACTGTGTCAAATTCGCCTATTGTCACTTCTGTAGATTATAATGAGGATATAGCGAGGCATGGGGCGGAAAGATAGGCCCGTTTTTAGTGCCAAATGAAGTAGGCCAGGACAGTGCAGAGATTAACTGTCTTTCCTGGCACTCCAGCAGACACTCCTCGGGTGATCCACTCTCTTCAATTTGTCACCCAAAACGCAAGACACTGCCTCCTTATGCTGGCCGTATTACCATAAATTTACAATTCATTTGTGCATGCCGATTTTGACCGACGCCCTATAACAGCGCTACTTTAAGCAGTCATTATTTATTTGTTCTCATTTGTCTGATTTAAAGGTCGAGCCGGAGGGTAATTAGGCTGAGTCAGCTCTTGCTTGTGCCAATAGTGAAGAGGCTTATTGATTTACAGTAGATAACCGTCTTTAAGAATGAGCGAAGCATTAAACAGCTCCTGCCCTCCTCTAGGGTTGGCTAACAAGTAAAACAAATTCACTGTCCATTTGGACTTTTATAGTGTGTATTCAATGATCTTTTATTAAGTCTTTTGCAATATTTTTGTAGCTTCTTGTTTGATGATTAGTTTGCAGCTTTGGACACAGAAGCATTCTGAGCCAGGTCAGCGTGAGTTTTCTGTCTTTTGTTATGAAGATAATTTATGTATTCTGGTTATTCATTTTATTTGTCTATTTATTCATTTTATTTTATTTTATTTTTTATTCTATACAATTACATGGATGTACCAACAGTGATTAGATTTAGTGTTAAAATTATAGTGGGTAACACTCATAAACTGTATATATAAATGGACAATGGACATGCTCCATGTAGTAAGCAATCACGGACGCGCTTCCAGCTCCATCAACTCTGGCTCCAATTCACTTTACATTGAAAAATTGTCCTTTCTCTCTGTAACAGCTGCAGTGATTTTGGTTTTAAAATGTCTGTATTAACCTGCTCTACATGATCCTGATATTTTGATTTCGTTGTTGTGTTCCCAAATCAAGATATGAACAATAACAGACAAATCAGGCTCCTTCTTTCCTAGAGATTAGCAACAGGCTTGCTAAGCGCCCACTCCGTGCTAACGAAGGGTAACGAAGGGACGTTACCTTCAACAGGCTCGTGCCAGATTAGTGCTTTGGTTCCAAATATGGCACTCTGCTCCAAATTCGGCCCTATAACTGCTAGTCTCGATGAGCTTCATTTGACTGAAGCTGAACACTATGGGTGACGTCACACTGCCTTAGTCCACTTCTTTACACAGTCTATGGTAAACTCTCCCATGCAACATTTTTCAGACTAGTCTTCACATGGATAAAGTTCATGTCAGGCTCTGGATCATTAGCATTTCGAGAAAAGGTGCAGTGCCTTGGTGGATGTCTTCAGTGTCAAAGTCCAATTTACTTGATTACTCCTGTGCCCAGTTTTTCCATTGCCTGCATGTTATCCAAGAGAGATAGCATGTAGAATCTATGTTGTTTGAAGAATGATAGAATATATTACAGTTATTGAATGGTGTATTGATCAATGCAGCTTTCATTTAATCAAAACCACCAACGCATTGAGCCAGCCTTTGTCCTTTGTAATTTAAAACAAAGAAAAATTATGCCTTTCCTCACCATCCCTCAGAGCTATAGTCTTGTATATCCATAATAAACAGTGAAGCAAGTGAAAATAAAGGTGCACTATGTAACCCAGGGCTGTCCAAACGACGGCCCAGGGGCCAAATGGGGCCTCAGACCAATTTTTGTTGGCCCTCATGCCTCCTCCTAAACTGGCCCAATTGATCAGGAGGTATTTTTTACTACAAACTGAAGAGCTTCTACCTCTATAGCTTGAATAACATCACATTGCAAACCTAAAAATAATCTTCCAAGTCGTATTAAAGGTACAATGTCTCGTCTGTGGGCCTCTGCTTCAAATATGTTTCAGTATGCAGCCCTCGGGGAAAAAAGTTTGGACACCCCTGATATAACTTTTCTGGTTATGGCTGGTCTCTGTGGAAATGTTATTAGTTGCTTTGCCTTGAATGTTCCACAATTAGACATTAAATGTACAAATATATCTCTCATAGTAAGTTTTTTTCGTGGTATCTGAACAATAAAACAACCATAATTGAATAAATGCAATGCGTTTCGTACAGTGAATCTTTCCAGCCAAAACAATAACATCACCATGGAGACAAGTAGAACAGTTACACAGTGCACCTTTAATTCAATAAATCACTTACAACTGTGTGATTATCTTTCATAGAGTCTTTCCATAGTAAACTGCGAGTTACTTTACCAGCAGCAGCCAGCTAAGAGTCCATTTAACAGTATATTTATGTGTTTGTATTTTCCTCCTCTTACTTGCATCTCTGCACATTCCCAATGATTGCTGGCACTGATTACTCTCAGAAGCGACCCAAGTGCCTCCGTATCCGCTCCGCATCAATGTGGGCTCCATCCAAGAAGCACTTATCCTATCTCTCGCAGTCCATAGAGTCGTTGTCAAGTGAAAAAAACAAAACAAAAGAGAATTTCTAAGAATACGTGTGAAAGCGTGTTGCTGTATTTTGCTCATTGTACATATCTGCAAAGAGGTAGGTGTGGGAACAGTTGTGATGACTGTATATAGACCCCCAGAGGGAAAAGGCGTTGGGATAAGGCTTTGTTTAGTTTTATATTTAGTAAATGTACAAGATCTTTTCCATGTGGGCAGAACAAATTGGCAATAAGAACCTGGTTTAAAAGTAGTTTTTCTATGAAGAAGTTGTTGCTTAAAAATGAGAAATGTCTCCTTGTTACGCTTATAGGATTTCCAGTTAGTGTTCATAGATGTTAAAGGTGCACTATGTCACATTTATCGTGGGGAGTCCTGCTGTATGTCTCTATTTTGCATATTGATTGAAAACAGATTGTTTTATTTTGAAAAAATGACCTTGAAATATTGCATTTTTAGAGTGACATGATTCGTCTCCTAAGATTTGACCTGCATGGCCTAATGGCATCACCTGCTTGTCTCCATAGAGATAACTTTAATGCCATAGTGTGGAAAATCCAGGCAATTGAACAAGATTATCATGGGGACAAGCAGGTGATGTGCTCTCCTCCAGAAAGGTTGCTTAGTCCATTTTTAAATTCATTGCGCCTTATGCTGTTAGTTTCTACATGGTGAGTGAGGAGTATGTGTGCTGTGCATGCAGAACGGTTTCACTGTTATAACCTTGAACACCATCTTGGTACAGCATTTTTTTTTTTTTTATTTGATTTTGTATGTGTGTGTTATGGCAAAAAAAAAAAAAAAAAGCTTCTAACTCCAGCCACAAGGAGGCAGTGAAAGAACTAATGTTTAGTGCAGTCCTGTATAGGTTATGTTTAAGGTTTTATTGTCATCTGTCTTTGACCTGCCGCTGGCCCAGACACTCTGCTCCCTCTCCCCCATTAGCTTATTGCGCATGTTTCAGGTTATTCTAGGAAACTGCATCTCCATATCCTGGTGTTGTTATTGCCTGGGTGGAGGTTCGTGCCCATAGATTTCTTAAAGGGTATCCGCTGCCTTTAGGAGAGTTATAAGACAAACAGTTCAGAGGTGAGTACATTAAACTGTAGCCTCGAGTAAATGTTCACTATCCCAGGAGGCTACATGTCTTTCACGGCGCTCTTGTAATTATATGCATACAGTGATTTATCCTCACACTCTCTAGGCCACAGATAGGTATATAAATTGGCTACTAGTACTATCACCAATTCATTTGTGAGAGCAGGAATTGACTCAGCCTTACAATAAATATACAGGCTCTGAATAAGGAGTCAACAGTCCGGTGCTGCTGCTGCTGCTCCCCAATTAGAGGCTGCTTTTTCTGATCCACTGAGTTTTACTGCAACATGGCGGCTCACACAAATTGCATGGGGCTGTGCTTGTGATTAAAGTTGTGACTTATAATGACAAGGATGACTCAAGAATGACATACTGAAAATAATTAGTGTAAGTAAACTCGATGGGCATCCCTTCATTTACCTTGGACTACAAACTGGATTCTGCTGAGGCAGATTTTCAACAAAAAATATTCATTATTAATTGCTAATGAGGTAGCAACGGTAAAATATAGTAGGTATGATGCTACACATTTTATGAGGCCAAACACGATGTTGGTTTGTTTTCATAGCATTATCGTCCTCATCTAATTTGCTGCTGTGAAGTCCTTCCTCTTCTCAAATTATTTCAATGAGTGCCTCCCAGATTGATATTAAATAACTAACCTTATTACAACTGCAAGTCTGGCTTACGTCATGTTATTAATCTCTATATTTCTCTGGACCAGGCATGCCCAAATGTGGCCCTCAGACCAATTTTTCTTGGTCCTCATGCTTCCAGGTGATTTGGCCCATATTACCTTAAACAGTACTTTTTACTGTACATTTCTGAAAATCTACTTTAACAACTCTATATCAAATATTTAATGTGTCACATTGAGGATGTAAGCATGAATAAACATCTAGTGGTTCAGTTTAACTTGTAATAATAAGGCAGATTTGAAGTATTCACTGTATTCGCGACCAGTCTTTGTGCCTCAATTGGCCCATAGCTTTGTCTGTGTTTTTATATGTGGCTCTGAAATGAGAAAAGTTTGGACACCTCTGGTCTAGACATGTCACACAAAACACATTACTATGTTTTTTTGTTTTATTTTTTGTTTGTTTTTTTAATTTTAGCTCTTATATTACACGTTGTCTGACAGCTTGGTATGATGAACACAGTTTGCCAGTCAACTTCCTTGTTGGCTCCATTTCTCTTTGGGGTAGCTGAAGAAGCATATGCGCCTATGGTGAACTGAAACTGAGACAACTCAAATACTTATTGTCTCTATGTTTTATTATTAATTGTAAATGTCCATCCATAAATATCTTTCTATGTGTGTCTTAGGGCGGTGCAATTAATCAAATTTGAAGTGAGATCAATATTCAGCCATTTTTAATTGTCGGTACAAGCTGGTGGTTTGAAGCAGAGTACAGAATGTGGAGAAAGAGACTTTTTTTTTTATGTCTGAATGGTTTAGTCTAGGTTTAGGAAATTAATATGGATGGTTTTATTTGTTTGTAATGAGACTATAAAATCAAATAGAAAATTGGCGTGGATGAACATAAGGAAATCATTTTTTTTGTCGCTTCATCAAGCCCGACTATGTCAATTCTTTATGTTCATTTCAATGTCCAAAAGTCTCGCTTGTAACTTTACTGAACTCTCTTTTACAGTATAAGCAAAGGTGGAAAAAAGTTCCCTAATGAGACTAAAATGTTGCGGCGTCCTATCATTATTTTGAGCTGAGACCTGCCTTTGCCAGCTCCCCACTGCGAGAGCCGAGCCGAGCGCCAAAACGCGGGGATGACTGACGAGCGGACGGTGCGTGCCTGATTTGTGTCCTCTGTGAACACCCCACACCACACAAGTTCCCGCCGTAAACACTGGTACAATGTCATCTCACCATTCTCCGCCCCATCTATCACTCTATTATACTCAGACCAGTGGACGCAACCTCCAGTTAATAAGCAAAAGTTCAATACAAGGAAATACAGGTGCAGTATATGAAAAAAAGTGTTATTATTAATGTTGTTGTGTGATATATTTCAACTCTGTATTTACGCAGTTCTCCAGACCTCATTTAAAATAGCCCGAGGTAAAATTGAAAAATGTTTTTGGTCAGATGAATCAAAACTTGAAATACAGACGCAGCAGGGACACATCAGTGTTTTGGGATCACATTTATGCTACGTCTGGTACAGCTTTGACTTGAATTTGTGCAGGATGTTTACGAAGATGATGACTATAAAAAGTGTTCCTGATCCAAACATTGATCTAACTTACTGTTTTATTGCTGCTTACTGTAACATGGCGTACATTTAATGCTCTTTAGAAACTCCATAAATCTTTTTACTTTTACTTACGGGCAACAGTAGCTCAGTTGGTAGAATCCCGCTCTCGACATTAACATCATCGTTAGAAAGGCCAGATCTACTGACCCACAGGTTGATGGTGCGATTATAGTTCCCACAGATGAATGCTGTTGTTGTGTCTTTGGCTTTGAGTGTCTTGAAGGTGGAATAGCTTCTACTTTAGGTTAGAGAAGTCATGATTGTTCATCAAACCGATCAAGTGTGATCATGCAGGTTAAAACATAATCATAGAAAAAAAATAAAAATCTGTCATTTCAATAGAATCGGTATAACAAGTAAATGTAATGTACTTTTTACTTTGCTTATTTATTTTGATGGTTCATCGCACATTGCTATTCTCCTGCTGTTCTTGAACTTGAACTGTGCGTTGCAACTGAATTTCCCCATTGTAGGACAAATAAAAGTTGTCTTATCTTATCTTAATAAATTGGCTTTAGCTTTCAAAAGGTTTTCCCAAAGCAGGTCACATACGATGGGAATGAAAGAAAATTGAACAACTGCCAGAGCTGCGTTTATTCTTATTCTGTACTTATTTTTTGCTTGTGTTTGCCCACTGATCCGAAGGTTGGTGGTTCGAATCCCACTCTCGACTTAAACATCATTGGTGAAGCGGTCAAATCCACTGACCCACAGGTTGGCGGTGTGATTCCAGCTCCCCAGATGAATGCTATCATTGTGTCCTTGGGCAAGACATTTCACCCATCTCGCCCCCGATACTAGCATACTGGTGAATGTGTGTGTGAATGGAGGAGTGGTTCCTTGATGTAAAGTGAAGGTGAAAAAGTGCCTTTCCCCCCTTAGAAAACTGTTCTAATGATTTCTAGGCATGGGACGATATTGAAATTTGATGTTACAATTATCATGGCTAAAATAATGAATAATTAACAATTATTGCTGTTACAGATATGAATAATTATAATTTTAATATTATGAATAGGTTCCATATTTAGTAGCAGTAGTAGTACTACTAGTAGTATTGTACTTTGTTATAAGTGAAAACAACAGTAATATAGAAGAGAATATCATGGATACGTAGCTTTTTTCTGCACACTTTGGAGGTATAAAGGCGATTATCTTTGTTGGCGATTCTCAGGATTATACAAAATGTCCAATGAACGATTATTATCAACCCTTTGAACTGGTTGCATTGTTGCATTTTGTCATTATTCTCAAGTCCCTGTCTGTATGTCCCTGTTTTTGTGCACCTTACTGACACCATCATGCTGCTACAAGACTGTCTCATGTTGTACTGAAGCCACACTGGGTCAATGTTTACACTGGGGTTTAAGGGTATTTATTATTTATGGATTGCACTTTATGGGATGCTCCAAACACAATTTCGTTGTTCTTTTGTGACAATGACAAATAAACTGAACTGAACTTTTTATCACAATAAATATTATTATTGCTTATTGTCCCATCCCTGACTACACTGAAGAAGTCCCTGTGCTTTCAACATTAAGCCATACAGCCACATCAAATCGATAACATCTGCAGCTTTTTACCATCTAAAACATGTCAAAAATCAAAAGTATACTATCAAAACCAGACTTGGAAAGACTTATCCATGCATTTGTCTCCAGTAGGTTAGACTACTGTAACGGCCTGCTCACTGGCCACTCCAAACGAGCCTTAAGACAGAACAGTACATCCAGAACACTGCTGCTCGGGTCTTGACTAGAACCAGGAAGTACTTCACACATGTGTCCTGTGCTCAGGTCTCTGGCTCCTGTGGCTCAGAGAATAGACTTTAAAGCAGCTCTGCTTGTGACAAGTCTCTCCATGGACCAGCACCAAAGAACATCTCCCACATGTTAGAGCCACATGAACCATCTCACACTCTGAGGACTTCAGGGACCGGCCTCCTGCTGGTCCCAGAGTCAGGACTAAACATGAGGAATCAGTGTTTCAATTTTCTGCAGCTAAAACCTGGAACAGTCTTCCTGAAAATGTGAGACAGGCCTCTACTTTGACAATGTTTAAATCCAGGCTCAAAATGGTTCTGTTGAGCTGTGCATAACTGAAAGGTTTTTATTCTACACTCTTCTGTTTTAATGTAAAATTTATGATGATAATTTGTGATTATTTATGTTTTGATTTGTGCGATTTTAGGCTTTCTTATTCTGTAAAGCACTTTGAATTTCTTTGTGTACAAATTGTGCTATGCAGATAAACTTGTCTTGCCTTGCCTACCTTTATTATATCTCTTTTGAAGGTCACCACCATATACACAAGCATCTTAAATAGGGCGTTTGTCTCTCGTTTAGACATAGTTACTTGACTATTATGGTTGGATAAAGCCTTGTTGCTCCGTACTGTCACGCACACATGAGCCTCACATGCAGGGAGCAGCTCTGAATCCCGTTGTATGATAAACTGTTTACAATTTGGAGAAGCTCGTTAGATGGAGATTGTGTCAGTGCGTGATTAATTATGCCAGACTGTAAGACTTCTGTTTGTGTCAACTTGATGTATATGCTGTTTTTTTTATCCTAATGAACACAGGAATGGTGGAGTGTTTGCATCAACAGTTATGGCTCATCTAGAAGCTGGCACGGTTAAACGCCGATCATTGTGACAAAAGTCTACCATTACGGCGTCGCTAAATTATGCAGAATTTAACTTTTTATGGGGTTTTAATCGGGCTGTGTACACAATATGTTTGAGAAAACAACTGCAGCTACAGCCTGGGAAACTAGGGAACCACTTCAAAATGATGGGGTTTTTAATTTTAGGCTCATATGGGAATTGCAATATCTTAATTTACTATTTACAAAAAAATGAAGGAAAAGGTTATTTAAAGGTGCACTATGTAGTGTTTCTAGAGGAGGGTTCACCACTTGCTTGGCTCCATGGGGATGTTACTGGTTTGCATGGATTTTTTCACAGTGTGACTTTAAGCGTAATCTTTAATGATCATAATCATAATAATAGTTGTTGTTGTTGTTACAAGAATGCTCATTTATGGCGTAAGTGTCAAAGAGGACCAAGTGTCTGACACATAAAGTCAAAAGGGTTTAATGACTTCCGCACAGGTAAAGCGAACAATAAAGCAACGGACTCTCTGGAAAGGATAGAAGAGAGTCCTGAGATGTGCATGTTGACAGCTTTTATAGTGTCTCTCAATGTTTCTTTGTGTATAAGACGGCTCCTCTTCTAGTCTGCATGGTGTTACACATTAAGAAATTTTAAGCAAAGTTGAACAAGGTGAGTGTTTTATAATCCTCTCAGAGTGGGGGTCACACATCCCATAGTGAAAACGGCTACAGATAAGAAGTGGCCTTCACCAAAATGACTAGAACATAGCTGTTATCTTCCCTTAGTGTGATATATGACCACTGCTGCATGGGAAATAGAACGCTTTTGCACATTTGTAAGACAGTAACCAATGTACTACATTTGTATATTGTCCACACGTCCTTGTAAGGCTCTACACTGGTCTGTATAGTGTCTTTGTGAGCCCCCACGCATTGTACATCCACAGGTTGTCACGTATTATTAGCATTAGTAAATTAAGATACCACTTTGATATATGCTGCACTGCTAGAAAATACCTTACACTATTATTATTATTATTATTATTATTATTATTATTATTATTTTACAAGTGCTACAGCAGGTTGATCCTTAAAAACAAGCAGGTGGCAAGTTAATCTGTGGAAAGGCGATCCCTCTGATATTAAGAATGGAAGAAGGTTTATTCTTGTAGATCAGGAATAGAACAGTTGCTTTTGTTCAGACATGGCCTTAGAGCAAGTCACAAAACCTTAGAATAGAGTAAATTAGAGCTCAGATTTTAACATCTAATATCTGAGTATGACTACTTCACTCATTTCTCCTTTGCTAGTGCTTCTTCTGCTAGTATTGCTTCCAGAGTGGAGTAGTCAAAGCTGTATCTTTTATAGTCACTTCTTGTATTGATATTTGAGCTAAGAAAACTGATGGGTTCATGGCACATCATTGAAAATAATACATCAATAGCTAACGTCAGCTAATGGTTTGCTCCTTGCATTGGTGTGGGATCAAAGCAGTGAGCTTAACTGCACTCACAGCTAATGTTAAGAGATCAGGGGGTTGTTGTTACCTGTGAGAGCCCCATTATTCTGCATCGGTGCATGTATGTGCAGACTGAATTGTGTGCATTTATCCAAAGTGCTTTACAGTTGACATCCTTTGCTTTGATTCACAATACAGGCTTATTTGCATAGTAATTGCCTGCTTAGGTTTTTTAATGCCACAGAATGTTTGTGTCTGGAAAATCCAACCCAGTCATAAGCTTGTGTATTCTTTGTGGCAGGCCCATGCCCGTAGGTGGTTGCTTCTAGAGGGATTATGAAGTAAAGCTCGATACACGATAATCACTCTGTAGACCCGTCACGATAACAAATTTTGAAGATGTATTGCTGAAGAAAATATAGACGTTAAACGAATCCATGCCAGTGATGCAAAAACCTTTTAGTAGAATTATCTTTATAAATGATTCCTAATGTATAAACCCATAGACTTTATAAAGAAATGGTCTGACTAAGTGAACCGCACCACTTCAAAGTCAAATGAAGCTCATCGAGGCAGTTATAGGGTCAAATTTGGAGCTGAGTTCTATATTTGAAATAAAAACACCAGGATCATGCACAATGGGTTAATATGAACATTTTAGTGGAGAGGAGCAACAGTTTTCTAATGTAAAGTGCCGATGGAGCCGGAAGCACAGCCACGATCACTTCCTATTTGGAAAGCAGCGGTTAGCAGGTTAGCTATGTCCATTTATATATACACTCTAAGGTTAAAACACACAAACTGCAATAAATAAATAGCACAATGAGCGCTTTAGAAGTTAGTTTGTGTCTATAATAAGTTATAGAAGTTATTTATTCAACCGTCTACAGCTCAAACCTTATCGTAGTACAAAAAAAAATCAGGAAAATACCTCCTAGTTCACAGAAAATGTACCACGATAAATTTTGACCCTGAAAAATATTTGTTCCATTTAACATATACTGAATAATAAGACACTATATCACTATCATTATATGTTTTGTAGTCACTTTTATTCTGGCTTGTTTAAATAGTATTACTTTCCTTGATATTTTTTCTTTAGCAATATATATATCGCTCTTAGGAAATGAGTTATCCTGACAGGCCTAGAGTCAAATCAGTATAACAATGAGTAGATGTTATTTGCAGTGAACCCAGATTAGGAAAAGCTAAATGATTTTTACTAAAGAAAGATATCTGAATGTTTAACTAAATCCAATATTGGTTGAGCTAATTCTTGAGAGTCATTTCTCAAATATATCTGTGTCAATGCGGATTTAATGATAAGTACTTCTAATGATTTAAAGATTACAATCCATGATCTAGCTCTGATCATCATTTCATTTGTGGTGAGTGTTCTGACATAAAATCGTATATATTCATTCAAATATTTAAGCTTTTTAAAATTTAACTAATGAATACTATGTTACTATCTTCAACATTTTATAACACATCATCTTGGCTTGCCGAATTTGCATTTGAGTATGTGAAAACAGGAAGCCCTCACTGGCTCATGTCTACCTGTCTGTACTTTTCCTGGCATCATTTAAAAAAAAAAAAACAGCACAAACAAGTCAAAAGACAAAATACAAAAACACTTTTAATGAGCACCGTCTGCTCCTAATGGTGTGCAATGTCACTTACATAAGCAGGAGTCACTTTTAGAAGTCAAGCTGAAATTACAACCTAAAATGGAGCTCAATTAGCCAGCATCTTTAAAAATACATTTCACTTAAACCATTTTTGTTTGGATTTGGAGTAGGGCTGTAGTTTTTGACCAAGTTTTTTTTGTGGACTGTAGGGATAGACTGATATATATAGTTTAGGTGATATATCGATTGGCTGATATACCAATCCAATATTTGCCCGAATCTCCAGCAGAAGCCGATATTTAGTTTTGGCCGACCTGTTGCCTAAAAAGTGCGCATGAAGCTTTATTTGAACACTTAAGTGAGAAGAGGGTACTGCATTTGCTGTAAAAAGGACTATGGATGAATTTGAAGTACTGTAAATTTAAATAGCGAAATCAGGCGGAAATGATCGATATCGGCTCAACATGTCAGCTAAACAATCGGTATCGGCATTGGCCATGAAAAACCCCCCAAAACATCAGTTATTCTCTAGTTCACCTTATAAAACAGTAAAGAAATGACTAATAAGTACTGTATTGGTATGTCTGTGCATAGGGGAGAGTAGGGAGCGACTGAAAATTGCTTTTCGTTGGTAACATGTATTGAAAATGGTAGAAAAGACAAATGTGGCTATAAGTGTGGGGCGATATTGAGATTTGGTGCCACAATTATCATGGCCAAAATAATTGCAATTAAAGATTATATCATGATAATTAGGCAAGGCAAGTTTATTTGTTTGGGACAATTCGCACACAAAGTAATTCAAAGTGCTTTACAGAATAAGAAAGATATTAAAATCACATAAATAATAACAAATAATCACAAATCATCATAAAATTAACATTAAAAGAGAAGAATGCAGAATAAAAACCTTTCAGTCATATGCACAGCTAAACAGAACTGTTTTGAGCCTGGATTTAAACATTGACAAAGTAGAGTTCTGTCTCACATTTTCAGGAAGACTGATCTAGGTTTTAGCTGCATAAAACTGAAACGCTGATTCCCCATGTTTAGTCCTGACTCTGGCACCAGCAGGAGGCCGGTCCCTGAAGTCCCCAGAGTGTGAGATGGTTCATGTGGCTCTAACATGTGGGAGATGCTCTTTGTTGCTGGTCCATGGAGAGAATAGTTCACAGGCAAAGCTGCTTTAAAGTCTATTCTCTGAGCCACAGGAGCCAGAGACCTGAGCACAGGACACATGTGTGAAGTACTTCCTGGTTCTAGTCAGGACCTGAGCAGCAGTAATTATTACGTTGCTGACAGATTAAACCTGTTATGGATATGAATAATTATAATATCAACATTATGAATAGGTTCCACATTTATACAAGTGGCCTTCATAACACCTAGTACATATATACATACATACATATATATATATATATATATATATATATATATATATATATATATATTTTTTTTTTTTTTTCTTTTTACTTTTTTCCATTCTCTACATCTTCTTTTCTCACTTATGAATTACTAGTACTAGCATTCTTCTCTGTCGCCTCCACCTTACCCCCTCCAAAATCATGGAAATGTCACACATACAGCACACATGCACTTGTCATATAGAATTGTAAATAACTGTCACGTCTACAAACCATGTTACATCTTGGCATGTCTTGGCACGTCTTATCACCACTTGTCACTACTGTATATGACTGTTCACTATTTGTGTCTGTCTTGCATTAAATAATACAAAAGCTACTTCAGCTGAGCACATAAAAGTCAACAAACAAACAAATATAGGAAAAGATAGAACACCAAGATATCCTGTCTACTAGTATTAAATGCCAGGGAGAAGAGGTGGGTTTGGCTTGTTGCATTAAAGGAGGATATATAGTACATATATAGTACATATATAGTACATTTTTGTCCCATCTCTACTTGGCTAGCTCACCTCAAATTAGTTGATGCACTGGGCACGTCTTTATCTGACCAAGATTTCTGATGGTGAATTACAGACCTAATTTGAAGATAACAGAGACTAAAACAAGGTTACAACAAATAAAAATGTTGTCTACACAGGAATGCTTGTGATAGTTCTTAGTTTTGCCCTTGAAGCAGATAAATGTGCTCCCTGCGGCGCTTTTGTCAATACAAGGTCATTAAAATGTGCCACTACCAACACTGCACAGATCCACAGGTCAGGGAGAGATTAGCCACATTAACATGGACAGGCCAAAGCTGGACGAGTTTAGCTTTCAGAGACATTCTTCCTTTAGGCCATTTATAGACATCGGTGATCACCTCTGACCACGTGCATCGATTAAATACGGGATCAGTTAGCAAGATAACATCAGTGCTAAAGTTTGTTGCTTCATGAAAATTGGTTTTATACTGCTCACATAGGTGTTATATTTGATGAGGCGGGACAAGTTGCCAGATATGATGCTTAAAATCTAAGAGTATTGTTACTTTAAAGGCCTCTACCCAATTTTTTCCATGTATTTGAGCAAAATGTACCTTGTTTAAGCAGCTCTTGAGGTCAAAATATGTCTTCTATGAACAGTCTGCATCGCTTTATATAAGTTTTATTGTCTGATAATAAGGAAGTGTGCAGTTAGCATGCTAGTTATTGTTAGCATTACCCTGAAAATTGTGAAAACTCCCTTTGGTGAATAATGAGTTTGCTTATTTTAAAGATATAAAAATCAGGTACAGTAAAATAATATTTCTCAAGTTGAAGTACAAAGCAGTGGCCCACATTACTCTAGTAAAAAAAAGTAGTAAAAAAGTATATAAAAAAAGAGGAAATACTGAGAGTAATTGTAAAAGTAGCTGTCTGGACAGGATTTAAAATTTGAAGTTGATGTTTTGGAAGGACAAACGCTGTTATACTACGGAACATTCCTGGAAATCAGTAACATCTCCATGGAGCATTTGGCAGACTTTCCACCAGAAAAGTTCCCTAGTGCACTATTAACTGTCAAGATTATAAAAGTAATCCAACATCTTCTGAAATATAGAAGCTTTAAGTCTGAAATTTTGATGTCACTTGGCCTGAGCAGCATAGATCCATATTGCAAAGATCCAGCATCTGCTCTACAGTGTAAATAGATTTTTCTTATTTAAAATTCAAATGAGTATTGGGGCATATTCTGATGTCTTCCACTCATCTGTTCGGCTGTGAACTGTATTGACAAGAGGAGAAATGAGGGTGTGACTGCGGACGGGGAGCATCATTTAACAGGGCCCCGGGCGAAGTCCTCTGCTCTTCCAGAAACATGCTCCTCTACTCCAACTGCTCGCTGTTTCATTATGATGAGGCTATGGGCTAAGGAGAGTAGCCAAGCATATCAAATATCCTGAAAGCACATACTAAATAAATCATTTTATTCATTCCATTAGTGGTGGTTGCTCTTCCCTAGTAAACCATCTTGTGGCCGTACTGGCAAAAACAAAAAAGCGCCAGTGCCCGAGTCTGCCGTGTATCAAGACAAAAACACACATTTTCGCTTCAACAAATCGCAACTGTTCCATCCATTTAGAGCTTTTATGCTTTTCCAGTCGCTTTTATGCCAATGGTCAGTAGATGCAGCCTATGCGTCTCCATAATTTGCCACGCTTCTCGAGTTTTGCTGGTGCCAAATTAGAGACAAGAGGCTAAAATGATCAATGCCCTCAATGAAAAACCAAGCATACCAAAAGGCTTAGGCAGTGAACCTAAACCGTTTAACTGAACAGGGGATTTGGCTTGTTGCATCTGGAGGTAGAACTGCAAGAGGTGGAGCTCAATGATTCAGAGTTAACCAATCAGAAGAAACAACCAGGCTCGCCAAAGCAATCCCATGCAAAATTAGCTTCAGCTTGCTCCTTCTCTCCAAAGACCTTTACCAGGCTGTCACAGGGCTTATGTGGATGGGCCATAATAAATAAATGCATGTTGTTAATGTTGCTTTATGCGGCTAACTGACTAATGCTTAAGAGTGTTGTAGTACGTCTCCAACATGCTATGGTTATTCCAAATAGATCAATTATTTGTCAAAAGCTGCCCACTTAATCAGTTCCAGTGCAGACCCTGAAAGTAGCTGGTACAGCCCTCCTCCACTGCAGCAGAAGCAACAAGCTCCTCATCCTATCCATCTGCTCCTCTTTCCATCTCTTCTTTGCATCACAAGTCAAAAGTTTTATCAACTCTTGGTTCATTGGATTAAAGATCATTCCTGATCTCATATATATATATATATATATATATATATATATATATATATATATATATATATATATATATATATATATATATATATATATATATATATATATATATATATATATATATATATATATATATTTTTTTTTTTTTTAATTTTTTTTTTTTTTTTTTTATTTAATCATATCTATCTCCATGGAAACAAGCAGGTGACACTACCAGGCCAAGTTACAGGTCAGATCTATGGCAAGGTGAGCCTGGTCTCAGTAAGAATACATGTTCACACACATTTTAAGCAAAACAGCTGTAACTGAATAAATACTGGATGGGTGAGTTTAATGCCCTACTGTCAAACATTCCAGGCAAAGTGATAGCCTCTTCATAAAGATGAGCAGGTAGAAGGCGGAACAGAAAAGCTACATAGTGCACCTTTAAAGGGCACATATTACACTGTTTTCTGATCTATTTTATAATGTTGTTTCCTCATCAAAAACAGACTTGGAGTTGTGTTTTGTTTGCATATTTAGCCTGAGTTCTTCTCTCAAATAGAAAACACACATGCCACCTTGTGATGTCATGTTGTAATACAGGAAGTGCTCCACTGTGTTTTTAAACTCCACACACCTTCACTAGAATCATTAGGATAATTTCAGTCGTGGAATTGCCAATCCCTACAAACAAAAGGCAACAAAAGGTTAACTTGAAAACTACCACTTCATGGCATCACAAGGTGGAACAGAGCATTTCAAGCTTTGGAGATGTGGACAGACTAATAATAAAGTATTACTCAAATATGTGTGAATGAAACAAAACACAGCTCCAGGTCTGTTTTGGATGAGGTACAACATTCTAACATGGCTTAAAGCTCACAAAAGTCAATTTTGACCTTTCAGTAGCAGCAACAGTTGGTAGATTTTGTTTTAAGTTGTAAAACAATGTTCTTCCTGACCCTGCAGTACAACCACTAAAGTTTAGTACACAATGAAAGTAACCTGAAAGTGAGAGTAAAGTCACACAGCTAGTTAAGTTAGTTGTAGCGGTCAGTCAGTGTGAGCATGACACTGCTGCAGAAGTACCAGTGTTTTTTTTTGTGTTTTTTTTTCAGTAGGATACGGCACATCAGGAGGTACAGGGGTGAACAGAGGTGGCACCCTGTTTAGCCAAAGGGTCACCCAGCGCAGATGTTTTGGGTGACGTGCCAAGTCCTGAAGCAGATGGTGCTCCATGTCTGCTGGCCCTGTACACAGACCCAGGGCCCTCAGCTGACTGCTCCTACAGACTCACAGAGCAAAGACACAAGCAGCACAGGGAGAAAGCAGGGCATGTGTCACGCTATAAACACAAATATTAGTGTAGCAGACTTGTGAACCATGCTCTCTACTATTGAGCTTAATCCAGGCTCAAAATGGTTCTGTTTCGCTGTGCATATGACTTTCTTATTCTGTAAAGCACTTTGAATTGAATGAGTACGAATTGTGTCTATATATCTATATCTATCTATACAAATAAACTCGCTTTGCTTTGCCTCATATTTTATAAAACGCGTCATGTTACTCGTGAGAAACAGTGATTCCCAACATATTTATTCAGGACCCAAAGATTCAACGGGGTTTCGGGAAAAGAAGTCAAAGTAGGCAGCTTGAAACATGATAAAGGAACTGGCATGTTAGTCCATTAAGATTCATTTGGTCTTCTGATAATTTAATCCAAACTGATTTATTGTTTCAGTTTTTAATACCTGATCGTTTTGACTGAGATCCCATAATGCTGCTGTGATGTCTCTGTGTCTTTGTGCCAGCGCCATCTGCTGTCTGACTTCTATAGGACAGAATCCTTGGTGTGTGAGAGTAAAAAGACCCCCTTGTCTCGTGTTATAGTCCTGTCAGTCCTGTCAGGTATGAATAACAAGCAAACTCTGGTCTGAAAAAAATAATCTTTGTAGAAATGATCGGCATGCTGATTAATTCTCTAAAGTATTTCAAAAATGATGAGTCTACTGTCACACCTTTATTAACCACAAAATGGGAATATTTTTGTTATAAGACAGTAGCTTGTCAGGCAGGAAACAACCTACTGTATTGTAAAAGTGGATTCACTTTTAAAATAGGAGTCGATAGGCAGCACTGGTGTAGAGCATTGCACAAGTTGGTCATAGTTGTACAAAAGTTTTGCCAGAAAGGCCAATAGCATGTACTTTTGAATAATGGACACTGCCTACACAAGTTTAATGTTTAATTTGTTTGATTTCTTTTGCACAATGAAAGCAACCCTGCAGCTGTGTTGTTTTTTGAAGGGGTTATAATTCATAACTAGGCTATACCCAATTTGTTTGTTTTTTGCAATTTTAAAATTCTTATTTCCAGGGGATTAGATAGTCACTGTTGGACCTTTAAAAGAATGTGTTCCTCCCGTATGACTCATCTCTACTGAATCCTAAGATAAACTATTGCATGAGCAACTGTTTTTTAGTTGTACTTAGTTGTATGCAGTTTTAATTGTACTGTTATTTTAAAAGTACATTCACAATTACTGAATCATTGTCAGCAAATATAACAACCATGACACACAACAAAAAAAAAGTCTTTGTGCGTCAAACACGTTTTGTTCAGTGCAAATTGTGCAGTTGTTTTGTTGTGACACTTTCTTTCATGCTTGGGTAGAGAAGCGTCGCTGCAGGTCAGCTGCACAGTGTTAGGGTCATGTAAGGCAAGCTCGTCTTTTGACTGTTTGAATTTTAATTAGATTTGAGTCGCGGGGCCATTTTGAGGTAATTATTTATCACAGAGCGAATGATCAAATCTGTCATATTATTTGAGCTGTCTCTAAAATGGAGTTCAAGGTTGGCAGCTGTAAACCGTCTTTTTTCTTTGCTTTGAAAAAGTCCGGCCCAATCGAAATGAATGCAATTGTTCTTTCCTTTCAAGTGATCCTCTGTAGTGTGATAATATAATGTAATGAACCAAAACGTGTAATTCAGTTGTGTTAAACGGCACGTTGCAACTTGAAATCGTCAGTCTTTAGTGTAGCGTTCACCTTGACCCAGATGGAGTCTCTCAAATAATTAGCCAATGAGAAGGACCTGCACAGCGTTTAATAGCAATTTATTCACAGGTAGCACTTTATTTTTACTTGTATCAGTTTTCATTATTTTAAGATGACTACTTCTACGGTGTACTGCATAACTTTTCTGTTGGGGGGTCCGCTCTTTATCTCCATAGAGACGTAATTGCTTTGCCTGAATGTTCTACAGTCATGACATTAAAAATGTGTATCTAACATTTTGCTCGATGAATAGGACACATCTGTCCTGTAACTTGATATGGTGACTCTACCTGCTTATCTCCATGGAGATAGATAAGTTTAATGCCATACTGTGGAATATTTCAAAGCAATGTTCCACAAAAAACTTCATGGAGACAAGCAAATGCTGCCTCCTTCACCAGAAATGTTACGCAGTGCACCTTTTATGAGAGGCTTGTTAAAGTACTTCTTATAGTTTGTGCATTGAGGCAACCAGATTAAAAAATGACTGCATGTACTTAATAATTCTATGAATGCAATCTTAGTTTGTTTTATTTTTTTCCTTCCTAAAATAACACTCAATGTACTATTTCCTGTCATTATTAATCTTTATCATGTTTGTTCATTTCCATTTCAATAACACAATGTAATTTATTCACTTTCTTGTTTAGTAGAAAAACTGGTGCATGTATGTTTAGTATTTATAAACCTGGGAAACTCAGTACACAAATATTTCAGTTTGATCAATTCCCTTTATGTCTATGTATATATGGAGGCTGTAGATCCTCCATAAGAAAAGCACAGAAGTGACAGAGAAAGAAAACAAAGAGGCGGCCTGTGTGACAGCAGTGTGGAGATATGGTGATATCGTATGGCAACACAAACACTCCATCAGCATTGCTCCTCCCCTGAGTATAGCCATATTGTGCACAGATTTGAAAGATTTTTTTCCCCCTCTTTTGCTTTTATGCAGGTGCTGAATAGGCCGGGCGACGCAGGTATTTGTCTAGTACACGTCAGGGCCAAGGGATTAGAGAGAGGCAAGCACTGTGTTGCCATGGTTTCCAGTTCAGCTCTCCCTCCTCCGACATTGAGGATAGTTGTTCTTTGTTGGCCTTGGGTATCACACCAATCGCAAGTGGGAGAGCCAGATAAACAAAAGGATCATTATACAGGCACGAGAGGCGGCTTGTGCGTCACTACATACAGTATAAATTGTCTAATGGCAATATATTTTATTTAAAAGTGCTCAATGTGTGACCAGAACATTTTGGTCCTTTCTTTATAACATGCCATCTGTGCTGATTGCAAACAAGAATACAAAACGTTCTGCATAGAAATTCAAAGGCAAAAATTCATTCACCACAGGGGTTGGAAAGCTAGCAAAAAGTCACATCTCCAAGTTCTAACCACTTATTTTCACTTTCCATGGATGGATTACAGAGCCCCGGGTATAAGATTTAAAGCTGCCGTAGTGTTGTGAAGTTGTTGAATAGTTAAAAAAGCAGCACCGCACAACAGTAATGTGAAAGTAATGGTTGGTGAAGAAACAAAGTGAAAGTATACTGACAATAGTTTTGTATTTGTGATGCTTAAAACAAATGCCAGAGTTTATAAAAAGAGGTAGAATTTAGCATAGAATATGAATTGTGCTTTTTCTTCAGAATAGTTTTTGAAGTTGAAGTTGTATGTAATGGTATTGTACTGTTTGTGATGACTGCATTTTTACTGTAAGTGGTAAAAAGAATAAAACTCAACATATGATTAAAGTTTAAAAGCCAATACCACGTCAATAGGCAAATCGCCCCCAATTTAAAGGGCCCATATTTATTTTCTAATCTATGTTTTAATGTTGTTTCCTCATCACAAACAGACCTGGAGTTGTGTTTTGTTTCATTCACACATGTTTAACACACAAACCCTGCAGTTCTTTTCTCAAATCGAAAACACTCTGTTCCACCTTGTGATGTCATGTGGTAATACAGGAAGTGCTTCACTGTGTTTTAAAACTCCATACGCCTTCACTAGAATCATTTGGACGACTCTACTGAACTAAAGGTAAAAAGGTAGGTGTTAATTTGAGTCAATTATGTTTAATGCCAGAACAATCAATAACATCCCCATGACTGCATATGTAAGTGGTAAAAAGAATAAAAGTGTACATATGACTAAAGTTTAAAAAACAACACCAAATCAATAGGCAAATCACCCTGAAACAAAATCAATTTCAGTGGCTATAACCCTGAAGACAGAAGGTTAGGCCTGTCACGATAACACATTTTGAAGCATGATATATCGGTACTTAGAAATATTGCGATAAAGGATAAGATTGCCACTGACACAAACATAGCGTGTATAAAGACGTGGACTAAGTGAGTGTGACGTTACCCATAGCGTTCAGCTCCAGTCAAATGAAACTCATCGAGGCTAGAGGTTATAATCTATGGACACAAAGCAAAATAATCCCAGTAAACCAAGTCTGAAATAGTAAACATTATTAGACGACCTGAGCTACAACACATAATGAAGCGATAATTAGCCACATCAACTTTCTACACCTCAAATTGTATTGTGTTACATGAAAATGCCTAAAATACGTACTATTGCAAAGAAATATCGTGACAGGCCTACGGAAAGTTTAGCTAGAGCGGTGGGGTGTAAGTAAGACGCAACATGCTGTGATCCACTAAATTAAAATGTATTTCCTTTATTAATATTATAAATGAATTTAAATGTGTCTTAATGAAGAGCCAAATCACCCAGGATGTAACTCAATCTCAACAAGTAAAACAGTGTAATTTTTTTCCTTCTAAATTGAAAGAAGAACTACTGGCCTCATATTTCATGCTCCACTTGTTGCCCATCAAGGTTTCAAAAAATAGTTACCTGGCAACTCTGCAGCATGCCTAATTTCCCTTTTTCTTCTTTCACACATGCTCAGGTAAGATAAGACCAGCCCCACTGTCATTCAGACACTAAACCAGTGTGAAATCTCGGGTTTGGGGAGTTTGACATGCATCTTTCAAAATAGGGATGAGAACCTCTTTTCAGCTGACGACGGGAAAGATGTTTGTTGACATTTGATCAGGTGTTTATAGCGTACATTCACTCGGACAAGATTGCTAAGAAGATACGGGACAATTTTGACATGTGTATCATCATCATCTAAGGGCTCATATTACGCTGTTTTCTGATCTATGTTATAATGTTGTTTGCCCATCACTATCAAAACATACCTGGAGTTTTGTTCTTCTCTCAAACAGAAAACACTCTGTTCCACCTTGTGATGTCACGTGGTGATACAGGAAGTGCTCCACTGTGTTTTTAAACGGCATACAGCTTCACTATTAAAAAAATGTGGATGATTTCAGCCGTGGAATTACCAATCTCTACTGAACTAAAGGTTAAAGGTAGGTGTAGGAGAAGTAGCGCTACATGACATCACAAGGTGGAACGGAGCATTTTGAGCTTTGGAGATGTAGATTAATAATGCAGGATTACTCAAACATTTGTGAATGAAACTAAACACAACTCCAGACCTTTAAACTGGGGAGATGTCTATACTGTAAAGCTGCCTGAACTCAAATTGTAAAAAGTAGGTGAGTAAAAATACGACAGATTTTTTTATTAATGCCATACTGTAGCACATTCCAGAGCAATCAATGACATCCCCATGGTTACACGGAGGTAGTGGATGCCCAACCAGAAAATTTACATAGTGCGCCTTTAATACTCAATCTTAATTTGGTCTGAAACAAGTTTTGGCATTTAGCATTTTACCATTGAGATTTACCAGCTTCATGGCACTGGTAAATTAGAGTTAGCCCTGAATTTACATAACATAACCTTATCCAGATTTGTAAGGTCTAAACCAAGACAAAATGAAAAACTGAACTAAGCCAGGACTAAACCAGGACTAAACCAGAACTAAACCAGGACTAAACCAGGACTAAACCAGGACTAAGACAAAATTACACAAATCTGGCCAGACCTGAAGCTGGTTTTAAATCCATCTAAACCAGGACTAAATTAGATATAAACCAGGAATAAAAGTGGCTCAGTGCAATTAAAAAATCACTGCCATAAAGGTTGTTTTAGGTTCACGCATTTGATTGATGTTTCCATTAGTCATATTAACATAGGGGAACGTGCTGCCGTATTAGGGATGTTGAATTAGCCAGATTAGCGCTAGATCATAAGATATAACAACACAGCATTAGTTACATGGAGAATTATGCATGATTAATTACCCTCCATGTTGGGTGCAGTCAGCAGAACAGAGCAGACCTATTTCCATACCTGAGAAGACAAGGGGAAAAAAAAGAGTAAAAATTGTAGCAGCTTGCGATCAGTGCAACATATAATCATGGCAGCATTTGGAGAGGTCAGTTTATGTTCTTTTTCTACATGCACAATAGTCCAGCAGGAGCAGAGTCACAAGCTGCCCAAGACCAGATGGTGCTGCTTTTTAAAGGGAATCTCACATCTAAAGCAACTTAGATGAGCGTCACACTGTACTGTCAATAGGCCAAATTCAACGTGTACCAATTACATAGACGGAACATACAATTCAGGACTTTATCTTTGAGTTCTTAGTAATAATAAAAGAAGATGGTTATAATTTATACATGCAACCTCAGTAAATTAGTTTTTTATGACTGCTCACATATGACTAGGCGTATGTGGGCCTGTTCTTATTAATTTACCGCAAAACTTCAAATTTGCCATTTTAGTATATTAATTTGACATATTAGAGGCAGTTCTAGATCTAGTGGTGGAAAGTAACGAAGTAAAAGTAGTAAAGTATTGTACTTAAGTTGATTTTTTTTTTGTATCTGTACTTTACTTAAGTATATTTTTCAGTGGATACTTTTTAGTTTTACTTCACTACATTTGAGAGCAGGTATAAAAAATAAATATACAAAATTCATGAGAAAAAAACAAAGAAAATAAAAACAAAACATTCGTATTGCTACTATATTTTTTTAAATCAATATCACTATCGCAACTCTACAAATTAGCAACTAGCAGGAAATTAGCAAGGCACACCAGCCAAAAAAAGCATAATAATAAAGAAAAAAACATATATAAGTCGCACTGGACTATAAGTCGCATTTTTTGGGGAAATTTATTTTACAAAATCCGAGACCAAGAACAAATATTTTATCTTTAAAGGCAAATAATAGAGAACAACTGTTTGAGTAGCAGTACAGCACACTAACATAACACATTTATATTTATTCAGCTACATGAAGCATAGACAGCTGAACATGTGTCTGGTTTGTTAACGTAAGATATTAACAATTAATCCAGTGGTTCTCAAATAGTGGGGCGCATGACTCCACGTATAACAGTGTAGTATTGTACGCAGCGTGCACACAGCAAAGAGCAGGAGAGAGCGAACAGATCGTGACACAGGGCAGTGAACAAGAAACACTTTTGCTAAAGAGACACAAAACATTTTAACAGGGATGAAAAGAAAGGCGGATATAGACGGAGGTAAAGTCACCCGAAAAATAAGACGAGGAAGTCTGATGAAGCGTATTTAGCACTTGGCTTCACCGTGACTCCGGTGGGACACGAGGACAGACCGGTGTCTGCTGTGGCAGCGGACTGTATGAAGCCAAATAAGTTAAGGCGTCACCTCATTACACCTCAGTCACGCTGATAAGATGCTGGAGTTTTTTCAGCATAAATCTGCCAAATATTGCCAACAATCATCCCGCTTTGTGAATGTCACTTAAACCAGCGAGCACTGAGCATCATATAAGGTGGCGTACCTTGATATTCTAATTTGATATTTATTTAATTTGAATGTATTATTTTGATATTTATTTAATTTTAATTTATTCATTTGATGTTTATTTAATTTTATTTTTTATTTGATATTTAATTAAATTTCATTATATCATTTCATTTATTTTATTTTTTCAGGGGGAAGGGGGCGTGACATTTTTTCTTCTTTATAGGGGGGGCATGATAGAAAATAATTGAGAAGCACTGAGTTAATCCAATAACTAAAGTATAAAAAAACAAGCTAACAAATTTACTGTCGATCTCACTATAAATCGCTAAATCGATTGAATTCTACATCCTCGGTGTCACTTCTGAACAACTCCACCAACTCCCGATTTTCATTTAACGAAGTCAGTGCGACAATAACAGGCGACTCCCCCAACCCGAAGGTCGGAGGATCGAGTCCCGCTCGGACCAAGTTCTGTCGTTGTGTCCTTAGGCAAGACACTTCACCCACATTGCCTAGGGTGAAAGTGGTGTGTGCGTGAATGATAGGTGGTGGTCGGAGGGGCCGATGGTGCAGATTTGCAGCCTCGCTTCCATCAGTCTGCCCCAGGGCAGCTGTGGCTACAGTAGTAGCTTACCATCACCAAGTGTGGAAATGAATGAATAATGACTATAGTGTAGCGCTTTGAGAGGCTTTGAAAAAGCGCATTACAAGTGTAAGCCATTAATAACAAAGATGTGAAATTATATATTTGAATAATTTCACATATAAGTCACATCTTAGTATAAGTCACACCCCCGGACAAACTATGAAAAAAGTGCGACTTATAATCCCAAAAATACGGTAGATGTATTCATGTGATACTTTTACCTGAATAACTTTTTACCTCTGTATCTGTACTTTTGCTTGAGAAACAGAATTGAGTACCCACCACTGTCTAGATATATTTTGTAACCTATATTTGACCAATGTTCGTTGTGTTACACCATTGAAAACAGTGTATGTAAGAGCCGTCATGTTTCATTTTAAAAGGAGGAAGCAAACTATATACTGTATGTACAAAATGTATTTACTAACACTAAAGTTTTTCTTACCAAAAGTCTAATTCATCCCTAGTTTTGCAAATATTTCAAATTGCCATGGAACCAGTGTAATAAAAGCTTGCTATCTTCACTAGCACAGTATTCTGGAAAAAGCAGCACAGCTAAATTAAATTTGGGTGAGATAGCATTTGCAAAGTCTTCCTTTTGCCTCTTGCTGTTACCTTTTGAGTTGTGCATGTGTTCCCCTGAGCATTTCCTGCAGTGCATCCTAGAGACAAGCCAGAGGCCCGTGGCACCCAAGGGAGCCCCATCTCTGTGCGGAGCTGCCAGTTCCTCACTCCAGCAAAACACACACCCCAATGAACAATCACACATTTAGGTTTTACTCCTACCATATTCATGATTAACCCAAGGCTTCCAACAACTGTGACGTGTCCTACATTCCCTTCGTTAATGCAAAAACATCTTTTGCATTTTTATCACCGTCTTAAGTTTCCTGGCTGCTTAAGCTGGGTTTGATGCATGAGTAAAGTTGGCTTATTTGCTAGCAAGTCTCGCAATGGGTCATCACACTTGCAGAGAGCCATGTTGAACTCATTACGTGTGAGGAGGAGGCAGCTGGAATGGCTGGAATGAGGGTAAAAATGTGATCTTTTTGTCACGGTTTAAATGTTCTGTGCGGCAGATTTGGGGGATTTTCGAGAAGGCGAGGAAAAAGGCCACATGACAACTGACAGGGGAATAATAGAGATTGTAAGAGAGCCAACTGTCAGACTCGGAACAACACTGGGCCACAACAAACTGGAAATAAAGACAGCGCTGGGTTTATAGGTGGATTTGTTGTTCTCAGTGAGGACAGACAATGGGTAGATAATGGATACTGGTCACTGTTATAGCAAATTAGCATAGATGAAGCGATAAATATGATCAGTATTTCAAGTTATTTAGGATTTAATAGTTTAGGATTGCTATAATTCTACTAAAACTCTACTTTTCACGGGCACCCAAATAACTAATAACTACACAGGTCCATTTAAAACATTAAAAACATGTGCAGGTCTGATTATAAAGTACCAAAGTATCCAGTTTTGCATGTCCTTGAAATGTATTCCATTTTTGGGAAGCAAAATAACCAATTTCAGTTCTAGAGCGGCCAGTTCATAGACTTAGACAATCTTGAGATCTTGTATTAAAAGTTCCTGTAACAAAGTTCAACGAGCGAGTGAGATATTCAGGCAGTCTATCAAGTCGTCCCTTATAAATACATTTTATACAGTGTTGTTCTCTTCTGACAGATAGCGACGGCCAACCTACTTTCTCATAGTGAACAGTGATGGGTTTTTAATTCACCACCTGTTATGCAACGAAGGGCTGAGTGGAAGAGTGTGTCTAATATAATCTTATATTAATTATAAACAAAAATTGCCAACTGAAAGAAAGGCTGGAAGATATCGAAACATGATGCAATTTTCTTGATCATAATTCCTATTGGTCAAACCCTGCCCTGAGTGAGCGACAGGTGAATATAACGAATTACATTGAAGCGTGAACCGTCAGAAGAAGATGATATATCTTTAGTTACCTCTCATGCACCTTATGGTTGAATTTTTTAGTATAATGTCTACCGCTAACCAAAAGCGTAGTTTCTAATGGCATGGCTGCTAGCAAAGAGTTCTGAGTGCTTTGATCCCTGCCTTGTGTAGCGTTAGCATCTTTTCCCCTTGTTTTGGGTTTCTTTGTTCCAATTCTGCCCCCTCTTCAGATGTGTTCTCTTTTAAGGCACACCAAACAAAGATCCAGCTCAACCTCAGTAGTGGGGTCCCCGAGCAAAAAAAAAAGCCTTCTATGTAATCCAAAAACTCCATTGCAACATTTTAATGGTGGATAACGTTGGCAGACTGTGCTTATAAGATGAAATATAACCAAGAAAACGTGCATTACGCTTAATCAAAACTCCATATAACAAACACAGGAGTTAGTTCACAGGACTTTATCAGTTTTGGTTGTGTTAGGCCTCTACTGAACAGCGTGTTTCTTTTTGAGACTAGACTTAAACCTTTGAACAGTGTGGGAACTCTCGTGAGATTTGGGAGTTCATACCCTTCCAACATCCATCTGGTCCTTTTCAAAGACATGTGATTTTGACTGATCTCAGACTGAATCGCTAATGCGGCGGGACCGGAAGCTTGGGGGATTTTAATGGTGTAATAAGTGTCATTTAACTCACTATCTCGTTTACCTTTCTCTATTTTCTGTATCTTGAAAAGCTGTTAAAGGTATACCAACTTTTAGACGATCCGGCACCTGCTTGTCTGCTTGGATATGTTTCTGCTTTGCCTTGAAGGTTCGACAGTATGGCATTAAACTTATTTATATTCATGGAGACAAGAGGTAACTCCACCAGACAATGATATCGGTTGGCAACCCAGCACAATGTTTGCAGGTAATTTTGAGGAATACAAAAAATTGAATAAATGCAAGCTAGATAAGTTCATTGCCATACCTTCAGCACTTCTTGAGCTGAAGGTTGGTGGTTCAAACCTTACTCCCGCTGATGCATAGTTGTTGTGTTCTTGGGCAAGACACTTAGACAAACATAGGTGAAGGTGAAGTTGTGTAATTTCTGGTGTGTCCGTGCACCTGCTTGTTTCCATGGAGCTACGGAGTGTCTTGCCTAAGAACACAACAAATATGCATTGAAGGGAGTAAGGATTGAATCTTCAACCATCAGCATTTCTTCAGCTGAAGTTAGCGGTTCCATCCTTAGTCCCTTCGATGTATATTTGTTGCTTCTTGGGCAAGATACTTAGACATACATAGGTGAAATTGTGTAATTTCAGGTGTGTCCGTGCACCTGGGTGTTTCCATGTCTTGCCCAAGAACACAACAAAAGTAAGGATGGAACCGCCAACCTTCAACATAGGTGAAGGTGAAGTTGTGTAATTTCTGGCGTGTCCGTGCACCTGCTTGTTTCCATGGAGCTGCTGCTACTCCCTCTGATTCATATTTGTTGTGTTCTTGGGCAAAACACTTAGCCATACATAGCTACTTCTGCATGAACGTGAGCGTGAATGGGTTAACATATGTAAAGCACTTTGAGTACCCAGTGGAGGAGGCAAAGCGATTTCTAAACGCAGCCATTTACTATAATTTATTAATTGGTTCGACTGCCCATGCCGTTCCAAGAAGCCCTCACATAAGTCATCCCCCTGCAGGCATAATAAATGGAAGCTAATGTGAACTTTATCAACATTTAAGGACAATTTACACACAAGAGATAAATAGGTGAATAATTTGTCCTGTCTGCTTGCCTTGGGTATCGTTAAAATGAACTGATGTCATGCCAAGTGACATTTTGCATGGCTGCCTGCCCTGAAGCTTGTTTCAGAAAATAACAACTTGTGTCTTATGTGTGTGGAGGGGGTTTGAGTGACCATCTGTGAGCCATGATACACAGCCTCTCTTTATCACTCTTTTATATTGTAGTCTTAAAACAGCTTTAAAATGTTGACTGCTTCGATCACCACTGCAGGGGAAGTGGCACCGGGGGGCATTGTCTTTGCAGGTAGCATGCTTTTTGCTTTATGACTTGGGATGGAATCGTAAAATGCTGCAGTGAAAAACACATGGTGGAATTTTGGTCTGTAGTCAGTTTTGAGCTTTCAGTTCTTGCAAATAAATAATCAACATACTACTAAATTAAATAGTAACTTGCTAAAAGGCTTAAATGCAATACTAATGTAGTGGTCTCTTTGCAAGTTGGCTTTGGGGTCCCAAAATGTCCAATTATTTTAACTTGGGGATCATTGAATTTACTTTTTCAGCTTTTATGGTGTGAACAGTAGATAACAGCATGGGTTTGTTATATAACGCTGATTTTGATGGGATTTTTAGGATGAACAAAAATAAATTAAGTTTAAAAGTATTGAGAATCTCGAACACCATCTGCCTCCATTTTAAAATCCAACCAAATCAAGAAACTAACTCAAGCCATTATAGGTTATTAAATACCTATAATTCAGTTAAAGCGTGTCACCCACAGACTGTATAAAGTAGACTAAGGGAGTGTGATGTCACCCATAGCGTTTGGCTCCAGTCAAATGAAGCTTGTTGGGGCTAGAAGTTTTAGGGGCAAATTTGGAGCCAATCCAGAGCCCTTCCTACTCGCACCGCTGGTTTAGCATGGAGAGGGTAGAGTTAGCAACGCTGTCAATCATAATCTGTTGCCAACACTAGCGGGAGTGATCTCGAGGAAAGAAGGTGCCTGATTCATCTGTTGTTAATGTTCATATCTTGATTGGTATGGACAAAATAGCAAAACAAAAACACCAGCATCATGTAGAGCAGGTTAATACAAACATTTTAAGACCAAAATGATGAGGCTCACTGCAGCAGTTACAGAGAGAGGGGTGACAGTTTTTTCAATGTAAAGTGAATTGGAGCCAGAGTTGATGGAGCCGGAAGCAGGCCCACGATCACTTCCTATTTGAAACGCGGCAGTTAGCACGTTAGCTATGCCCATTTACACATACAGTGTATAGTGTTGCCTAAAGCTTTGGTGCTCACATTTGCAAGTGATGTTTTTTGGTTGCACGTTAAAACATACTTTTAATGCACATTTCTTGTCTTTGTAGAACTGTAGAAAAAGTATTATATTAAAATCCACTGTTTTTGAGCTTGGGAGATGGTCTGATTTATTATAATTATCAGTGATTATCTAAAAGGATCTCTTAAATCCCCAAATCAATTGAAATCCATCAAAGCTGAACTCAAACAGCGAGGTAGTGGGAGCTAAGTATTCACTGGTTGCCGTGGCTATTATCGCGCTGATACAATTATTTCACAACAGGGGAGATCAATTAAAGGAAGGAGTGCTTCATCTATTTTGCTTGTGTTGCTGAGACTGCAGCCAGAGACTTTGTATTCATGCAGGGCGGTGCAAGCTGCAAGTATTGGTCCTGCTGCCAAGGAAAGTTGAGGACATTTATGTTGGCCAGATGTATTGGAATAAAACATTTTATTTAGTGTATCTTGGGGTATATTTTTTGCTGGCCAAATTCATGCCAAGTAAACAAACAATGAATGGTCACAAGAGAATTACAGCACTGGTCTTACACAATGGCTCTCGCAGCATGGTCTATTCAGCCGCTTCCTCTAATACTGAACAGATGACAGTAAGTGACTGTGGCAGCTCCTCCGAGGGCTCTGTCTCCCATGTTGTGAGCGCATTCTGCAGAATCATTAAAGTTCAAAAGTTAATGTCCACATTAAGATGCTCTGGCAACACACAGCGCTCAATGGGCTCAAATGAGGTGTCATAAGAGCAGTAATTTCCCTACAGGCCAAAAGAAAACACAGCGAGAATTAACCTGAAATTTGTCGCATTGTTTAACTTGATTTACTCTCATTAAAAGAAAGAACTAAGGTGGAGAACAAGTAAGCCAGTGTACTGTACAGAAACATATACTCCAGCTAAAGGTTGTCTTACTTCTTTTAAAAACTACAATATGCCAGGTTTAAATTTGGGTCTTGGGAGCATAATTTTATTAGCCTGAGATCCAGTTATGTTTGTAAATTCTATACACAAGTCTCACAGTGTGGTCTCCTCCTCTATAACCTCTATAACTCAGGTCGAACTCAGAGCTGTGCAATCAGTTGTGTTTATTTCTGTGACACATGGGAAATGCAATAAAATGGTGATCAGCAAAACTTTTATTGGCATTGTCAGTGAACAGAATGCATAATCTAGGAATGTGCTTTGGCAATATCGATCTATGCTATTTACAACTAAATCAAAGTTTCTCTCACCTCCGTGTTCAGTGCTTCATGTTTGTTATGAGATGTGAGACTGTGCATGTCCCTGATTGGCTAATCCACATTCATATCATGCTCATATGAATTTGTGGAGATAAAACTACACTGCACATCTTTCTTAAGTATTGGAGAAATGTATTGGCCGGCCAGGCAATAACTTGATCACAATGACATCCAAAGTTAATAAGGATGTTATATGGAGGTTAACATTTTGAGATAAAGTGAGAGATTTTAAGGGGATCTGTGAGTGAACAATGAACATCTTTTCAATAGATTTGGGAAAATGTAACAATAGATTGTCAATGAGGACTGTACTTGCCAATTGATTAGCTTTTTATTACTTCTCTGTAGACAGATTTCTGGTGACTCATTTAAAAGGCCTTCAAAAGTTTTCTTACTAATCATGACAGTAGATTCCAACGTTTGCACTTCTGAACAAAGAAGTTTGTACTTCTGATAAAAAATAAAAAGAAAACATTGAGAGAAAGATGAATATGTATTGGTGTTGGTGGTGAGATTATAGGTGATTTGGCAGGGCTGGACTGGTCATCTGGAGCACCAGAAGTTTTTTCAGTTGGCCAAGTACTTTTTTTGGCTGGTCACTGTCAAACCACAGCACCACAGCCCTGATGTAACGCTTCAGTCGCCCACTCTTATTCAGCTTTCCCTGTATACCCTCTACTCTGACTTCATGACGGCCCCACACACATGTGGTCCTGGCCCAGTTTTGTGTTACTCTGGCCGGCACAGGGCAAAGCGAGGGTGAGACTGATGCGGGAGCACCGGCCCCTGTCCCGAGAGGTGGCGTGCTCAGAGCTACTGCTGGTAGTGAATCTGTTCATTGAAAGCAAAGCTGAATAAAGGCATTCTGCACTCTTAAATCTTCACAACAGCTTTTATTTTACATTGGTAGACCATATATTGTTGTTCTGATTATTTTTAGCAAATTTTTGAGAAGATGTTCATTTTCATGCAACGTGATCAAAGCGTTGAGATCAGACGACCTGACACAAGTGTGTGAAGCCTGTGGAGTTTAGGTGCCACTTCAGACCACTGTTGTCACTGTGTGCTCAGACTGTGGCTCTGCTCTGAGCATCCAGGGGCGTTCACAAGCACACTCTTAAATGTATTTATTTTATATACTAATTGATTTCATTTCTTTCCATCTTCATTATAAAAAAAACAACAACAAAAAACAAAAAAACAATAACAACAACAACATTTAATTAAAATGCATAATACTAACTTATTAAAAATAGCCAAAAGCATTAGGGTCTGTGTAACAAGAACAGGTAAATAAAAGCAGACCAGCAACAATACCAGACTAAACTAAAAACCTGTTTTAGATCAAATGACCCCAGTTGTAATCAAATTATCCACAGATATTACATTATTAAGCTTAGTCTATAATAGTAAAAGCCGAAGTTAAATCTGTCGACTGGACAAAAACCCCATAATATCAACTGACCTTAAAAATTGTCATGTTTTTGTATTGTTTTTTTCTGAATCGCTGCGATCAGGAGGCCAGTCCATACCGAAAAGTTCAGGGCAGATTTCTTCTCCTGGCCCACCGCTGTGACGTGGACAGTGTAGTGCGTGACCTTGACAAGAGCGCTCCAGATGGCTCACCAAACCAGCAACAACTGAGCTACATATGTTCAGAGAGCAGTCCCACGTGGAACGCAGCCAGCAGCTCCTGAGGGCTGTCCCCACGAAAACACTGCGAATGTAGTTAAATATGTGTGGTTATATTGCAACATGTTTATGTTTGTGGTGAGCATGATCAGTTGAGGATGCATTCATTTTTCAATAATTTATCTAAGGGTTGAAATGCAAAGATCTTATGGTTTAACATCGTTTCGTGGTAAGTTTGCTCTCTCATACAATATCAATAAGAGATTAAGTGAATACGTGTATAAGTGAATTGCTCATACAGTTTAGAATCCCTATTATTATACACATGGGGGTTCATTCTTAGGACTAATGTTTGTGGACCTGAAATTATGATGTAGCCCTTGAAACTTATAGAAAAAAACATAATCACACTTTTTCTTTCAATAATACACAAACAACCAGGCCATGGAAAAAAAAAAACAGTTATTTTTCTATATTGCTTGAAGGCAAATGCAATTTTCATTTTGACCTAGTACTAATTATGGACACCTTGTACTGCAGTGAGGACACATACATCAAGGCTGGAGAGGCTTATGTCTAATGATGAATATGTTTACCTGTAAAAATCATGTGATGCAGCAGTTAGACCGTGCCCAGTCAGCACACAGGCTCAGCGTTTGGCAGGACAGGTGCAACAAGGGCATGCAGGGGCTGGGGCCGGGAAATAGGGCAGCCGCTCCGTTGGCGTCGTCTTTTAGGAGCAAGAAAAATAGACACCGGAGTATGTCCTCAGCAGCCGGGCGCCAGGTGTGCGAAAACTCCAGTCATAGGAAAAGGAAGGGTCAGTGGGTGAAAGGTGAGAGATGAAACGGAAAAAAAAACAAAAAAACTGTGCACTATGTAACTTTTTTGGTGAGGGTCTGCCGCCTGTTTGTTTCCATGGAGATGCTATTTCTTTGCCCTTTGCTTAAATACTTTCACAGTATGGCATTAAACTTATCTATCTCTTATTTTCTCTTATTTATCTCTTTAATCATTGCCTGTTCCAAACCCACTTAAAAGGTACACTGTGTAACTTTTCTGGTGAGAGTTTGCCGCCTGTTTGTTTCCACGGAGATGCTATTTCTTTGCCTAGATTGTTTCACAGTATGGCATTAAACTTATCTATCTCTTATCTTAACTATTTTATCATTGCCTGTTCCAAACCCACATAAATACAGAACTTAAAAGCTACATTGTGTAACTTTTCCTGGAGGAGGGTCCACTACCTGCTTATGTCCATGGAGATGCCATTACTTTGCCTAGATTGTTTCACAGTACGGCATTAAACTCACCTATCTCCATGAAGACAAGCAACTGACAGCACTAGGCAAAGTTACAGGTCAGATCTGTGCAGAAGCGACTGCTTACAGTAAAAATGCATGTTTCTCTAAATGCAAGGGAGCTAGTTCAGTGACATATTGCGGAAAATTTCAGGCAAAGCAATTGTGTCTGATGGAGAGAAGCAGATGGCAGACGAACCACATGAAGAGTTACGTAGAGCACATTTAAATTAGTAATGACTGCATCTATGGAAACTACTTTGTTTATAAAATGTGCTATACAAATAAAGTTTAATTGGATTGGATTTTATTTAGTCGTCTCTACACTCGTGAGTTTAGTTTCATCAGAGGCTCACGGCAGAATGAACATGAACACTTTTTACCGGCAAAATCCAGCATTCACAATACATTTTGAATTTACTGTCTCAAAAGCCACATAAAATCATTTCTTTTAACTTTGCTAAATATTTCCACAAATTTAGGACTGCAAAAAAAAAAAAAGTGAAATATTATTGTCTTAAAACTGGTGATGCAAAACCAAGGTAACGCTCAAAGAAATTTCTCTTGAATAAAGCTTTAATAACATGATGAGATAATGCTTGTGCAAAAGCTAAAACACACAGTAGCCCTTGACTGAAATTACTCTTATTAGAACACTAGAGTGCATTATAAATTTTAACCTTCCTGGTGTTATTTTCCCTATCAACAAACAACCCCCTCAGGTTCCTGTTTATTTTTCTCTATAAAATGTTATTTATGAGCATGCAAAAACAATTGGACATGCCCAGAGCTATTAGTGGTCATCTTCTTCCTGAGATTATCTTGAGCATGTTGAGAGTGCCTGATAATGCATGTAAGTAGTTTGTTTAATAGAAAGAGGAAGCCCGTGGCAAATGGAAATTAAGCATCACTTCTTGGCTGTTTGTGGAGCTCGGTGATTGATTACTGCTGCTCCCACCAGTTTCCTTCAGGCTCATCCAGCAACTACCGAGAGCAGCAAGGGTCCTATATTATCTGGAGCTCTGTGCTAAAAGATATACGCGGGTTGTGTTGAGGTAAGGGACTCTATACGGAAAGTGGATCGTTGCGTGTAAGAAAAAAATGGATGTTAAACTCACGGATTATCAATAGCCAATTTACAGCATGCATCGGGATACTTTTTACGGAGAATTAAAAGTTACAAAGACATAGAAGTGGATGAAGGGAGTGTGACATCACCCATAGCATTCGGCTCCAGTCAAATGAAGCGTGTCGAGGCTAGCGGTTACGGGGCAAAGTTCCATATTTGGAATTCTGACTGCGAGTATCATAGCAACCAAAGAGCCAATCCGGAGAGAGGTTGTTGAAGGTAACGCCCATCCCGCTCGCACCCTTGGTTTAGCGGGGAGTAAGTGCTAAGCAACGCTGTCAATCAAATCTTTTGCTATTGATAGCTTCTGATTTATCTGTTTTTAATGTTTACGTCTTGATTTATGGACACAATAGCGAACAAAAAAAAAACAGGATTGTGTAGTGTGGGTTAATATAAACATTTTAAGACCAAAATGATGAGCCTGACAGCAGCAGTTACAGAGAGAGGAGTGACAGTTTTCTAATGTAAAGTGAATTGGAGCCAGTTGATGGAGCCAGAATGCGCCGTGCTCATTTCCTATGTGGAACGCAGCGGCTAGCAGGTCAGCTATGTCTGTTTATATACACAGTCTATGTTTCTGTCTGGCAAATCAGACCTCATACATAATTGGACAACAGTCTGGAGTTTAACCCTATTGTGTCGGATGCTATTGTAATAGCGTAGTTGCATTATTTCCACTACTGTAACTCTGCAACCAATTGTGCTTCATGTAAATTCAAATGACATCTCAAAGCAGAGGCATGGGGCTCTTTAAATATGTTACTGTCATTACGGTAATCTGCCTCTGTTGTCCCTCGAAGACGACCAATCAGAGCACAGGTGCAGCGGGATTTTCCCAGTCACTTATTCAATACGTCAAAGAAAAAATAACGATGGATATGTAAAATAGAGGTAGTTGTGTGAAAAAATGCAGTACATTCTGATACTTCCTTTAACATGATTTTTATGGCAAAAAAAAGAATAAAAGTCTAGGCGAGATATACTGGTCTATAATGTGCTCAGTCCTTAAAGGGTTAAGTGTAATGTCCGGAATCTTTTAGAAATATTTGTATCAGGAAACTCATAATGTAACAAGCCGTCATGTTTCACCTACAAACACATTATTGGATGCCTTAACAGTATTATATAAATGTACTATTTTACTTCAGTGTAACTCCAGTGTGGTGTTGCTCGAGCTTGTGCGCTTGTGTTTACTGGAGGATTATGAGATTGTTCTGTCCTTTGCTACATTTTTATTGATTGTTTCTGTCAGTCCAACATAAAAGTGCACGAGTACGAGTCTCTCCACTTCACATAAACAGCTCAGAACCACTAATGAGCTCCGACCTGTAACCACTCCACGTTTTCATTTGGTCACTGCGCTCTGTCATGTGGGTTTCTGCTCTTACGTGCATTACCAAAGCCTTAGTCACTTTTATTATGTTATCCTGACCTTAAAAGCTGAAGCTGTTTTTAGGCTAAGCTTGTTTCTTTTGCGATTTACAAAGTACATTCAAAGCGATTAGTTATTATTTTGGAATAAAAAGGCATACATTTAGTGTAATGGCTTCAGAATAAACCAGTAAACATTCAAATACATACTTAAATACAGTTACTATTATTGTAATGAAATGAAAAAAAAAACAAAAAACAAAAAAAAAAACATTCATGGCTTAGTTTTAAACAAAGTGATTTCCAATTTTCAGACTTGTCCAGAGGTGGAATATAACACAATGAAATTAGTAAAGTAAGTATAAATTTTAGGTATCTGTACTTTACTTAAGTACATTTAAGGTGGATACTTGAAAGCAGATGTCTGTACTTTATACTCCATTATATTTTTAGCTGGACTGACATGTAAAAGTAATTTGTATTATTGTTTAAGACCCGCTGAAAAGGCTGTGGGATTATTTTTAACACGTTCATAACTTGAGTAAACTAAAATATACAAATAAAAGCAGCTAGAAAAACTATAAATTGAATTGTTTCTGTTGAAAAAAATTCAGCACAAATCTTTATCGAAATCACTATATTTGTAGCTTTACTAGACCGAAATACTTTTACCTTTTTCCTCTTTTAAGTACACTTTTAAACAGGTACTTTTATCATTTTAAGTAGATTTTTTTCATGTGATACTTTTACTTTTACTTGAGTATTTTTTGTTCTGGTATCTGTACAAAATTGAGTACTTTTTCCACCACTGGACTCAAATATTGTGTAAACTGTTTATAGTTTGGTAAAATTAGACTAGCCTCAGCAGTGTGGTATAAATATTACATGCCCTCAAACTGCAAGTACTATAGTATTTAAAGTACGAAAACAAACCCGGCTCGCTCGTGCACGTCTCTTTTAGGGCTGTTTTAAAGGCGTTATGATCGCTCAGTGAAGTGTTGAAACTCTGGTACTGTGCCAGTGACATTTTACATCAAACTCATCATAAGCCCGCAATGAACCGTGCAGCCATCAATGAGCACAGCTAAATGATGCACATCAATTACAGCCTCCGGTTATTAACTATCTGTAAATATTTACTCCACCAATTGCACTTTAGGTAAACAAAAGGGAATTTCCTGAGCCGTGCGACAGCTATCAACGCGAATTAGCAGTAAAACCTGTATATGCACAGTGTCACTGAAAGACAACTGGGGGCTCAGTGCTAAGTGTGAGTGATGCTAGTCTCCATATTTCATATCACTTTGCAGCAAATTTTCTATTAGCGTTAATGGCTCCCTGTATTTAGACCCCACAGTCATTATTTGTTATTGCTATTAAGTCGAGCTATTATCATGCTGTTTACTGTGGTTGTACTAATGAGGCTCCTTTGTAATAGTTGGTCATAAATTATACTTTTATGATGATATTACTACTACAACAATTACGCTATTATGATATGAGGATTTATGCTTCACATTATCAGCTTTTTAGACACTGGCAGGTGATTTAAAGTCTCGGGGTCTTACAAATGATGAAGTGCACGTGATAAGTAGCAAGCTGCTTTGGGACATCTATTTAAAGGGCCTGTATTACTCTGTTTTCTGGTCTGTGTTATAATGTTTTTCCTCATTACAGAGAAACCTGGAGTTGTGTTTTGTTTCATTCACACATGTCTAGTACACTAATCCTGCATATTTAGGATGTTCTTCTCCCAAACAGAATACACTCTGTTCCACCTTGTGATGTCATGCCGTAATACAGGAAGTGTTCCACTGTGTTTGTAAACTCCATACGCCTTCACTAGAATCGTTTGGATAATTTCAGCGCAGGAATTGCCAATACCTACTGAACAAAAGGTAAAGGGTATAAAAGGGTGACTCAGACATGTGTGAATGAAACAAAACACAACTCCACGTATGTTTTTGATGAGGTAACAACATTGTAACATGGCTTAAAGCTCACAAGAGTCAATTTTGCGTGATATAGGACATTTAAATTGATATGATCAGTATAGCGAAAACATTAATGGACTAGGCATGTCACAATTATTACTCTATCGACTTATTGTTCGGTATATGAGAGCTGGAAAAATATATTTTGGGGCTTAATATTTATTGCATGTAAATATTTGTCGTAAAAGTGGAGAGATTTGGGGTATTTTTGTTCTAATACGATAAGATTTGAGCTGTGGAGGTTTGAAAAAGTAACGTTTCTGGCTAATATTTATTCATTCTGCTATTCATTTGTTGCAGCTCACTTTAATGATTCTGCCGATTTAAATATCATTTACTGGAATTGGGATTATCTTGCATTATTGTTATGATATCAGTGTGATAAAGTAAACTCCTCTGGTAAGACTAAATCTGCTGTCTTAAGTGAATTTGCAGTATTTTAGGTCCAGATTACATAACAGTAGAAATTTCTTGGGTCACTCCTCTCTGACAAGGTTTTGAAGTGTCTGTAACTTTCTGTATTTCTCTTCATTCTTAAAGACTTTTTGGACTCATTGGATAAGAAATTTTTAAACGTGGTATCGAGGCGAAGAGCGGGAGCGACATTCAGCAACTTGCCTTAATTGTGAACATCTTGGGGTCCCACCGGAGGAGCTGGAGGAAGGGTCTGGGGTGCAAGAAGTCTGAGAATGTGCATGGATGAATGGCCATAACTGTGAATCACTCTCACAATGTACTGGAGTGGGTGAGAAAAAAAAAAAAAGTGTATATGTATTTAATCACTTTGCAAAGATATATTTTGGAAAAGCATCTGTTCGTCTGTATCCCCACGTATTATTAAGTTTGCAGAAAAGTACTACAACTTAAGTATAACAAAATGTTCTGTTTAAAAGTCCAATGAAATTATATATTTAGCCATGGTGGAAAAAGTGCCCAGAGCTACAAGAAGATACTTAAAACTTGTAAAAATACTGCATATGAAGTCAAAAAGAATTCAGTGGAATGTGTGTGGCACAGCAAAATACCATTAGTGTTTGTAGTAGTATTTTTGAAGATATACTTGCCAGGTGTTGTAAATGGGATGCCCTTTTGGACTTGCACAGTTAAATAGAAAATTGAGTATAACACCTGTAAGAAACTGTCAAAAACTGTAGTATAGTTTAAGGGAATATTTCTGCACTTTGGTGTTTATTTTAACTTAAACTTCAACCAATTTAGAAGCATGTTTTAACACAGTTGGGATGGATTTCAAAGATACAATCTGGTTATCATTATCGTGAGAGTAAAATCATGTTGTCCGCTTCGATACTAAGGAATAGACTCAAAACTCAAAACCGATTCAATACTGTGACAATGATATGATAATATAATGATAATATGCGTGTAATCCCTCAGTCCGCGTAGGCTCCATGGGCGTATACTAGTCTACATGGTGTTATACTTGTTCTGATACAGCTCTTCTTCAAGCTATTCAGGAAAGATTCATTGCTGTTTGGTGGGAATCAGTACCTCCTCTAATTTTGATTCTAGCTTTAGTATCGATTAGGATCTGATTTTTGGTACTTCTAACAGCACTACTAGATTGTGAAATGAAATGATCCATTATACTCCAGAAAAGAATTGAAAGCACAATTTAACAATAACAAAAAACGTACAAAATCTTGCTCCACTCCGGCACCACCAAAGCACCAAAGCAGCAGAGAGTGTTCGCCCAAAGCGGTGCAGCTCAGTCTGTCAGCATGCGCTCCTCAGACATCCTGTTCCTGCAGCTTTCCCCTGGTTAAAGCACAGGCCAGTGGGGAAGAAGCTCCGTGCGTTTGAACCCTCCAGAGCTGAGAGCTGCGGCCGGGAAGAGGCGCTTTGTAGTGGGTGGAGAGGGGATGGGGGGATGCGGGGTTGGGCAGCATGTGGTACGAGCCCAAACAAGAGCTACTAAAGTCAGCCGCGGCGACACACGCTCCCCTCCGTGTGCCCCTCCGAGCGCTCTTTGAATAGCACATGAAAAAAACATCAGATATCAACATAGGAGCTGAATGTTCCAGCGGTCTCGCCAGGTGACACGTTTATTTGACAGTGCGCCCAGTCCGGGTCTGTGTAAATATGCTTTTACTGTTGTCCCTGTTCCACTTTTGGATGCTGATTTAGGTGCAAATTTACTGTTTTAGTACCACATTAAGAACAGCGGGAGATAAAACAAAAAGTCTAATATGAAAGGGCGCGCTTTGTAACTTGGACTGATGGTCACGCTGGCAAAGTTAGAGGTAAGATCTGCGGAGAAGCGAAGTGTTTTTGCGCAATAAAAACACCTGTGAATGAGTAAAGCCAATAGAAACAAGACCGATAAGTTTAATGCCATACTGTGGAACATTAACGGAAAAGCAATATCATGTTGGCATACAGAGAAGCAGGTGGCGTTTACTCTCAGCAAGAAACAGCGCTAGTTTTGAAAAATGCGCTTTTAGTCTAAATGTTTCCTCTTCTCCATAACTTTATAGTTCATCTAAACTTACCTATTTCACTTTTAATTGTCACCTTATTCAGTTATTACAATATGTCGAGCTATTTCTAGTCTTTTCAATCATCTCTGTGACACCTCCGGTATTGCTTCTGGTATCACACGTTTCATGCTGATGCTGCACCTGCTACTGTGAAGAAGAAAAAAATAACCTACAAATTAAAAAGGGTTATTGATACTTGGCTGTGACATCATGCTGGTGGTGTTCTCCGTGTATATCTATGGCGGGATGTTCAGGCCATGGTGGAAAAAGTGCCCAGAGCTACAAGAAGATACTTAAAACTTGTAAAAATACTGTTCAAGAGTACCTATGCTGGCACAATGTACATATTAGCAAACACTGTTGAATATGTTTTAAGCCTGCAAACTCACAAAAAGTAGAAAAAAAATGTATTGTTGGGTTTCAGATGATGTTGCATCACACTATAAGTTAATCATATTTAATTTATTTTGTTGTAATACAGTGAGTTCTTGGGTCTGGTCAGTGGTAGAAATGATCAGATCAGCATTTTCCTTTTTTTGGATATTTCATTGTAATGTGTAATGTTATCTGGGAGTATGTCGTCATCTCATTTTAGAATCTGAAAACCACCAATTTAAACATTCTGTGATCAATACATAAACTGTATATATAAATAGACATAGCTAACTAACGCATTAGCCCCTCTCTCTGTAACCGCTGCAGTGATCCTCGTCATTTTGGTCTTAAAATGCTCGTATTAACCCGCTCTACATGATCCCAGTGTTTCTATTTCGCTATTTGTCCATAAATCAAGATATGATCATTAATAACAAACAAATCATGCTAAAAAAACACAATGCAGATTAGCTTTTGACTGTAATTTTATGTGTTAGAGAATCAGCTCACCTGTTGCGGTTCCAACTAAGCCAGCTCTTTTCAGTCAAATTGTGTCAAATCTTCAGACAGAGCAGTGCTTAAAGTTAGCATCACACCGCCAGGGAACGTTAATGTCATCGGAAAATATGCAAAATATCAGTATTACTGTAGAACTGGGTGGTAGTGGGGCAAAGTGGGCAGTGTTCATGCCTTATAACGAGAAGGTGGAATTTGCAGGTCTGCCAAATGCCACTATAATATAATGTAATAATAATAATACTACATAACACTTTGGGTGCTCTGCTTTCACTATCAACCTAAAAGTCAGTATTCACCAGCTGTAGGTATTTCTGACCAAAATCCGGTGTCAAATGCGTCTTTTTCCTACCATTAATTTTTTTTATTTTTTTCCAGCATTGACTTACAAATATTTTCTTCCACAAATATGGTATCCACATATTTTCCTACAGTTAACTGGTCAAAATATAATGGTTCTTGATACCTCCTGTCTACCAGCTTTAGATTTACTCATAAACTGTATAAAAAAGTGGACTAAAGGAGTGTGTTATAGGGTTACAGGGGCGAATATAGAGCCGAGTGCCGTATTAGGAATTCCAACCGCGACCCGTATCATAGCAACCAAAGGGCCAATCCGGAGCGAGGTTGTTGAAGATAATCATTTTCAACCTTCGAAGTTCACACATATTAATTCTTACATTTTAAACATGTATTTGATCCTGACAAACACGTACCAGTCTTTTACTAGTTTCACTTTTCTTTTGACATAATTGGCGCATGTGTTGCAGACCCCAAACTCAACTCTTCTGTATCTGTATTCAGAACAAATCTCTATTTCTTCATTCCAGTGTTCTTGACTCCTTCCTCCCTCCCTGCCTTCTTCCTACCCTACTGAATTACCAAATACTACTTCATATCGTAGGTCTTTGTCTGACTCTAGTCTAGACAATAACGTGATGATACTAGTCAATTTTGCGTCGGTATAGCTAGTACATTTGATTCTCTTACAAACTACACAGTTATTCAGCAACAAAACATAAAAATGCAACCAATACGGACTGGATTTTAAAATGCCCTATACTCTTATTTAAAACTGGCACCCTTGTGTAATATTTAACCTGAAATCACTCTGTATGAATCACTTATGAACAACGGAATACCCCGCGTTAACAAGGTGCACTTGTGTAAGGCTAATATCTAAAGTCAATGTAAGCCGGTTACGTGTGATTTTTAATGTGTATTTTAACGATTCATACCTACTCGCTCATTCAGGAGATGTATAAATAAAATATAGGATTGGCGCTGCATATCTGAACTGCAGGTGCCGCTGGTCAAGGCTGTCCCGTGCATCCGTATTATTCATTCATGTGCTTCACCATTATAACACACCCTGCTGGGAAGAGTTCAGCGCAGAACGAGTCACTAAGAACAGTTCTAATTCTATTTATGTTGCATTGATTGTATGTATAAGTCACCTACATGTGTGTACTATGTAGGGTTACGAAGTTATATGCAGTGACTTAATTGGAGGCTCTTTTTAATGCAGTATTGTGAAGTGAGCATTACCCATTTCAATTAACCTGACGTGGAGATAATTTATTCTTGAAAGGAACCAATTAGTTAATGTATAGTGCGTATTTACAAGCTTTTAATGGCATATGTAAAGTAAAGTAACTGAATAAATTGTCACATTTCTTTTACAAATCTGTAAATGGTAAAACAAAAATGCAACCTATATGGAATGGATTTAAAAATGCCCTATACTTTTATAAAAACTAAATAAATAAAAAAATACATTAATAATACATTAATAATACATTAATAATAATAATAATAATAATAATAATAATAATAATAATAATAATAATAATAATAATAATAATAATAATAATAACTATACCACCCAATTCACCATAATACTTCACTTATATACCTGTATTTTTTTAACCTGTTCTAACTATTTATTTACAATTTATACACTTGCAATTGCGAAACAACTTGCTATAATTATATTTGGTGTCACTTTTATAAAATAAAAAAAATAAATAAATAAGAAAAATAAAATGAAAAATGCGTAAGCAATGTGTTCTAAAATTAATGAGCCAATATGTCAAACTAAAATAAAAGTATTTCTGCTACATTTTCTTGGCTTACCACAGACAAAACTGTCTAATTTGTTCTGGAGTTGTACAGTGTCTTTCCCTTATTAGACGGTTAGAAAGCCGATCTGCAGGACCAGTTCTTGTATTGTCCAGGGATGGGATGAGCCCTCCTCACTCCTCCTCCTCTTCTTCCTCCTCTTCCTCCTCCTCAAGTCATTTGGAGCGGAGAAAGTGTGCACAATGGGGACAGGGAAAGTCAAGGCAATTTGGCACAGGCTACTTCCTGCTCCATCATTAAACACATTGACAGTTAACTTATGCGAGGGTACGGCTTATGACTTTACAACAAGAGCATCAATTTATATCCATGTTATAGTATATTTACAAAACACGCTGGAAAATCTCAAGGATTGTTATTTAATATGGGCACATCACATCAAATATTCACTTTTAAATTTTGAAGTTTAAAGTTTGACATGCCCTGAAGCAGCTTATTTGAAGGCTGTGCCCTTCCTTCAGGCCAAAAGTAAAACAAGAACAGTAGTAAGCCGGGTCATTAGAATAAATCCTGTTTCTTGTGGCTTGGATTTTTTTTTTAAGAGAACCTAGTGTCCAAAGAAGGGACTAATTGTCTCATAGGACTTAAAATGTTCAAGATTTAGATGGTATACACTGTTATAACTGCGATCTACATCTAAATATAAGTGTTTTGTACATACTGTAAATGAGCAAATATTACTCACAGATAGATAGATAGATAGATAGATAGATAGATAGATAGATAGATAGATAGATAGATAGATAGATAGATAGATAGATAGATAGATAGATAGATAGATAGATAGATAGATAGATAGATAGATAGATAGATAGATAGATAGATAGATAGATAGATAGATAGATAGATAGATAGATAGATAGATAGATAGATAGATAGATAGATAGATAGATAGATAGATAGATAGATAGATAGATAGATAGATAGATGATGGATGGATGGACTGCTGGGACTTTACTAATCCTGAAGGAAATTTCTCAGTTACAGTATAGAGAATAAATGATATATATCACATAGTGTATCCTATCTATTGCAGACAGTACTACATGTACTTAGGATGACACTGGATATCCTTTTCCTCTATGTTGCTTTATACTTCCTTGTGTGTTGTTATCTTACCACACGACTGTAATACCTCAGATAAGAAAAAGATTTTGCAAATTTATGTAGGACGTCTGCTTCGATCGAGACTCCTCTTGGAGGCATGACCTTAATTTGGTTTTGTTTTATCTGTTTTGGCTCAAAATCTCTGTGTTTTTATCAGCGCTGTTATCAAACCTGTTCTTCTCAGTAATCTCACACTTCAGAAAAATAAAAAGATGCTAAGAAGTTTTCGCATAACCAAAATGTCCTTGTGCTAAATCTCACGAAGGCAAGACCCAATGACGACCATTAGGAGCGATGTGAAGTACAAAAGATAAAAATTCCTGTCTGTCATCAACTCTTTGAAAATAAATAATAGAGCTGTTCATGTAAAAGGTCTGTGGAAATATTCAGACCGAAGGCTGTGAAGGAGCATTGTCAACCCTGTTCTCCGCCAGTCCCTAAAAGCAATGTGTGGTTACATGTTAGGCCCAGCTCTCCGCTTGTGCACTCTGTCTACCCCAAGGACATAGAGTGTGAAGATAATGCACCCAGAAAGATGTCATAGGCACGTCCCGGCCCCTGTCCCGAAGCAGGACTGTGGTGGTACTCTGGAGGCATCAACAAGGTGTACAGACACGAACGTGATAGAGCCAATCCGCCCTGACTGAAGGCTAACAGGAGTCCGAGCTGTTAAGGGACGTTTCAACTCTTTTCGTCTTCTTGGTTGAATGAGCAGCGCACACATTTCCCTACAATCTGATTTTCTACAGCGCTGGCTCACAGAGGTGGAAGAAGTCCTCCAGCCAAGTAAAAGTACTGTTATGTCAAGGTATTAATAAACAAGTAGAAGCTACAAATACTCAAAAATGTCTTCTGCATGAACTATAATATAATATGTAGTACACTTATCGACCACTAATACCACAGTTACTTTTTAACTTTAAATATATTACTAAAAACATCCAGACTTTACCAGCTAGAACTTGATTTGGAGTAAGGTTCCCAGACACTGCACTGCAGTGGCCCCCTGCTCCTGTCAGGTCGGCCCAGTGGCATTGATGGATTGGTCAATAGAAAACAACTAATGTCCGCAATGGGAAAATAAAGTAAATCCTATATCTTAAAATCAATCTACCATTACAAGGGCTACAATGCATTTTTATCCTTTTAAGTTAAAATATTCCACTATAACATGTGCTATGTGTACTGTACTATGTAAAGATCTTAAGGAACTTTTTAAAATGTTTAAAAGAAAACGCATAGACGGCTACCGAGGGACCATTCTTATTTTGCTAATGGTGTCTTATTACACTGAGGAACTGTTAAATTTCTTTAAGTACGTGAAGTCATTATATGTGCTCTATACTTGGGTCAGTTTCCTCTTAAATATTATACAGATTTTTGTATAAGCGTCTTTGAGTGTCCAAAAAGCACTATGTAAGCCTGAGGTACTATTATTATGATTATGATGATTATGATTATTGCTATTATGATGATTATGATGATGATGGTGATTATTATTATTATTATTTTTTATTTATTTATTATGATTATTTTTAGTAGTAGTAGTAGTAATAGTAGTAGTAGGAGTAGTAGTATTTTGTTTTTAATTACTAATCACTATGGCAGCTATCTGAAATGTTTCGTCGTTATTTAATGCATGTATAGGAGACTTTTTTTTGTTAATACTAACTGTCCTTTCTCCTTTTTTATTATTATTATTATTATTATTATTATTATTATTATTATTATTATTATTATTATTATTAGTTGTTTTCTTCACCACACTCACTATATCTGAAAACCTTACAGACAACACTCTTGAAGAAACTGCCCCCAAATCTCCTGACAAACAGAAAACACATTATTAAATTTCCACCAGCAGCTCCTCGCAGCGTTAGCATGTTTTCTATCCTCCACCTTAATGACCTTGTGCAACCAGAAGAGAGCGAAATGTCATAGGTATGGATTGTAATATATATTTTGACAGGGGTTATTTCAGCCGGTCACATGGGAAATGGGGATGTCAGTGCCTTGTTGCCGGGCGATAATGTAAACAGATATTTTACATGGCTGTCAGGGCGAGCAAACGTCTAGAGACTGCAGCCGCCAAGAAGAGGACCACCACAACTCACACTTACCCACAGTGCAACAGGATTTTAGACAGTATTTGATATGTGGATATAAATACGATGAAACCTCAAAACATACAAAACACTGTGGCAAATCCATTAAAGGTGTAAATATATGTCAAGTTTCATCTTTTGGCACGTGAGAAGGGCTAATAATATGAAAAATAACATCTAACAAAACGATTAGTGCATAGGGTTGTGACGTTCCTGGTAGAATTTAAGCCCCCTGCCTGTCTATATGTTGCAGAATGTTTCACAGTGTGGCATTAAATTGATGCAGAAGAGTAAGAATGCATGTTTTTCAAGGATTTTTTGAGCAGTAAATTAATTTCGCTCAACATATCCACGGACATATGCAGGTCTCCACTGGGAAAATTACACAATATATGTTTAAATACTAAATAAATGTACCTAGACTAAATAATCCCATCTTGTTTGCTTTACTTAGATACTTTTATAAGCGCTAACTTAAGATAACAGCATATTTATTTAAGTGTACACAACAGATGAGCTGCTGTCCTAATCAATATTCAGATCACTGCGTCCACACAGCAGCTGATTTTGTAATAATCCCTGAGGGTGAGAGCAAAGGTACATGTAATTGCAGAGTAAAATAAAAAAAAGTTGAGTCATAAATTACACATCGCTTCTTTGTTGATGGCAGACGGCGGTGTGAATGTTCCCCCGGTCCGTGCTCTGTTTGCATGGAGACAGCGGCGCTCTCATTAGCAATCAGGCCTATGTACTTTAGCGCTGACAGTAATGAATTGCTTGCTCTTTATGGACAGCAGGGCAGCGCGGTAAGTGATGGCTCTCCCTACAAATGATGCTTTTTTAGTATGCACACTTTCACACCGCAGTGGCACCCGTGGCCTCCTGCTGAGGTAGAGGCTATAGGCTGCGGCTAACTCTGTGACTGTAACCAAAGATCAGGCTGATGAATGTGCCGGGAATGCTTTTAAACACAGGATCGTTGTCTAGTGAGATAGTTTAGGTTCACAGTGTATAGTGGCGGGTTACAGATACAAATTGTCCTCTTTTGATTTTGAATTCATAAACCAGCAAACATATCAAACTATAAATCAAATAGCTTTTCTTTTGCTTTATATGTGCACATAAATGGTACAAAAATACAGTCCAACTTTATGGTAACGCCACACGGCTGCATTTAAGGTATAGTATGTTTAAGGTGGACATTTTTTAGACTAAAATAAATGCATATACTTTCATTGTGGATGTTTATATTGCACTAAAATAACCTGAGCAAACATGTATCCTTTCTGTGTGTGGGCTTGCATCTCCACAAACCTGATTCTGTGACCTGGAGGAGGGCATTCACCTGCTGGTCGCCATGGATACTATTATTGCTGTAGATAAATGTCCCAATGTATTAGTGTTTGTCCACTGATCTGAAGGTTGTTGGTTTGAATCTCTGTCTCGACATAAACATCATTGATTGAGCAGTTAGATCCACCAAACCACAAGTTGGCGGTTCGTTTCCAGCTCCCATGAGCTGTTGCTGTGTCCTTCGGCAAGACACTTCACCCAACTTGCTCCCAGTGTCTGCGTACACTGTTGTATGAATGTGTGTGTGAATGTGTGAGTGGTTCCTTGATATAAAGTTCTTTAAGTGTCTTGAAGGTGAAAAACGCTATATAAAAATGTGCCCATTTACCGTGCCATAAAACATATGAAGAGAATGTGCAGTATGGTTTGAACTTTATATTTTCATGGAGACATTCAGGTGCCGCCACCAAAATTTATACAGTGTTCCTTTAAGCAACGTTGTTTTTTCCTAGCTCTTTATACAAATCACTACAATTCACAATATGTTGTTGGTTTTCCTGCTAATCCACTACAACCCAGCGCTCTCATTGTATCCGTGCCAAGTATAAATAGCTGCAGAATAACCACTTCAGCAGCATAAAGCTAAAGTGACATATTCCAAACAACTGTACATTCAATATAGCAGAAAGCTGCACTCAATTTTCTGCTCCGCTACCTGTCCCTGATCCTACTCACTGTATGTCCTGCCTAAGTGTTTCTTTTATACATTTACTGTTCCCAACCCGAACGAAACATTTAAAAAGAGCCAGGACAATCACTTGCGCAGTCCTGTAAGTGGCGACTAAAAAAAGGCTTTTAAACTCCACCGGTGTGCCGTAACTGCCTGTACTCTTTTTCAGCACCTCTAGAAGCCCTCTTAAGAGCCACTCAGAGTACATACCCCACTGCGCTAGCTCACAGTCACGCTCGCTCGCCGATGCAACATGCCCACTGACGGGTGGTACACAGCCAGCCAGAGAATATGCAAATCAGGACCACCTTAAAATTTCAACATGTGGACGGAGCCAATTTTCAACTCACGCACAAAAAATGGTTTATGAAGCTCAAGAGTGACTGTACAGTTGTCCCTCGCTATAACGTCTCCCCCGTGCCGTGTCTCCTGTACAGTACAGAATGTGTTCAGACAAATTTACATAAATGTTGGATCACAGTGTGACTCTGAAGTGCTGTGTATTTGCAAGTTTTTCCCCGACAAAACCCACAATGTCGATGAAATGTTCTGCACCGACAAAGGCGCCTACAAAGGTTTGAACTTTGAGAGTGTTTAAACGAGAGAAATGTGAGAAAATGTTAATGCCTGTGTCAGAAAAATGTATAAAGTGTGTGGTGAGGGGTTTTTCAGACTTAACGCTGACTACTTCGCGGATTTTGACTATTGCGGGTTATTTTTAGACCGTAACCCCCGAGATAAACGAGGGACCACTGTATTACAAACCATCACCAAGCACCTCTCAAATCATAAAAAAATGCACTCTTTTCTGTTATTTCTTCAGACAGTACTGTGCCCCACCGTCACCACAGCAGCAAAACAACTAGCCCCTTCAGCCTCTCCCTAAGCTAAAACTACTATCAAATGTGAAATGCATTCCCTGAAAAATCAGTCATATATCTGGCCCAAAGTACAACATTTTGTCATACTCACTCACTACCAGCTTCTGTCCATGCAAATATGATTGTTTTGCCTAGAATGTTCCACAGTATGGCATTAAACTTATCTAGCTGCATGAAAACAAACAGGCAGTGTCACTTGGGAGAGTTACAGGTCATACTTATGGAGAGGCGACTCTAGTTAGAATGTATTTTTTCAAGGTAATTTTAGCAGTAAAAACATATACGTATATAATCATATATAAGCACAATAGATACGTTTAATGCAGTACCGTGAGAAAAGCATTAACATCTCCATGGAGACGAGCAAGTGACAGACCAGAAAAGTTACAATCCCGCAATTTTAACTTGAACAAACTTTAAAACAATATATACACTGTGTGCCAGTCTATGCAGGATTATTTTCTGATCCTTGTTGTTTCCTGAATAAGTAAACCCACATTTGTCCCACATGGCGGTTGGTTAAACTTTAAAGAGTCATCAAAGAAGCAGCACGATTGGAAGCACAGAGGGAGGTGAGAAATAATTTTAACATAATTTAAGATTCACAGCAGCCGGTTTTAAACTGGTGGGGTGAGTATGCTTCTTGTCTGCTGTCAGCGCGAGTGGGTGGAACAGTGTAGTTTTAAAAATAATATATTGTACTATTAGAATAATGACTAATTGTACTATGCAAGAAACTGAAACGTACAGTTAAATTCAGACATTTAAATCTGGTCTTTTAAGCGTGTTTACTTATTAATGTTTGTATTCGTAGCTCTGCAAAATATTCAAATTGGCTGTCGAAGGTTCAGTAAGCACAACACTTCCAAGGTAGTCATTAGTTTTGTCCCATGCAACCTTTTACACACATTTGTTGAAATAAATAATGAAATTTGTCATCTGGTTTCGTCTTATTACAAGTAATTTTGAGACCAGGCATACAAATTCAAAAAGTTTAATGAAATTTTCCACTAGTTCGGGGATTTCACCTTGTTCGTGGATTCCTGGTTTGTAATTAGCAGCAAACTGACTCCACTATTTTGCATTATTTTCCTTCTGTCTGGTTGAAGGCTTCCTGATTAGTGAAATTAGATGGTGTGATTTGATTGGATGGAAGCCGTGCACGCGCCACCGCTGGCAGAGGAAGGTAGTGTGAACAGTACCCTCCGAGTCCAGATTGCACCGAGACACCTTCCCATCTGCCAGAAATCATGTTTACAGCAATGATCCAAAATTATTTTCAAAAGTGTCAGTCTCATAAAACAGAAGTAACACAATGGAGATTCTTCACAGTGTGATTGCATCAAGTTTGTGGAAAATATGTATGTAATTTTGTCCGAGGTATAACAAAATGCTTGTGTCGTCCACTTTTGTTTTAAGTAATAACCCAGAAATAATAACTCAAAATGGTAATTGGCCACAGTTTACAGTTTCACAACACTTTACGTCAAGGAACCATTGACCCATTCACACACACATTCAACAACATTCATCTGAGGGAGCTGGAATCGCACCGCCAACGTGTGGATCAAAGGATCTGACTGCTCTACCAATGATGTTTATGTCGAAAGTGGGATTTGAGCTGCCAACCTTCAGATCAGTGGACACATACTCTACCAGCCGAGCCCCAAAATGAAGGGAAGAATTTGGTTTTATGACTTTTGTAACTAATTGGGACACCAGAGTGTATTTTGGCATCCATAATTTCCAGTGTATGATGGATTGAAAATGTATACTATTTATTTATTTATTTTATGTATTATTATTATTATTAGGTCCGAGCCTGGAACAACATCCCGGTGAGGGACTCATTAAAACCGCGTCTGAAACTCGGAAAATGGTAAAAACAAGTACTAAACACGCCCCGACATGCCAGTGAGTGGTATCAAAAATAGAACTCGATGAGCTCTAATCGTCACAAAAGACCCTGAGAAAAAATAACGAAAGACGACTCGGTAGCGCCACCCCAAACTTTTATTTTCATGGGGCCGTAAAAATCTGAAATTCATATAAAAAAATAGTACATGTCAGGACATGACAAAAATTATATTATGGCCCCGCCTTAAAATGTACAGGAAGTCGGCCATATTGGATCAAACCCGGGAATGACAAACGTGCGCACCCTCGCATTCAGGACATCTCCTCGCAGTTTTCATTGCAACCACTTCAAATTTGGCCAAATCCCTCTAAACCCATGTGCAAATAAAGATTATCAATTACATTTTGATTATGACTTTGGGTGTGGTCAGTGTGAATTTTCAACAAAATTGCAATTTTTGGAATATTTCAATAAAAAAAAATAAAAAAAAATCGTAGAAGACAATCTATTTGTCGTGGACTTATGAAAAAATTCATAGGGGCCTTATTTGTGATGGGGCACAATGTGTCACATGACTGTAGCTGTTATGGTATGGTTTTCCATTATTATTATTATTATTCTTGTCGGATTGAAGTCATTTATGACCCCCTGAACGTTAATGAAAAGTCAATTTTATTGGACCCAAAATTCAAGGTTGGTGAAAAATGTGGCAATGACAGACCTTTTTCATCATAGACAAATGAAATTTGGTACAAACATAGCACATGTCCAGTCAAGTAAAAAAATTATATTATGACCCCACACTAAACCCTACAGGAAGTCAGCCATTGTGAGCGGAACCCAATTTTTTCAAAATTTTAACTCTCACAGTTTGATTTTTTATACTGTGAATTTTTATTCAAGAAACTTGCAAATTGGACAAAATGAACTAGGCCCATGTGGGATCAGAGGCTCCTCCGACGGCTCCTCTGGGATGTAAACAGTCCGTCCTGTGACCAAACATCCATCAACGACCACAACCCCTGAAAAACAAACTTCTATGAGCACATCTAACGTTTCAAGTAACACTACTGGAGTATACAGTTTTGGTTACTCTTCCCACTGTGAAGAAGTCTATAAGCAGAGATGTGTAGTACTCAGGTACATTTTGAACAATCGTATCTTTACTCCAACTTAATATTGAAGTCACACTCAACAAGTGACAAAAGCTTTATGTTGACGATATGAAATGATCTGAACATTTGTGTTTCTTACACCACTCCTTCAATAGTAGTTTCCCCAAATACTTATTAGTATAAATACTCTTTACTACTTAATAAGATTAAGAATAACTCAAAAAATGTGTTAATACAATTTGTGGCCAACGCTACCCATTTTGCACGGACATCAAGGGACAGCAACATTTGACTTTTACAGTTAGCTAATAACTACTAGCGATAACAGAATATATTTAATATTTAGTATATAAATTAAATGCCTAAATGTAGGTAAAGTATAGTAAAAAAGTAAAGTCATCTGACCTGGGACATGCTGGGAGCTGAAGTGGTTGAATTTGAGGCCCGTTGACTTCAAGATCTGCTGAAAAACAAACGAAGAATTAGCCGATTAGCTTGACGCTATTAGCTAGTTACCTTAGCTTAGCTTCTCTCTCAGAGTGCAGAGAGAAAATGGCAGAAAATTGGAATGTAAGGGCTTATATATGCAACTACTAGCAACCATGGAATGTATCTGGTTACCATGACAGCGGTTAACTTGTTAGTGCCGAGCCTGGGACATCGTCCCGGCAATAACTCATTAAAACCACATCTGGAGCCCCGGAAAATGGCAAAAATCAAGTAGTAAACACGCCCCGACATGGCAGTGAGTGGTATCAAAAATTAGAACTCCACGAGCTCTACTCATCAGTGAAGACCCCGAGAAAAAATAACAAAAGACAACTCGTAGCGCCCCCCTCAAACTTTCATCTTCATTGGGCCAATGGGAGCCCGACCCGGAAAAAAGTCAACGTAAAAATCTGAAACTTGCATCAGAAAGTAAAACATGTCAGGACAAAAATTATATTATGGCCCCACCCTAAAATGTACAGGAAGTCGGCCATATTGGATCAAACCCGGAATTGACAAAAGCACACACCCTCGCATTTAGGACATCTCCTCGCTCAGTTTTCATCACAAACAATTCAAATTTGGCTAAAACCCACTAAACTAATATCCAACGAAAGATTATCAGTCATGGTGAATTTTCAACAAAATTGCAATTTCTGGAAAATTTCAAAAAAATATTTTACTTTCACATATTTTTTGGGGGGGGAAAAGCTAGTAGCGCGTTTATGCACATTTGCAAACTGAACGTAATGATATGCAAATCGTATCATTATCTCACAAGATGGCTCTCTAGTGCCCTCTTCAACTTTCATTTTCAAAAATTCATAGAAGACAATCAAGTTGTCGTGGACCTGTGAAAAAATTCACAGGGGCCTCATTTGTGATGGAGCACAACGTGAGAAAGTCACATGACTGTGGCTTTTATTGTTTAGGAGAAAAATAATGGGTGGGGAAAAGAATTCCATTATTATTATTATACTTACCGCTTTTTTATCATAGACAAATTAAATTTGGTTCAAGACAAGTAAAAAAATATATTCGGAACACAATTTTTTCAAAATTTTAATTCTCATGTTTCAATTTTTTACACCATGGATGTTCATTCAAGAAACTTGCAAACTGGACAAAATGAATTAGACCCGTGTGGGATTATAGGCTACTGTTTTGGATTTTGCTAAATCCTAAAATGTGAGTGTGGCCAACATGCAAACAAAAATGGTGTTTAGTATTCACTTGCACTTAACTGAAACATGCTGTGCCCTGTAAACTGGCATTAATATACATTTTGGTCACACTGATGATCTGAACCTGATATACAATTTACATAACTGAGACAATCCATTGCTCCACAGCGCCCCCTTGAAATTGTGAATGAATCCAAAAAATTTTACATTGTCAAAAACATTTGAAATTTGGCATGGACATCCGTATGCCCATACTGAACAAAAAATCCAGTGAGAACGCAGCTCCATTTAAAAGTGCGTTGCCATGGCAACGTCTGACATTTCTCATTGAAATACATGGGTTTTTGTTAACTAGGATGAAAAAAATGATTTTGTCATAGACGATTGAAATTTGCTATGCATGAAAATGTCAGAAATGCTCTCATTGGAATGAATGTAGTAGTATTACTCAGCCGCTGATTTCGGGGGGAGGGGCAATGTAAGCGGGAACGAGAGGCAACAACTCCATGGTGGCATGTACCCCGCGGTCGCAAGGGGTGGCCTTTTTCACTGCTTGCAGTTTTAATTATTATTATTTTATTTTTATTATTATTATTATTATTATTATTATTATTATTATTATTATTATTATTATTTAGTATTTAACTATCCTAAATCTGAAATTTCAAGTTATGTTTTTAATGACTAGTTTTAATTAACCTATTACATTGACCATTTGCATGTAATTGACCAGTTTTTGTCATGTAAGATTTTGCCATTGCAGCCCTCTATAGTTAAACATGAGCTAAATGTAATTTTCTGGTAGAGAGTATGCCAACTGCTTATCACCATGGCAACAATATTGCTTTGCCTGGAATGTTCCACAGTAGGCAAGTACAAACCGTTTCTATTTTGCATGTATTACTTACAGATGTATCAACTCGGCCTGTCATGATAACACATTTTGAAGTGCGATATATTGCTGAAGTCAATATAGACGATAAACGATAATACTGAAACGAAATCCTAAAGCAGAATTATTGACAAAAAAGTATTCTAAATGTACAGTATTATTAAATATTGTTAAATGAATAGCAGAATTATATAGTTTTACTTCAAAATACAGCCTTCTACTAGCTCAAATCTCAAAAAATGTCCCACTAGTACAAAGAAAAAGCACTCACAACAAACACTGACCCCGAAAAATGATTGTCGACATTGGTTGTATGTCTGTTGTTATGGCGACGGGGGTTTCCCTTGCCATGCTGTGTAAAATTCCAGGCAAAAAAAACATAACCATAATAGAGCCAAGCAAGTGGCATACCTTCAACCAGAAAAGTTCCGTCGTGCATCTTTAACACTGATTCTAAGATGTGTGTCATGTGGCGTCTGTGTAAACCTGGACTACACAGTTGACACAGTTTTGGTACACTCACATCTCCGGTAACTACAACCGCTCTCAAATCCTCATATAAAGACCTTGGCCTAATTGTAGCTCTTGCTCGCTCATTCCTCATTTAAATTCACTGTGTGCTGTTCTTTTGACGCTTCAACTCAAAGATAATGAAAAACCTGAATCCCGTATACCCTTGTGTTGTTATGATTTCAATTGCTATGCGCACGTCTATTTTGGAGGTCTGGACTCGTTCTTGAATGAATACTTGGGATCTGGCTCTTGGGGTTAACAAGCAGGCTCCCGTAAACTGGTTAACGATTCCAGCCATGTTGTGTCCACGTGACGGTGCATGCAATAGGCTCGCACTTGTTTATATCTCTGGATAACGCCTCCCGCTGGCCACAGATTAAGCATTCAGCCTCGACCGCCTTGTTGTGCTCGGGTATGACGCGTGTAGACTACTAAAGCCCACTGTGCAGCCGCGGTACGTTACAATCATGTTCAAGAGCTTCATAAGTTGGAAAGCACTCTTCACTTTGATCCCAGTTCAATTCAGAAATATTGTGTGAGGACTAACAATAAACATGTGCACTGAAATCTGAATTAAACTGGGATTTGAGGAATTAAAGACATATAAGGAGGCATACACTGAAGAGCACACAACAGTATCAGTGGGTATGTCTATTTTTGTTTTATGTTTTTATCTTTTGGCCTTTGATTTATTGTGGGAAAAGTGAAATTTTTACTAGTACTAGAAGCTGGAATTTCAGCTTACAGCGCTATTCCACCTTCAAGACACTCAAAGCGCTATACATCAAGGATCCACTCACGCCTTCACACACCAGTTTACACAGACACTAGGGTGAGGTGGGTTAAGTGTTTTGCCCAAGGACACAATAGCAGCATTCACCTGTGGAAGCTGAAATCGAACCAACCAATGGTGTTTTTCAAGAGGATTTGAACTGTTTTTCATAATAATTAGTTTTAAGTTTGCATTGTATTTAAGTATTCGCCAATTAAGGTTGTCAAAAGTATCAGTACCCAGATACTGCAGATACTAAAACTATATAAAAACTGAAAAAGTACTGATCCTGAAAATAATCACATGAACAGGATAAAATTAGATATTTCCTGAACAGTTTTAGAATGATCTTAATTGATATCAGAACTAGTACAAGACCATAACATTTTATTAATACTGCGCATAAAAAAACAAACAAAAAACTTAACCTGTCCAAAGTGCTTCACACAGAGTTTACAAAAACATATATACTGTATTTTCTGGACTATAAGTCGCTCCAGAGTATAAGTCACACCAGCCAAAAAATGCATAATAATGAAGAAAAAAAACATATATAAGTCGCACTGGACTATAAGTTGCATTTTTTTGGGAAATTTATTTTATTATATTTATTTTTTATCTTTAAAGTCAAGTTATAATAATAATAATAATAATAATAATAATAATAATAATAATAATAATAATAATAATAATAATAATAATAATAAAATCGACAACAGGCTGAATAGCAGTACAGCATGCTAGTGTAACACATTTATATTTATTCAGCTACATGGTGTCTGGTTTGTTAACATAAGATATTAACAGTTAATCAGATAAAGCATAAAAAACAAGCTAACAAGTTTACTCTGGATCTCACTCCAAATCACTAAATCCATTGAATTTTTCATCCTCGGTGTTGCTTCTGAACAACTCCGCCAACTCTGGAGGTGCCACTTCCTCTTCTGCGTGGCATCAGACTCAGCAGAATACCATTTTCTTTTAGGGGGCATTTTTGTTCAGTCTTTCTCAGATATCTTTTAAATTACTTTAATGTTGAAATAAAAAATATTTAATGGTACAGGAGTAGCAGATACTGGTACACAAGCCTAGAGTGCCTTCGCGTGGTTGTAAGTGTAACAATAACGAAGATGTGAAATTATATATTTTAATAATTTTACATATAAGTTGCATCTGAATATAAGTCGCACCCCGGACAAACTATGAAAAAAAGTGCGGAAAATACGGTACAGAAAATATGACACATAAAGAACAATAAAACAATAAAACACAAAGATATCCTGTCTAGCTAGTATTAAATGCCACGGAGAAGAGGTGGGTTTTTAGTCTTGAACGGCATTAAAGATTCAAAGGACCTGACAGGAAAAAAAAAAAAAAGAGAGAGTTTTATCACTGAGGTGTCAAAAACTATATCAGAAAAATTCAGTCCTTTTCCTTAATTGTGGAAATTGAGTTTAAACACTGGTTTAAACACTATGGTAATACAAAGGTTAAAGGTTTGACTGTATTACACTGGACTGAACCATTCTGTGAACACTGAGGCGTCTGGTTGTGAAAAGGTTAATTGAATGGCTCAGCTCTCTTGTTTTCTCTTCCTGTTTAACTGTGTGCTCAGGGCTAAAGTAATACGTTCATCGCCTCCAGCAGCGAGCCGCCTCATATGTGCTTTTATCACTCACTTTATAACAGTAGTGATTATATATGATGTTGCACTGCTGCTACATGTTACAACATATGGACAGGGCTCTATTAACACACACGCATTTGTATTCATACTGATTTGTATCATTTTATTTTTGAGATGTATTGTCACACAGGGCTAAATTACATTAATGATCGTTGACAAGATGGATAGTACAATATCTTGAAGAGCACAGACTTCTTCCATGTAGAAGTGGAAAAATGAACAAAAATCAGTGTCAGTGGATCAGGCCACTCAACCAGTGATGTTTATGTCGAGAGCGGGATTTGAACCGTCAACCTTTAGATCAGTGGACAAACACTCTATCAGCAACTTTAATCATCGTGATATTATCGTTAATTGCAATTATTTTAGCCATGATAATGGTGACACCAGATTTCTGTATCATCCCATGTCTACTTCCATGGCACTGACTCTAACTTGCAATGATAAAGAGATTCTGCCCAGACCTAAACTTTTTTCAGGTATGATAACTTGGTGCTACCAGTTTTTTCATCTGATATCAACTTATGCTAAATGTTTTACTGTGGCATATGTTATTTTTGCTTGAACTAATCTAAAAACTCAATATATGTGCATATAAACTAAGATGAACAGCACATTTAAAAAATCTATTAAAATTTGACTAAAAACAAGAAATACTTTCAGAAATTTTAAGTCGTTTTTTTTTTTTTTTTTTCATGGGAATCAAAACTTATTGATAACTTGTCAGTATCGATATCGATTGATATTTTGGTATCAATCCATCCAAAACACAACACAAAACACAACTCCAGGTTGTTTTTGATGAGGAAACAACATTGTAACACATCAGAAAATAGTGTACAGTATTATAGTCCCTTTAAGAGATATGGTCATACCCCACAGACGTACCACCTTTGGTCAGATGGTCCTGTCTGTCCGAGGTGGGAACCAGTGGAATAGCCTCCCTTTAACTCTGAGGGAGTGCCCAACATATGATTCATTTAAGGCTCAACTGAAAAACTGGCTCTGGGCAAACCAAACTTGCACACACTAGGTGCCAGGCTCTTTATTATATATTGTGTATCCTTTATGGACCGTTTTAGTATCGTATGCTGCATGTGGGTCTGGATAATGAGCTGAGTGAATGTTAATGGAGTTTTGTGCAAAGTGACTAAGATTGTAAGATTGTATGGTTGAAAATTGTATTTAAGGCCTGATCATTGTTTAATGTAAATTTTATTGTTGTTGTATTTTTGATCCCTGTGACCCTGACCCGTGGGACTACGAATGGAAATTAGCTGTATGGCTACAATCCGGCATGTTTACATTCGTGCTTTTGTCATGTATGTTCATTAACATGCACTGTCCCAATAAAGAAGAAAAAAAAAAAAAGCGCCATAATAATGAGTGAAGCTGTAATTCCAGTACTGTAGTTTATTTATTCACTTGCATACTTACAGATTTGATCAACTGTTATTTGCCAATTAAAACTCTCAAAATGATCAATACACAGATCCTAAAACTGTATCAAAACTAGATACTAAGTGGATATTTTGGTATCAATGCCCCATGTCTCTAGTTCAATTGGATGTTCTTTTATTGACCCATAGTGACTGGGGTTACATAGGCCTATTCCACAATATCGCACAATCAGGATCAGCACTGTCAAAAGAACACTATTATGTACATCAGCTGAGTGGTCTCATTGAATCAAATGTAAAAGAATTATTTGTGTTTTAGTGTTACTTTTGTATAACTCAGTGAAGCATTACAGTGGGCACTTTGACATCTCTCCCTGTACATTAGTTGCTGCATAAGTCACAGACACATTAGCGCGGGGTCTTACTGCAGCAATTAACAGATGAAATCCTGCGGCGGCGACAGGGGAGAGGTGGGATCAGCCTCTTTAGAGACAATTCCTCTGACAACATATTACACACATAATTAGGCTGAGAATCTGACTTAAGCCTGCAGAGCGCTGTCTCCAGGGGCACTGCTTAACCTGCACCACTGTGGTAATGTCTGCTACTTCACCTCCTCAACCCCGTATGAAAAGTGTATTTAACTGTAGAAGATTTACTAGTAAACAGAACAGTTGTGCTCTATACTTACTGATTAGGCCTTACTCATGTTTATGGAGGAGGATTTGAGTCACAAATTAGAACGCTAACAAAAATACACTATTTTATTTTCTATTTAAAAAAACAAAAGTGATGCCATTTGTACTAAGAGAGGCTGTTTGGCTTAAAGAGTACATATCATACAAAACTGATCATGTCGTTTTGTTGCCCGCTCATCATTGTCTTCTCTGCACTCAAAAATGCTCAGTTTGAATTTTGCCCGGCTTGTTGCATCACAGTTAAAATTCTGACTTCTTACAAGAGCAAAAAAACATGTCAGTCCTACAACAGCTTAATAGTCTGTGTTTAGTTTATTGTCAATCCAGTGGTTTTTATATAGTCCTTTTCCACATCAAGGCACTCACAGCACTTTACATCAAGGGACCACTCACCCATTCACACACACACATTCATACACCAGTGTACACAGACACTAGGTACGAGGTAGGTTAAGAACATAACGACAGCATTCATCTGTGGGAGCTGGAATCGCACCAACAACCTATCGATGATGTTTATGTCAAGAGCGAGATATGAAACGCCAACTTTCGGATCAGTGGACAAACACTTTTAACAACTAAGCTACTGTCACTCAAATCCCATGGTATCTACAGAATCAAGAATGACTTGTTAGATCTCAGGCTATAGTAAATACATGCACATTTTCACAAATACATGAAAGTATTAGCAACTATTCATGTTTTTGGATCAAATCTTATCCAGAAAGAAACAAGAAAACCAAAACCATTGTGAGAGACCACACCTCAAAATAGCATACACTTTTCTGAACACATCCTTCTTGATATAAGTCCACAATGTTGCCACAACCCTGGCATGAACCAGCTCTTTCTTCATTAAACTCACTACATTTTACACAGATCAATAGGAGCAGTCTATAAAAATGTCAATACTGGAGGCATAGACTCCTGCTGCACATAATACGCCTCTCCCATGTGTGTTAGGATAACAAGTTACCCCTTTGAACTTAATGCAGGCTTCCTTTGTGAAAATACCAAAGCATTGATGAATCCATCTTTACCGATCTCAAGTTTAGTTGCATCCTCTTTGAAAATATTCAAAATGGACCCGTTGGAGTAACCATCGCGTGGACCTGTGCTCTCTCAGTGACTGCATACAAATGAACTGAGGCGAGAAAGTGATTGAAGCCGCACTAGCATAATCACATTTAAATACTCACCCATTCATTACAACTGGCGACGTGATAGCTTCATTAAGGGTTAGGTGTCTATGCTTTTAAATCATTATTATTACACTTTAAATAAGGGACCGTGGGATTTTTACAATGTGTCGTGTTGCGTCATAAAACGGTAGACTACCCAACCCTAATGAAGTTTGAAATGATTGTCATATATTTTGGTCTTTGGCTTTTTCAACTCTCCTCTGCTCGGTTTATCCTAATACATATGTTTGCTAGAGGTTTGAAACAGAAAACAACTCACACAACTATCAGACAACACAGACTGTATTCATTTCCATGGTTTTCATATAGATGTATGAGATTAATATAACACATTCATTTTCCTTATTCAATGAAACAAACTTGATGTAATTTGGTTTGAATTAATCCTGCGCCCACACTCGCTAATCAAACATTATTGTGTTGTATGTTTAACAAATACTTCTCTGTTTACCGTCATATAACAATGTGAAATTAGCGATGCATGCTGCAGGGAAATTTAATCATTATGCTAATAGCTTTGGCTTGTCATTTCATTAATTACACTATATATGACGGAAGTGAGATTTCCAACATTTAGCGGATCTGTAATGGGCCTCTACATCATAACACTGCCCAAGAATATTTATATGTGATTTAAAAAGCTGTTTCTGGTCTTTGAGAATCATTTTATTTACAGCTGTTCCAGTGGTGTAGACCTGTCACAATAATTACTGTATGGACTCATTGTTCAGTAGATGTTTGATGGAACAATATTTTTGGGGGTCTGTATTTATCGAGTGTACTTTTTCTTTTCATTAGTGAGCAACTTTTTTGTTATTTTTCTGTTCTGTGATGAGATTTGAGTAAAGATCGACGTTTGTGTTATGTGTTTTTTTTATGGCAGATACTGATTGTTTAGAATACAGAAAACAATGGCCCATAAACCCGATATTTTTGGGCCGATATACTGTATGTGGCAAATTTTGCAGCATGTCCAATTTAGTGCAGTTGTTTGTTTGTATTAAAGTGTTAAAATAAAGCTTTGTGTGTATGTTGTAGGCAGCAAAAAAAAGTCCAAATATCGTTCAATAATCGGCCAATCGATATCGGTCTGTTTCTTGATTTGAGTTGTGGCGTGTCGAATAAAAAACGTATGGATACAAAACAAACGACTAAACAGTTGCATCCATTCATTTTCCTTCACTTATCTGGGGCAGCAGTCTAAGCAGGGACTCCCAGACTTCCCTCACCCCAGACACTTCCTTCAGCTCCTCCGGTGGGACCCCAAGCCTAAAGAGTTCCATTCTACTATTTACTTATTACAGTTAGTGCTTTTTAACCATATTATACATTAAGAATAGTTGTTCAGGGCATAACAATGCTTTAGGGTTGTTGTCAGTGGTATGAATTCGTTTAAATATTATCGTTTATCGCACCTCAAAGTTTGTTATCATGAGCGAGATCAGATTTTGAAAGTTTTAGCATGAAGATATGAACACTGAACACCTACAGAGAACATATTTATTACTTCATACTAATTTTACAACCCTTACATCGAACATAACATGATAACGTGGGTAACAGGGCAACAACAACTGAATTTTAAGATCAAACCAAAATGGCAGTTCCTGTGGAGAATTCCCAGTTTGCATTATTCATTTCGGTCATATACAGTTGAAACCAGAAGTTTACATATGTCTTATAAAACATTTGACCCAAGTCATACAGTTTGAAGGCAGTGGTACCAAATACTAATAAACTGTATGCGAACATCTGACTTTAGAGAGAGAGAAAAAAAAAAAAAATTGAAATAGAAATAATTTTGGTAATCCTAATTAACGTGAAGCAGGAAAAGTTTAGTCTGATTTCAAGTCAAACAGTGAGAAAAAAAAACAAAAAACCTCTTTTTAAACTTTATAAACTTGTGGTTTCAACTGTAAATAGTCCAAAGAAAGATCAAAAGAGATATAATATAGAAAATGCACACGGGAATATATTAAAAACAATGCAACCTCCAATCATACGTTAGTTGCCAGATCTGCAGGAGTTCAGACATAAAGTTTAGAGCAGACTTTATGGTGTTAAACATACTCAGTTGACTCATTTTCAAGCCAAAAAAAAAAAAAAAAAGACGAAAAAATACAAAAAATTGCTCTCTTCTTGGATTCTATCTTTTCATATACATTTTACTCACAGATTATTAATAGTAACAAAGAAACACCTCGACGACAGTATTGCACCTGCCTTTAGTCCAAAGCGTAGCCCACACACCTCCTCTTCCTCTTCCTCAGGTTCTTTATTGTCTAATTTCGCCTTCAAATCTGCAGCTGCTCTCCCAGTTATCTGCATGGCTGGCTGGCTGTGTACACGTACCGCTGTGTTTGACTTCTTAAGAGATTGCAGGGGGACCGGGCCGAGCGTCTGCCCAGCGTCGCGCTCTTATCTCGGGCAAACTGCCACCGTGATCCAGAGCGCCGCACTCCACTGCCCCCATCGCATTAGAGAGGACACACTCGGACAGCGGTATAGGGGGAATTAGTGTCACTGTTGCCACGGTTTCACAACACCAGAGTTAGAAAAGAGGGAAATTATTAACTTTGGATTTTGTAAACGTTGTAGTGTTTTTGTGTGTGCTGGAAGTCGTGCTTTGGAACACTGCATCCAGGAATCACTTTTTTCAATAACTGGACCACTGTCTCTGTGATAGAATGATGTTTTTTTCATTTTAACATAGCTTTAGTTAGTTGTCTTCAAATGCAAAGACGTCCAGCTGGGGGCATTTGGCGAGATCATGACTCCGCGGTCTGAACGTAGCATTAGAAGTTAATTATGCTGTTGAAGTTGTGGTCGTAGAAACCACAAAGTACAGATGAGACAAAGCACATAGTAAACATACACAACACTGTTTTTTTAATATATTTAAAAAAAAAAGACTGTATTAGTGGCCTTAATATCTTCAAACCTGTTCAATTTTATCACAATGGTCACATGGGTCACACTTTTATATAGCGCTTTTCCACTATGCAGACACTGGGGGCAAGGTGGGTTAAGTGTCTTGCTCAAGGACACAACACTAGTATTCATCCGTGGGAGCTAAAAACTGCAAAGCTGACCTGTGGATCTGACCGATGATGTTTATATCGAGAGCGGGATTCGAATTGCAAAGCTTTGATTCAGTGGAGAAACGCTCTACCAGCTGAGCTACTGTCGCCCCACTAAACCGATTGGGTTATACTTTGAGATATAATGACTTTTGCCTTTTGAAATTCAGGTCAGGTTGGTTCGTACTGTTTGGTAAAAGCACAAAGGAAATGCTTGTGTGGAAAATTAATTAACCTAACTCACCGTAAAATCAATTGGTTTATTATTTCAGCTGTAATAAAGAACACTTCATTTTAATTGTGCCATCAATTTAAAAAGGCTATTTCCTGTGCTTCAAATGCACTGAGCATATAATGTAAAACAGTCATCACACCCAGACTACGGCTCAGAAAATATTTACGTCACTTTCAAAGAGCCAGCTATCCCTATAGACCTGGTAATGCAAGGCCAATACAGAACTGAACCAGGACTGAACCAGGACTGCTGTCTATCTTTAATAAGAAATTGAGGGAAACTATTGATTTGAATAATGAAAAGGCCTTCAGTAAACAGTTTAAATTATTTACAGATAAGCTATGTGTGCAACTGTACAAAATACTGTTGGACAATATGAAAATATGAAAACAAATTAAACACTTAATTCTTCAAACAACTAAGCCTTTCTATTTATTTATTTTTTTCTTTAGATTTAAGAAAATTCTAATATCAAAGTGGTAAATGTCTTAAACACACTTTAACAGAGCACAAAATCCAGTGTGTCCCATTAGTAGAGGAGACTATGGAGCCCCCTATAATTAAAATTTCTCCCCCATAGACATTAGTCTAAAAACAAGCTTAAAAATAGATGCTTGTTTAACATTCACAATAACATGTACAAGTAACTGTTGTTAAAAAGACCCATTTAAAAATTAAATAGAAGCACTACATCTCATTTTTACTCATTCTCTTATGGCTGTTTTAGTTTCTAGTGAGAAACTAACCACCACCAGTCACTCTATAAGAGAATGTACCAACACCGACGTGAGAGCTCCTCTGGACCCCAGTCTGCTGTAAATCTACATCTCAAAGACACTAACCACTCCTTTGAAGATAATGAGGGTCAGATCTTAGCCAGAGAAAAGAAATGGTGGGAGAGGGGAGCTAAAGAAGCTTTTTGTTAGGGAGACCATTCTTCCTTAAACAGGAATGGGGGGCTTAGACATCATCAATCCCTCATCTATAACTCCATCCTCAGATGCAAATCAAAGGAAACAAAGAGAACAATAGAGCGAGCCAGTAGGGTCAGTAGTAGAGAGGAGAGCAGGACCACAAGTGTCCAGCAACATCACTACATCCTTCAGGATGGTCCAAAAAGAATACTTCAAAAAACACCAAAAACCCAGTCAACCCTGGAGGAAACACTCAAGAAGGTGTGGAAGGAGGACTTGGTGAAGAACTACAAGAGCCAGTCTCTCACATGAGGAAGAGACCAGTTCAGACCAAACAACAGGAAGTGGTCATTAAAGTCAACATCTCGGGAGCCCAGGAGAGGGTGGTCAGGGTTCAGCCCACCTGTGCACCGATGTATCAAGGTGCTAACCAAAGTGCTGCTAACCAACATGCTGCTATTCATGGTGCTTACATTGGCCCCTCTCAAGGTCCCAACAAGTGGAGGGGCAGGAGGAGATGGTACATGGACAAACCCTCTACGGAGCACCACAGCACGGAGCAGAAGGGAATGTACCAACCCAACTACAGACAGGACAACAGGACAGTCTCTAAGGAGTCCAGGAAAAGCTGGAGGAGATATTTCAGAGATATTTCAAAACTTAATTAACTCTTCACCACTGAACAGTTCAAAAGCAAATAAAAAAAAACCTGCAACTGCAAAAATGAAATCAGTGTGTATCTTTTAATGAGCAATACTAAGTGATAAGTGATGCAATTTTTATGAAAGTCCTGTTTACACTTATACTACTCAAGTTTCTTTTACCTCCAACATATATCCATGAATATACAACAAAAACTTGATTTAGTCATATGTCAGCTTTGTCTAAATGAGTAAATATTTAAACACACAGGTCTATTTACAATTGGCTGCAGTTACTTTAACTGTCAAAATCCAGTTATTAGCATTTTGGAGCTAAAATAACAAGTTCGGGAAAAGGTAAAGCAGAGCCAGAAAAACAAAAATAAGACAGAATAAAAGAGTGTAGCCATGATAGAATTACTGTAAATTAGGGGTGTATATATATATATAGGGGTATACATAGAAAGTGCAGAGGGCAATGGAAGAAACACACAACTCAGAAACCTACTCGTCCACCCAAAAGATAAAATAGAACCGGAGCACAAATGTAACTTCATATACGAAATATGTCTTACAATAAAACATACAGAGAAGAAACAGGGACGGCTTTCAGTACACGGAAAAGGAACAGACAGAATGTGAGAACGAAACAGTGAAGCTGAAACACAAAGTAGAACAGAAGCAACTCAAATCAGCCATTTCTGACCATTGTAAAAGAGAGAACCACCTTCTGGACTGAGGCGGAGCAAACATCACAGGGACAGAGGACAAGGCAAGTTTATTTGTATAGCACAATTTGTAGACAAAGAATCTATTAAAAAAAATAAAAATAAAATAAAAAATGGCATTACCTTCAACAGCCTCGCTCCGAATTAGCTTTTTGGTTGCTATGATACTCGTGGTTAGAATTCCCAATATGAAACTCGGCTCCAGATACACCGCTATAACTGCTCTAGCCTTGATGAGCTTCATTTGACTGGAGTTGAGCGCTGTGGGTGACGTCACACTCACTGAGTCCACTTCTTTATTCTATGTGTGGTATATTATTGTAATAAAATGTGATTGATATCTCCATGCAGACAAACAAGTGACACCTCGAGGTGTGGAGAGGCATAAGAATGTGTGCTTTTCAAGGTATTTTTCTGTAATTATGAAAACAATTGTAGTTGAAAACATGTATTAATGCCATATTAATTCCAGGGAAGAGTAAAAAGCAGTCAAACCACTCCCACTTGAAAGTATACATTGTGCACTTTTAAGATAGTCTCATGTGAATAACTTCTTCTTCTTATTTAGTTTATTTATTTAATAATTTTCATATATTTTCATGTAACTTCCTAAGAAGTTCAACCAGGACTAGGGCAGTTAAAAACAATAAATTTGGATTAATATTAATATATTATACTAATATTATTAATATATTATATTATATTATATTATATTATATTCATATATTAATACTGATTGATTGATGTTGTTGTATATATCTACCTCCAAGTATTTTACTTTATTCTTAAGCATATCTTTTTTTTTTTTAACTTTTTTATTTGTACTTATTCAGTGTTTTTATGTTGCACTTTATCAACAAAGAAAGTTCCTAGTTTGTGAGCTGTGTTCACTGACAATGGCAGTAAAAAGTCTTCTGATTCTGATTAAATAAGATAAGAGAACCTTTATTTGCCCCCAATGGGTAAATTCTAGTGTTGCAATGCACAGTTCAAGAACTGTAGGAGAATAAAAATAGGCACTAAAAATCTAAATAAATATGAGAAAATAGACTTAAATTTAAAACAACATTGTGCAAGTAAAATTAAGTAAGGGTTAGGGTTACAATGTGTCGCAACACGGCACATTGTTCGGGTCACACTACTGTGTACAAAAGTGGCTCTGATCATAAATGGCGACAGTAGCTCAGTCAAGCATTTGTCCATTGATCTGAAGGTCGGTGGTTTAAATCCCACTCTCGACATAAACGTCATTGGTTGAGTGGTCAATGAGTGGTTGGCATTGCAAATCCAGCCCCCACAAATAAATGCTGTTGCTGTGTCACTGGGCAAGACACTTAACCCACTTTGCCCCCAGTGTCTGTGTACACTGTTACACTGTGTTTTGAGTGTCTTGAAGGAGGAAACTGGTATAGATAAATGGTAGGTAAAGTGACTTCAGTGTTGACCTTATTCAGCCCTGCCCACTTTTGCCGTAAATACAGTTGGAATCCCATTTATTCCAATGGAGAATTTGGGAAAAGTTTTACAGCTAAAATATGATATAAACTAGGCAAATTTGTGTAAAACATTCTATGTTCATGTGACCAACAAGTCAACACTGCATCAATTCTTTGGGAGGCTTTAAAACAGCTTTGTTGTCCATATAGAACTTTTTTTCTTTGCTTTATTTGCTGTCAATATCTGCGTCCTTGTGCAAAATAATACAACCAGAATGATGATGGCGGTGCCCACGGCAACTTCTGGAATAAGGTGAACATTATACAGCTGATGTTTCACATTATGGTACAATATTGCACATGTTTACTACAGGTTGATGACTTATGTACAGGGCGAGCATTGAGACTCGGGATTAGCGAGTGGAGAGTGGTGAGTTATAATTTATCCATAAGGTAAATCAGCTCAAAAAACACCCTTATAAACACAAAATATTATGGTCCTGTTTTATTTTCTCTAGCACTGTTGAATGACTGAACATCTCTAACAACCCTTCATCCCGTCCTATTATGATCTCATCACTCACGTTACCTGCCTGAGCCTGATATGACAGATAGCATTGAAATGAGTGGATAAAGTGCGTCTGGGAGGTGCTCTGTAAGCCACACTGGATTAGCAATGACAGTGATGCCTATTGTCGGTGAGGTGTCAGTAGTGCGGTGCCTGCATTGTATTTTATGTTCTGGGACTGGAGCCAACTGTTCTGGGACTGGAGCCTTCTGTGTTTGTGGATGAGATTTTCAAATGTTACATCAGAGAGTGCTCAACGCCACGAGAGCTGCGTGTAATGACTAGCAGTTACAATACGCACAGTAATCTTGACCTTTGACACGGTAGGGGAGTCAAACAGCCGGCTTGAATCAAAGCATAATGTTGTAAAGTCTTCATAATGAAAGCGAGCGTGGGTGAGATTCTTGCGTTGGCAAAGCATTAGCGTTGATGATTTTTCGCAGTGTCTCCATCAAAGCATGTTTGTATTTTACTCAATAAATGTTTTAATTTTTACTTTGACCTTTGGGTAATCAGAGAAATCCCACAGAGATTGCTTTTTGTGAATTATCATAATGCTCCATTTTGCAACAATATCGTGGATACTGATTTGGAGCCAGTCCAAGTGTCTCAATATCCCAAAAGAATTGTGTGGGTGTGAATTACATCTTACTATTTGAAGCTATAATTCTGTTTATTTTTGTACATGATACTTTAATTACTTTTCACCTTTAGGGGTACACACTTTTAATGGGTATTTTGTTTGTTTAAAATAATTACGTAAAGTGCATTGATGTGTCTGATCCTCCTTGTCTCTGTTGATATATTACAGTATTGCTAAGAATGCTCCACAGTATGGCATTAAACATTTCTATCTTGCCTTTATTCAATCGTAAGTGTAAACATATCTGGAGTAAACATACGTGGAGTTGTGTCACATACTTAACACACAAACCCTGCATATTTAGGCTGAGTTCTTCTCTCAAACAGAAAACGCTCTGTTCCACCTTGTGATGTCATCATGTGGTAATACAGGAAGTGCTCCACTGTGTTTTTAAACTCCACACACCTTCACTAGAACCATTTGGATAATTTCAGCCCTGCAAGTGCCAATCTCTACTGAACTAAAGTTAAAATGTAACTTAACTTGAAAACTACCTTTCATGACATCACAAGGTGGAACAAAGCATTTTGAGCTTTGGAGATGTAGACAGACTAATAAACCGGGACTATTCAAACATGTGTAAATGAAACAAAACACAACTCCAGGTATGTTTTTGAGAAAGTAACAGCATTATAACGTGACTTAAAGCTACAAGAGTCAATTTTGTTTAATACAGGTAAAGGATAAAATGTCTCTTTTTTATTGGAAAACAACAAGACTTTAATGCTATACTGTGAAAAGTAAGTTCCAGGCAAAGATATCAAAAAATAGTTCCTTATATCCCAACAGCTTCCACTTGCAATCATAACAGTTGTAATAAGTTATAAGTTCAGTCTCTACTTTGAAACCTTTAGATACTCTCTTTCACTCAGCCCTTTGTTTCATAACAGGTGATGAATTAAAAACCCACCACTGTTCACTGTATGAAAAAGTAGGTTGGCCATCGCTATCTGTCAGAAGAGAACAACACTGTATAAAATGTATTTATAAGGGAGTACTTCAGAGGTCGCCTGAATACTTTCTTGTTGAACTTTGATACGGGAACTTTTAATACAAGATCTCATCATTGTCTCTGTCTAAAAACTCCCAGCATTAGAACTGAAATGTGAAAAAGAGCTTTTGGTTATTTTGCTTCCCAAAAATTGAATATATTTCAAGGACATGCAAAACTGGATACATTGGTGCCAAAAATGCACTTTAAAAATCTGGTGATAAACATTTATAATCACACCTGCAGCTGCTTTTAATGCTTTAAACGGACCAATGTAATTATTTTCTGATGTAACGTATACAGTATTCCCATACACATGTTAGCATACACTTAGACAAATAATGGGCTGGTGTATAGTCTTCCAGCACTTTCTGTGGAATAAGCCTAATAGCAAACTTGGTGACATCTCTGTTACTTTTGAGATTATGACATTTACATGGAGCTCACACGTTCTATACAGTTCCTGCCAAGACTCTCACTTCACATGAGCAAAGAGGAGCCTGGGGTCTTGACAGGAACTTGTGCATTATAAGAGACACCTTCATTTTTGCAGCTGTGAACGAAGCTACACATCTGGTAACCTCCACCCACATGGGCTAAAGACTTAAAGGATAAATATACAGAATGGATTAGGAATTTCAATGTTTTTTGCTGTTTTTTTCCCCCAAATATATAGTTTAATTCATTATTGCATGGCTTAAAGTTATGTGTAATATAGGACTTTTAAAGATAATATACATAGAAGTTCATAAAGGGCATGTTTGAGGCCCACAACCAATCAAAACAACCTTCTTTGACGTTTTTGGGCATTGAGGTAAAAAAATGCATATTTGCAGACACACATTTGAGCCTGAAACATCAAGATAAAGTTTGTGAGTGATTTGCAGCGTAATGACAATGAGGAAGCGCTGGCTGGTGCTCATTAAAAGCCTGTGTCTGAAGAACATGGTGGATGACAGCTCAGCCTCAGGACTCCTCTCTCTCTGAGCTCTACAAGTCCAAGTGAAATATTTAATGATACACGACGTCCTGCCTCGCTGATCAGAGAAACAAATCAAATCGAAGTTGAACACACTTCTTTTGTGACACCAACAGTCCGGCGCCTCATGAGACCTGGGGTTTACTGCTGCCGCTTTTCTCTATATCCACAAGTTTCAGCTCGATCGATTTGAGCTGAAACGTGACACACAGCACTGTTCAATTTAAACTAATTAATATGTTTGCACTAAATTCTCTTTCTATTCTCTTTTATATACCCTTTTTTATTTTTGTTTACACATACACACTGCAATGAGGTGTGTTGCTCAAGGAGGTTCTCTCATTATTATTGCATTATTATTTACATAGAACATTTATACATAGCATTTGTCTATCTGCAAGGCACTGCAGGAACCGCTCAATCGCCCATTCATACACCAGTGTACGCAAACACTGGGAGCGAGGTGGGTTAAATGTCCAAGGACACACCACGCAAACGACAACATTCATCTATGGGAGCCTGAATTTCACCTCCAACCTGTGGGTCAGCGGACAAACACTCCAATTGAGCTACTCTTCTTTCAATGAATTCTTACAGCAGTGGCTATCGACCCTTCATCAGTCTTATTCATAGTCTGTATATATAAATGGACATAGCTAACCTGCTAGCCGCGGCGTTCCAAATAGGAAGTGATCACGGGCGCACTTCCAGCTCTATCTACTCTGGCTCCAATTCACGTTACATCAGAAAACTTTCACCGCCTTTCTGTAATTGTTGCGGTGAACCTTGTAATTCTGACCGTAAAATGTTCGCTTTAACCTGCTCTACATCATCCTAGTATTTTTATTCCGCTATTGTGTCCGTAAATCACGAGATGAACATTAATAACAGATGAATCAGGCGCCTTCTTTCCCAAAATTCGCTCCCATTTGCATTAGCAACAGGTTTGATTGACAGCGTTGCTAAGGGCCCTGCTAAACCAGTGGTGTTTACTTTCAATGGTCTCGCTCCGTATTGGCTCTTTGGTTGCTATGATACTTGTTGTCAGAATTCCTAATATGGACATGGCTCCAAATTGGCTCCTATAAGTAGCTTTGATGAGCTTCATTTGACTGGAGTCGGATGCTATGGGTGACGGCGCACACCCTTAGTCCACGTCTTTATACAGTCTATATATTGCATTGTGTTATTCCTCAAGTCATTAGAAAATAAGCTTGGTTCACCCAGTATAAACATTTATATAATTATATCAATCACTATAATCCACACAATGTAAAAATGCATATTCAAATTGAAAAAAAACTCGGTCCATTCAAGGTCAGTCTATTTACATGGAACATATCGTCGGTGCTCTATACTGCAAAAAGCTCCATTCACTGCTGGCCTTCAGGACTGCTTGAATATCTTATTTGATTCAGGGAAATTTATAATAAAAACACCATTAGCTGTCTTTTGTTTGCTGCACCTTTAGCCGCACGTAGAAGAATATGAAAATGTCTAAAAGCATCAGGGCCAGATCGTCAATACAGAGTGTGTCAAAAGAAGTCTGGAAGGTCGCTACTTTAGCTGCTAACAGAACGGAGTAAACAGAGCAAGGGTATTTTACTATATTCCATGACTCTTGACATTTAGATGAAAACTAGAAATCTTATTGGAGTCTAGACAGGATAATGTGATAAATGGGGCCAGTGCAAAGGACTGAAAAAGTTTTAAAAAGTGATATAAAAGTACAGAACGCAGTGGGAGTTTGGACTGTTTTGCATTAAGAGCAGAGTTCTAGTTCATTTGCTATTCATTTAGGCTTGGCAATGTAAGGAGAATGGGTGGGGCTACAGCTACAAGCATACAAAGAGCAGGTTCTACAACTGTAATAGCATCATAATTCAAATAGGGGGCGCTTAGTGTAATTTAAAGTTTGAAGCTAGAGATAGACGATATTTGCACTTCTTAACGATTCAGCTATCGACCTTACATCTTCAGCACAGTCCGATATTTTGTTTTGGCTGGTCTGCCGCCTAAAGAGTACACACAAAGCTTTATTTGAACACTTAAATGCATAAAAATAACTGCTCCAAATGTGACTGCACTGCTTTGTTTGTGGTAAAAGGTGACTATAGGTGTGTTTGTCGTAAATTAAAAGTGCATAATTTGGTGAAAATCTTCAAAATTGACCCAATATATCAACGTAAAAACATTGGCAAAGGTTCTCGGCCATTGGTTTCTCCATATGCTAAACAATCGGTATCGGCATAGGCCATGAACATACCCATATTGATCTTTCTTTGAAACACTTATCTCGTATATTAAGCTGGTCAATTGTTTGAAGCAGCAACATCCTTACTTGTCTATACCAGATTTGGATATCGGCAAGTCTATGTTTTATTTGACCGTCTTCCCAATGTTATCTGGATTCCACAATTCCATTTTAATTCATAAAGTCTGTCTTCCACTGCATATCTCTATCAGGGAAGGTCTTGACTAGTTGTTGCAGAACTCATCTTGGCGTTGGCTATTGAGTTATATAAACTATATTTTGTAGTGTTGTACAGGAGACAGACACTGGATCATTGGTGTTAAAGGATTTCACTGATGCCATTACAAGATGCAGTTCAGTATAACAGAAGATATATAGTTCGTTTTTGTTGTTTTGCTGTTAAAATTCTGTAAAACTCACAGTAAAACCCCCAAGGACTTATCTATTCATTCAAACCTTTAGATACTCTCTTTCACTCAGCTCTTCGTTTCATAACAGGTAATGAATTTAAAACCCATCACTGTTCACTCTGTGAAAAAGTAGGTTGACCATCACTATCTGTCAGAAGAGAACAACACTGTATAAAATGTGTTTATAAGGGACTACTTCATAGACTGCCAAAATATCTGACTTGTTTGTTGAACTTTGATATGATCTGATGATGGTATAGGTCAAAGGACTGGCTGTACCAGAACTGAGATGGGAAAAAGGGCTTTTGGCTGTTTTGCTTCACAAAATTTGGATACTTTGGTGTCACAAATATATTTTAATAATGTGGTAACAAATATATGCTCATTTATGCATCTGTATTTAGTAATATTTAAATAAACCTATGCAGTTATTTGTTTTGTTTGTATTTTTCTGTATTTCTGTATGAAAAGGAGAGTCTTAGTGCACTCATTGGGTTCCCCCTGTATAAATAAGATAAATAAATAAACAAATCATAAAAAGCCCATAAAAGTTTAGACTATCACCTATTTGATTAATCTGCATTTAAAGAGATAATCTAACGCTCTATGGTATTAATAGAATGTTTTAACAGAGAAGTAAGGAACATTTTTACCATTCGTTCAAAGTCCAATAGTACAATGGTGATTTTGGGGTGTTTGAAGGGTCTGCCAGCTCCCCCAGCTGTCTTTTCTTGTGATAAACAATTTGTTTTACGGCACTTTGGTATACATGCTTGGATCCACCATATACTCAGGTAGCGGTGCTAGGGACACACCCCTTAACGCCGCTGTCTACAGTTCATTATAAAAATAAATGTCCAGTGTTCATTTGTGAGGTGTCAGCCGTAGCACAACCAGCTATAAGACAGAAGTCTTTGTCTGAGGACGCAAAGAAAAGAAAACGTGATTCGGACAGGGCCAGAGCTCACACATGAGTCAATCTGGGGAAGGTGTTTGAGGAATGGAGCTCAAGGAAAGAGAAAGAGCAAGAGCCACACAGAACTAGAGATGTTATTGATCATGTAGGTTTTATCTGCATTACTCTGGTATCATTGTTCTACTTATGTCATTGGAATAACTGTTTGCAGTTACATCTGCTGCAGGATGTGTGCAGTTTGTGTCTCTTGCTGTCAGTGTGTAAATAAGAGCAATGTGCAGATTTATCCCTGATGTGATATCTGACTATGACTAACTTCTTACCCAGCATCAATCGGGGTAACACATTTGCGTGTGGTCAGTCTGTATGTAAATGTAGCAACATACAACTTTAACCCCAATGTACTTTCAGCCCAAGGGTGTATTTAGTTTCAACAACTTTGTTTTCTGGTTATAGTTACAAACGTTAGCAAACCCAACCCACATCTACACTACAGTCATTACCAGTGTCACAGTACACACAACATACTTACAAGATTTTTTTTTTTTTTTTCGCCTTTCCGTGTCCAGTTTTTTTTCATCTTGTGTAACATTTGTACTTGTAATGTTACTGTGCCGTGGACAGTGATACAGAGGATTTCATGTGAGACTGCATTGACCCGTCTCAGATGAAATCCTTGCTCTATTCAAATTGCGTCTTGTCCAAACACAGCTCCGTGCAGGGCTCTCTTTGGAGGCTCTTAATTGGCCTGCTGGATTTATGGAGGATTTATGGTCACGCGGCATTTTACAAAACAGAGCCAGTACATAGCGGCCAGTGAGCCCTGCCGAGCATACATAAAAGGATGAGGCTCCATTCTTTTGGATGGGCTTGTTATGGGCTGAGTTCAAATGCAAACAAATTGGTCAAGGATGTTGAAGTAAATCTCTTATAATAGCACATGCAGAAGGCTATCATTTACAAATGCTGTAATTCTGTTGTAGAGGTTGCACTCCAGAAAACTCTTTGGCTCAAGTCTCAATGACGACAGAGGACGACGTCAGCCAAAGCGACATGTTTGTTAGTGCACTGCAAGAGTAAACACTGTGGAAACATTGGGGGAATAAACTCAAATCTACTATTATTCATTTATTGAACATATTTTACAATCAAATCTTTTTTCCAAACGGCTCCACAATACAAATAAAATATATAAATAAATAAAACACTATATCACTGCACTAGTCCCCATGAAATAAATAAAAATAAAAATAACTTAAATTAAATAAGAGCATATGAATTAGTGATGCATGTTAAAATCCAAACTGACCCACCTGGCCCGAAGAAATAGTTCTAATGTTATAACCTGAGCGTAACAGTAAAGCTACAAGTTGCGTGCCACTGCAGTTGTCATTGTGTCTTGCAAACATGTGGTTTTGTATGCATAGTATGCTAAAATTACGCTTCATTTCACTCTTTCCTCTCATATGAACTATTCAAAATGCAGGAGCCTCATTCACACCAGAGCACTGTTTGTGTAGTTCCAATGTGGGGCTATAAAACTCTATTGATAATGTGGCTGCTCCATATGCATAGGACACCGTGTGCTTTTCCCTCTTCTCTCACTGTTTTCATTTGCCGTTAATTGGAGAAAGAATGAAAGTGCCTCGTTTGTTAATCAGAGGTACAGAACATGCTCTGGGTGAGGCTTATTGACTCACCCGCACACGCTTTACTTTGTCTCACTGAGTTATCTGACCCGACGGAACCCGCAGATTGACCGTTTGAAGAAATATGTTGAAAATTAAAACCAATTAAATAAATAAATGGAAAAAAAAAAAATTGCAAACACAACATAAAGTCTTAATAAAACATCTGGACACATTGTCAAAGTAGAGGCCTGTATCACATCTTTACGACCACCACCTATTTAAATATTTGCATCCAGAGCTATATTTTATACATAGCGTTATTATTTCACTATGTTTGTCAGTTTTAATGGACTGTCAGTCTGGAATAACCCTGAAAAAAATGAGATGCATCTTTGAAGTTGTGTGAAGTACAGAGCTATGTTATCATGAAACTACTTTACACATTCCTAGGTAATATTTTTAATGACCAGCTGCCAAGTACCGCAGATCAACTTGGTGTCACCTGCATATTTAGTTCATTCACACGTTTGAAGGTTTTTCTCCAGACTGTTCTCTTTTACCTCGTATGTGCTTTGGAGCTGGTTTGATCCTCTCTGGATGCAGCCTCTCTGGTGGTTGTGGGTCCTGTGTCTTGCAGTTATATTGAGCGGAGATCAGCGGTGCGGAGCAGAGCGGCGATGGTGGCTACAGCTGAAGTCTGCAGCGTCTCGTATCAGTGTGGCCAGTGGAGCAGAGACACCGAATAAACAGCCCAAATATCCACAGAGCAGTGTCCAGTTAGCTCTGCTGTTTGTGGTTGTTAGATGGATTACATGGACTTCAGTGAGTGATGGACACATGCACGAGCCTCCAGCGTTAGTGAAGCATTTTGTAAAGATACTGAGGAGTGAGGAAATTAAGAATAAAATACAGAAAGTTATTTTGTACTTATAATAACTGCACTTGTAATAGTCTTATTGAAGAAAAAACAAACACTTTTCATAATTAACTGTTTATAAAGAATGATTCAAGTTTAATAACTGCTTAATTACATAAAAAAAAGGAAAAAATCAAAGGTATACTGTCAAAACCAGACTTGGAGAGACTTATCCATGCATTTGTCTCTAGTAGGAAAACTACTGTAAAGGCCTCCTGCTGGTGCCCAGAGTCAGGACTAAACATGAGGAATCAGTGTTTCAGTTTTCTGCAGCTAAAATCTGGAACAGTCTTAATGAAAATGTGAGACAGGCTTCTACTTTGACAATGTTTAAATCCAGGCTCAACATGGTTCTGTTTAACTGTGCATATGACTAAGGTTTTTATTCTGCATTCCTCTCTTTTAAGGATCATTTTACGAAGATTATTTATGTTTTAATTTGCTTATTCTGTAAAGCACTTTCAATTACCTTGTGTACAAATTGTGCTATACAAATAAACTTGCCTTGCCTTAATTAATACCCCAACTTCTATCTCTAACTCCTTATTTAAGTAGTTACTAAGCCTGAATCATTCTTAATACACTTTTGACTAATTAATGTGTAGTTATTATAATAACATTATGTCATGACTTAAAGCTCACAGGAAACCATTTTGTGTAATATAGGACCTTTAATTATTATATAACACTACTTAACCTGGCCTGGGACTGACACAATTACACAAAATTAGACTTGTAGCCTCTCTGTATGGTTGTTCTTAGAATTGTTTTAGGTTGTAAGACTCAATACTGAAATATAAATGAAAATATTTATGCCTTAGAGAAAGTTTGAACATTTTGCTCAGTCCATAAGACGAACATCAGCTTCTTAATACAGCCTCAAAGTCATACATTTTATTACGTAGATGTGACTTTAAACCAGGATCATTTGAGTGTCTGAGCTGACGTCTTTCGTGTAATTACAGGGTGTGGAAACAAATGTGCAGATATTTGGATTTCTGAGTAAAGCTGATGGATTTTTCACACTTGAGAAATTCCAGTTAATCATACCTAAAGATTGTTCAGTTCAGACAGCTGCAAGGTAATTGACAGAAGGGGGAAATAATTGTAGTGTTTTGTACAAAATGTGGTATTTAAGTACAGCACTAAAATCCGTATTCATTCCAAAGTCATTGTAAAGTGGCAGCTTAAATGCTTTAGTGTTTATTGTTCTATAAAAGATAATAACATAATTTTACTAACCCCATCTCATTATAAAAAGGGATGCCAAATAAGAGCTTGTTTATTACAAGTCTAATAAAGCGCAAAGTGTGATACCTTAAAGACACACACATTTCACACTTGTTTTGAGTCCAGTATTTGAAACTAATTAGTTCTCAAAGATCAAAACACAAGACACACAGGACAAAGATAAGGCTTCAACACTTTTTATTACATTTTCTTTACTTTCTGGTTCTTCTTAATGTTTAAAGTTGTTGGAAAAAAAAACTTTAACCAAACCCTGTGCCCAAAAAAACAGTTAGAAAGGAAAAAATCATAGTGTAAAATATGTAAAATAATACCCTAACAGAAAAACAACCCATAAACTAACCCTACACAAAGTAAAGAAAGAAAACTGGACGTCCGGACTCGCAAAACTATGGAAGCCCGTTTCCGCCATGAAAAAAAAAATAAAAGCCCCACAGAAAGTCGAAATTACGAGTTTTAAACTCGTAATTATGAGTTTAAAACTCGTAATTACGAGTTTAAAACTCGTAATTACGAGTTTAAAACTCGTAATTAGGACTTTTAAAACTACTAATTATGAGTTTAAAACTCGTAATTATGAGTTTTAAAACTACTAATTATGAGTTTAAAACTCGTAATTAGAACTTTTAAAGTCTTAATTGAGCTTGTAGCACACTGCAACTGAGTGTACAGAGCAGAGGAGACAGGAGGAGGACTGTTATGTTTATCACCTACATACTTTTAAAAAATGAATAAATTAAACTCCAGTAAAGTTTCTGGCATCTTGAACAAATCAGTGGGCCCTGAGTGCTGTTCTGACCACTCATGAGCTGTGCTCTGTGTCTGTGAGCGCTCGTTTTCCTGGTCTGAGCAGAGTGCCAGCTGGTCACAACCCCGCTGGTTTATTGATGAAATTATTAAAATACCAAATTCATTTAATCAAAATTGATAAGGTTCACTTTTTGTAAATGTTACATTCCCAAAATTACGAGTTATAAACTCATAATTAGTAGTTTTAAAAGTCCTAATTACGAGTTTTAAACTCGTAATTACGAGTTTTAAACTCATAATTACGAGTTTTAAACTCATAATTACGAGTTTTAAACTCATAATTACGAGTTTTAAACTCATAATTACGAGTTTTAAACTCATAATTACGAGTTTTAAAACTCCTAATTACGAGTTTAAAACTCGTAATTTCGACTTTCTGTGGAGCTTTTATTTTTTTTTTCATGGCGGAAACGGGCTTCCATACAAAACAAAAAGAAGCTAAGCTAACAAAAAGCATAAATGTGCCGACAGGGAGCAGCACAGGAGCAGCGTGCGGTGTGACGTGCTCGCTTTGGCGCACAGCAGACGAAACGGAAACTCACGCTATTTAAAGGCTCCTGGGCGCGAAGCAAAACAACCGGGAGCAACACTATGCAAATAATACTTTGGTAAATATACAATATAATATATATAATTGAAATCACATAATGACTAACTAGAAATAACAAAAATCTACAGGAAAAAAAATTACTTTTATGAACTAGAACTGCTACAAAAATGTGGGGAATTAAAAAACAGAAAAAAGTGCCCACAATGTAACACCTGTAATAGTATATTTCAGGGTTCAGTATTTAACGTGTGCAGATTTTTGTTATTTTTGTTGTACTATGAAAAGATTTGTGTTGTAGAGGCTTAGAAATGTAACTTCTTGCGCCATCTGCTGTTTATTTGTTGCAGCTCAGGCCTTTTTATTGATGTTGTGTGTTTAGACATGTATTTACTGGGGTTATCCTGTTTTACTGTTGTTGTGTCACAGCATTGTTTATCGCAGTATTTCATTGTAGCGACATATCGTGCTTCAAAATGTGGTATCGTGACAAGAAGTTTGGATGGATAGCACTGGTGGAGTATAACAACGTAACAATAGAAACGTACTGTACTTAAGTCAGTTTAAAAGTGGATACATTTTACTTTTACTTCACTACATTTGAGAGCACTATCTGTACTTTCTACTCCGCTACATTTTTAACTGGACTGAAAAGTAAAAGTGTATTTATTATTGTTTGAAAACTGCCGAATCTGAAGTGTTTATCTTTAATACTTTCATAATTTGAGCAAAATAAATAAATAAATACATGAAATAAATAAACAAATAAATAAATGAATAAATAAATAAAAAACAACTACAATAAAAAAAGATTGAATCAGTTGTTTCTGTTGAACAAAATTCAGGCCAAATCTGGATTAAAATCACTACATTTGGAGCTTTACTAGATCTGGAAATGTGTGCGAAATACTTTTACTTTTTACTCTTTAAGTACATTTTTAAACAGCTACTTTAATACTTTTACTTAAGTTGATTTTTTTCATGTGACACTTTTAGTTTTACTTGAGTATTTTTTTGCTCCGGTATCTGTATTTACAAAACTGACCACTTCTTCTACCACAACTACAACATTTCTAACCTCTACTCCACACTTCACCAAAATGAAAACGCACAAACACCTCCACTGCGATTACATGCCAAAAGTGTAAGTGAACATGACCAAAATAATGTAGGCCCAGCGCCGGGGGCAGACAGCAGCCACCGCCCCTCCCTCCCCCTGCTCTCAGGTCCAGCCGCACGGACCACCAGAATGAGTTCATTCTTTTCAAGCGGGTCAATATGAGACAATTTTAGCCAATGATATATCCTCACCGCTGCAGCTCTGCATTTCTCAGCTGTCATCTTCAACCCGGCTCAATAACTGTGAATGATTGTGTGGGACAAGGTCAGTCCTCAGTCACCGTGTCCCAGAAGTCTCCAGCTGCTCTGTCCAATTCCTCAAACAGCAAAGTGTAAAGCGGGCTAAGATCATGGGACAGAGATCACTAATGAGACAGTAGGGGATACTGTATGTGTATAGAATGTAAAAAGTACATAGAAATCCTCTACAAAAACATGAAGTGGTACTTGAAATTTTGATACTCTAAACAGCAGCTGGTAGATTTCCATTCTGTTGAATAGCATAGTCTGAATGGGAACTATTTGTTCTGAACTTTTCCGAAATGTGTTCCATTGTTGCCGGCGGAGATGTGGTAACTCATGTCTCAATGGATCTGAAAAGTACATGTTGGGAAGTTTTTGGATTTTTTTTCTCGATGTATTGGCTCTCTGTGAAAAATCCGTTAGACACATTACAACTTCCTCAAATCAAGAAAGTCTGTACATTAAAACTGACATATCTGGCTATTGTATCTATAATTTACACGCATTGTGTGATTGTAACGCCTCCAAATTCTGTTTCTATTTAGTGCGATGTTGTGCTACCTGTCTGGTGAACAAGCATTGGTCTGGGGGAGCGCAGAGGATTGCACTATCACTGTGAAATTCTTGTGAGTCTAATTACAGGTCTGAGAAGGTAAACAGAGCCGCTCTCTTAGATAAACCTGTAATTAGCTTCATAGGGGAACATTAGCGCCTGGCATTAAGATGCGACACCGATAAACCAACACACCCTCCAATCAGGATGACAAAAGTGCTTGGTTTACTTTGCAAAATGTCACCATATAAAACACATGACAAACCCTGAAACCTATGTATATATGAGAAATATTTGCCTTATATTACCTCACAGATATACTGTATAGGTCAAATTAAGTCTGCTGTGTACAGTCTGCATCTAAATATAAACCGTTTTATTATCAGATAGTCAGGAAGTGTGCAGTTCGCATGCTAGTTGTTGCATTACTCTGATGGCAAACCTCCGCTCTGGCTTCTGAAACTTATTAAAAACGCTTATAATGATGAATAATTAGCGTAGCAGTCTTTACTACTATAAAAATACATCGGACTAGACGCTCTTTCTCTCTTTCTCTGAGGTTGTTGCGCCCCCTGCTGGAGTCCTTCAGTTCCGGTCGTGAGAGAATTGCTCGTTGTAGGCGTATCGACGTGCGTCTTGGAGAGTTGGGTCCGACATCACTGGCCGTTTTGGGGAGTTGCTATTTTGCATTCGTATATAAATCAAGTGGACTGTGTATCATTTTATTTAAATTTAAATTATTGGAGAGGACTGAACAATATTTAACTGCACTAAACTAACTGTGCCACAAACGAAGTGTAGTACGGCATTATTTAACCCATCACTGTTTCTTAGTAGAGAACAGCACTGTGTGAAATGTATCTATCAGGGACTACTTCAGAAACTGCCAGAACACCTCACCTCCTTGTTAATTATTGATACCGGAACATTTAATACCAGATCACATGACTGTATAAGGCTAAGGACTATAACCGCACTAAAACTGAGACGGGATATAGGGCTTTTAGCTGCTTTTCTTTACAAAAATGGAATACACTCCAAGGAAAAGCTAAACTGGATACGTTGGTGACACAATTGTAATTTAATAATCTGGAAATAAACTTTTAAACGCACACCTGCCCCTGTTTTTAATGTGTTATATGGAATTGTATACTTGTTGCTTTTTTCAGTTTGTATTGTATTTTAAATGTTAAGTGAATATTTGTTAACTCATCTAAAGCTGGAACTGCCTCTTTGTCAATGATCGAATCTGTGTGCCTGTGTTTAATTTTGTTCTTCCTTATTTTATTTATTTTCTGGGTTATGTACAGTGGTATTTTTGGTTTATTTTTAGTTTATTTAAAGTAGCATTACATATAGTTGGTGAACCCCACTCATTATGCCGCATGAGGATGCTTGGAATGCCTAAATGAGGAATAACTTTGGACCACTGCAAACTGTTTAAAATGAGTTGTGTGTTTCAGGTTTTTAAGAGAGCAGCATACCAATATATTGAAAATGCAGTTTTTATGGCCAAAATGAGACTATTGCATCTAATTATGAAGCAGGTTTAACATGTACAAACCAGGAAGTAAGGCTGCTAGTTTTGTAATAGTTATTTACACCTGATTATTTAACTTTACTTTAAAAGTCTATATGGAAATTGTGTGCATAACATGTCTGTCAGTATAAAAGTTGCAGCTATAGAAAAGTCTACCTTGTGAATTTGCATTGAAGTATTATGAATAGGAAAGTACATTTAAATGACTCTTTTGCTCCTATTATACATAGAGTGTACATAACTATATAGTACAGTGTCGGCGAAGGTTTTTCAATGTACAATTTTCTTTGGTTTCTCACAATAACAGATGGTGAAAATGTCCTTCACACTTTCAAAGAAACAATTCCCACTCGCAGTCTCACACATGTATTTGGTACATGTCAAGACTGCGCCATCTCTCTCCTGTTCTTTCTTACCCTTATTTTTTATTTTTTCTCTTTTATTTCCCATTTAAAATCTGGCTTTTCTACTCATTTACATTTTTAAATATAATTCTGACGTGTCTTGAGAGAAACACTAGGGTGAACTTTGAAAGAACAGAAGGCATGCAAGCAATTATGAACCCATTATCAACCGGATTTTTGTCATCCTACCGCGCGTTACAAAACAGGCCTGTCAGAACCATACAGCTATGCAGGATCTGGAACAGCGCGGAAAAGTAAGACGTGCCAAGAAAATAAAGTAAAAAATATAAAACTTTTCATTGACAAAGAAAAAATGGGTGAGACATTGGACATGAATAGCACACCAGGGCCTCAGTACTGGGCTAAAAAAACAGCAGTGGCTTGACAAGTCCAGTATGTGGGTGTGTGCTAATAGACGCTTCCATTGAGTCACACAATGAAGGAAGATTACGAGATACTATATGCTCTATGTTCTATCCAAAGCGGAGTCTATTTGATATAGTGACAATCAAAGAGATAATGAAACATGTTTTGTTCGTAATTCTTTATATTCGGTCCCCTTTTGACAAGCATTTACGCATCTTTGTCTGCTACGGATCAATGTGAGACCTATACAGCCAGTGATGACCTACGACCCATGTGTTTGACGCACGATTTTCCCTGCAATCAGATATCTTTCATTGTAAATGTTCAAAGTTGTGCATTGAACCCCGGACGTAAGGCAAAGTACGAACCACAGACCATCTGGTTTATAGGCAAATGCTTATCCCTCTGTGCCACTGTCTTCTTTACTGTGCTGCAATATATCAACAGTTGACTCAAGATACAAATACATAACTATGATGGCTCAGATGTAGTGCACTTACGATTGTTTGATAAGGTTCTCAAGTTCACGTACAACAACTAGTATTTATTTATCCACAAACTGCCACGGCTGCCCTGAGGCAACAGAGAACTACGTGCCATTTTGTGCCAACGGCCTTTTTGACCGCCTCACACTCTCAAACAACACATTCATGGTGATGAGTCTGGCCCAAGGACACGACAACAGCAAGGAATCGCTTGAGCAGAATTCAAACTGCCAACTTTTTGGTTGTGATCGCTCCACTGTCACCCCGAATCAAGTCATGAGCGAGGCCAGAGTGTACACAGAGTGCTGTACATGTCTTGGAGTGATGCAAAATAGACACTGTTGCCATAGCAATTAACAGTTAAAAAATATATATATTTTGAATGGTGAAAAGTATACTAAAAATGTTGCCTTTATACCATAGACTGTAAATATATAAATGGACATTGCTAATCTGCTAGAAGTTATGTTCCAAATAGGAAGTGACCATGGACGCATCGACTCTGGCTCCAGTTCACTTTACATTGAAAAATTGTCACCCATCCCTCCGTAACTGCTGCTGTCAGACTCGACATTTTGCTTTTAAAATGTTCGTATTAACCCGTCCTACATGATCCTGGTGTTTTTATTTCGCTATTGTGTCTGTAATTCAAGATACGAACATTAATAACAGACAAATCAGGCGCCTTCTTTCCCCGAGGTCACTCCCGCTAGCTTCAACAACAGGTTTGATTGACAGTGTTGCTGAGCACCCGCCTCGTGCTAAATCGGCAGTGCAGGCAGGAAGGGGCGTGACCTTCATCAGGCTCGCTCTGGATTGGTTCTTTGGTTGCTATGATTCCCGAAGTCGTAATTCCAAATGTAGAACTGGGCTTTAAATTCGTTGCTATAACTGTTAGCCTCGATGAGCTTCATTTGACTGGAGCCAAACGCTGTGGGTGATGTCACTCTCACTTAATCGACTTTTTTATACAGTGTGTGCTTTAGACAGGAAGCTGAAATTAATGAATAATATCAAAGTGAAATCAGTGCTTGATTGTCCGTTCCAGAGGATGATGACGTAGGTGTCGCTATCACGGAAATGTACAAACTTTACTAGGCCTGTTTTACCTCTATATTTAGCAGCCAATGTTCAGGCTCATCTGTGGTCTTGCATTCTATCTGACAGCAGTAACATAGATAGCATCTAGTGGCGATATGTGAGAATTACAACAGGGGCCAGTCAATCAATCAAATTTCTGATGTTTTTCTTTATTTTTGATGGAGTAATTTAATATAGTTTTTTGAGAAGAGATATGACAAATTAATTTTTTGAAATGACAGCCAACACATCCACTAATCCAAAGTATTTCCCTAAAAAAACATGTTCCTAAACTTCACAAATCATAGCAGTGTGAGTGAGTGTCCCTCTGGAGCATACTATCTAGCACCAACCAATCTCAAAGGGATTGTGGACAAATAGACAAATAGTTTTGATTTATAAACAACTGAACCAAGTCTGGCAGAAAGTATATTTAAAAAAAAAAAAATTTGTTTGAACCAAGACAGTCTCCAGTGCTACACAGCTGAATATGAAACAGGTTTTGGATGTGAGCTGTAAACATGTCTAAACACAGCCTCACCAACAAAATATGAACAAAATCTTTTTATATTTGTCCTTGATTTAAAAATGTATCCTCTTCCTGGCAGCTTTGAAAACTGCCAGACTTTGTTCTATAGAGGCACATCTTTGAAATAAGGAATAAAACATGTTTTTACCTCCAGCATCTGCTTGGAGCTAAATCTGGGACGACTGCACACTTATTTATTTATAGTTGTGTTAATGCGATTTCTTAATGTGTTTTATAATCATTTAAGGCTTACATAAATATTTGAAAAAACGTATTTAGTAAATTTAAAAAGATGAAACCTGATTTAAGTTTTTGTTAAAATTCATTGACATAGATACGAAAAAAATGCAACAATGAGGAGATTCGGGATATCTTATTTCATATTTGAGTATAACCAGATCTTACTTAAAATCATGAATGAGATTTGGAATTAGATAGCTGCAAATCCTTCTGTACGACCTGTCAAAATCTCAAGTACAAAATTGGAACGTTTGGTGTTGTAGGCGTTAGAAAAATGTATTTGAGAAAAAGCGTCTGCTGTTACAATATCCCATGCAAATCTATGGATGCAACTTAAATAACATAATGACACATCTTTAGGTGCAAACTGAAAGAAAACTGAACAAGCTGTTTTGTCTATTGTATGTGTTGTTAGTGTAACTGCTTTTGTATGTGACACTCGGTTGCTATGCCGACAAGCTGATGTAAGGTCCTATTGGTCAGTTACTGGTCTGTTTTGGACACGGGGGCTGTGTACAAGAGTATAAACTGTATAAAGAAGTGGACTGAGGGAGCTTCAGTCAAATGAAGCTCATCGAGGCTAGCAGGTATCATAGCGAGTATCATAGCAACCAAAGAGCCAATCCGGAGTGAGGCTGTTAAAGGTAACGCCTCTTCCCGCCCGCACCGCTGTTTTAGCAGGGAGTGGGCGCTTAGCAACTCTGTCAATCAAACTTGTTGCTAACGCTAGTGGGAGTGACCTCAGGGAAAGAAGGCACCTGATTTGTTTGTTGCTAGTGCTCATATCTTGAATCACAGACAAAATAGTGAAATAAAAACAACGAAGATCATGTCGAGCGGGTTAATATGAACATTTTAAGACATAATGACAAGGCTCACTGTAGCAGTAACACAGAGAGGAGCAACAGTCTATAGCTGTGTCTGAATGTCCAACCGAGCCCCTAACCCCTCATTTAGTACACAGCTCTGCACTCTTTAGAGGACTGTATAGTGCACTCAGTCACAGAGTGATTCAGACACACAGCTCACTACTTTTCACATGACTTTGGATGAAAAAAAGTAAGCGAAACTCTATTAAAACTTAATTTCTGTCATGAATAATGATCAGATCGGAGTGGCACACAAGTATTTATGGACTAATAATAACCATGCACGTTTTTGTCAAGCTGGATCTCACATAAATTGACTGGATTCATCAGCTTTTTGTCTGTGAAATTGCTCTTTTGTGTTTTATTCAGAGGGGATCAACACTTTCATTCAGTAGTGCTATGCCCAGTTAAAAACCTGTCACCGTGCTGTTGTTTTCCCAAATCTTGCAATGCATTGTGGCCTATATTGACCAGTCTTAGTGACCAGCGCTGGGCACTACTTTTCAAAGTGCATTGTGGGAAATTTTGAGTGCACTATTTTTTCACTCACTGTCATTCAAGACTTGTAGTTTTGCTGCTGTTTTGCTCTTGTTTTGGCGTGGATTCCGGTCTACAGCAGCCCTTGTGTTCAGAAAATAAACAACCAGAACAACTTCAGCTTGCTTCCTTACACCAGAATACTACAATATTACTACAGACTTACACCACTTGAATTATAGTGTAGGTGCTTTTGTCTCATGCCTGTTTCCCTAGAGGTGATAATAAAGGATAGGTCACGGGTCGGAACAATTAAGACTAATGTTCCTATAGGAGAAATAAATCACTAGAATGCCCCACTCACACTAAACTAGCACTGCCCTCCATGTGCGCTCTGCATTTAAAGACTCCCATTAAATCACATGACGGGACCACCCTCCCGCGCCAACACTTGCAAATAAAACGAAATATCTTTGTCGATAACATTTCACTGAATTGTTCTTGCTTTATATAGCCCCGGTTCCCAGAGCAACGTCGTTTCCCTTACAGCAATCTATTCATCAATACACAGAAAAATATGTCCAAAAGACGAATACATCATTACGGTACCAGTGTGTAGCTGGAGCACGCTGCCAGTACAGACAAGTGCCCGGATTCATCTGTTAAAGCGTAAAGTGGGCTGCAAGCTGTAAAGTGGGAGACATGGGGTACCCTATAGAGTGAGTAAGTGCCCTCCCGGGATGAGTAGCAGAGATTTCCACCATATTGCTAGTTGTTTTCCTCTGACATTGTGAGCAAATTTGCAGGTGCATTCATTATCCGGTAATTACCCTGGTGTTAGTCTTCTGGTGTATTACTCATTACAAGTGCTATGGGTGCAGTGACGGCAAAGGTAAAGTAGATGGAACGGCATGGGGCTGTCTGCGTCATACTGTACAGCGTTGTCAGTGGCGTTCTCAAGGCCAGAGCTAAGTGACCGCTCAGACATCCAGACCAAGAACATGCTACAGTAAAGCGTTTTTATATATATATATATATATATATATATATATATATATATATATATATATATATATATATATATATATATATATATATATATATATATATATATATATATATATATATATATATATATATATATGTGTGTGGGTGGACAAGAAAATTATGCTTTTTTATGTGACTATAGTCTAACTTCACCTTTTCCCTGCAATAAAGTGTGTTTTGTCCCAGTTTAGCAGTATTTTTAAAAAGCAGCTCTTAGGGTCAAAATGAGGCTGCTGCATACTCTCTGCGTCTAGTTCTAAAGCTTTTTTTTTATCCTCCGTGAATCAGGAAGAAGTAGCACTTAGCATGCTAGTTGTTGTTAGCGCCGTGACAGCAAAACGGCTTTTCATTGGCCGTTAAAAGTTGTGAAAAGGGCTTATAAACAGTGCACTGAATAAGTAGATGCTTTACGAAAAGGAGGGATAACTACAAGATGTTTAAAATGAACTAGTTTGGGTTTTTACATTTTTAAGACAGCAAAAAGCCGGCGCAGCATCTTTAAACTTATCAAATTTTGTGTGGCACTACGTAATTATTGTAATATTTATAGTGTAACAATCAAATAACAAAAATATAACACAATCATAGACTATATATAAATGGACATAGCTAACCCGCTAGCCACTGCATTCCAAACAGGGCGTGAGCATGGGCGCGCTTCCAGCTCCGTCGGCTCATTACACTGAAAAACTGTCGCCCCTCTCTCCGTAACTACATGATCCTGGTATTTTTATTTCACTATTGTGTCTGTAAATCAAGATATGAACATTAATAGCAGAAAAATCAGTCGCCTTCTTTCCCCAAGGTCTCTCCCGCCAGCGTTAGCAGCAGGTTTGATTGACAGTGTTGCTAAGCGCTTGCTCCCTGCTGAACCAGTGGTGCAGGCGTGAAGGGGCGTTACCTTCAACAACTTCACTCCGGATTGGCTCTTTGGTTGCTATGATACTTGCGGTCATTTTTTGGAATTTGGAACTCGGCTCCAAATTCGTCCCTATAACCGCTAGCGTCGATGAGCTTCATTTGACTGGAGCCCAACGCTACGGGTGACGTCACAGTCACTTAGTCTGCTTCTTTATACAGTCTTTATGCAATTAGACATGTGACAATAGTTAATACAGACATGATAAAAATGTAACCGCACTCACAAGGTACATACGGACATAACGTTCCGAAATTTGCATGTTGTGTTGTTGCCAGTGCAGGTGGCTTTTCCCCATTATGGTAGAAAGGAGAATGGCCGACAGCTGTATACTGCAATGTCCTCTTAAACGATGCCCCCTTGCTTGATGGCGGACATGGCACTGCCTGACTGACAATGTTTTGGACGGTGAAACTGGGCCAAACGTGGAGAGATTAGAGAGGTGTGCAAGAGAGAAAACATGCCTGAAAAGCAAAGAGTAAAGCCAGGTGGAGTGGAGGTGTGGGTGAGCATGGCTGAACATACACTGTGACTGTATTGATCCAGCGCTGATCCCTGCACTGGTGCGTTTACACAGCACAGATATCCAGCACATGCAAATCACACACTATTATGTAAAGCACAGACAAATAGACCAGGGACGTGTTTAATTTGTGCATGACTGATTTAGATGGAGAAAAAAAAAAACAATGAAAAAACCCAATAGTATTCTGTGGATATTTCAGTTTACATGTACATGGTGAAGCTGTACTGTACTGTGTAACTTGTATACTCAATATATCTGTCATCTGGACAAATCATTGTAAGAGTGAAGATGTTTCACTGCTCATTCAAGCCGCTTCTTCAGTTCTGGTCAGATTACTGGTGGACACTGCCTTATATCTATCTGAAGGGAGGATCTAACTACACTGAATCTCTAAACAACTATTGTCTCCAGTTTCAGCTTTAATGACCCTATTCAACCTGTAATGGCTGCCTATTGTTCTCTTTGTTCCTGTTTGTTTTGGGTCTGAGGATAGAGTTGTAGGTCGGTGACATCTACTGTTGTAAATTTTGTCTTTTGCTGTATGTCTATTGAATAAAAGGTAAAAGGTAGATGTTAACTTGAAAACTACCTTTACATGACATAACAAGGTGGAACAGAGCATTGTCAGCTGTGAGATATAGACAGAGTAATAAATTGTTACTCGAACATGAACAAAACACAACTCCAGGTATGTTTTGATGAGGTAACAACATTATAACATGGTTTAAAGCTCACAAGAGTCACATAATATAGGACCTTTACACTTGTATGTTGCATTCATTCTGACCTGTAATTTTGCCTAGTGCTTGCACCTACATGTCTCTGTACTGGAGATACAGTAGACACATGTATCGCCGTACTGTAAAACATATCACTGCAGAAACATCACCATGGAGACAGGCAGACGGTGAACCTTCCGGAAAAGTTACATAGGGCACCGTTCAGGTTAAGCTTACATAAATATAGCTTCAATTCAATTTTATTTATATAGCACATAAAAAAAAAACAATAATAAAAAAAAAAAACTAAACCCCCCCCCCCAAAAAAAACCTCAGCTGCCCAAAGTGCTTCACATTAAAAAAGACAAAATCAAATATACAAGTAATACGATACATAGGGAAAGAACAATAAAACACCAAGATATCCCGTCTAAAGCTAGAATTAAATACCAGGGAGAAGAGGTGGGTTTTCAGTCTAGTTTTTACTGTGTAAAAGACTGAGAGAATCTTACATATTTTGTTTCTTTCAGCTCTAAGAAAAGTCCATGAATGTACATATTAGTGTACTCAAAACATTATAAGACATGAATGGGCCATATTGCTTTATAGCACAGTAGTTCCCATCTAATTGAATATATTTGCTTTGTAAATTTAACAACCACCGCCGTGTTACATAATTCCCGATCATCGTTTTACTTTACACCGTATTAAGCCCCATTAACTCACTATCATTGCAGCTTCACTTCTTCACTGGATTTGACTGAAATAGATTTTGTCCGGCGGCAGAAAGAGGGAAGAGTAAGAAGAAGGCCTCACCTGTTTAGCTGGCCTTGAACCTCTCTCTCCTTATATTCTCTCTCTGTCTCTTTCTGTCTCTCTGTCTTTCTTTCTCTCCAGGGACAAGGCTCTGGTCCTCCGCTCGTTCCACGCTCGAGTAGCCCGACTTTCTGCAACACTGCAACATTTATATTTCAACGGCCAGAATATGAATTATGCAGAATAAGCAGCGAGGAGGAATTTAATGATGCCTCGCCGGTACAAACGAAGAGTGATTCCCCCTGTCTCGGCCACGGGGATGGAGCTGCTGATTTTGAACAAATCTTTGACCTCCATCTTTCTTGTTGCTTAAGAATTGGCTGGGTTTGGGGAGAGAGAGGGATGAGGTGAGTTCTTCCTGTCAGTATATTGATCCGGTGCGACGTCTAACGTAATGATTCTTTGTCAGCGTCGGGATGACTGGGCGACGCGGTGAATTTGGGTCGGAGCGCCACCGACTTTTAATTAAGACTCAACCGCCACCTCCGCTTGACCTCGTCATCCTAACAGCCAATGAGAGCTGATGGCTTTTCTGTGCGGATAACCTTCATATGTGAGGTGGAGAAAGCCTTCAGATTTTCAGATGGTGGTTAAGAGCAAGTTTTTTTTTTTTTTTTTTATATACTTTTTTTCATTAAACACAATGCTCAACAGTAGAATCTGTATTTGTAGTATTAGAAATGACCTGGTTATGTTGGCATCTTTTTATGCCTTATGCCCTTTCCACTTCATTATTGCAGGCTTTCTCTGAGCTCTTAATTATTTTATTTTTATTATTTAACAAAGAAGCAAAATGATCAATTGTTAAATGAAGTTTAGACGTTATGTGTAGGAGGCTGTAGCATATGTTTGTTTAACACTGTAGATCTATGTAGGTCTATACTCCAAAGTACAGCAGTTCAATATGTTCTTTATCCAGATCAAACTTTCCCTTAATGAAGCGAATACAGTTTTATTTTGGCGTCTAGTTCCTCAAAATGAGATCTGTGTCCCATATGCTTCCAGTGTAAACTCCTCACAGCAGTACCCCATGTGAGGATAACTTTAACTTTATTTTAATCAACCCCAAATGAGTACAGAGTGCTGGCACTGGCTGACTTTAAGTGTGCAGTTATATTTTAGTATGCTAAAATATAAATACTGTGTGATGGGCTGCGGTTAAAGGCACCGGTGCTTTTAGTAGCCCAAATGCTTTTCCAAATCTTTCAGTTGTGTTTGTGCTCAGCCTCAGGCTCCATCTGACTCAAGTCACAACACTCTGAATGCTTTTGGACACTTCCTCACACGTCACACTGCACACTACTAAAACCCAAAGAAAAACAAAAAAAAAAACAGGTGAATCATTATTTTAAAACTTTGGTAGGATGTTAAGTAACTTTGAAATATTTTAGCATGATCCTGATAATCTGGGTGCAGCAACTTTTCCGGGGAAGGGTCCACCGACTGCCTGTCTCCATGGTGATGATGTTGTTTTGCCTGGAATGTTCCACGGTACGGTAACAAAAGCATGAAACCCCTACCAGGCCAAGTAAAATATGATATGTGGAAAGGCAGGTATGCTCACTGTGAGGCTGCATATTTTTCAAGGTATTTTGAGCAATAGAAATACCTGTAATTTAATAAATACAAGATGTGTGTCATATTGTTCCCAAACATCTCCATGGAAACAAGCAGGTGGCAGGCCCCTCATACAGAAAGTAAGATAACGCGCCTGTAGAGGTCTTATATTGCACAAAACGGACTCTTGCAATGTTTAATCCATTATTATAATGTTTTTACCTCATCAAAAACATACCTGGAGTTGTGTTTTGTTTCATTTACACATGTTTAAGTAACCCTTTATTATTAGTCTGTACATCTCCAAAGCTCAAAATGCTCTCTTCCACTTTGTGATGTCATGATAGTTTTCAAGTTAACACCTACCTTTTACCTTTTTTTCAATAGACATACAGCAAAAGACAAAATTTACAACGGTAGATCTCACCAACCAACAACTCCATCATCAAACCCAAAACAAACAGGAACAAAGAGAACAATAGGCGGCCATTGCAGGTTGAATAGGGTTAACCTTTCACCTTTAGTTCAGTAAAGATAGGCTATTCCAGGGCTGAAACTATCCAAATGGTTCTAGTGAAGGTGTATGGAGTTTAAAAACCACAGTGGAGCACTTCCTGTATTACCTCATGACATCACAAAGTGGAACAGAGTGTTTTCTGTTTGAAAGAAGAAACCTAAATCTGGAGGGTTTGTGTGTTAAACATATATGAATGAAACTAAATAAAACTCCAGGTGTGTTTTTGATGAGGAAACAACATTATAACATAGATTAGACAATAACAAAGTACGGGCCCTTTAATGTTCAAACAGGACTTTATAGTAACACAACTTGGAATACAAAAATCCCAGTAAATTTGCCATCTGTAAATCACTAATGCCTTCTTAGCCAGCCCATATATTCCACTTTAGCTGTGTTTTTCTGAGCAGCGCTGGAGGCTAAAAGCTGCCATGGCTTTGACTTGTGCATCTTTTATGCTTTGTCAGCAGCAGGATGCAACCATTGCTGCTGTCTCAGTCCAGTGAACAAACATATTGACATGTTGCTCCCAAAGATTAAATCACAAGCACTGCAGCTCTCCATGGCTCTCCTGAAAACAATTAAAAATCTACAGCGGTGAGTGTGACGACGCAGAAGGGTGTTTAAAGCCAAAGCACACAGAGATGGAGCGCAGAGAGGCAAACGCTACAGGCAAATATATCCCCGAGACACCAAAATAGCCACATTTAAAGGGACGTGCTGTTTAGAGCTGTGACTGCATCATCTGTGCATGTTTGCCCAACGTCAATGTGTCATCTGAGAATAATCCTAGTGCCAAGACAATGATATGTGGAAGTTCTGTTGCTGTTGAGTGAAGCTATACTTAAAGCAGACCTATTCTACAAAATCGACTTTTCAGAGCTTTTAATCATGTTATAGCTGTTTCCACTTCTCATTTTCTCTCTGAAGTTAGATTTAGAGTGATTCGTGCCAGTTTGAGCAGTCTTTAATCGCTTATTTTCAAGACGCCATACTGCTGATCAATCCCCTTTTCCACCGCCATCAACATACGCCCACTGCTCTGTACTTACTACATTCTCCAATTTTATTTTCTTAATCGGTGATACACATAGGATACATGTATCAGCTGACTTGTTTCTTTCGTTAAGTTGTTTTAGGTCAGGGGTCGGCAACCTTTAACAGCCAATGAGCCATTTGGATTTGGGTTGCATGGAAAATGAAGATAACACTTTGTATATTGCTTTTTTACTTTTACACTTTGTATACACAACTATAGTATTTGTAAAATATCTGCATAAATATCCATTTTACCTGGTTAATGGAACTTCTGCTCCTGAACCTCTGCATGGCGTCTGCAAATCGGGGCTGTACGAAGTCACTTTCATCTTTACACAGGACTGTAGCTGTCGCCTGTGAGCCATGAGAAGTGTTTGTTTTTAACATAGTTCATGGTGGTGAATAGCTGCTCACACGTGTGTCTGATTTTCTGCACAATTTCACTCTTGTTTTTAAAATCTGCGAATAGGTGTTCTGAAATCTTAATGAATGACTCTTTCATATATTCTCGGTCTGTGAACAGTTTCTCATGCCTGACTCTTTCCTGAGCAGCCAAAAAACTTGCATATGTAGTTGAATTTGCAGACTTCATCCACTTCTTGAATAGATTTTTCCTCAGATTAGCCTTCCGCACCAGTTCCAAAACAGCTTTTTTCTTTGTTCTCCCTCTGGATATTTTTCAGCAAAGGCTATTTGTTTATTTTGGAAATGTCTTGCGATAAATGCATGGCTTTTTGGCGGGTATGCTGGCTTCCGTGAGTGTGACGCTTATTTTGAGCCACCAAAAATTTAGAACTACAATTAAAAAAAAAAGAACTAACACAAATAAAATACACTTCAGTTAAATACTGTATAAGGCCACAATATAAGGATGAAAGAAATTATAACATAATGGGTGTCATTTATTATAACTAAAAAGCATGCTCAAGCACAATATGTGTTCTTTAAAGGTGCACTCTGTAACTTTTCTGGTGGGGATTATGCCACCTGCTTGTCTCCATGGATACGTTACTGCTTTAACTGTTCCATTACACCTACCTTATCTATTTGTCTGTCTGTCTGTCTGTCTGTCTGTCTGTCTGTCTGTCTGTCTGTCTGTCTGTCTGTCTGTCTGTCTGTCTGTCTGTCTGTCTGTCTGTCTGTCTGTCTGTCTGTCTGTCTGTCTGTCTGTCTGTCTGTCTGTCTGTCTGTCTGTCTGTCTGTCTGTCTATCTATCTATCTATCTATCTATCTATCTATCTATCTATCTATCTATCTATCTATCTATCTATCTATCTATCTATCTATCTATCTATCTATCTATCTATCTATCTATCTATCTATCTATCTATCTATCTATCTATTCTATTCTATTCTATTCTATTCTATTCTATGTATTTAATTACAGATGTTGATGCTTGAAAATCACACATTCTTACTGTGAACAAAGTCGCCTCTCCACAGATCTGACTTGTAACTTGGCCTGGTGGCGTCACCTGCTTGTCTCCATGGAAATAGATACGTTTAATGCTATACTGTGGAATATTCAATAACATTTCTGTGGAGACAAGCAGGTAACATATTCCCCACCACAACATTTCTAGTACTTATGTTTCTTGTCTGTTCTGGAGAATACATGAGCCATTGTTATTCATGAACTGGTTTAGTTAGTGTGTTTTTTTAGTGTTGGTCTTCAGTAGGCCTACATCCTCATTATACTGAAATATTAGCAGCTAAATAGCCTCTCCAGGCTTTTAGTCAGGACTGCGTTGCCATGTCTAACTTTTTTGCTATCATGCTGCTAAAATATTTGAACCATTTCTACTCAGTCATTCAACCTTTTCCCTGCATTAGTAAATATATTTTGCAGCAGCCTCCTCTGTCTCTCTTGTAATAGATGTAATTTTGGGTCTTAAAGGTTTCTGATTTGTATTCAATGCCATAGGAAAGATGGCCGCCGATCACAGGGTTGAGTGTGCACTTTAAAGTTTATCTGGCAGCACACAGCAGAGGCGCGTTTAAGCATAATGAATCATTTAGGAGAATATTTTCGACTCAGTATGGCCTTTTGTGATGGCGGGGAAGTCATGTTAGAACAGAGATGAATTAACATGAATATTTTTAGGCCGATCAGTCGCACATTTAAGACCCTTTGTACACGTTTGGATATTACTGGTGGGATTTGTATTTTTTGATATGCAATTCATCAGGGTGGAATGAGACCATAGATCATTTATATACACATAGACTGTAGGTATAAACAGACACAGCTAACGTGCTATCTGCCGCTTTCCAAATAGGGAGTGAACATGGCCGCGCTTCCGGCTCCATCGACTCTGGTTCCAATTCACTTTACATTAGAAAACTGTGGTCTCTCTCTCTGTAACTGCTGCTGTCAAACTCGTCATTTTGGTCTCAAACTATTCGTATTGACATCCTGGTTATTTTGGAACATTAATAACAGACAAATCAGGCGCCTTCTTTCCCCGAGGTTGCTCCCACTGGTGTTAGCAACTTGGCTCCAAATTAGTCCCTATAACCGCTAGCCTCAATGAGCTTCGTTTGACACAAGCTGGTGACGCTACCGGGCAAAGTTACAGGTCTGATCTGTGGAGAGGAGAGCCTGCTCACAGTAACAATGCATATTTTTCCTAGGTATTTTCAAAAACACCTATAATGAAATCGATGCTAGATAGATACAGCCGAAACCAGAAGTTTACATACACTATATAAAAAGACACACACTTTTTTTCATGAAATCAGACAAACTTTTCTTGTTTTAGGTCAGTTAGGATTAACACAATTATTTATATTTGCTAAATGCCAGAATAATGAGAGAAGGATTTTTTAGAGAATTTCAAAGTCAGATGTTTACATACATTACGATTACTATGACTAAACAATTTTGGAAAACCCAGATAATGATGTCATGTCTTTGGAAGCTTCTGATCCTTTTTATTGACAACATTTGGGTTCATTAGAGACACACCTGTGGATGTATTTGAAGGCACACCTGAAATACACTGCTTCTTTGTGTAATATGGTTTCAAGTCAAAAGAGATCAAGAGAATTGTGGACCTGCACAAGTTTGGTTCATCCCTGCGTGCAATTTCCATGCCACATTCATCTGCTCAAACAATTATACATAATTATAAACACCATGAGGATGTCCAGCCATCACACCGCTGAGGAAAGAGATGTGTTCTGTGTACCAGAGATGAACACGCTTTGGTCCTGGACTGAAGCTGGTGAGAGTGTGTCATTATCCACAGTGAAACAAGTAGTGTAATGATATGGGCTGAAAGGACACTCTGCCAAAAAGAAACTACTACTCCAAAAGAAACATAAAAAAGACAGATTACAGTTTGCAAATACACAGGGACAAAGATTGACATTGACAGAGACATGTCCTGCGATCTGATGAGACAAAAATTGAACAGTTTGACCATAATGAGCATTGTTTGGTTTGGTGGAAAAAGGGGGAAACTTCCCAAGTGTGAAATACGGGGGTGGAAGCATCATGCTGTGGGGTTGTTTTGCTGCAGGAGGGACTGGTGCACTTCACAAAATAGATGACATCATGAGGAAAGAGGAGGAAACATGAGGAAACATTATGTAGAAATACTAAGTCAACATCTTAAGACATCAGCCAAGAAGTTAAAGCTTTGGCACAAAAGGGTCTTCCAAATGGACAATACCTTGAAGCACACTGTCAAACTGGTTACAAAGAGGCTTAAAGATAACAAAGTCAATTTTTTGGAGTATCCATCACAAAGCTCCGATCTCAATCCTATTGAAAATGTACGGGCAGACCTGAAAAGGCCTGGGCGAGCAAGACGGCCTACAAACTTGGCTCAGTTACACCAGTTCTGTCAGGAGGAATGGACCTGCTACTTATTGTGAAAAGGTTATAGAAGAATATCCAAAATGTTTGACCCAAGTCATACAATTTAAAGGCAATGGTACCAAATACTAATGAAATGTATGTAAACTTCTGACTTTGAAAAAAGTAATGAAAAATTGTCTAAAAAATCCTTCTCTCATTATTCTGGCATTGAGCAAATAGAAGTAATTTAGTTTATTCTAATTGACCTAAAACAGGAAAGGTTTAGTCTGATTTCATGTCAGAGGGTGAGAAAAAAAGCATGTGTCTTTTTATAAAGTGTATGTAAACTTCTGCTTTCAACTGTACATGTAATGCCATCCTGTGGAACATTCCAGTCAAAGCAATAACATCTCATACCAAGCTGTGATGTGTGCGTGCTTTTTGAAACGGTGCATATTATAGGAACTGTTATAACATTTTAATTGTCTATCCTATTTTGCTTTGCTTGCTTACATTTATTTATTTTTTGTATGTTTGTTTCTTTTTTTTGTGTTTTTTTTTCTTTCTATAAAATACGATTTTTAGGACACTTGTTAGGACCTGTATTTAATTAGAAAACACACAAACTCTTGAGAACCGAATGCACAGCCATTTGACACCTTTCCCACGCACAATAGCCTCATTAGTGGCAGACAATGGGCTCCGGGTGTCCAGTCCCTCAAGTGTGAAGCTTCTGGACGAGCCGCAGACACAAACTCTACACTTTTCTTCTGCCCACGCAAACTTCCCTCTGTCCAACCAGTACTCTGTTGTTCTCCAAGCAACCAGCCAACCCCGAATCCCAGCCTGGATAGTGGTCTTTGTACTGTCACTTGTTTCCTCAATTGCATCATGTTTGGTTTTGTTGGTTGTAATGTAGTTTTAGAGACAAGTTTTGACAATTTACTTTTTTGTTCAGTGTTGGAAAGTAACTGAATACATGTAGGCCTACTGAGAATACATATTCAGAATGCTAATTTTGAGTAACTATATTCTGGGACAGAATACCTCAAATTAAAGAAATACATTGCAGTATTTGATGACACATTTAGGCTTCGAACTGCAAGTAACTAGTGAGCATGATGAGTGCAGGTGTGATTTTCTCCAAGTAGTGATAAATAAATAAATGCATAGCAAACTGCAAAACAAATATAAAGCTGTTTTTAACCCTATGCTGTGCCTTTACACTATAATTTAAGTGCAACTTAATTTAAAAGTATTCTAAGTATTCAGAATTCAGTTTTCAAAGTATTCTTCCCATCACTGATTATGTTATGCTGCCCCGCACTAATCTCACGTGCCATGAAGCTCTTGTGGACACTTGTCAGCTCCACAGGCAGAGCACAGGTTTCCGAGGGTGGATTTGCATTTAAGTCTGCCACTCCTCCAGTAAGTAACACGTAAAGCCCGTACACCCATGGTAAACCCCCGTCTGCTCCACACTCGAGCCCTCTGACTGAAGGAACACGCTAGAGTTTAGCTTTAGCACCTGCACAGGTTTACTTAAAGTGGTTGAAGCACCTTTTCCTCTCTCACCACTATCCTCCCATGCATATTCCCAGCGTCTACAGCTTAGAGCAGGGTAAACATGAAGTGGTTCATAGTTGAATAGCAAAATCATACCAGGCATGTGTGTGGAGCCTCATTAAAATGTGGTTACTGCGGTCACTGAAGCCCTTGTGTGGTGCGATTTATCATACATCGTATTGCAATATAGCAGTTACCGTGACAGCCGTAGTTACAAATAATGACTGTGATACGCGCCTTTGAACTTAACACTTTGTTTGGTTATAAGCACAGCACAGGCATATTTATTCATCAGGCCTTTACAAAGTGAAAAGGGTTTTGAGATAGTGGAAAAGGCAGAGGGGGAGACGTGTGCAAAGCAAATGTAATCACTATCATTTCCACAATCACCTCCTAGCCACAGAGCTCCTTCAGATGTAATGACAGCCGCGCTTCAGTAATGGCAAAGTTTGACAAGACTTCAATTCACGTCTCGAGTGGTGGTGGGATCTTTTAGGATTGCAAATCACAGCTACTTGAACAAGAAAGCGACAGTTCCTCACACAGACAAATTGGTGGGTAAGTTGTTAAAAAACATCATTACTATCAAGGAAGCGGAATTTGGCTCTTAAATGTGACAAAATGTAAGACAGTCTTGGAAATACTGGAAGAACATGTTTAGAGAGAAATAGCTCCACAACAGCACAACATTATCATATGTTTTATCTTATATTTACTGTATTTAAGTGTGTTTTACATACATGCACCTGAAAACGAAACTGCAGTTTGGATTGTTGTGACAAAAGCAAACTGCCAAGAAGTCACATAACAGGTCTGTATCAGTACCAAACCTGGATAAATTTTGAGTTGGTGCTTTCAAAACCTACAGTGATTTACTGTAGCTTTAAAGCATATTAAATGTGGTGGAGATGGTTTCAGTCATCTGCAGTTTTATTTTATTTTTTTCAAATTGAGATGTTTCAGCTACCACCTGGAAGCCTTTTCAATAAATTTCAGTTGCTTGTCTGCATAGAGTTGTTATTGCTTCACCTGAAATGTTCCACAGCAAGGCATTAAATGTATATATCTTGTTACTACAAATGTTTATTGCTCAAAAATATCATTAAAAAATCCTGTCTCAAAGTGAGCAGGGATCACTTCTCCACAGATCTGACCTGTAATTTGGCCAGGTGGTTGTTTGCTTGTCTCCATGGAGATATGTAAGGGGGGTTAAATGTAGTTGAATGTAAATTTTAGCAGATGCATTTTAGATACATGTGCTAAAATTCTTGCCTCATCAAATATATGAGGTAAGACATATGAAAAAAAGTTCAATAACTCTACTAAATATTTTTAGAATTTGAATATAAAATATAAAAAAATATTTAGCAGAGTTGTACATAATTCCATATATCTACTCTATTTATTTGACCTCTTCTGTATGTGTATAAAATGTGGAAATAAACAAAAAAAAAACACTGAATGAGAGGTCATGTCCAAACTGTGACTGATAGTGTACATAGTATTAATAAACCGTGCTTATACCAACCCATTTTTCAAGCCTTTTCAAATGTGCCGTTTTGAGCTACTTTTATTTATTTTTTTACCATGAGCCAGTCTATTTTGAGTCTATTCTGGGCCATGGCGGCTCAGAGTCACTGACCAGGTGCTGTGGAGCCCTGGGTCCCTGCACACGGCCCTTTGCTGCAGCTAGCTAACATTCAGAGCATGATAATCGTCCTAGAAGTGCACGCATGACCACACCAAAACACACAAATAACACTCGTCCTGTCACTGGGTGTGCGACACTTGTGCTGCTGAGAGATTACAACAGTCTGCTATCTGCGGAGAGGGTGGCCACGATCCATAAATCTATCATTGGAGTGGAAGAAATCGACTGGACGTTTTGAAGAAAGACCTCTAATGTTGGCAGTCTAGGAATTTGGTCTGATAATTTTTTTAAATATATATATATATATATATATATATATATATATATATATATATATATATATATATATATATATATATATATATATATATATATATATATATATATATATATATATATATATATATATATCAGAAAAGGGGATGTTCCAGTTCATGGATTTGGCAATTCCGATTCTTTTATCATGTAAAAAATAACTAGCGTCGTGTTTTTTTCACTGTTTATATAATTTTATCTAACAATATTCACCTTATTGACATGCACATGAACATAGAACATTTTACAAAACTCAACCTACTTCATATCAAATTTTAGCAGCAAAACTTCTCAAATTCTCTTTAAATGAATGTAATTTCCACTTAACTAGATGTGCCACCACAAAGTGCGGTTTAGTAGCATTTACAGGAGAAGTGGGCGGGGCAGAATAAGGTCAATAGCCTTAGTTTCTAGTACATTGTGTTAAGGTTATAATGTACAATAAAGTGTCCCCACTTGAGGTTTTGGTAATATTTATAACAACACTATTATAACTACAACTTAATTAGGCTTAATGAAGACACATTGTGCTTATGTCTGCTGTACAGTTAGAATTTATGATACCTGTGAATCAATATGTTATAATTTGCACATTTTAAATCACCTAAAATGACGTTCGCAGACTGTCGTGTTAGAAAACTGCAGTGCCCAATGAGAGCTGACGTCGCAGTCCGGTGGATAGGTGCAGATCACACAAGCGAGCAGTGGATTTTTTTTTGCTTGTACCAAAATGAGTACACAATGCTGCCAAATCCTACACGCATCACAGATTAAGTAAATTAAATTGGAGAGCAAAGTCAGTACGTCACAGTGGGCGTGTGCTGGTGGAAGTGAAAATGGTGGCTGTTCGGCAATATGGTAAATTTTGTACATTAGGTCTGTTCATCATTTGTTCATCATTTATTAAGGCTAATTAAGGTATAGTTATTATAAATCGTAAAAGAAGTTTTCAAAGTACAGACTTTAACCAGAGCTCTTCTGAGAATTTCACTGCCCAGACTGCAGCCAGTTCACAGACAGCCTTGGCTCTCACAGACATTATATTTAACATTACAAACTTTCAAAATGTATTCCTTACTTTTTTTTTTGTACTTGAAGAAAATAGAAAATTAATGGAAGGGCATGGGTGGCACAGGCGTGTGGATTGAGCCCTAGCCATAATCTCACAGTTAAACTCAAGAGGGTTCAAATATGGCTTCTGAGAGATCGCTATAATACTGAAATGTGCATGGATGACATCTAAAACATGTTTTTGATAAGGGGACAATGTTATAATACGGTAGAAACCTCCAAAAATCAATCTTGCATCACCCTCTCTCTTTAAGCTACAGGAAACACTGTCAAACTAGTACTTAGAAGCTTGCACAGTGTATTATAGACACATGTCATATTTGTCCTGTGTTCAACCTGTACAGCCAGTGCAACAGCATACAAGCAACAATTGATTTAATTGGTTGTTTTGTATATAAAGAGCAGACGTGGGACGAAGTCATTGTTTTGCAAGTCTCAAGTAAGTCTTGAAATCAAAGAGCCTGAGTCAAGTCCCAAGTCAAGGACAGGCAAGTCCAAATCGAGTCTTAAGTCAGTGGATCCCAAGTCCAAGTGGAGTCCAAGTCCTTGGTTTTGAGCGTCAAGTCATTTCAAGTCCTTAAACATAACTGCCAAATCCAGCTCGCATTTTGTAATTTATATGTTTTTTAAATGAAATAGTAAAGTCATGCACCAAATAGGGATGTAACAATATCCAAATCTCATAATACAATACTTACTGTGATATTTTGGAGAGGCAAACAAATTAAGATTAAATTAATCACACTGTTAAATTAAGATTTCACAGTGTGTAATAACAGTTACTTCGTCTGCACTTAAATGAAGCAAAGGATCATGGACTATGTAGTTCTGTCTGTTTTAGCTGTTGCTGCATCAAAACATTGTATTTGAGCAAGGAAGTTTGTAATCCAGTTTAATGTGACGGCCTCTAGTATCATTGTAAGACATTTGACGATATGAGATCACAGTATTTCAGTTGCTGTTACATTCCTAGTAACCCCTTAGAGGAGAAGCATCAAGTCATCTCAAGTCACAGGGCTCAAGTCTGAGTCAAGTCTCGAATCTTAGTCCATTTTCTCAAGTCAAGTCTCAAGTCATCAAAATAGTGACTCAAGTCTGACTCAAGTCCAAGTCACGACCTGCAAGTCCCCACCTCTGATAAAAAAGCACCTATATTATGCCTGTGTTTTTTGTTGCTAGCACACAAACCCCAACACAAACAAACCAAAACATCTTCCTTCTCATTGAGACAAGATGAGGGAGAATCAATACACTGATCATTGTTATGGAAGAAGTCAGTCGGACATCATGAAGGACCTCTAATGTCAGTGGCCTATTAATTGTTTTGTTTACGTAGCTCCAATCTCCTCGCACCACACCTCTCCCACTGAAAATGGATGATTCCTGGCAAAAGGTTAATATCCACTGAGCTGAAAATGAATCAAGACTGAATTAATGAGATCATTACTTGTGCACATTGATAATGAAATTAGTCTTTCTTTCATCGCTGGACTTTCTGGGATGTGGCGGTATTGATTTGGAAATTAATGCGTCTTTAGGTGAAGTCCTTGACCTTATAAAGCTTGTGGTCGAACCAGGACTGAGAGGAGGTTTGAGGGGAGCAGTTTATTTTTTACATCTATTAGGCATAACAGGGTGACCACCTACTTACTCAATATATTCATTTAATCAGGACAGTGCAAGTTAATGAGTATATGATATGACTATTTGAATAGGTAGGATATTTCACAGTCATTTTAGAGTGTGTTGGAACAAGTGTTTATTGATTAGCCTTCACACTGATCCCGGCGGCTATTTGTCAACAACACAGTGAAGGAGGAGGATATGTACAGCTTGTTATTACTGGTTTTATTTGGACAGGACAATGCATGTTAATGAATATACATCATGTACATGCATGTAAACATGTCGGATTGTTGCCATGGGCTAATCTCCATCCATTGTCCCACATTTGCTCATTCATAGCATTGCTGTTCCACAGCTGCTCCTGGTATTCCCTGTGGTCTCCCATTCCAGTATTAACCAGGCTCAATCCTGCTCAGCTACAAGATGGGCCATCTTAAAGCAGACCTGCTATTATGTAAAATCAACTTGTCAGAGCTTTTAACCATGTTATAGTTGTTTGCTTTTCTCTTTTACCCTGAAGCTGTATTTGGAGTGATTTGTGCATGTTTGAGCAATTTTTAATAGTTTATTTTCAAGACGTCATATTGCCAATCACTCCCTGTTTTCACCGCCACCGGCACATGCCCACTGCTCTGTACTTACTTCATTCTCCAATTTTATTTTCTTAAACTGTGATACATGTAGGATTCAGCAGCATCATATAGTCATTGCTGCTGCTCGCTAGCTTGATCTGCACCTGTCTATCGGAGGTGCTGACTCTTTGTTGGGACGACGTTTAAGGTGACATCAGCTCCCATTGGGCATTGCAGTTTTCTAATGCAGAAGTCAGCAGACTTGTTTCTTTTATTAAGTTGTTTTAGATGAATATTGCAATTTAAAATGTCCAAGGTATAATATAATGATCCACATGTGTCATAGATTATAGCCATATAGCAGACAGGAGCACAAGACGTCCTCTTTAAGGGGCTTTAGGAAGAAGAGATGGAGAGCCTGAGGTGGCTGGTGGTTTTTCTGTCGCTGTGGTGAAAGGGTTCAACAGCCGAATGATGGAGGAGAAAGTGGATTTTTATGAATGGATGATTGGTGGAGGCAAAAGTAACAAACAAAAGACTAGAGGTCAAGTATATTAAGTGCAATATTAGCTGCATTTATACTTTAGTTTCATTAAGCCTTAGAATTAACGACTAAAGGATGGATCTATGTATACTGTGACAAACTAGATGATGTTTTTGTAATTGTGATAGAAGATGGAGGAGATAAGTGAAGACATATCACTTACAATACTTCCCCTTCACCACATTTGAGTTGTTGACAAGACTGAAGCATTTTGGGCGATCATTTACGTAGTCGTCCGATGGCAATTTCAGGAGTGACTTGCCCACACATGAGAAATCTCTGTTCTGGAGATTGTGCTGTGTTATTAATTGGCGGGGAGGCAGACAGTGCTAAGAGGAGGCTCTCCACATCTAGCCTGATTCATGCTTCAATTCTTCATTTGAACAGTTCTTCAAAGTTTAGCAGCGAGAGTCCAATCTGAGCCAGGACAGAAGTGAGGATGACTCTGCACAGTGCACACGAGGAGGGGGACGCCACAGAGACACAGGCCGACTCCAGGAATACCACAGCTCACATCAAATAATAACGATTTGACGACTGCTGTTTAAAATAGCTCTGAAGGGTTTATGTATGGGAACAGATACATAGATCCTGAGGCGCTTTACATCAAAGAAGCAGTAATAGTAATAGTAGTAGTAGTACGCAGTCCACTTGTGTTGTCATTCATATTCTGCAGTACTGCATGAAGTGCTTTGCTCCAGGCCAACTTTGTACATTTGCAACTTAACTTGATCAGGTAAGACTCACAACAGCCAGCTCTGCATAAATAAGCTATGGTTGAATTGATTTGAATTAGAGTGTGAAGATCTGGAAGTATTTGGTGCCAGAATGGAGATTAATGTTGGAGGGTTTACATTGTATTTTAATGCTGGCTTTGTCTCAGTGAATCAAGTACAGTGCCTCAGGACTCACCCACCTGCTGAGAGCTCATTATTAGCAGAATTACAATGAAATTAATCCATTTTTAAACTGTTCCCCGACTTTGCCAAATTGATAAAACATTAATGCTTGGAAAATATAATGAAAAATTTGGTTTCTGAGTACACATTGTTTTAGGTTAGTTTAGTACGCGAAGAACTCTTACTTTCACTCAAATAATTGTCTATCTATGCTTTTACATTGCAGTTTTACTTGAAAAGGGTTGAAGTAACAGTATTCAAAGTGAAAGTAGTGGTCTTAATGCATGTATAGGGTCTAAACATAGCTTTATATTTAATACCCTCATATTTTGGTTATGCGTCTGGTGTAAAACTGCATTTCTGCATCGTGGAAAACAGATAATTTACTATGATATCTCCTCCATACAAATTTGGATGATTTTTTGAAGGTTGCCCGCCGCTCTATAGATGTATACTGCTGAAAACATTGATTCAATAGCCAGACCCGAGTTCTAGTATATTGTGTAAACCTTGAGAAATGTGAGAAAAGTGCTTGCTCCCTGCTGTAAAGTGAAAGCTCAGGGTCGAGCGCACCAGTTCTCTCCTCCTCTTCCTCGTCTTCTTCCTTCTCCTCTTCCTCAGTCCGAGTCCGTGGCCCGGCCTTGAGGCTGACTCACATTCACTCCACCTGGGCCCTTCACTGCAGCACTGGAGGCACCTGCGCTGTTCAGCTCTCACACACGAGTAAACACAGGGCGCGTACAGAGGCGAGGCAGGATCTGAAAACTGATAGACGAGCGAGTGATCAGATGGACCCTGATCAGAAAGAAAATGATTTTGGTGTTGCCATGGTGTTACTAAATACTCCAAAAAATCTGAAAACAATCTGATTTTGAGTGTGCATGTAACCTCAGCCATATACGTCACCTTTTTAAGTTCATTATTTTTATCCAGATCAAATATTCTAGATTTTTTGATTAATTTCAACTAATTTAGCACTTTGGACTTAATTGTTGTCGTCCTTATAATCTAAAAACCAATATTTCTATAGCATACTGAAATTGAATTGGTTGTTTTGTTGTTGTCAAGAGCAGGATTTGAACCGCCAACCTTCAGATCAGTGTAAAAACACCAATTACTATACTATACCACTAATACTTACTACTTACTGAACGCTCTAATAAATAAATACATGTGTGAAATGTGTGATTGTGTTTAATTTTGAAAGGAAAATAAAAGTACTATATATACTTGTGTACTTATCTTGTTCACTTGTGTCGCCATGTTATTTTTAGCGTTGATGATTAGCACCACATGGTAGAAAGTGATGAAACGAGCACAGTAGTGGAGCAGGTGAAACCCAGGGGTATCACTTATCACTGTTTAATTACAAACTCTCTCACTAGTTTACAATGGGCGTGTTTGACTTTAGTGTACATTTGCCAAACAGTATTTTTGAACGCTCCTAGATTCATAATATTTAACGATAAAAGGTGTATTTGATAAAAAATGTAAATTGTTTTCGGCATGTTTTTAGAGTCTATATGGTAAAATGATCAAAACAACATTCTGGTTATTTAAATAGTCAACTACAATTATTCAGTGATGGATGAAGTACTCAATTTTGTTACTTAAGTAAAACTACAGAAGTAAAAAAGTTGCTCAAGTAAAAATATCACATGAAAAAATCTACTTACATAAAAGTATTTAAGTACCCCTTAAAAAATGTATTTCACACAGCTGTTCATTTGTCAAACTGAATATTAATTAAAAAATGATACATATCTTGGTCAACAGTGACAATACAAATCCATTTCTATTTTTTTTCTTATGAATTTTGTGCATTTATTTTTGTTTACTCAAAAACTTTAGTCAGAATATTACCACAAACATGGTAAAAATAACCCCTCAAATCATATATAAGTACTTTTACTTTTCAGTCCAGTTAAAAAATATAGCGGAGTAGAAAGTACAGACACTGCTCTCAAATGTAGTGAAGTAGAAAGTATCCACTGTAAAATTTACTCAAGTAAAGTGCAGTACTTTACTACTTGTACTTGTACCACCCCTGACTTGTATCTTCTTGTTTACTCTGACAGAGATAGTTAACTGCTCACACAACTGCAACTTTTCTTTGATGTAAAATAGCAGTATGTGATGATAACACTATTTCCTTCAGTAAAGTTTGTAAGTTTTCAGTTTCTCAGTGCAGTCCTGTCTTGTGGTACATCCTATATATAGACCTAAAGACTTGAACTGTTATTGATCCCCTAAGTGTTTGTTGTGTTTTTCCAGCTGAACAAAACTCCAAAGGGACACATGGGTCACAGTCAGCATGGCCGACGATGTCAAAGAGAAATCACACTTTTGAACCAGTCATGTGTAAAAATGTTGCTAGATGTTTCTAGTTTAACTGGAATGTTCCACAGCATGGCATAAAACATATCTTTCTTGCATCTATTCAATTTTAGGTTGTTTATGGCTCAAAAGTAACTTAAAAAACATACATTCTTAGCGTGAGCGGGGTTGCCTCTCACAGATCTGACTTGTAAACAGGCCTCGTGGGGTCATCCGCTTGTTTCCATGGAGACTTACATGTAATGCCGAACAGTGGAAGCTTCCAGGCAAAGCTGTATAACATCTCCATGGAGCACAGTTACGCTCATAGTCCTGTGTTATGAAATATGTTCTACAGGCCTGTCATGATAATTACTATATTGACTTATAGTTCAACGGATGATAGATGGAATAATTATCTTTGGGGGTTAATATTTATCATGGGCACTTTTTCTTTGTACTCGTAAGATGTTTGTCTTACTGATTTGATGTTATGTTTTTAACTTCTCAATAAGAAATTTCAGATGGCTAATTCTAAGGCTGAGCATCATCCTAAGGTTCCACTGAGTTACACTGGCTCCCTGTGCGCTGGTTCTGTTTCCTTCCTCTGTAATACCTTAAGTTTTCACGGATTCTGTCGACATCTAAGGTTAAAGCGTAAATGATTCTTATTCTCTGCTAATTTCTTGGCAATATTTTCCAGCTCTTTTACCAGTTTGATAGGTGTGAAATGACTCATTAGGGGCTTGAATGACTATATTAAGTAGGACTCACGCACAGTGCACACTTAGCACAATAGATGCAGCCTGCAAACATCAGTGCAGTTAGCTCCTCCCTTCAGATAGATATAAGGCAGTGTCCAGCAGAAATGCCTCGGATGAGCAGAGAAACGTCTTCACTTCTACAACGTTTTGTCCAGTTGACAGATTTTGCTTTTCTTTTGCTTTGCTTTGTACTTGAGGAACTTTTTGTTACGTTCTATACTCTTTATATACGTTTTAGTATCTGTAAAGTCTAGATAACGATTATAATTACCAAAATATGTCTGCTATGACCTCTGATTAATTATTGCAGACCTCGTATTGGTGTTTTTCAGATTATAGAATGAGATGATGTCAAACTCCTGGATGGGGGCAGGAAACAGTTTTCTCTATTGATTACATTGTACATTATACCCAAGAACTCACTGTATTACAATCAAAATCAGCATATTCATATCTGTCCCCATCTATATTAACCCAGCTATATATAGGATCGATTTTGGGGGTAAACGTTGCCGTAGGATTAACATGTAACTGGCACAATCACATTCAGTATTATCGCTTATTGTCTATACTTTCTTCAGCAAAATATTGTACTTTAATGTGCGTTATCATGACAAGCCTGGTCTTATATCTTGATCACATCAGCGTAAGCCGATCTGACTCTGTGGATCATAATTTGCGTGTTGTTGTTGCTTGGTGGGGATGCGGGGGAGCTCTTTTCTTAATACATTCACTGGCGACTGGATTTGCACACATTTGCATGGCACACTTTGGAAAACCAATACGATTTCCTGTTAATTATATTCTACTTTCATTAATTATGTATGCCTTATTTATTGGTCCACATTATCAACATGTTTATCTGGCTGGGAGGACTGTTAATTGGTGATTAGATAATATCTTTGCGAGCTTCTAGTGGCACCTCCATAGCCTTGGTTTTGAAATGCAGACCTTTAGAGATGTAACCCACTGTACCTGACTCAAACACCAGCTCATTAACAGCAAGTAAACAAGTCTATAAAAATGAAGTTTGGGCGTTAATATTGTTATAAAAAAGTGGATGATAGAGGGTCTAGTGGTCAAGTGGAGGTATAATGACAGGGAGGTTCAGCCCCTCTTCCTGTCAGTACCAGTCCAGTGTGTCCTTTAGTACTTCACCAGCCTTGCATATACTGTAGAGAAGATCTGTTACGCAAAATTGTCTTTTCAGAGCTTTTTGCCATGTTATAGTTGTTTCCCTTTCTCATTTACCCTCTTCAAGTTGTTTTTGAAGTGGTTTGTGCATGTATGAGTAATCAATAAGGGTTTATTTAGTGATTTTAAGGCCTTTCTTATTCTGTAAAGCACTTTGAATTACCATGTGTATGAATCGTGCTGTACAAATAAACTTTTCTTGCCTATTTTCAAGATGCCAAATTGCCAGTTAACCCCGTTTTGACCATCTCCGGCATACGCCCACTGTGAGGTACTTGGTTTGTTTTCCAGTTATATTTTCTTAATTGGCGATACACATAAGATTCTGCAGTGTCGTGTCGTCATTTTGCTACAGATAAAAAAAAAAAATCTGCTGCTTGCCAGTGTGATCTGCAGCTGTCCATCGGAAGGGCTGACAGGTCCACGGCTCTTTGTTGTGATGACGTTTATGGCGACGTCAGTTCCCATTGAGCGGGCTTGTTTTTCTTTTTTAACATTAAGTTGTTTCAGATGAATATTGCAATTTAAAATGTCCAAATTGTGACATAATGATCCACTGGTATCATAGATTATAACTATATAGCAGACACAAGCACAATAGGTCAGCACTTGTTGCTTCAGTAGGTGCCTTTTACAAGTGTCGGGAGTAAGTTAAATTGAGTTATTATTCGATTATTTTTGCTGACCGTTATCAGAAAGATTTCAGCGATGTCCTACTTGATTGTTTGATGGGTGAAAGCCATATTCACTGATTATGCGCGACGTGCCCATATGCGCTGACGACCCCTGATTCGTTCACTGTCTGAGTTGGCGTTTTCTTTTAATTCGTGTAATTTTTATGCGTTAGGTCAATGCTGGAACTATACAAAGACTGAAAGAAAAGATTTAATTTTGCATATTTGCACACATAATATAGTAATAATTAATAATAATAATAAGTCTATCCTATTCGGCTTGTGTTTGTTCACTGACAATGATATTTTTGGATGTGTTTTTGTGTTGTTTATGCCATTCTGGCTCCATCGACTCCAATTCACTTTACATTGAAAAATTGTCACCCCCTCTGTAACTGCCGCAGTGAGCCTCATCATTTTGTTCTTAAAATGTTTGTATATTAACCTGCTCTACACAGCTGATATGTTTATTTTGGTAACAGACAAATCAAGTACCTTCTTTCCACGAGGTCACTCCTGCTAGCGTACTCCTGCTAGCGTTAGCAACAGGTTTGAATGACAGCCTTGCTAAGCGCCCGTTCTCTCCTAAACCAACGATGTGGGCGGGAAGGGGTGTTACCTTCATCAGCCTTGCTCTGGATTGGCTCTTTGGTTGCTATGATACTTGCGGTCGGAACTCCAAACATGGGACTCCAAATTTGTCCCAATAACCTGGAGCCAAACGCTATGGGTGATGTCACATTCTTTTAGTCCACTTCTTTATACAATCTATGGTTGCAACACTTTACTTTTCACTTTATTGTTAAATGTCAGAAGAAATGAAATAATTCCTACTATTAGGTGTAAATCTAAAGGGGAGTTTAACTTGTGAATTCAGTTCCATGCTTGTAGACAGTTGGATAAGTGTGTTGAAACAAAAGAAAAGTTTGAAAAGTTTGGGAGTAAACAGCCTCTCTGAGTCCAGTGGTCCCTGAGATGGAGAGGGGCTGATGAAAGCACACACACTCAGCTGAATTGATTTTGGTAAGAGGATGCTTTTCCTCTCCTGGCGCGCCCGAGAGGAAATTCAGGAAGAGGAGGCAGATGAAATGATTATTTGAAATGTCCTGGACTTGGTTTAATCAGCGGATATGGGAACACTGTACCATTATAGAGCGTTTATGGATCTATCTTTTCTCACTGGTTTTGTGCTCACCTGTAAAACAAAGCCACTGTAGAGAGTGTTTTTTCAGAAGGTCTCAGTGTGTTCACTTGGCAATGAGCCTGTTGTCTTAGCAACAGCAAATGTACTGTCCGTTTGCTGACCGTTTTCTCCCTGTGTGCACCTGTAGCAAAGCACAGAACAGACAAGAGCTACACAGACCTGAGTACTGATTCTGAATACAACTGAATACAACTCTAGAGGATCAGGTTTTAGTTAAAATGAGATAAAATACAAATACGAACACATGAGTAGGTCTATAATGCAGAGGATGGCTGCTAAAATTCATCTCAAAATGTGCATTGTGGTTTTTTGTCTACTGATTTACCCCTCATGATGCTAAAATATTTAAAAATCAGCCTTTAATTATCATATATGTATTTCATAGTTTAGACCAGGGGTGGGCAAACTATGGCCCGGGGGCCACACATGGCCCTTTGGGCTTATTAATCCGGCCCGCCGGACGTGACCAAATTATATTAAAATCAGTAAGGGTAAACCTTGTTCAATTTACTTCTTGTTAATGTTTTGGCACTTGATAAAACTGAATATGAGTTTTTCTGCTGTGTTTATTTAACTGCAATTTAATAAATTAATTATTTATGTAGTCCATGCATTTGGAAAACAATTTGTACAATGAGCCTTACATATTCAGGTTTTGCTACATGTTACAGGTCTATATATTGTCGCTCCCATTAGAGTTAGCGAACAGTTTGATTAACAGCATTGTTAAGCACTACCTGCTAAATCACCGGTGTGGGTGATTTAGCAGCTAAATCACAGCAACTTCAGCAACTTTGCCTTCAGCAACCTTCAGCAACTTTGCTCTAGATTGGCTCTTTGGTTGGTATGATACTCGCCTCTATAACTGCTCTAGCCTCGATGAGCTTCATTTGAGTAGAACCAAAAGCTATGAGTGATGTCACACTCCCTTCACTTCTTTAAATAGTCTATGGTTTAGACTTGGTCATTTTGTATAGGTTTGTGGAGGATGACAGTGGTTCAGCTAGTTATACTTGTATGAGATGCATGCTGTTGGGTTCTTGGATAAGGCACTTCTCCTCATAGTTCACTCCAATCACAGTCTTCTGCCTCGCTCCAACAGGAAGGGTATCTGGTGTAAAAAAAATAAAATAAAAATCACCATGCAACATTGACGATGTGATGACAAAGAAAAAACAGAACAAACAAACTGGTTACACCGAGAAGAAACCCATCCATAAATGAAGAGAACATGCAAACTCCACACATAAGAATGCCCCAACGAGGAATCACTCCAACTTCCTCTGTTTGTTTCATACTTATATGTGTGTTTAACTAACCCATCCAGAATGAATTTGACAATCACGTCTGTCTATGTTACTCTGACAGTGCTGTATTGAAAATGTCGCAAAAATAATTTAATTACTCAGATTTTGTTTGCCATTTTTCTGCCTTTATGTCAGTTGTGGTGTGAGTAAGCCTGCTGCTAAGAAATAAAAGAGAACACTACACTATATTAGAAACTCATTGTGCAGAGCGGAGCTGCGTTACTTGTAAAAGCTGACACCATTGTGTCTATTTTCATAGATGCTAATCAGTCACTCAAATGAAGTGAAAACCCAATTAGTGGCTAGTAATGGAGACTGCAGCTTCTAAGACGTTTTACTGAGCAGAGCGCCTCCGAAAATCAGCACAGACACTCCCTGACAAGCACTCCTGCACCGGCTCCGACACTGTGTCCACACACCCTTTCATTAAATCTGTGTGAGGCTATAATTATAGATCATATAACAGACGTGAATACAGCGCTTTTCTAACCAGATTATAATGCTCTGTGTGGAAATAAACACTGAGATGTGTTTTGGGTTAGACCAGAAATATTTTGTGGCTCATGACTCATCTGTGACAAGTACAATTTTCTGTGGACTTGATATGCACAGTTATTTCAGTACTTCCAAAACAAAGGAATGACATAGATGAAGTACATGTTTATCAGTTTATTGATTCTGTTTTGGCCTGTCGAGCATTTTTTAAGATGCTTTATTGGTGCCAAAACATGATGTTGATTCAGGATGTCCAATCTCTGACACAGATGCATGTGCTATCTCTCTTTCTCTCTCTCCATAACATACATACAAAGTTTTGGATACTGCCTTGTCAATGTTTGCCTGGCAAATCCAGAATGATATGTCATGATATTTTTAAAATACATTTATATCATTCTGGTCCCTGCTCCTTCCATTGTGTCTCAAGCCCAGTCAAACGTGATCATGCAATCAGATTATTTTTTTCAGTGGCACATGTGAAACAAAGTCACCTCTGATTTACAAATCAAATCAAATCAAATCAATCTCACCTCAGATTAAGAGAGTTTAGAGCTTCACTCATTGATTCTGCAGAAATCCACACATTTCCCCCCCCCCCCCGTTCTTTATTTTTTTGAACGAACCAGGCGTGTCCCCGATTGGCTAATCCACCTGTCAATCACACCTATATGAAAACAGGAAGATTCACAGGAGACCACACACACATCTTCATAAAATATGTGTGTATTCAGGATCCCAGGGAAGTCAATTGGTACTTATTTACTCTTTTTACAGCAGAAAATTACACCTTACGCCTTGCATACAGTGAGACCTAAACTGGCACTGGCTTAACACCAGATCTTTGTTTGTACTCCTTTATCATTACCCAAACACTGTGTAAAACGGCATTATCTTCTTACCTCTGTACCTCGAACAACCATGGAAAGAGTGGATGATGTCTCTATTAAGGCCAGCTTGTATCTAGAGTTTTTCACGTTGGAGCTATTCCCTTAAGCCTGTGATCCTGTGCAAATGCAAATGACAAGCACAAGTGCATATTCATAGATGAAAAATAGAGTCCTCATCCGTCCTAATAACGTCTTATGAGACTATCCCTTAACACTGAGTGGGAGGAACTGTCTCGTTTGTGGAAGCTGGATTATACACATTCTTAATCTCAGGGAAAAGACGAAGCCATAAATAACTAAGACCACGTTTTTGCCTTTAATGTGAATATAAAGTGGTTATCTTCATCTTGCACCTTCGCCAGGCTGCTTCCTTACCGCGTAGAGACGTTTCACCACAAGCGGATTGGGAGAAGCAAGCTGACTTCAGGAGAGGCTAGAAGTTGGCGCTACAAAGGCCAGTATAAGTGCTTTGCTCCGATTGAATCAATTGCTGTGTGTAAGGAGGTGCTGGTGGCTAGTCTCCCCAGGGTGACAGCAGCCGGCCAGACAATTCACCATCCATAACCGGAGAGCGTTGTGGATTAACCGGCCCCATGCATCATAGCTGTAGCAAGCAACTCATGTGCAGTAAAAAGTATTTATTGACTCATTGGGTGTATTGATTAACGCCATTGATGAAATACCCCAGAGACAGGAGACAGGTGTGGAATAAAATAATGAAAAATGAGGCGGTGTGAGGGAAAGAAACGGCAGAGCTACCCTTCACAGACGAGCATTCGATGGCGAAATCAAATGAACGATGATGTGTTTGATTGGTGTACATAGCTTCAGGCGTATTTTTGTTTTTCCGGGAACGTCTTTGCACAAAAACGGTCCTTTTATTATGATGTCATCAGTCTGCATCAAGTTTAATGGAGGTTACAGTCATTGTGAAAGTTAGCCTTAGTATTATCCACTGGACTTTGCTTATCAGTTTGTGACCTAATGGCGCACATGAATCCAATTTTAGTCAAATCGAGATCCAATAGTTTCAAAATGGTCAATGATCTGCTGGAATGGGATGATGCCATAATCGCAGATGGGGAACAAGAGCCAAGAGTCTTGAAATATCCAAAAGGTAATGTTAAATGTTGAACCTGGTCATTCCTATTACTGGCCAGGCCCCAGAATTTACTGTATTACAACAAAAAGCCCAGCAATTGGTGGGTTTCAGATGACATCACAACATTCTATACATCATATTTAAGGCGGATGGGGAGGTAGCTTAAGGTAATGTTGTTAAAATGCTGATTTATGTTGTCATACAGTGAGTTATTGGGTCTAGGCACTAATAGAAATCATCAGGTTAAACATTTGTGAATTTACCTTTTGGATATTTCATTGCAAAATCCAGTGTAATCAATAGGGAAATTTTGCTCTTGCGCCCCCATCTGGGAGCATCACATTATAGAATCTCAAAACCACCAATAAATGGTAGACGTGTCTTGTTTATGTTTATGAAATCCATCCATCCATTTTCTTCTGCTTATCTGGGCTGGGTAACGGGGGGCAGCAGTCTAAGTGGGGACTCGTGGACTTCCTCACCCCAGACACTGCCTTCCTCTTTATGGAATTAAGATTGAAAACCACATTTATATAAAAAAGGGGGAAAAAAACCCCAAAACACATCATTTGACATATCACCCAGCCCTAAGCACACTTATAATACTATAATGATGTGCCTTTTTCAAGTATCCAATTTGCTTCATTAGTACTTCTAGATTCACCCATCTTTCCCTCATTCAGTGTAAGTTCCCGGTGCCCCCCCTGAAGGATAGGCCCATCCTTGACGGTGAAATTCTGTGTGACATTGACATTGTTCCGGTGCGGAGAGGTTTATTTAACAAGCCATTAATCTGGTAACGCCAGCTGAGCGCCGCGCAGCAGATGTTTGCTAACAAACTTGTGCTACGCTCTTGAACTCATCGGCATGTTTTACTGTGACAAGACGAGGGTCGGGAGGGGCACCCTGGGTAAACAATGATTAAAGTGCGATTTGGCAGGGGAATTTACTTCATTATATTGTCATCAGCCATAACCTCAAACAAGAACTATCACAAAGGTCAAGTATCATAGTCATGTGTTTGGTTATTGACAAACTCATAGCTGGGTATATGACCTTTTTACTTGAATAAATTGTTAAATAAATTGTATTGGCAGTGCCCTATACAAGCAGGATTTATCTCACTATACTTTTTTCTTGTAAACTTGTTATATTCACCATATTATTTGAAGTAACTTGAGTAAAAGTTGTGGTTCCATGTTTCACTCCCAGAAAGTGTTACTGACAAAAACGTAATGTGGATGGTAGTAAATTATTTCAGCCTTTGTTTATCTTTCAACCTACCTTCAGATATGGTTTAGCTTTGTTTAGTTTTTGTCTTTTGTAACAGGATTTGTAACTAAATTAAAGATATTGACTTAGCGTATCGTTCTTAAATCTCCAGCACAGGACGATATTTTGTTTTAGTGAATCTGCTGCCTAAAAAATGCACACAAAGCTTGATATTAACGCATTAATACAAAGAGACAGCTGCACAAAACGTTACTACGCACCTCTCTTATAGGTTTAAGGTAAAAAAAAAATGGCTGTGGGTGAGTTTGTAGTAAATTTAAATAGCAGAATCTTGGGAAAATAATCAAAACTGGTCCTATGTGTCGACCTAAGAATATCGACAGAGCTTATTGGGCATCGGTTGCTCTGGATTCTAAACAATCGGCCATGGAAAAAACCATATCGGTCGATTTCTGCTCTAAATCATAAATCAATGGTAAACCCAGAAATTTTACCCCAACTCTAATCTAAGGCTTTTTTTTTTTTTTCATGCAGTCTTCTCAATGCACCTCCCCTTGCTCCCCCCAAAAAAATTTGCTCCACTTTCATAGCACATCTAATCTTGACTAAAAAATGTTGTTCAAAAACGCAACCAGTGAAAACGCATTTCATGTTAGCTTTTATAAATCACTACAGGAGCTAACTACATTTAAACTTACTTAAAACTGCAATGCAAACATGGTAGGGCGTGTTAAAAGGCTTTAAATTTACATATTAAATGAGTACCCGCATTGAAGACCTTAGCATTCCCACAGATCCTCCAACCAAAAATATCTAGCTCCGCCCCCTGCATTCAACCTGACACATATTTTTTTCCGCTGTCATAATATTTAAGGTAACCAGTGTTTTTCCAGGTATTAATATGCACAGCTAACTCCTGATAAGGCTTGTCAATTCACTCTGACACAGCACCATTCTGTGTGCACTATCATCAGTATGCTAATGCACGCCAGTGAAACAATCCAATTATTGAATGATGGCCGCTGTACACGAGCTCTCATACGGAATACACGCTCAGGCAATGAGCAATGGACAACCGGAGACTTAACACATACTAGGTTAACTTACACTGATAATGGAAAAGTGATTGTCAAAGTGAACTCAAATTATCATGAATTGGTTAGTGTATGGAAGAGAAATAAGAAACTCAAACATTGCTTTGTGTTGTTAGCTACTGTGTGGGTGTGAGGCCAACAAACAAGAAACTAAATCTATAAATCTATACATAGGTAAGACAAGGACAGCCATAACATACTTTGCTATATTAACGCTATTTTACTGTATTCTAGTGTGGTCAAAAGTATCGAAAATCAGATATTGAGCAATACTATAACTAGTATCAAAGCTAGAACTCATTTAAGCAAGTATTGATACTAAAAATGAACCTTTTCTCAATAGATTTAGAATGATCTTGAGCTGTATCAGAAAAAGTATAAGACACATAGACTAGTGTACACCCATGGACCACTATGGAACTTACCTGGACGACTGAGGGATTTCACAAATATAAGGCCACATGGGAATATAAAAGAAAGCACTACAATTTGATGTTGAAAATCCCATTATATTGTCTAAATAAAGAGCGTTTTTTATTAGCATCATGGTATCAGACTCTGTATTGCATATCGAGTCTATTCTTCAAGTTTGAAACACTACTATACTCTGACCCCAAACAAACGAGAAGAAGTCATGTCCTTTTTCACAAATATAAATATATTTTATGTCTTGTATGTACAATAATGATTTGCCATTATCATCAACATGAGTATTGAAGAGGAAAGCATATCAGTAAACTCTTGCTAAGTGTTCTGTATGATTGATTGGCGAGCGCTCTCTCATCGTAGCAGACCAAGCGAGTTTTAATTGAGAAAGCTGGTGTTCGGGGGCTGTTCTGTGCCATGCCAGGTATACTAGTCCTGAGCGCTTTTGTGTTCATGTTCTGCCTCTAGCTCCCATTCAAAGTTCTGTCCAGTCATTTGGTAGAACATCATATTAAAGGGCTTGTAGAACTTGTGCAGTCGCCGAATCACATCCGGGTCAATTTTGGGATGAGTTCTGCCTTTTGATTTGCCCAGGCACCGAGGCATGCTGCTGTCCTCCGGTTTCTTCAGACAGGGGAATCCTTTCGTTTTATTGAAGTAAAAGTGTTTGTCCGTAACGATCCGTTTGAGTCCCAAAAAGTCCTGAACCTTGGCCATCTCTCCCGCGGGGTCCACTATCAACCGCTCCCCGCTCACGAAGTGCATCTGCGAAAGAGGAAAGTACTGCATCCACGTCTCCAAGTGTAGCGCGTAAATCCCTATACGCAGCGCACTCCAGGACGCGTCAATCAGTCCGAGCGTCCGATTCTTGAAAGCTAGAACCTCAAAAGTGGGAATCTCCGGTTTCTTGGACAAAGTCTGTGTGTAGTCCGAAATGGCTCTTGTTACGGGATTGCGCACCACGATAATGAGTTTGATGTCCCGCGCCATAGAGTGAATGCGCTTCGGGGCATGGCTAGTCACGAAGTAGCTCGGCGTCTTCTCCATGGTGATCTGGCCCTCCAGCGTTGAAGGCATCAGTTCTCTGGAGAAAAAAACAAGAGGAGAAGAAAAGATGTTTAGTGTGGAATCAGATTAAAAATGAGGAGTTGTTCAGTATGTCAGACATTACACACAACATTAACGATTCAAAACTGGTACACCGAATATCTCATAGACGGAAATGTACTTTAAAATTAAACATCACTTGCCATTCAAATCCTGAGCACATTTTCTTTAAAGATTGGATGCTATTCTCTTTGAAACTAACTAAATGCAGTGATTGGTCTATGCAACATGGGTGAAACATCACACAGGGTCAAGCCGAGTCTCGTTTGCCTTATACTTCATCATTCTGTCAAAAAGAAAATTTGAAAATCCCATCGCGAAATGATTTTTTAAGAGTGACCAAACCAAATTGTAATTCAAATAAACACACACGACTATGGACTAAACACGACCACTTTTCAAATTTGCGACATCGGTTAAAAAGACGTATTGTGGCTATGTCTGGTATATAGTTATAATCTATGACATTTTAAATCGTAATATTCATCTGAAACGACTAAATAAAAGAAAAAAGTCCGCTAACTTCTGCGTTCGAAAACTGAGGTGCCCGATGGGAGCTGACGTCGCCGTAAATGTCATCGCAACAAAGAGCCGTGGAGCTGTTTGTACCTAAATGACTACGCGACGCTGCCGAGTTCTACGTGTATCATCGATTAAGAAAATAAAACTGAAGAACAAAGTACAGAGAAGTGGGCGTGTGCCAGTAGTGGTGAAAACTGATTGATCTGCAATATGGCATCTTGAAAATAAGCGATTAAAGATTGCTCAGACATGCACGAAACACTCTAAAAACAACTTTGAAATGGTAAATGAGAAGAAGAATCAACTGCAACATGGTTAAAAGTTTTGAAAAGTTGATTTTGCATAATAGGTCTACTTTAAGTGTCGCATTATTTGGCATTACAAGGCAAAATAGGGGATATTACCACCGGACGTTATGTTGTTGAGGGGAAAAAACATACAGCTAATTACATGCATGGAGTAATCTGCACAAGATAAAAGAAGCAAGATGAAACGACAGGCAAGCTAGCATGCTTATTGCTTAATTGACTCCATCTGTGTTACTCTAGGAGCTGTTTTGGAACTCTAATAATGAGTTCGCTGCATACCATTAATACCGGGGTGCCTGGGGTATTGTTTTGTCATACATTTATTATGCATGCTAGGCTTACACTTCGCTCCGATGGTTTTATTTCCCATGCAAACCGGTGCAGTTCTCCCTCTGCTTCTTGTTAGGGTTAGGGGCACTGCATTGAAGGATACGCTGTTATGGAACTCAAGGTGATAATTTGTTGTACAATACACAAGCGTCCCACTGCTCCGGTCCCGATTAATTTACACGAGGAACAAGACTTTTCCGTGAATTTTCCGTGTCAGATTTAGCAAGCCAAAGTATGGGAGATGCACTCAGACTGTTGCTATTTTTATGTCAATAATAAAGCATAGTGCTAGCCTCAAGCAAATCCTTATCAAATGTTTACACTGATGCTCGTTCCAATCGCCGCAGTTTTTTTTTGTTTGTAGGCTATGTGATTCACAGCTAAATTGGTACATTAAATCCTCTTGTGAGACGTCATTCATTTACAAGCAACAACAACAAACGCCATTGCAGTGTTTGGAAGAATACTGTGAAAATGTGTAGTTACAAAACACTGAATACCTGCATTGAGTTGTATTTTCACACTGAATCATGTTATATTATTGTAAATGGTAAATGGTCACTTTTTCGTTCCACTCAAAGCGCTTTACATCAAGGAACCACTCATCCATTCACACACACATTCATACACCAGTGTACAGAGACACTAGGGGTGAGGTGGGTTAAGAGTCTTGCCCAAGGACACAACGATAGCATTCATCTGTGGGAGCTGGAATCGCACCGTCAACCTGTGGGTCAGTGGATCTGACCGCTCAACCAACGATGTTTACGTCGAGAGCGGGATTCAAACTGCCAAGCTTCGGATCAGTGGACAAATGCTTTACCCACTGAGATACTGTAGGCCATAAACTGTGATGTATAGGGTTGAAAAAAAATATATGTTTATTGCACCTTTTTTTTTTTTTATCACATTCTCGCACCTCAGCAGTTCACGACTTTTTCTTAATAACACTGTAGTTTGAAGCCTAATTAGATAGAGTATTCCTTTGATTAAAGTCACAATACAAAAATTTCAAATGCGAATGTGATACTAAGGAATTGACTCAGTGCTTGATACTGAAGACAACACAGCAATGACAATATGTCATTTTCATACACAAAATAATATGACACTATCCAAAAAACATGGCCACCATTTCTGAAATACTTGGACACATATAGAATGGGCACCATACCTTAGAATAGGTGCATATATTTTTATTTTATTTTATTTTTTTATTTTGAGAACATTTTATTTATTTATTAATTTTGTCACTATCTTTTTATTTGTCTTTGCATTGTCTGCTGTCATTTGTTTGTATTTTTTGTTTGTTGGGATTATTGTTGGAAAAAAAAAAAAATAAAATAAAAAATGCACAGCCAAAGATGTATGCTACACATAATATGTAACTTGCTGTCGGAAATGTATAAATAAAATTATATATAAAAATAAATAAAAAAATAAGACACTTTATGTTACCATTAGGAGCAGAAACTAGATATTTAGCTATAATCTGGTATGGAACATCTCTGGTTTTTAGGAGCTCAATGTCTCAATGTCAATTATCCCTTCAAATAAAGACTAAACTAGGTGTTCTACTTAACACTGTTTAGAAAAGCTCAAATTTTGCCCTGTTTGTAACTTTTTTTTTTTTTTTTTGCAGTATTGATACTTGCTCAAACAGTATCCCTTAATATCTTTTGACAACCATAATTCTGAGTACCACCGAATGAAAGAGCAACTGTACTGTAATACGAAATTAGTATTCTGAATATATATTTTTGCTATATGTTTTCAGTGACTTCCCAACACCAGCACCACAACAACATCACACAAACACGGAAAAGCCAATCCAAGTTTCTCTATTGCAAACTAAGACATCTCTGCTATAAAATGAATGACTGACCACAATCCATATGAATATCCCTGTAATGCTCGGATGAAAGTGTTTTCTATCTCCTCCGAATATCTCGTACTATGAGGTTGCTTGGAGTTCCACGAGCCGACATAGTCGCATCAATCATTTGCATCTCGGACATATTCTAAATGAACTGTTCTCCAGCAAAGAATCCAATTTACCGGGGAAAACATAAGAGCTTTTATGCAAGTATCGACCACCCTCACGCACACACGCACCCAAGGATAGCGGACCAGTCTCACACAAGTGGCCTAGTAATTGCATCTTGGTAACAGTATTGCCTTCCTGATGGGTAATTTCCCTCTGGATGATGTTTGTCTCTTGACACTGTGGAACTGTGGTTACTCCTTGGCCTGTAATGGGATATTAAACATATCTACAGATAGCACAGTGACTGGAAAGAGTATTCATTTTCATTATATTCCTTGACTTCAGCCACACTTCCTCCCTTCCTGTAATGAACTGATAAAGATTTTCAGGTATCGTTTCAAGGACTTTTGCTCCGACAGCGGTTAAACACGTCTTCATAGCTGATCATTGCTCTATAATATAGAAACTTTGTCAGAAACTGAAACTCCATCTTTTGTTAAACCCTGGTTTGAGTCCTAATATAGATTTGGTCCTATTAGTCCTGGTCTAGTTTTGATTTTGTTTCGGGTTAAGTTCCAGTTTATTGAATGTGGTGATTGTGCAAGTGTGAATGCACCTTAAAGCTCCTACATTACATAAAACTGACTCTTCTGAGCTTTAAACCATGTTTTAATGTTGTTACTTCGCCAAAAACAGACCTGGAGTTGTGTTTTGTTTCATTCACACATGTTTGAGTAACACTTTATTATTAGTCTGTCCATCTCCAAAGCTCAAAATGCTCTGTTCCACTTTATGATGTCATGAAGTGGTAGTTTTCAAGTTAACAGCTCCTTTTAGCTTTTTTCAGTAGAGATCGGCAATTCCAGGGCTGAAATCATCCAAATGCTTCTGTGTATGGAGTTTAAAAACACAGTGAGAGAGAAGAACTCAGCGTAAATATGCAGGGTTTGTGTGTTAAACATGTGTGAATAAAACAAAACTCCGGGTATGTTTGCGATGAGGAAACAACATTAGAACATAGATCGTAAAATAGCGTAATATGGGCTCTTTAAATGTGCACAACTACATAAAAAATGGTGCAAAATACAACTTCCATCACCAACAGATCACCACATGAGCCTTGAGTGTGCATCTACAAATATTCATTTTCATTTGTTCAGCTCATTTATTTGTTCTTGTTCTTGAATTTTTTCTTTTAATATGGATCAGACCTGGACGACAGAGGGACTACACAGATATATGTGTTCATTTATTTTATCCCATGCTTCATCTGTACTTCTTGAATGTAAAGACTAAGTTTTCCTCTTCTTCTCAAGGACTATATGAAGTAGGTGGTTGGCAACTTTACATGTATGTGAAGGAAAAAAAAAAAAATCTAAGTTGCACACACCTGGGCTGCTCACCTTGAGACATCAGAGAGTGGCTCGGTGTAATGCGCTGCGTCTTTGGAGCATGTCCAATTGACAGGACAGATGTACATCGCTCAAGGTTACCTCTCCCAGCCATACACACAACTCCGCTATTGTCCTCAACGGGCCTGTAGTTAATCAGCCCTCATTTAATTATAAAACAATATGCACAATGCAGAAACCCGCGATACGCTAGCCGCATTGGAAATCAGTCATGGATCATGAGCGTCTCTAAAATGTCAGAGGGATGGCGAGGCGGGACCCAAAATCAAAACGCTGATAAACAAGCTAATTCCTTCATGCATGGATAAGCACTCCTCTGGCCTTCAGTCTGCTGGAACCGGACTAAACAAGAACAAACAATTAAGAATATCTTTTTCCTCCATTTGAAGCGCTCAGGTGCTCGGATCAGCGTCGGGGATTCAGGTAAACAGGTACATAGAATCCATAGTGCTAAAGAGTCACAGTTTACCATCTGCTGTTTACTGTTGCTAAGTGAGAATCACACCGTGTATCATAGCACTTACCGGATGCATTTCAACACATGTCCGAGGCTTTATTTGCATAAAAGCTGCGAGTGAGGTGATAAAGTCGTATTTTTAATGATCTTTTGCCCACACTCTCTCTATGAAAAACTTCTTCCTGACGGTAACCTGGAAGCAGCGTTAGAACATGTAGAAAACTGAGAGGATCTGACTTTGAAGTGTTTTGTAAAGCATGTAAATCTCCAGCTATGGCGTCTCTGGTGCAGACATTATCATGATGTAATAATGAGCCTGTGACTTGTGATGTATTGAGGTGATGTAGCAGGAAATCCATTTGACTCCCACTCTGCTCAATGTAAGACTTCAATGTGAAAGAGGCCCAGTTGCATCACATGTTATTCATCACTATAATATACATTTATGACAAGTATTCTGTCCGACCAAAACTAATAATCGCGCGTTATATCGGTGCAAAGACGCGGCATACGCATAAATCAAACAAATGTAATCTTCTTTTCACAACTATGAGGCCCGGGGTTCGATCTTAGTGCTGTACACTGAGTTGGGAAGTAGCAAAATGTGTACGGAAAAATGTTCATTATGCTTTTTTTTTTTTTTTTTTTTTTTAAATGCAAGACGGACAAACATAGTAAACAGTCATACACAGTTGTGACAAGTGGTAATAAGACAAACCAAGATATAACAAGACACAGCAAGACATAATAAGACATAACATGTTTTGGAGACATAACAGTTATTTACAATTGTATGTGACAAGTTTGTGTTGTGTGCGTGTGTGTCTTTGTGCGTGTGTGTGTGTGTTTTGGTGCGCGCGTGTGTGTGTGTGTCTGTGTGTGATATTTGCATAATTCTGGAGAAGGTAAGGTGGGGACAGCAGAGGAGAATGCTAGTACTAGTAATTCATAAGGGAGAAAAGAAGATATAGCGATCGTTCACTATGTCTTCTTTTCTCACTTACAAATTACAATAGAATAAAAAAAAAACAATATAATACCAGTAAATGAATAATTAAAGTACTGTACACGCTAGTTGTCAAGTTGTGTAATTAGTGATAAATAAAAACGTGCAACAAACATTAAGCTGTTTTAATCCTGGACCGCTTTATTAAACTATAACTATCTGAAAGTATTCCAAGTATTCAGACAAACAAAGTGCATTTTAATGCAGATACTCAGTATTCTATGCCTATATACATTTAGTATTCTACCAAACACTGGCTATAGAATATGTAATGGATTTTTTTTTTCTTTACTGTGCCCTTGTGAGTGGAGTAAATATCTCTTGCTTCAAAAGTTTTTTATTTTTTTTTTTTTTTTTTTTTTCAAATCCTAACGTTAAAATAAATAGCATGAAACCAAGACAAAAGCTAAAAGCCTTTCTCTGGAGAAGGAGATGATTTGTATCCAGGGCTCTTCACCAACTATATAAACATAACATGTCACTTTCTAATACAAATTACATTTTAAAACGCACCAACCAATTACTGTCAGTTGTTATAGCATCGTTTTGCATTCACTGTTTGTAATGGGCCTAATCCGTGTTTGCAGAAATCACACTTTTTCTAATGATGTCTGACAGAGAAATAAAAGTTTCCCTCAGCTTTTCATTCGGTCTGATCACGACCCAAAGTAGCTTCCTCCGTGTCGTGTCAAATACAATCAATTATTCCAAAGCAGTCCACTCATAATAAGCTCCAGAGGTCTGGGAGAGTGTTCGTTTAGGAGGCAGTGGCAGCGTGCGGGCAGACTGCTAATACTCCTATAATTAAACAATACATTCACTAAGAGGTGCAAACACGGGGACGCAGGGTGCCACTGACAAACACTGATTAGACATAAAGCAGAGTTCAAACGCCATTTTATATAATTAATAAAACAGTTATTGACAACATCGCTTATCTTTGTGAAATAATAATCAACTATGTGCTTGTCTCCATGGAGATGTTAGCTCTTTGCCTGGGATAGTAAATAAGTTCTCTTGCTTTGGATCATACCTGGACGACTGAGGGAGTACACGGACAACTTTGACTGAGATGTTCCACAGTGTAGCATTAAGCATATCTATTTTATATCCATTCATGTGCTTTTATTGCTAAAAATAAATAAATAAATAAAAATACTTTGAAAAACTTGCATTCCTTCTGTAGGTGGGATCACCCCTCCACAGATCTAACCTGTAACTTCATCTAGTGGCTTCACCTTCTTGTCTCCATGGAGATAGATGCCATTTTTTCTATGAGCGGGATCACCCCTCCACAGATCTGACCTGTATAACTTCATCTAGTGGCTTCACCTCCTTGTCTCCGTGAAAACAGATACATGTTATGCCACGTAACGGAACTGGCAGCGTCATCTGCTTTTCTCCATGGAAACTGACGACTTTAATGACATACTGCGGAGCATTCCAGGCATAATACTCTCCTTGAACCCTCCACCAGAAAAGTTACATAGTGCAACTTTAATAAAATTATAAAACTTCCTACAAAGCTACTGCACACACAGCAAAAAGGAAACACTCACTCGAACTCTGGCATTCTTATAAGACTTATTTAGTTTGACAATTTCCCGGCCCTGTTGGAATTATTGCCGTAACATGTCTTCAATCCTCCGCGTTTGGAAGTATCGGCGGTCGTCTTCATCCATTTGTATTTCAATTCATTTAAGTATAACTGATAGCTCAAACTATCCGATTTGTTACGAGGATGGCATTGAATTTCAAGGCAAAGCAAAGGTTATTTCTCGGGCCTGGCAGACGAAGAAAAGGGAAACAAATGGTAATTGTATTGAGCTGCTCCTCCGCGGGTCTTATTGCAAATATCAATGGAGGATAAGCAGCTATTCATCAAACACGAGTCAGCAGGGAGAGATAGCGCGGTCAGTCTGAAATAAATATACCGTTATTACATGGTGAGTGACATGTTTGTTATTTTGGAGAACAAAGACATCGTTTTGCTGTGAAGCGGTTGAAGGGGCAAAATGGCGGTCAAATGAATCGCTCTTTTCTTGTGTTTTCAGAGAGTGATGCGTCGACGTTTAGCACATATCAAAACAAGCGTAAGAAAAAAGCCCGAGGGCCGGAGCACGGGGTCCTCGAGGTCGGTAAACGGAGTGGGAGGCACTGCTTTGTCATGGCGAACGCGCATCTTTAGCTGGATTGACATTTGCTGTGATGGAATGAGACTAAAATAATGGTGAGCAGTTTGAATCCTGATATGTTTGTTTTTGTTTTTCCTCCACCTCAAAGTGACCTCGCGCTCCTCGATGTGCCGATAGGTGCGCGTTCCCCGAGGCAGAGTTGGCGTACAGTCAGGGCTGCTGTAGCATTTCAAGGCTATGGTTATTCTTGGATTATCACAGCATTTTGATCCATTGGATTTGCAACAGTAAACAGCAGTGTTCTTATACAAAAACATGCAAGTGATATATGTGGCCCCTGTTACATGTAAAGTGTATTATTCATGCAAATCCGAAATGGTTTACTCCTTTTTGATTGAATAAAGCTGCTGTCTTGTTTTTTAGACTGTATAATCCCGACTAACTGATTAGTTACAATTATTCTGAATAATATTGCAGCCCTAAAAGTGTCTCATTATAATCGGCTGGTTATTTTTCTAAGTTACTGTGACCCAAAAATAATTGTCTAACTTTGATTCAATTTTTAAGAAAGTTGATTGGGTTAATTAAATACTACCGGTAGTAATGCCTATGAGTCTGTGGATATTGTGGGTGACAGATGGTTGAACAGTCTCCCAATAACCAGGCAGTTCTTGGTTCCATTTATTAGTTAAGATTTAAGTAAAGCAGATACCAGGTTCAAATAAGCAAGAGGATCAGTGTTTGACCAGTGAGGATTAGGCCTAACTTTTTTTACTTCACGAAGATACACTGCCTGTCCAAAAAAAAAAAAAAGGTCACACACTCTAATATTTGGTTGTTCTGCCTTTCGCTTTGATTACAGCACACATTCACTGTGGCATTGTTTCGATTTCGCTTCTGCATTGTCACAAGATTTATTTCCATCCAGTGTTGCATTAATTTCGCACCAAGTTGTTGCATTGATGATGGTCGAGTCTGACGATGCACAAAGCTTCTCCAGAACATCCCAAAGATTCTCAATGGGGTTAAGGTCTGGACTCTGTGGTGGGCAATCCATGTGTGAAAATGATGTCTCATGCTCCTGAACCACTCTGTCACAATTTGAGCCTGATGAATCCTGGCATTGTCATCTTGGAATATGCCCGTGTCATCAGGGAAGAAAAAATCCACTGATGGAATAACCTGGTCATTCAGTATATTCAGGTGTCAGCTGACCTCATTCTTTGAGCACAGACTGTTGCTGAACCTAGACCTGACCAACTGCAGCAACCACAACATATTTGCTTAGTTAAATCCAGGTGGCGACTTTTTCTTTTAGCCAGGCAGTGTATTTTCAAATGGGCATGATTGACAGGTGGATGACCAATGAGCTCCTTCATTTCACATGTGTCACTGAAAAAAACAACAAATCCAAATGAATGATCACGTTTGACCGGGCTTGAGATGAAACGGAGGACGTGAGGACCGGACTGATATCACTCTGTATAAAACATACAAACATCATTATGGATTTGCAAGGCAACTCTGCAAGTGCAATTTAAAGCAAATCGCTCAGACGTATCAAAACGGATCTTGTTTTTGGCATTTTCAGTTAATTGAACAGACTCCAAAATAAACATCGTCATATGCAGATATTCTTTATGAAAGTGTTAACATATGGCTAACACATCAAAAGCTGTTTTCACACTGTAATCAAATGCATTTAAATGAGAGCACACTTTCATATTTCCACATTAAAGCAAAACAAAGTTATGTAATCCTCAACTGATTTCTCCAGAGACAAGTTAGCGACAAACAAGCTCAGTCTGTCCAATGGCACAAACTGTGTAAGTAATTCAGCACATCCAGACCATAATACTACGTCTGACTCCTGTTTAGAGCTCGGGCACTTAAAGGGACGGTTAAGGACAGTGGTGACAGCTGCTTCTGATCAAAAGTCTCCCAATAGACCGGAGCGGCGTTATCCAGGGAAGGTGTATTTCCGGCCGACTGTACAGATCAAACTTGAGAAAGCTTTGAAGAAAAAATATAATTATGTTCACGAGGAGGTGTGAAGTTAGAGCATTAACCAGCAAGAGAGAATGTGAATGGGAAATGTGTAAATCTTTAGCTATAAGTGGTTTGTGTGTGTGCGTGTATTTGATTGACAGCAGTTTAGTGATATTTAAATAATTGATAAAAGTATAATTGCTGATAATGGGTCTAAATGGATAGAGCATGTACCCCTGAACTAAGGAAAGTCTTTGATTCAAATTCAGTTTCATGCACTAAATACGGATCATCATGAGATAGCGTGACACATACTAACTCCAACCACCAGGAGTCAGTAGAGGATAAAAGGGTCAGTCTAACTTAAAGGTCCCATGTTACGCAAAATTATATGAGGTTTTAGCCATGAACGTTGTTACTTCATCAAAAACAGACCTGGAGTTGTGTTTTGTTTCATTCACACGTTTGAGTAACACTTTATTATTGGTCTGTTTACATCTCCAAAGCTCTAAATGTTCCGTTCCACCTTGTGATGTCATGTAGTGGTAGTTTTCAAGATAGCAGCTACTTTTTTATCTTTTGTTCAGTGCAGATTGGCAATTCCAGTGCTGAAATGATCCAAATGATTCTAGTGAAGGTGTATGGAGTTTAAAAACACAGTACTTCCTGTATTACCATATGACATCACAAGGTGGAACAGAGCATTTTCTGTTTGAGAGAAGAACTCAGCCTAAATATGCAAGGTTTGTGTGTTAAACATGTGTGAATGAAACAAAACACAACTCCAGGTCTGTTTTTGATGAAGTAACAACGTTCATGGCTAAAACCTCATATAATTTTGCGTAACATGGGACCTTTAAGTTAGACTGACCCTTTTATCCTCTACTGACTCCTGACGAAAACGAAGACAAAGAAGACAAATAAGAAGACAAATAAGAAGACGAAAAAGAAGACGAAGAAGACAAAGAAGAAGAAGACAAATAAGAAGACGAAAAAGAAGACGAAGAAGACAAAGAAGAAGAAGACAAATAAGAAGACGAAAAAGAAGACGAAGAAGAAGAAGACAAAGAAGAAGAAGACAAATAAGAAGAAGATGAAGACGAAGAAGAAGACGACAAAGAAGACGAAGAAGAAGACAAATAAGAAGAAGATGAAGAAGATGAAGAAAATGAAGAAGGCTAATAAGAAGAAGACAAAGAAGACAAATAAGAAGAAGGCAAAGAAGAAGAAAAAGAAGATGAAGAAGACGATGAAGACAAAGACGATGAAGATGAATAAGAAGATGTTTGTGATGAGGAAACAACATTATAACATAGATCAGAAACCAGCGACATACGGGCTCTTAAACTACACTATACCCATCTTACTCTACTCCACTGCGACTTCTGTTTGTGTTGACAGTTTCGCTGAAGCAGGAATCCAACAAATTCAATACTTTTGTGAAATATGAGAGAATTTACATCTAATCTAGGGTTAGTTCATGCTTCAAGTTTTGGTTTGGGCACAATTATGTGTTGTGTTCTGCGCGATAGGTCCACAAACACTACTATCAAAGTCAAAAATAAACTATTCAAACTGAAAGTACTATATATCTCAACCACTGCCACAATATATGGTCACATATTTACCATTGTGATAAGAAAAACATGAACTGTAAAGCCATTTATTTAAAAAAATGCAATTTCAAAACAACTCAAGGTTCCATTTTAATTAGATTTGCCAGTCACAATGTTTCACTTCAGTCTTACTGTATAACAAACAATAATCATCTTTCCATTCTCATCTTATACATAATGTACCTCTTTAAACACAATATTAGCCAGTTGAGAAGGGAGGAAAATGGCCGTCTGTAATTGGAAGTCACACCTGAGTACTTTAAAGTCAGAGGCTAAAATTTACATGGAGGAAATGTTGCAGATCCAGATCACTTAAGCAGAACCAATTAATGTGACAGTTTGAACATGATGGATCTCCCGGCCTCCACATGCTACAAACTCACTTTTTACAGTTACAGAAAACACATTCAACTTTACACTGTCTGAAAACTCAGCCTGTGTCTCATTGTGCATTCAGGCTTGATCATTACAAGAAAAACGTATGAATAAATAAATGTGGACCTATGTAGTTTTTATAAAGTGCTCTTGTATTAGCTGAGTTATTCTGAGTTATTGCGGCTTGTTTGACTGTAACGTTCTGTGCAAAGTTTTATGTTTGGTCTTGCACTTTGTTAGATTTGGTAAAAAAAAAACAAAAAAAAACAACAATTAAAATAGTTAAGCCCCCATGTTGAGAGCGGGATTTGAACCGCCAACCTTCGGATCAGTGGACAAACACTCCAACAGAGCTACTGTCACCCACTTTCTGGGAATTTAACCAAAGACTTTGTGGTTGTGTGGTGAGAGCGCTTTGCTACATCGCCATGGAGACAAGCAGCTGGGGTCACTGACAGATCAGATCTATGGCGAAGCGGACCCACTTGTAGTAAGAATGCTAGTTTCTTCAGGTATTTGTTAAGCAGTAAAAGACCTAAATGGACATTCCAGGCAAAGCGATAACATCTCCATGGAAACAACATGTGACGTGAGATATACTCCACTAGAAAGATTACCCGCTGCGGCATTTATGTAATGGTTCAAACTGACTTAATTTAGTACAAAATGCTTAAGAGGTACGCGCTCTGGAGAGGGATTACTCAAAATGTGTGAATGAAACAGCATTATATAAATATTAATACATACATTCACTATAGTCTCTTTATAAAGTTATAGGGAACCATTTTAGGACAGGTAAGGTTGTTTTTTATGTCGCTGTTGTCACAAAGAATTCCTGAACTCTTGCTAGAAATTACCTTTCACTGTCACTTTTCAGTTCCATTACGACGCTGTAGGTCAGTGTGACACAACCATGAGAAAACTTCACATGCAAGACTATATGAGGACCGTATACTCACCACTGGGTTTGATGTAGAGATTCTACAGCAATTTGACAGTGCACTTCCTTAGCAGAAGTGTAAGGTCAGGTTGAATACGTGGGGGGATGAAAAATGACCAAGGGATGCAGTGTGCTTTCTCATAATGCACAAAATAGAGCCGTGCAGATGGTATGAAATGTCACTGTAAGTCTATTGCTAGCTTGGAAAACGCTTGCGTGTAGCTAAAACCAACAATGCTAATAGGGTTACGAGTTTGACCATGCCTTTCCCACAATTATCTCTGGCTCATTAAACTTAGAATATATTATTTGCATTTTCTTTGGTGCCCCTGGTTACGCAATTAAAGTCCTAGTTGTACAAGATTATTGTCCATTTATCTGAGTATAATTTACCTTGCCCCAGTTCAGATACATCATGTAAGCAGGTTTTGAGGTCAAAATACGTCTGTGTACATGCTCTCTGCATCTAATTATAAAGCGTTTTTTTTTTTTTTTTTTTTTTTTGTCAGAGAGTTGGGAAGTGTGGGGTTAGCATGCTAGTTGTTGTTAGCTACAGGGATGCCTCTGAAAGTCGTGAAAAAAGCGCACAAACTCATTGCCCCAGCTCAGTTATGTATCGCATCAACAGCTCTTGAGGTCAAAATAAGTCTGAATGCGTGAGTTCTGCATCTAATTATGAAGTGTTTCTTTTGTCCAAGATTTAGGAAGTGTGCTGTTAGTGTGCTAGTTGTTCTTAGCATTACCAGGATGCCCTTGAAAGTCGTGAAAAGAGCTCACAAACTCATTGCCTTAGTTCAGATATGCCGTATAATTAGATCTTGAGGTCAAAATAAGTTCGCATATGTAATGTCTGCATCTAATTATAAAGCGCCTTTTATGTCCAAGAGTTAGGAAGTGTGCGGTTAGCATTCTAGTTGTTGTTACCATCATGTCTCTGAAGTTCGTGAAAAGAGCTCATAAACTCATTGCCCCAGTTCAGATATATTGTATAAGCAGCTCTTAACATCAAAATAAGTCTGCATCTGTACTGTCTACATTAAATTATAAAGTGTTTTTTTTTGGTCTGGGAGTTAGGTTAAGTGTGCGGTTAACATGCTAGTTGTTGTTAGCATTATCAGGATGCCTATGAAAGTCGTGAAATGAGTTTATAAACTCATTGCCCTAGTTCAGCTATGTCATATAAGCAGCTCTTTGGGTGAAAATAAGTCTGCATGCATGTGGTCTGCATCTAATTATAAAGTGTTTTTTTTTTTTTTTGTCTGAGAGTTAGGAAATGTGTGGTTAGCATGCTAGTTGTTGTTAGTATTACCAGGATACCTCTGAAAGTTGTGAAAAGAGCGCATAAACTCAATCCTCTGGTTCAGATATATATCTTAGAAGCAGGTCTTGAGGTCAAAATAAGTCTGCATGTGTACTGTCTGCATCTAATCATGAAGCGTGCGGTTAGCATACTAGTTGTTAGTATTACCAGGATGCCTCTGAAAGTCGTGAAAAGAGAGCTTAAACTCATTTCCCCAGATCAGATATATCGTATAAGCAGCTCTTGGGGTGAAAATAAGTCCTGTCTGCATCTAATTATAAAGCGTTTTTATGTCCAAGAGTTAGGAAGTGTGCGGTTAGTATTCTAGTTGTTGTTGTCTCTGAAATTCATGAAAAAGAGAGCATAAACTCATTGCAGTGGATCATTATTAAGCTGGGAATGCCTAAGGTAAGAATAACTTTGGACCACTGCAAACTGTTTGAAACAAGCTCTGTTTTTCACGTTTTTAAGAGGAAAAATGAGAGCCTCGGAGGACAATAGTTGTAGATAAAGTTTGACTGGACTTTTTATTCAGACGGGTAATTCGGAGACACTAGTTGAGCAGAACAAGCACGTCTGGAGTGTGGGAGGTAGCCAATGTGCTAACTTTCTCTGTGAGTGCAGCTGTCAGAGGACTACTCTTACAATCACTGCAGCCATTACTACAAGTGCTTTTGGTACCCCTTCTACTACTATTACTATAGTATTACTCATGGTTCTAACCAAATATGAAAAGACATGTTTGAAAATAGTTTTGTGTATATGACTGTCAAGAATATTTGGTAAACCGTATTATCATTACACAAAAATATTATAAATTTGACATTTTAGACAAAAATCATCCAATTTTTGTCATTTCGATTTCAATTTATATTACCAAAAACATTATCTTGTCTTTCTTTCTTTCTTTCTCAGTTTTGTTTGTTTGTTTGCTTGCTTTTGTCAAATTTACTTTATCTTCAGCATTCAGAAAGTTTGATTTCAGACAGTTGTCAACTAGGAATGGTGATCTATAGATATAGTCGTAACTGTAAAATTGCATATCATAAAATCCTTCCAAAATTTGAAAAAGTACTTTTTTCCGTGCCACTCTCACATCCATATTCTCCATTCAGTCCATTTATTTCCCCTGTAAGCTGTGAATACAACACGCAGTGCCATGTAGTGCACTCAATAAGTCATAAATATTGTAACAGAATATGAATAATGAAAGATGTTTGGGTTTTATTAATAACTTGGTAGCACTTTTGTTAAAACGCAGGACTTTGGTTTCAGTTGTTTTATATTTGCTTTGGTTAAAAGAGCTGAATTCTCGTTGGAATGTGTGGGGCTGGGTATACAACAGCCTCTTGGTAAAGTTTGGGATAATACTAGAATTGAAACTACTCGTCTCCATGGTGAGGTTAATGCTTTGCCAGGAATGCTAAACAGTATGTATTTCCACAGTGATATGCAGGTGATGCCACTAGGCCATGTTATAGGTCAGATCTGTGGAGAGGAGAGCCCCCGCACAAGAATAAAGGTATATTTTAACATTTAAAGGTCCTAAACAGTGGACTCGTGTGACCTTTATGCCATGTTATAATGCTGTTACCTCATCAAAAACATACCTGGAGTTGTGTTTGGTTTCATTCACACATGTTTGACTAAGTCTTTATTATTACATTTCCAAAGCTCAAAATGCTCTGTTCCACCTTGTGATGTCATTAAGTGGTAGTTTTCAAGTTAACAGCTCCATTTTACCTTTGGTTCAGTAGAGACGGGAAATTTCAGGGCTGAAATCATCCAAATGATTCTAGTGAAGCTGTATGGACTTTAAAAACACAAACGTTTCCTGTATTACAAGAGTGTTTTCAGTTTGAGACAAGAACTCAGCTTAAATCTGCAGGATTTGTGTGTTAAACATGTGTGAATGAAACTAAACACAGGTCTGTTTGTCATGAGGAAACAACATTATAACAGATAAAAAATAGAGTAATATGGGCACTTTAAAACGTTAAAACATTGAATAAATCAGTTTAATGCCATACTGTGGAACATTCCAGGCAACGCAATACTTTACGCCAGGAAAGTTTGATACAGCAAGTGATTCCATCCAGTGTTCAAAGGAAATGATACAGTTCTGTGGCACCAATTTCTGCTTAGAGAGAACAAAAAAAATAAAAAATAAAAAAAATGGAAAACTGACAAAACTAGACGCCATGTTTTACAGACAAATATATATCCGCTGTAGTACTTTACAGGCTGCTTGTGCTGTCTTCCCTCTTCACTACCTCATGATTGTAGCTCCATTATGACCATTACCAGCGTGGGTCTGGACCCTCAGCCTCTACCTGCTCCTTTCACTGTAAAATGCCTCGGTCTTAATCCCATTAGTTTAAATTAAATCATATAGGTGATTTAATGAAGAACGCCAGTGAACTAATAACACTATAAAAATGTCATCAAGCCATAACTCCTGCTAATGCTCTATACTGTACTTTGTGTGCGAGGGAAGGTGTCTGACCCCAAAGGATTATGGGTATAGCTCAGCACGGACAGTTAAGTAGTGATCTTATATGAAGTATGGATATGTAAAAGTAGTTGTGGTGATAGTAATTGTAGACATACTTCATTTGGAAATAAGGGAACTAAATACATTATGATGGTACTATGAGACACAATGGTGATACTAGTTTTAATACTAGTACAAATTTTTTCTTTGTACATTTGTAAGTTACATATGTATAATGTCAGGTCATGTTTGTCCATCTACATAAAGTATAAAAGTACTTACATTATGGGAAGTATATGCTTTGAGTACTTAACACCACCTCTACTACAATAGACTATGTACTATACAATTACGGCAAAGTTATGGTTGTAGTAGTAGTTATTTGGGTTGACAAAAAAGTGTCAAAAAACACATACTAACACATTGTAAAACTATCAAAACTAGATACTAACTTCAGCAAATAAAAAAAATACACTAACAAAACATAATTTGACCTTCGCTAACAGTTTTATAATAATCTTAAACTGCATCAGAACTAGAACAAGATAGACCGTATTGTCTCTATGTTCGAAATTTTAGCATCGTGACAACACTATAAGTACATGTAGTAGTACTTGAATCTAATTTAGACGTTCATATATATATATTCAATCACAGTTATTATCTTTGACCCACAGACTATTTATATAAATGGACGTAGCTAACCTGCTAGCTGCTACATTCCAAATAGGAAGTGAGTCGGGCTCGTATTGACCCGCTGTACACGATCCTGGTATTTTATTTCACTAATGTGTCCGTAACTCAAGATTTGAACATTAATAATAGACAAATGAAGCGTCTTCTTTCCTCGAGGTCCCGCTAACGTTAGCAACAGGTTTGATTGACAGCGTTGCTAAGCGCCTGCTCCCTGCTAAACGAGCGGCGCGTGAACAGCCTCGCTCCGGATTGGCTCTTTGGTTGCTATGATACTCGTGGTCGGATTTCCTGATATGCAACTTGGCTCCAAATTCGCCGCTATAACTGCTAGCCTCGATTAGCTTCATTTGACCGGAGCCGAGCGCTGTGGGTGACGTCACACTCTTTGTACAGTCTCCGGTTTGACCCCTCGTTATGGCAATGTGCTGGGATTAATATAGTCCATGTTGTGACCTTATATGGGCGTAATGAAGGTACAGGCGCCGCGTGTTTACTATGGCTGTTCATTTTCTGCGGCGAGCGTCTTCAGTCACACGGCTCTATGTAAGTTTGGATTATCTGCTCTGATCCTCCTCATATTTATCTTACTGTGCACTGAGCCTTTTGTAAACACCACGTTTTACTTCAAACACTCCACAAATCTCATGATCTTAGACACACCAGCTTTTCCTGAGCAATTAATCTGCTTTCCAATTCAGATGCGAGCTCCATATTGGCTTTAATGTGAGGTATAGAGCTGGAGAAGGTGTGATGTACTTTAGTCTGTGCATTTCAAAAGTGACTCCCAAAAGGCTGAGTTTGCTGCGTGTTCTACGGTGTTTGATGGCAAAAGCTTTTCTCGTACTGCCTCTCCTACTGTTTCTAATATGTTTGCACTTTATAGCACACAGTGATACATGGTGAGAGCAGGACAGAGACGGGAAGTGTAAATGATGGTCTTTTCAAACAGGACGCACAGATTATACTTAAAAAAAAAAAAAATTCTAAGTAATATTAATCCTGACTCAGTATAAGGATCATAAACAACCAGGAAACATGGACTGCAAAATCTACTACTACTACTACTACTACTACTATTAATCCTATTACTTCCCCCTACTACTACTACTACTATGGCTGCTTCTCCCTCCTACTACTATTACTACTACTACTACTACTACTACTACTACTACTACTACTACTATGGTTGCTTCTCCCTACTACTACTATTACTACTACTACTACTACTACTATGGCTGCTTCTCCCTACTACTACTATTACTACTACTACTACTACTACTACTACTACTCCTTCTCCCTACTACTACTATTACTACTACTACTGCTGCTGCTTCTCCCTAATACTACTACTACTACTATTACTACTGCTACTTCCCCCTACTATTACTACTACTACTGCTTCTCCCTACTGCTACTATTACTACTACTACTGCTTCTCCCTACTACTACTATTACTACTACTATTACTCCTACTACTACTACTACTACTACTACTTCCCAGTACTACTACTATTTCTTCCAATACTACTACTACTACTACTAGTTCCCCCTACTCCTACTCCTACTTCCTCCTACCACTACTACTACCTCATTTTGATAGGTCCAACTCCTCTGCTGCTGCTGCTGCTGCTGCTGCTGCTGCTGCTGCTACTACTACTACTACTACTACTACTACTACTACTACTACTACCTACTACTTCTATTACTACTTCTAGGTGTGAACTCAAGACTCCCTTTTCACAGATATTAATAGGGGACAGGTCCAACCTCCCTGCTGCCGCTGCTACTACTACTACTATACTTTTATACTAGTATTACTACTTGTAGGTGTGTATGTCGCCCTCTAACCTTTGAGCACAATCTGCATTTACAAAAGTCCATTTGTTTAAATCCGTTCCCGTGATGCGTTCATAATTACAAAATATAACAGTGCTATAGTTGTAGTATCTTTAATATGAATAAATCCTGCGCTGTACTGCGTTCTCTATAACCACGGCACGTTTAATATCCACAGAACGATGATGGTGTGTGCCACAGAGAAAGCTCCAAAATACCCATCAAACACGGTGGCACTGGTTAAATTGTGTTTCGGGGATGTGACAGGTCATCTGGGCATATTTGGTCGTTGCCAGTGTAAAATATTAAACAGCAGTAGATGAGAGGGGACGGGGGGAGGGGGGAGGTACAGGGGGAGGGGGGACGTACAGGGGGGAATATGGAGTTTTCCTCGACGCGGCGCAGACAGGAAACGGGCTATTGATGGAGGATTCCCGAGAGCTTCTTAAATTCTGCCCTCCTCAAGCTGCAGGTTTGTGTGACAGCGAACAATATGTGGACTTTTATGCTCTCATGGACAAAAGAGGGCTACGAAAATGTACTCGGAAAAAGTATACGGGTTTAAAGTTATTTGTTTAATTAAATGCTATACTGTATAAAGGTCCTATGTTACACGCTTTTGAATATTGTGAGGATAAAACACAACTCCAGGTCTGTTTGTGATGAGGAAACTACATTATAACATACATCAGAAAATAGTGTAACGTGGGCCCTTTAAGAGTTTAAAAGTACAAGTATATATAAAAATCTACTCAAAAAGTACAATTACCCCAAAAATCTACTAGATGACAGTAATGTGACTGATTTGTAATTAGCAACTTTCCATCACTGGTAATCAGAAGGAAGGATTTCAGTACAAGTGTATTAGTAGTAGTTAGTAGTAGCAATTGTAGTGTGATGATGTACTAGTATTAGATGAGTTTTGCAGTGATTTCTGTGTAACATCCCTAAGTTTATTTTTTTGTGAGTAATTTATGACTACAATTTGACATAATTACTGAGTTTGGAATAATTACTGCGTTACTGAGGTGACATAATTAATGAGTTGTGTCTAATCATAGTTTAACACAATGAAAACTAGTGGTGGAAGGTAACAACGTACAAGTAGTGAAGTACTGCACTAAAGTAGATTTTTTTTAGATATCTGTACTTTACTTAAGCACATTTTACTTCACTACCACTCCTACTACTATTTGAGAGCAGGTATCTGTACTTTCTACTCCACTACATTTCTGAACAGTACCGAAAAGTAAAAGTATTTTTCATATGATTTGAGGGGTTATTTTTACCATGTTTGTAGTAGCTTCCTGACAAAAGTTTTCGAGTTCAAGCTTTGAGCAAACAAATATAAATACACAAAATTCAAATGGAAAAAAATAAAAAATAAATAAATACAATAAAATAATAATAATAATAATAATAATAATAATAATAATAATAATAATAATAATAAATATATTGATTCATATTGTTACTCCTGATCAAAATATATCTTTTTTTTTTTATCAACATCACTACATTTACACTTTTAACAAATGAACAACACTTAATTTAAATACTTTACATAGGTACTTAAATACTTTTTTCACTCAGTACTTTTACTTGAGTAACTTTCTACCTGTAGCTGTACTTTTACTTAAGTAACACAATGAAGCACTTGATCCACCGCTGATGAAAACTCCATTCACAGCATTGCCCAGTTTTGGCGCTGTCCGTGGTGCTGAAGTCTTCCCTGACAGCTCTGTTTGATTGATAGGGTTAAATATATAGACTGAACGCTCCATCATGACTAATAGGATGTAGCCTTGTAAAAACTACACTGCACCATCCTCCCTCTGAATATTATGATAATGTAGAGGCTGTTCGATAAAGGCGCTGTACTGGATTTTACGCTTTTAAAAACGTATTCACCATGATGAGTTTACAAGCGTTTTTCACAACTTTCAGAGACCATAGGGGAGTTTTATTGTCGCAGTCAATGCTAACAAAAACTAGCATGCTTCGTTTTACTGGAGCCGAACGTTACGGGCGACGTCACACTCCCTCAGTCCACTACTTTATACAGTCTATGGTCTGGACTGCAAAATAAATGTACTTCAACGACAAGGAGAAGAACTGTCGAAGTCTTAATGAGGCAGAGTTTAGAATTAAAGACTCTTGCTGTTAGTTACATAACAACAAATACATAATACCGCTACAAAATAAGCCCATATTATCCAACACTTGCTTTTGACTTTGTTTATTAACCTCGCCAAAATAAAGAATGAATGAGGCGCGGCGGTACAGGCTAAAAGGGGCTTTTGTTCTAAACTTCAATGGCTTCCTTCGAGATCGGCCCCAGATGAACTTCTTCTGGGTGTTCTGAGGCCAAACAAGTACATTATGCATCCAAACAAGTGCGATATTTATCTCCAGTTTCTCTTCTTGTTTTGCATTTGAGAAGCTCGGAGCGGCCCGTGGCAACAAGGAGCAAATATGTGACGCTAAAGAGGCTGTTTGAGGTTTTTGGAAATGAGGAGGAACAAAAGTGCAAGGATTACTCTGAATGTGTGGTTTTATATATGTATGAACTGTAAGGGATTCACTTTACTTTTGGAATAACTTTGAATAAAAAATACCTTACTTAAACATCTAGTTAAGGCACGATGTGTAATTTTTCTGGTGTGGGTCTGCCGTTTTGTTATTCTGTCTGGAAGTACAGTCAGGAAGTATAAGTGGAGTCACCTTAGCACAGATCTGACCTATAATGTGTCACTTGCTTTTCTCCATCTACTTTTAAAGGTCCTACATTACACAAAACTGACTCATTAAAGCATCTTCTAATTTTCTTCATCAAAAACAGACCTGGAGTTGTGTTTTGTCTCATTCACACATTTTTGAGTCACACTTTATTATTAGTCTGTAACATCTCCAAAAGTCAAAATGGTCTGTTCCACCTTGTGATGTCATAAAGAGGTAGTTAACAGCTGAAATCATCCAAATGATTCTAGTGAAGGTGCATGGAGTTTAAAAACACTGTATTTCCTCATGACATCACAAGGTGGAACAGAGTGTTTTCAGTTTGAGAAGATGAAGAAGAAGACAAAGAAGAAGAGGACAAAGAAGAAAGACGAAGAAGAAGACGAATAAGAAGACGAAGACAAAGAAGAAGACGAAGAAGACGAAAACGAAGACAAAGAAGAAGACAAAGAAGATGAAAAAGAAGACGAAGAAGAAGAAGACAAAGAAGAAGAAGACAAATAAGAAGATGAAGACAAAGAAGAAGAAGACAAATAAGAAGAAGATGAAGACAAAGAAGAAGAAGACAAATAAGAAGAAGATGAAGAAGACAAACAAGAAGACGAAGAAGAAGACAAAGAAGACGAGGAAAAAGAAGACAAAGAAGATGAAGACGAAGAAGACGAAGAAAATGAAGAAGAAGGCGAATAAGAAGAAGACAAAGAAGACGAATAAGACAGAAGGCAAAGAAGAAGAAAAAGAAGATGAAGAAGACGATGAAGATGAAGACGATGAAGACGAAGAAGAAGATGTTTTGATGAGGAAACAACATTAAAACAGCGTAATATGGGCCTTTTAAACTGACTTCTGCCATTTGTAATATTACAGATTGTATCATTCCTATAACTAAAACTACTCATGTACTAGCTCTTCATTCTGTACTCCTCAAAATCACGACGTTAGCTTCAGTCTGAAGTTGTGCTCAGTGAGTAGATCTGCTCCACTGGCTAATTCACCCTTTGTCATTTAGGAGAAGAAAGTATTGATTTAGGAGATAATCTTCTTTGGACTCATTTCCATAATTGACAGCAGCACTTATGACCCTTTACCCCGCTGTCGGCCGCTGTTTTCCATCAGACACACACCTCCACTGGACACAAACACACACACACACACACACACAGAAGGCTGCTCTGTTTCATCACAACAGCTGGAGCAGGACAGAGGCAGCGGGAGCCTAAACACTGACAATTCAACTCAAAGCCGTCAGATTTGGCTGTTATTAAACACAGCATTTTAATACAAAGAGTGTGCCAGGATGAGGAAACAGCAGCAGAGACAGTGTAACAAATTTAGATCATTTACATTCTGTTCATTTTAAACTGGGATGTTGATCTAAAACCGTGTAAGAAGAGAAACAGGACCTCTATGTTCTGGTGCAAAACTGCAGAACAGATAAGCCCCGCCTCATTTTCATTTACATATTTTTTTTTTAGCCCTATCACTTTTTAAATAATCACAAGTGAGTCAGGTCAAATGGGTGGGGATAGGGGGAAACTACAAAACTGTAATATTCACAGATCTTAAGTTTCACATGAGGACAATACAGGATTAGTCAAATCTGTGTGTGTCCTAATGATGAGGGAACACTATACAATGAAGTAAATGCAGTAAAGTACTGTACAAAAGTATTAATTTTAGGTGTCTGTACTTTACTTAAGTCAGTTTTATTGGTGCTTTAAGTGGGTGCTTTTTACTTTTACTTTACTACATTTGAGAGCAGGTATCTGTACTTTCTACTCCACTACTCCACAAGTGTTTTTTTTTTTTTTATTATTATTGTTTGACACCTGCTGAAAAGGCTGAGGGGTTTATTTTTAACACGTTCATAGTTTGAGCAAATAAAAACATTGAAATAAAGCTATATTAAATCTCAAAATATATACTTTAATTTAATTTTCCTTAAGTAGCTTTTTGCATGTGATTTTTTTTTACTTTTTCTTGATTATTATTATTATTATTATTATTATTATTATTATTATTATTATTATTATTATTATTATTAATATTAATATATTATTATTATTATTATTATTATTATTATTATTATTATTATTATTATTATTATTATTATTATTATTATTATTATTATTATTATTAATATTAATATATTATTATTATTATTATTATTATCAATCTAATATTATTAATATATTATTATTACTTATCTATTATTATTATTTATCTATTATTATTTTTTACCCTGGTATCTGTACTTTTACTTAAGAAAATCCAGTACTTCCTCTACCACTGGTTATAACATGGTTAAAACTGATAAAAGTCCAATTTACATAACATATCTTGACTTTAAATATGATTTTAAAGGAAAAATTGACCATTCATCTAATTACATTACAGTCTCTACAGCATATTTTCAAACCCTTTACCCTTTCAGTGGTTTTCTGAAAAAAGATTACATAAACTAAAACTGTTTCCGTTTCACATAAAACACATTAAAACATGATAAGTTAAGATCTACCTCATACATAACACCCTATCTGCTTCCTGTATGTTTTTAATCTGCGCTCGGCTTACGGGAGGCAGCTCGCCATGTTTGCGCTGTAACATCTGGAATGCGTGGAAATAGGGAGCTTAGAATATTATAATCGTTCAGACAAGACCTAAACCGGTCCATTACAGGCTAAGCTGACCTATCAGTGGGGCTTTCACTAATCCAAATTGTGCTTTAGCTGGAACAGAGATTGCTCAATTCACCCTCTCTGCCATAAAGTGAGAAAAAACGGCTAAAATACAGCTCTGCTATAGTCCCCGAGATACACATCAGACTGTATCATATGTATGGGGTCTTTTCATTTAGGAGCAGTCATTTTTATTCGGGGCGAGTGTAGAGTTAGCAAAGATATGACCTGTTCACTTATAAGCCTGGAGCGTACCTCACACACACACACACACACACACACACACCTGTCTGATAATAACAAATCCAATAGTCATGAATACTCTTCTGTATCCTGTTAAACCTGTACGCAGTCTTGACGTGATTACACTGTTTTCTGATCTGTTATAGGGCTGTTTCCTCATCAAAAACAAACCTGGAGTTGTGTTTTGTTTCATTTACACAGTTAACCCACAACTTCAGATGAGTTCTTCTCTTAAACAGAAAACACTAACTACCACTTCATGACATCACAAGGTGGAACAGAGCATTTTGAGCTTTGGAGATGTACACAGACTAAGCATGTCGCAATAATTACAGTATTGTCTTATCGTTCAATCGTTTGGGGGTGAGTATTTACTGTGTGTACTACTGCAGACGTTGGTTTGATTATGTTTTGGCTCTATGCTTAGAATTGTGTTGTACAAGATTGAATAAATAACTTCTGTGACTCATTACACACCCAAACTAAGTACTGAAGTGTTTCATTCTGCTGTTTATTTAAAGTTATTTACAGCTCATGTGGGTCTTTAACAGTATTGCAGATTTTGAATAGCTTTTTTCAAGGTACAGAGTATACATTTTACCATTGCCAAGCTTAGTTAGTACCTTATACTTAGTCAGTCTGTATGCTATATTACATTTTAGTACTGAAGAGATATTTAATTTAGACAAGATTCTTCATTGCTATGCTTCAAAACACAGTATTTTTTCTACTTAACCATAGAATAAAAACAACGACTGGCACTTGATGCAGAATTGAACAGCCGATGAGAAAACGCAGTGGTCACTCTGGTCAAACGTGCGCTCTACAGTACACTGTGAGTGAACGTGTGAGTGATTGATTTAACAGTTTCTCCTCGAGCTCAGTTTCAGACTGCAGTTAACACAGACCTGGCTCCTCACATACAGCCTGCGCGAGCCAGCCTGACACGACACTGGGGAAATTAATTTGCTACACCCATATAATGGAGGCTTATTTAATCACTGTTAGATTGAATGTAACACCTCCCTCTCTGTGGACCGCTCCTCCCACTGGAGCCTCATACCTGCGCCTCCGTGTGCAGCCACGCTCCGCTCTCCACTGTTGTTACAATCAAACATTTCTACTACTGCTGTGTTGTTCTTCTAATCTTTATGCATTCAGCCATTTCAGTTCCATTTGAGATGAAACCAAAAGCATTAACTCCGTGGAAATACATTTGATTGGAGTTGTTTTTCAGATTATTTAATGCGATGATGTCATTCTTTCAGATGACGGGCCAGAGACACTTTTTCCTTTTAATTACGTTCTACTTTGCTATAAAATATCCAAAAGGTAAATTTACAAACGTTGAACCTATTTCTATTAATGACCCAATAACTCACTGTATTACACTATGAATCTGCATTTTAACAATATTTATTTGATCTGCTCCATCTGTATTAAATATAATGGGTTTATAGAATGTTGTGATGTAATCTGAAACCCGACAACTGTACTGTTTCCCATTAAATGATCCAGAGTGCTATGAAGAAAAGTGCACTTTCTGACCCTCGCACAAGTCAAACCCTATAATTCAGTCTGGGCACCAGGTCATTGCGAGACTGGAATACTGCCTTGGTGTAGGTCTGTGCTTTCCTGGTGCCATTTATAGTGTTTATAGAAGAAGTTGTTTTATCTGAATCAGCATGAATATAATACTTGTTTTTTTCTTTTTTTTTGTTTGATATTGGAAACAGGAGCATCAGTAAAACTCATTTACTGATGCTCTATTTTCTAATGATGATGACAACACTCAGACTCCACTAAAGCCGTATAACTTGTAAACAGAGAAAGATATGCTAATGGTGCAAATGAAGGAAATGAAGTAAAGTGCATTTGCTCATCTTGGCTCTAAACTGGTCTGAAGGTTTCTGTGAGTGTTTGTAGCAGCCCACTCCTCCACCGCTGTAGGTTCTCACACAGCTTTTGACTCGTGAATCATCCATTTTCAGAGCATTCAAGATCATTCTACGTGGGTGGGACCTATATTTGGTTGTTATTAATGGCAATTGGGATTCTCTTTATTGTGTAAGTATGCAGTTTTTATCACCTTGCTGTATATGCTTTCAAAGGGTTGGATGATTGTATGGATTTATTATTATTATTATTATTATTATTATTATTATTATTATTATTATTATTATTATTATTATTATTATTTATTTATTTATTTATTTTACATTGTGAGACATCTTAATGGAAAGAGTGTTACCCTTGAATTACATCACCAGTTCCAAGTCATATGGTAATTTTGAGGTTTTTTTTAGCATTAGGTGCATTGGTTAGTGATAGGTTACTATTACAATAGCTTTGGTTGTTTAATCTTGAAAAATGAGAAAGAGTGCAGAGAAATGCATCCACATACACATGTATATAAATAAAAATATATAATTAGTTATTAGTTATTGTAGTATTTGTTTTGAACATACATGCAACTGTACATAGTATACAATAAAAGTACTAGGCAGCAAAAATACTTCTTTTTGCACTTTTGTGGCTGATTTTGTGCAATACTTGAAACTTATTAACAGGCATGTTCTAGCACATTTCAGATGGATTGCCAGAATATTGTTTGAATCCCAAAACATAAATGCATTTTTGCGTTTGAACCATCCCTATAACACATAATACTTTTTTTTTTTTTTTTTTTTTTTTTTTCCATGATTGCACTTTTAATCATGATTAAAGAGCAGAGCAGAAATCCAGGTATGTTCTTGATGATGTAACAGCGTTCTAACATGACTTAAATCTCACAAGAGTCAATTTGGCCTAATATACGACCTTTAAAATCCAGTCTCTGGTTCTAATAGTCTTACTACATGACTGTGTACCTTATGTCTTTCTATACTCACCATGTTCAAACAACCATTATTTGCTGCTGGTATGAGCCCTGAGACCTTTTCAACTCTACAGCGCACCACCGTCTCTACCTCTGCTGTTTATGAACTATACGCCCCACTATAGGATGGGTACTGCACACAAACCCCAGACAAATATTCTTTATCGTGGAGAAAATGGACAGACACCACCTCAGCTGTGAAATGGCTGATTCAAGTCATTGAACAAGTCGTTGGTTTTCAATGTGCAGCGATATAGGAAGAAGATATGAAGATGTAATCCATGAATAGATGGAGCCGTGGCCCAGAGCACTCTGAGCACACACCCAGTAATCTCCCCCAGCTAAAGGTATAGTCCGACTCAGCCTCTGCAGCCGCACGCACAAACGCTAGGATAATGTTGTGGAGATATCCAGATTAACACGAGTAATCCCACCACCAGCCAAAGGGGGGGCTCAAAAAAGAATGTGTCAAATGCGTGTAGATAGACTCAACTCAGCAAAATATTAAACTTTAATCTCCAAATGTGCGTTTGCTAAAGTCTTTTAGGGTATGAGATCAATTATACGCCATTTTAGGACAGGCAATTTGAACATGATTTGGATGCTAAGGACAAAAACGTGCACTATGTAACTTTTGTGGTGAAAGAAAAAGATATGACTCCCTTTCTAGCCGTTCACGTTAAGGAATCGTTCAAAAGAGCCGACTCGTCCACTAACGTCACATCACTGCAAGAGAAACCCACATCACTGTAGCACATTCGCCATATTAGCTTGCAAATTTTAGCAGCCGAAGTTAGCAAACTGTGGCACAACACCTAATGAGCTCCGTGTGATCGACAATCTCCATGGAAACCAAAAAGTCTGTGTTCCAACACCTAAACCGTCTGTTTTTCCTGCAGGTGTCCAAAGTCCTCATTAGTCACATTTGCAACTTAGTTTTTCCATATTTTTTACCCCTGATTGTGAGTTTGAGCGATGTGAAAATATGCCACTTGTGTTAATACTAAAGAGGCCATGGAGAGGGTTTGGTCATCTGACTCTGGCTCTCAGCTCCACTCTGCTGTGCCAATAGAAGCTGAGTGGATAAGGTGCAGTATAACAGGGCAGAATGTGTGTTAATACTAGCTTTACGGCATAATTACCAAGTGCTGTAAGCGTATAACTTTACTATGATCATTATGTGTATTCTGTGACGACTGAGGCACCTGCTCGTCTCCATGGAGATGTTATTGTTTTTCCCATAATATGCTATTTTCTGATCTGTTATAATGCTGTTTCCTCATCAAAAACATACCTGGAGTTGTGTTTTGGTTCATTCAGATACACAAACCCTGCATACTTCGACTGAGATATTATTCTCTCAAACTGAAAACACTCCACCTTGTGATGTCATGTGGTGATACTGGAAGTGCGCTACTGTCTTTTTAAACTCCATGCACCTTCGTTATAGTCATCTAGATCATTTCAGACCTGGAATTTGCAATCTCTACTGAACCAAATACAACTTCAGGTATGTTTTTGAAGAGGTAACAACATTATAACACGACTTAAAGCTCACAAGAGTGAATTTTGTGTAATATAGAACCTTTGAATAGTCCATGATTTCAAATTAAGTGTTTTCATGCACAAAAGTACCTTGAACAATATGCATTCCCTCAGTAAATGCTTCTTCGCAGTAGTTTGGCCTCGTTTCACCTGCTTCTCACCATGGAGATAGAGCTATTTAATGCTGTACTTTAGAACAATCCAGGTAAAGCAAAGACCGGTCCTGTGAGAAAGCATCCAACAGAAGAGATACAGTACAGATTGCACATTTAAAATCATAATTATTTCAACTTTTAATCATACTTTACTCTATAGATCTAACACTACAACCACTGCTGCTCATTAGCACGCCACCGCTAACCAATTTACCCCCATTGGTATAATGATACATATCTATTCAACGTCAGAACAGAAGATTATGTAACTACATTGTGACAACTCAGTGATCAACTGTAACCCCCGACTTCATGGAGTAGTGCGTAGTAGTGATGTGACATTTACGAACGAGTCGACTCTTTTGAACGGTTCTTTAACTGGAACGGATCTAGTTTTTTTTAAAAGAACCAAATCTTTTTCTTTCAAATTTTGTATGCACTTTTTATCCTGATTAACGCAGAATCAACGCAAGAATCAGCAAAGCCAGCGAGTGAGCGATTTGTGCACAAAAAACATCATAACAGTTTAACCATTTTAAACACATCTGAGCCTTGGTTGTTTCTCTCTGTGATTAATTTGTAGATGAAATGAGTTATTACATTAGCTTCTGTCATATATATATAAATCGCAAAAGAGCCAGGCCTTTGAACGGCTCTTTGAAACGAACGGATCCAAAAGATTCGGATCCCATAAACAAGCCGAAAGTTGCATCACTACTGCATACTAATAGTTACCTGGACTAATTATAATTCCTCTAGTATATAGTAAAAAAAAATAATCAAACTATTGCATTTTTACCAGTTATTTTCTTGTCAAAATGTCTTCTATAAGCGACTGCTCTTCATAAGTACTTGCTATAACATACGCCTTTTCACCATGGCGCTGTTACAATAATTGTCTGTTAATTTTTCACATAGCCCACGGCAACACCTTGATTTTCTGACTCCCCACCTCATTTCATAATAGCGTGCATCTCTGGGTGGAAAGCTGCTTAATTATGAATCACTTCTCCATGCTATGTTTTTTCTAATATGTTGACAGCTGCAGATGTATTCATGGACACAGGGATGCATAGCTGACCATGAAAGCACCTTATCAATATCTGTGTGTGTCTGTGTGTGTGTGTGTGTGTGTGGGGGGGGGGGGGGGGGGGTAAATCAGTTAAAGGGAATGATCCATATGGGCTGAGCATTGCTTTTAATTACTTGTGAAGTCTGCTCCATCTCGCTGCATCTTGTGTCAGGATTCAATTAGCGACGTGAGCAAATGAAAAACAAACATGTAGATTTTTATGGCGTATGTACAGTAAATGAGATGTATGGTGTACAGCCTTGAACGAATGGGAATGTCCACTGGAAATCAAGTATGTTTGAATCAAAGCCAGAGGCGCAACTGTAGAGAATATTCAGGAATATCTCAAATTTCATACATAACTCAGTGGAACCATAGATATATAACCATGTATATATAAATGGACATACCTAACCTGATAGCTGCCGCATTCCAACGCTCCATCGACTCACTTTTTATTGAAAGACTCACCTCTCTCTGCGTAACTGCTGCTGTCAGGCTCGACATTTTGGTCTTAAAATGTTTGTCTTCACCCGCTCTACATGATCCTGGTATTTTTATTTTGCTATTGTGTCCAAAACGCCTAGAGGTCCCACTGGAGGAGCTGGAGGACGTGTCTGGGGTGAGGGAAGTCTGGGGGTCCCGGCTTAGACTGCTGCCCATGTGATAAGCGGAAGAAAATGGATGGATGGATTATGTGTCCAAAAATCAAGATATGAACATTAATAGCAGACAAATCAAGTGCTTTCTTTAGCTGTGGCTGCTTCTGCTACTGTTAGCAACAGGTTCTACATGTATGTCTATGGTAGAATAGTCAGCAGTTTAGCAGTTTCTATGATGACACAATGTACACATTAGCAAACACTGCACTATATTTGTCTGAAAAAATCTAGAAAACAACACACATTTTCAGGAGCCTGTGATCAATACAAGTGTTCATGGTTCTGTAACTGTTGGCTAATGCTAGCTTGTGACTATAATGTAATGTGAAAGGGACCTAACTCTAACCCTAACCCTACCTCTAACTGTACAGATTGGGTTAAAACAAAGCTCAGATTAAAGTCTAACTTGAGTAACAAAGCTTCAGACGGAGCAGTGCCTACAGTTAGCATGACACCCCAGGGAATGTTGATGACATCAGCTGAAAAGTATCAATTGTCTCGCAGATATTTACGTGTTTAATTTTTACATAAAAGGTAAGAGTGGCTAACTGATAACCCGTTGGCCAATGCTAGCTTGTGACTATAATGTAATTTGAGAGAGACTTGTTTAACTGTACAAATTGTGCGAAAACAAAGCTCAGATTAAAGTCTAATTTGAGTAACAGAGCTTCAGACGGAGCAGTGCTCACAGTTAGCGAGTCTGATTTTGAAGACTGAAAAAAGAAGATGATGCAAACAGCTGCGACAACGTACACTATCTCAAAAATCAAACGACTTCATAAGACGCAAATCAAAGCTGGACCACGCTGTGATAAGTAGCTGGAAAGCCTTGTAATTCCTTTTCCCGGTGTTCCTTAAACGCGGCAGTGAGTCTAGTGTTAGCATACATCATTAAGCACCGCTGGTTCTTTAGTGATTTATCATCTGAGTCTTCGGTGTTCGCCCAGTCCTTGAACTCACCATGTTACCACCAGGTTTTCAATCTGCATTCTCTTCTGATATCAAACAGACCATCCCCACATGATGCGTCTGTACACACTCTGTACAGTACGAACAAATTATACCACAAACCAACACACCCGCATGATCTGATGTCATTTCAATTATCTTGTTACAGACTTTATGGATCCCAGTACAAAATGTTGTGAAGTTAAAAGGCAAAAAATAGCATCAAGTCGATTATTTGTGTGTGTGTCAGATGCTGCAAACTGAATATAATAGGCCACCTGGTGTTTGTGGTGAGCCCTGTGCTTTAAAAAAAAAATATTTCGGTCTTTTAAAAATGGTTGATATCATTGACACTGTACTTTAAAGAGTATTTTCAAAGAGTCTGATAGAGACTATATGGCAGAAAAAGTACAGGTATTTCAATTCAGTTACATTCACATAGCACATTTAAATACAACTCCAGCTGCTCAAGTGCTTCACATAAAACACTTACAAAAAACAATTATACAGATTTTCACAATTAAAAACTGGGATATTTGGTTGGTAATAATAAAATTGTGAAAAGAAGTTGTAAATATTACGCACATGGCCTATTGGCAAGGATGAAAATGGTCAAAAATAGGAAGACCTGGGACATTCCTTGGACAAAGTAATAAACTGTTGTGATATAAAGAGGTAAAAGGTTACTTCAGAATCTAGTAAATGCCCAAGTACTGCTGTTTTACCCCAACTCATTGGATTAATTTGAGAGGGAATATTGTGTGAAATTGATGCTCATGACAGTTTTTCCTCATCATAACCTATATTAGTTATATTTTAAATGAGTCGTGTATGTTTGTAGTGCTGTTTTTTGTTTTTTTTGGGTTTTTTTTTTGCATTTGAAGCTTGAGTGCCTCAAAAAACAGTTTTCACCTACCCCCTTTCTCCACCCTCCTTTCTCCACTTAAAAAAATTAAATAAAAAAATAAATGAAAAATCATAATGTCTTCTGTAAGTCACCCTCATTTCTACATTTTAAAATAAATAAATAAATAATCATAATATGTCTTCTGTAAGTCACTCTCCTTTCTACACTTAAAAAAATAAAATAAAATAAATAAATAATCATAATATGTCTTCTGTAAGGCACACTCCTTTCTGCACTTAAAAAAAATAAAAAAAAAATAATAATAAATAAATAAATCATAATATGTCTTCTGTAAGGCACCCTCCTTTCTACACTTAAAAAAAAGATAAAAAAAAATAAATAGAAAATCATAATATGTCTACTGTAAGTCAGTAACTAGTAATACCACCACAACAATACTTCCTCTATACTTCCCAGTACCACTACTTCTAAACTGAGATTCCTTCCTACTACAATATGTCTGTGTAATCACTCTTGGGTTGCCAGGATTTAGCGACCCAACACGACCAAGAGCGTATAAAAAAACGCCCCAAACCACTATATTTATAAAAGTATAGTGCCTCCCGCAGGTGAGACAGTTCCACAGATGGCTTTGGATATAAAGATTTGTCACCAAAATCCTGGACTATCATTAGGATTATTTTTCACCCGCAGCAGCTCTTAAAAATCCGCCCAATTGCGTGTAAAATAAAACAAAAACGAATACCTGGCAACCCTAATTCACTCTTAAAAACTTTTCTTTTTGCAATACAACAATACTCATAGTGAAACCGTCCTTTTTAAATCCTCGCCAATCTCAGATGGAGAGCAAAAACCATGGCACGTCATCTGGTTTAAACCCCCAATCTAGTCTGAAGTTACTTTGTGCAATTCTCTGCTTAAAACCCTTAGAAGTGTCGTCCTCACTCCTCCCTCCAGCTACAACAAGACAAATGTACAGCTTTAGTTAACGTCTACGGTAACGAGTTCGAACAAGACCCTTTGGAGCGAGCACGATGTTCTGATCTCGTGGCTACTTCCCTCAGTACCTCTGCTTTGCCAAAGGGCCTCTCCACAGATGCTTTGATTCACCAGCGGAATCTGCAGAAAACAAAGAAATAGTTTACTCCTTAAAGTGTTCGCTGATTATCTCCACCCGAGGAAAACAAGTCAGAATGAGATGCTCTACGGGCCACATCCTCCAGCTGTTGATTCACGCAGCAATCATCAAATTTATTCTTATTGTGATGCTACCTTGTTTTTGTAATAAAAAATTGCTGCGAGATAGCGGAAATTTGTTTACTGCAATGATTTCAATTATCTTGTTACAGGCTTTATGGATCTCAGTAGAAAATGTTGTCAAAGTTAAAAGGCAGTAATGGCATCAAGTTGATTATTTGTGTGTGTGCGAATGCTGCAAACTGAATATAATAGGCCACATGGTGTGTGCGGGGAGCTCTGTGCTTTAAAAAACTATTTTGGTCTTTTTAAAATGGTTGATATCATTGAGACTACTTTGAAGGGTGTTTTCAAAAAGTCTGATAGAGATGCTACTTTGTTTTTGAAAGAGTTGTCGATGTGGTAGAAAAAGGTCATCTGTCCTTCACTGTGATTGGTCGGATTCACCTGTCACTCACTCGGAGCATGACTGAACTGACCAATAAGAGAAGAGGGAGGGGAAAAGGAAAGATGTCTATGTATTTTTAACATAGAGCTTTTTTAAATGTGGACTACTGTATGTAATGTTTCTGTTGGAGGATCTGTCGCATGTCTGTCTCCATGGAGATGCTAATCCTTACCTGTAATGTTCCACAGAATGGCATTAAACTTAAAAAGGTAAGAGTTAACTAAAATCAGCTCCTGCCTCTAAAAGTTCACCCTGATTGGTTAAATCCACCTGTCACTCACATGGAGCATGACTGAGCTGGGGAAAAATATCTTTTTTTTTTTTTTTTTTTTGAAGGTATGTAATTTTCCGTTGAAGGGTCTCCCGCCTGTCTGTCTCCATGGCTATGCTAATCCTTACCTGTAATATTCCACAGAATTGCATAAAACGTCTATCTTGCATTTATTCAAGCTAAAAAAAAAGAAGAAAGATGTGTTTTTTGTGACCTGGCTTGCCTCTCTGACCTTCAACTTGGCCTGGCGTCGTCACCTTCTTGTCTCCATGGAGATAGATAAGTCAAATGCAGTACTCTGGGCGGTAATGTACCCTCAGATTTCAATTAGACTTCACATTGCTCAGCCTTACACCTAGGTCTCCCTTATTTTATTACAAGGTCAAAGGTCAAATGTAAATAGAGCTGTACCTTCTTATATACTGGGACAACCGGTGTATACTGTTATTATGTATGTATGTTCATATCTTGATTTACGGACACAAAAGCGAAATATATCATGTAGAGCAGGTCAATATGAACATTTTAAGACCAAAATAACAAGTCTGACAGCGGCATTTACAGCGCGAGGGGCGACAGTTTTCTATTGTCACATTAACTCGAGTCGATGAAGCCAGAAGCGCGCCCGTAATCACTTCCTATTCGTAGTGCTAGCAGGTTAGCTATGTCTATTTATATATACAGTCTATGATCCGAATATTATCACGTTAACAGAATTCTATATTATGAAACATCTTTGAACGCCGCATATTATCACCTATGTGTCCATCAGGATTTTCACTGTGTGGCGTTCTGTTGTGTCTGACCCGACTTCACCCTAATACCTCTGAGATTATGTGATAACAACACAGCTCTTATCTGTGCATCTGTGTCCAACCTCACTCACAACAACCCGATGGCCTTCAGAGTTTAAGCTGTTGAATTGTGAACAAACCATTATCGGGGCAGGAGAATTGTTTTGCTGGATAAATGTAAGAATTTATATCGTAATAATTTCACTGTTAGCCATTGTTCTAAGTGTGAAAGTGTAAAGTTGTACGATCCCTAAAGCATTTTACTCATAAATGCATTCTGAGTTTTTCTGGGGAGATCATCTCTAAGGGAATGCGTATAGCGTAGTGTAGTTAATGTTTTTAATGGGAACGTTTTATTTCCAAGCGAAGCTGTTAAAAGCCTTTTGAAGAGTATTCCGTCCACAATTAATCCCCTCTCAGTCACATCACACAATCACACGGCACTTCTCAGATATTTAGCTAGGGTTTATGTTCTCTCAGCATAACTCCTTGTTAGGCTTACATGATTTTTACATTGCAAAGTGGTCGGTTAAAACTATATGCAAATTGCTTCCTCAAATATGATTGCTTATGTAATGTTAAAGGTCCTATATTATGCAAAAGTGACTCTAGTGAGCTTTTAGCCGTGTTATAATGTTCCTACCTCATCAAAAACAGACCCGGAGTTGAGTTTTGCCTCATTCACATGTTTGAGTAACCATTTATTATTAGTCTGTCTATATCTCCAAAGCTCAAAATGCTCTGTTCCACTTTGCAATGTCATGAAGTGGTACTTTTCAAGTTAACAGGTGCCTTTTTTTGGCTTTGGTCCAGTAGAGATTGGAAATTCCAGGGCTTAAATCATCTAAAAGATTCTAGTGAAGGTGTATGGAGTTTAAAAACACAGTGGAGCACTTCCTGTATTACTAAATGACAGACCTGTACCAGAAGTGTACAAAAAAACACAACTCCAAGTATGTTTTTGATGAGGAAACATTATAACATAGATCTGAAAATAGGTCCTTTAATGTCCAAAATGTATTACGACAAACAACAAGCTCCATTCTGAAAATAAAATAACAGTTAAAACGCTGCATCTTGGTTTTTTTCCCCCCTCAAATCCAGACAATATCTGCATGCATGGACAGCCTCTTCCTTTCTAAGCTCGGGTCCTCTACCTCCTCTATCTTTATTGTTTCTAGTACTGCACTTTTCCAGCTTGAGTCTTCTGATGCTTTTGTCTGAGTAGTACCTAAGTGCTCTGATGTCCACAGGCGCTACTGATGCCTTCTCCGGCTCTTCTTTGACCCCCTGGTATTTAGTTTCTCACGTTGCCATGTCACCCACAACGCCTTTAGACTTTATCCAGTCTATGGGAGCTCCAGTCAAATGAAGCTCATCGAGGTTAGAGCAGTTATATGGGCGAATTTGGAGCTAAGTTGCATACTAGGAAATCTATGTCCACGTATATATACAATTTATGGCCTTTTCTCTGCTGTCTACCACTACAATGTCCGTTTGGTCCACCATTACCATTCTGTCTCTATCTGGAAGGTGTTTCCCAGTTTGACCTTTAGGCTTCTAGTCCAAGAAATTAACAAGATAATAGTTCAATTAATTTTGTTAATTATATATCCACAGACGTTGCAACCAATAAACTGAACATGAACTGAATTTTTGAAAACGGCCATCACTAGTCCAAAACCTGTCAAAAAGTCTACCAAAAAGTCTATATTTTTGCGTAACTTCTAGCATGAAAGCTCATTTTCCCACAGCTTTGCCTTAACTGATCTTTGATTGTCTAACCTGAAAAACAAAACAAAGAAGGCGTTGCAGCCGCCTCAGACATTTCTGGGACAGGATGATGAAGTCAGGAAAGAACTAAAAAAGCAGGACTTATATTATTGATAAAGATATGGTACGACTCCCGTTTGGACGCCTCTGTATTTGTGACAACTTAATGCAAGCTTAGTGACAAGCTCCACCAATCTCATGGACGCAGTGTCAAACCAGACCCAACAAAGCCTGTAATTATTCAGCTGCTTAAGTGCTCCCGAGCAGATAAAAGCCACAGCGCTGACAGTCCATTGTAAAAGGAGAGAGGCGTGAGGGACACAAAACAGACGCTTGGTTCTCTGTGTTTAAAACCTCAAATAAAAACGAGGAAAAGGAAGTCAAGAGGATTTCTGGAAATAGGATGCTTGTACAGGGATTTAAACATCTTTGCAATTTTGTCTGTGTGGGAGTTTGATGCTTTTGTGCTAAGAATAGATATAAACATAGTAGGTTGTAACAAGCAATGTTTAGTTGTGGAAATAATTCAAGATGTTTTGGAGTTGTAAAGCGACACTTGGGATTCTGGATGTGTAATGCGTTTACATTCACTACAGGACGCTAACATATGGACACTCGGCACATTGTGGTAGTATTATTGTCCATTCAAGGCTAAACATTCATCTATGTAGGGAGTATTATAACCACTGATGGCATGGATCATGTGTACAACAGCGGTGGAAGAAGTATTCAGTGTTGTTACTTAAGTAAAAAATACAGATAAATACGCAAAAATATGCAAGTAAAAGTTAAAGTATCAGGTGGAAAAAATCTACTTAAGTAAATGTATTAAAGTACCTGTTTAAAAATTTAGTTAAAGAGTAAAAAGTACAAGTATTTTATGCAGATATTGAGATGTAATAAAGCTTCAAATGTAGTGATTTTGGTAAATTTTCTTCAACAGAAACAATTGTATTGATGTTTTATCTGTCTGTTTTTATTTGTGTATTTTTGCTTAAACTATGAGCGTGTTGAAAATAAACCCTTCAGCTTTTTCAGCAGGTCTCAAATAATAAAAAAGTACTTTTACTTAGCAGTTAAAAAATGTAGAAGAGTAGAAAGTACAGATACTGCTCTCAAATGTATTAAAGTAAAAAGTACCCACTGTAAAAATCTACTTAAGTAAAGTACAGATACCTGCATGTTTAACTTAAATGCAGTCTTTTACTACTTTGCTACTTTGCTACATTTCACCACTGGAGCTAAATGCAAAAGAAAACTCAACAAGGACCTAACTGTAGTTGTATTTGATTTGGAAATGCAATAGAAAATACCCCATCGCTTGACATTAACTACCATTACGTTACTATGTTTAAAAATACCATGCACAATTTAAAAGCATTATTAGATCTCTTGTTTTGTGTTAACTTTCCTGAAAACTTTCTTTTTTAACCAATAAAAAGTGCTAAAAACAAAAACTTGAAAAAGAACGAATATGCAGTCTCTAAACTCCGCCCACGACCACATTTCCAATAGAGCTGATAAACTGGGCAGTACCTGGACGACTCAAGAAGAGAGTGAAGGGAAAAGGAGGGGCGTGGTCTAGGCGGTATAAGAACAGTTTGATTGGTCTAACAGGTATCCACACTCTAAACTCCGCCCCTCGAGCCAAGTGTATATAGTCAGGACAGTCTTGTGTAATGTCACCAAACACTTAAAATTGCCCAGTGGAGCCAAAACACACTCATATTTCAAGTTTTTGACCAAAAAGCTGTAAATATAACCAGTTTGTACTAAAATTGGCACTAGGAACAGTCAACAGTGTAACAAAAACAATCTATACACAGTTTAGTAGCAAAAACAAAGTTGACTGTTTAGTTGCACTGTAAAGAATTATAAAACTCTTTTACCTAAACACTGAAATATAAAGGAAGGTCATGTATAGAGCTGAACATAAAAAAGTCAACAGGACCTCACTCTACGTGTCCTTCGTTGTGGAAGTGGAAGTGCAGTGGAAAATTCCCTATAGCTTAACATTAACAGCAGTTCTGTATTATGTAAACTTTCCTGAAAACTTTCTTTTATAAATATATATTAAAAAAAGTCTAAAACCAAAAACGTGGCTCCTTAGCAAACAATACATGTAGTCCCAAAGTCATTCTCAAGATCATTTCTAGCATAAAATGAAAGAATAATCCCATTTTTCATAGCTCCAGTGCACACAGCACACAGGTTATCCACTGTGTAACTCAGAGCGACAGGGCACCTGAGCTGTCACCTGAACGCAGCTCTTTACGCATCTTAAACATACAGGACCTGACACAAGTCCCATTTGAATGTGCTGTATTTTACTATGGTGTACATAGTAATAAATGCTATATGCTTTAAAGGGCCCTTATTACACTATTTGCTGATCTGTTATAATATTGTTTCCGCATCACAAACATACCTGGAGTTGTGTTTTGTTTCATTTACACATGTTTAACGCACAAATCCTGCATATTTAGGCTGTGTTCTTTCCTCAAACTGAAAACACTGTTCCACCTTGTGATGTCATGTGGTTACACAGGAAGTGCCCCATTGTGTTTTAAAAATCCATACACCTTTACTGTAAAAATGTGGATGATTTCAGCCTTAGACTTGCCAATTTCTACTGAACTAAAGGTAAAAAAAGTAACTGTAACTTGAAAAGTACCACTCCATGACATCACAAGGTGGAACAGAGCATTTTGGACAGATTAAAAATAAAGGGTTACTCAAACATGTGTGAATGAAACAAAACACAACTCCAGGTCTGTTTTTGATGAGGCAACATGGCTTAAAGTTCACAAGAGTCAATTTTGCGTAATAATAGACATTTAAACAGGTTATTTCAAAGCATCACTTACAAGAAAATGTGATGTTTAATTGTGACAGAAGCAAACCAGGGCATCAGTTCCTAATAACTGTTTTCACTTCACTTGCAAACTTCAAGATTTTTCCACTAATTATATAGAAAAAAAATGCAACTTACAAAACAAGAATACAAAAAAACAAAGAAAGAAAGATTAGTTATAAAGTCGTCTATATATCGAATTACATTACACGTCTGAAAAAACAGGTCAGAGGTTAATTGCACAATATCTGTAATAAAATAAACCAGCTGTTTACACTGTACAACATGCAAAGAAGATATTTGCGTTTTTTTGTACACAGTTCTTCTCTATTGGTGCTCAAAGGTAATTATAATCTCTCAGAGTGTATTCCTTAAAGGTTAATTTTATTTTTCTCTGCAGCGCATCCTGACTTCCCTGACATGAAAGTAATCCAATCAGACACTCGTTATGCTAATCCAATCATTTTACACTATACCCGTGATATTTCAGTGTTGCTGTTTAACCGTATGTTCGCTGATGCTGCTCAGGGAGTAGCATGCTTGGTATATTTTTAATTTAATTGCAGAGGTTAAAATTAACTTACTGAGTACATAATTCAACTGTTACTATGGTTGTAAGTTGTACCGCTTATGTTTGGGAAGTAGGGTTGTGCTAGTAACCTTGTAGAATGTTAAAAGGTGATTTAGCATTCAAGTAAAAGTAACATCAATTATTCTCATTGTAGTAGTAGGAGTAGAAGTAATGGAAGCAGCATAGTTTGCATATATAAATGGGTATAGCTAACCTGCTAGCTTCCACATTCCAAATTAGGAAGTGATTACGGGTGTGCGCTTCTGGCTCCAATTCACTTTCTATTGAAAAACTGTTGCTTCTCTCTCTGTAACTTCAGCTGTCAGACTTCTAAAATGTTTGTATTAACTCGCTCTACATGATTCTGGTCTTTTTATTTTGCTACTGTGTCCGTAACTCAATATATGAACATTAATAACAGACAAATTTTCCAAAGCAACAGGTTTGATTGACAGCATTGCTAAGCACCCGTTCCCAGCTGAAGTAGTAGTAGTAGTAAATACTAGACCTTACTGCAGCGTTTGACACCGTGGACCATTCAGTCCTCCTAATACGTCTGGCCCAACAGGTCGGCCTTCAGGGACCTGTGCTGCAGTGGTTTAGATCATATTTAACAGCTAGGACATTCTCTGTTATGATTGGTGACCTCTCCTCCTCCTCAGCCCCTTTACTCTCTGGTGTGCCACAGGGATCCATTTTGGGCCCTGTTCTATTTTCTCTGTACATGTTGCCTTTAGGGGCAGTTATCTCAAATCACAATGTGTCCTTCCATCTGTATGCAGATGATTTACAAATCCACCTGCCGGTTGTCCCTAATTCCTCTGACAGTCTGGAATCCATCAACAGATGTGTAGATGATATTAAACTGTGGCTGTCCCAGACTTTTCTCTGTTTGAATGAGGACAAAACAGAATGTATTGTGTTTGGAACATCCAACCTGCCCAGTATCTCAGCTCCTGGTCTTGTTACTTTGGGCCCCTACTTTAACCACACTGTCAAAAATTTGGGGGTGAAATTGGATAGCAGTCTAAAATTTGATAAGCAAATAGATTCTGTGGTCAGGGCAAGCTTCTTTGAGCTATCCATGCCTTTGTCAGTTCCCACATAGACTATTGTAATATGCTCTATGTGGGGATTAATCAAGCTGGTCTTCACCGTTTGCAGCTCGTGCAAAATGGTGCAGCTCACCTGCTCACTAACACTCGAAAACATGACCACATCACCCCTGTCCTGTTCTCTTTGCACTGGCTCCCTGTCAGTGCAAAGAGTACAGGACAGTTCAGAATTCATTTTAAATTTTTAATGTTTGTTTCTAATGCAGTCAATGGTCTTGCACCCTCCTACCTGTGTGAGATTTTGACCCCTCACCAACCCAGCAGAGCTCTACGATCTGCCGGGCAACATCTGCTGGAGGTCCCCCGGTCCCGGGGCAAACAGTGGGGTGATCGTTCTTTTGCAGTGGCCGGTCCAAAGCTCTGGAACTCTTTGCCCATTGAGTTATGTTCCATCACTGACCTGCCTTTGTTCAAAGCCAAACTTAAAACCTATTTATTTAGTATGGCTTTTAACACTTAATGGCCCTGTGACACTTTCTTTATTTTAATGGTGTAATGTGCTTTGTTGACCTATTTGTATGATATTTATTGTTTTTTATCTTGTTTTTAATGTTGTACAGCACTTTGGTCAGCTTTGGTGGTGGAAGGTGCTTTAGAAATAAAGTTTGATTGATTGATTGATTGATAGTAGTAATGATTCTTGCATATGGTGAGCATTAAAACAAATCCACCATCTCCTCCTTTTCGCACCTATTGTGAAACATCACTTGTTTTAAATACAATATGACAGTCCATTTCCCATGATGCATTTTGCCCTGACAGAGAAACCAGTGATCTGCTTACTTATGTATTTAATTCTTTCATGCACTTTATCTCTACCTGGAATGAGCCATGTACTGCTCTCAGTGGCAACAAAACGCTGTGTAATAGCAGAGTTTTGAGTGGGCGCTGAATACCTGTCAGGGAGGATCATTGTTGTTCCTTTTGGCAATTTTAACTAAAGCAGAGCCGCTGTCCTCACAATAGGAGCGGAGCAGGGCCCTGGACCACTGCTGACACAAGCATCAGCTGTTTGTACAAGACACACTGGCATATGGAGGGAGAGGAGGAGGAGGAGGAGGAGGAGGAGGAGGAGGAGGAGGAAGAAGCTGCGAGGGACTGAAAGTATGGGATTTTTGAGCCAGGTTTGGGGGTGCAAAGAAAAGTGCAAAGCTTTACATATTTAAACGGCCCATGTGCTCCTCTGTGTTTTTAAACTCCTTACACCTTCACAAGAATTATTTGGATGATTTCAGGCCTGGAATTGCCCAACTACTCTACTAAACTAAAGCTAAAAGGGAACTGTAAACTTGAAATCTACTGCTTCATGACATCACAAGGTGGAAACAGAGCATTTTAAGCTTTGGAGACGTAGACTAATAATAAAGGCTTCGTCAAACATGTAACACCCCAAAGTAAATCCAGTCTAAACTAGGACTAAACCAGGACTAGAACAGATCTAAACCAAGTCTACCTGTACTATTAAAATATGATCAAACTGAGACTGAGCCAAGACATGTACCAAACAAATTATTGTTACTTCAAATAGTGTAATAATAAATGTGCAATGCAAAAATATCACTCATGTACGAGCAGTGTACAAGCAAAGTAATACCAAGATCAATGTTGAAACTGTTTCTACTCATGATTGCTGCTTCCTATATATTACATGATATTACTAACCACCGCCCACAACCACATTTGACAAACTGGGTAGTACCTGGATGACTCAAAAAGAGAGAGAACGGAAGACGGGGCGGCGTTAGGAGGTATAAAAACACTGTGATTGGTCCAACAGGTATCCACACGTCAAATCCACCCCTCCAGTGACGTGTGTGTAATGAGGACAGTCTTGCGTGATGTCACCAAGCACTTAAAATACTGGCAACTGGAACCAGGACATGCTCATTTTTATACGTTTTTGACCAGACAGCTGCAAATATTCATAGTTTGCACTAAAATTGCCACTAGGAACAGTCAGTTAAATAGCTTTTGCCTTTGCCTCAGCAGACACACACACACACACCAGTGCATTAATTGATCATTCAAGTTCTTTTCCTTCCTAATGAATCCAACGTCTCCTCAGTGGCCATATTGAGTTTCACTCGGTGCCAGGATGTTGTGATTTTGTCTCAGTTGTTGGCAAAACATGTCCAACTGAGATCCCTGTCAGTGTTTTGTTTCATTACCACGCGGCGCCCCGAATCTGCAGCTCACCAGACTCTTCCCCCAGACCACCCAACGGCCACAGTCTCCAAAACAATCCCCAACATCTGTGCTGGCAGCAACATAACACTCTTGTTTTCATTATCTTTGTCACAAGCGTTTAGCTGTGTCATCCACATGTCAGCTGCTCCACAGCCCCGTCAACAATTAACAATGGGATCAGAGATGAAAGCCACAATAAGGCTGGAGTTTAATCAACAATAAAGTACTTCTGTCACTCTAGTCGGGGCGTTTAGGTGTCACAGTGATGCAAATTTAGGGTTGTTGCCATAGCAATTAACAATTCACAAGAAAATGTTGAATCTTTTTTAGTGGGTAACCGTCCCCAAAATTGCACCATATAACAAGGAGTTTAAAAGCAGTAATAGTTTGAGTGTTGCTCACGTATATGTAAATGGACATCGCTAACAGTTAGCCTGTTAGCCGCCGCCTTCCAAATAGGACGTGATTATGGGCACTTCTCACTCCGACTTCAATTCACTTTATGTTAGAAAACTGTCGTCCCTCTCTCTGTAACTGCTGCTGTCAGGCTCGACATTTTGGTCTTAAAATGTTCGTATTAACTCACTCTACATGATCCTGGCATTTGTATTTCGCTATTGTGTCCGTAACTCAAGATATGAACATTAATAACAGACAAATCAGCCTCCTTCTTTGCCCGAGGTCGCTCTTGCTGGCGGCGTTTCCTTCAACAGCTTCGCTACAGATTGGCTCTTTGGTTGCTATGATACTCGCAGTCGGAATTCCAAATATGGACCTCAACTCCAAATTGGCCCCTATAACTGTTAGCCTCAATGAGCTTCATTTGACTGGAGCCGAACGCTACGGGTGACATCACACGCACTTAGTCCACTTCTTTACACAGTCTATAGTCTGAGCACAGGAAAAAAATATCGATCTTAGTCTTTGTCCATGGGTTTCAGAATGATTGAAAGTATACCTTGGTTGCCATAACATTGACAACATAAAAGAAAATATTGAATCTCTTGAATTTACAAAAGTCCTCAAGATGTCGCCTACAAACAAGAAGATGAAACACATGAACAATAAAAGTGTATAGTCTAGGCTGCCGTAATATAGGCCTACAGATAGTGCTAAACTACACTGTAAAGTACATTTTCAGTTAGGCAAAGAAATTGAGAATCAGGGAGCCAGAAAACGTCCTATAAAATACAGAAAAACCTTGCATCAAAAGGTGGTTACCTACTGTTCATAATATGGAATGTTTTCGCACACTCCCTTTGCTTGAAAATGATTTGAGTTCACAGATGTGTACCCAGCATATTTGACTGTGTGAAAGTCTCTGCAGTGTTTATTGTGTCAGCGCGAGTTAGCGAGCCTTATGGAGGTAAAACGCCCATACACATCACATCTCCCTGTTCATCTATTGTCTCCATCAGATTGGCTCAATGTTACGCTCCCATTGTCATTAGGAGAAGAGCCAGCTGAGACCGATCACCAGCTCAGCACTTCTGTACGGAGCTGCAATCCGTCACAAACAAGGCCAGTAATACCACGGCGGAAATGGTTTTCTTGTTTTAACTCGGGGGTAATTTTATCACAGATGGGGACAAATCAACAGCAATGTTCAGTAGTAGTAGTAGCAGTTTTGTAGTAGAGCTAAAAGTAGTAAACATAGAGGTAGTCTTGAGCTTATGATTTCTGGGTTTAAGCCATGTCGTTGTACTACCTTCATATATGTGCAATTGTGTACAGATAAATTAAGAAAATCCACAGATAAATTCATCATGAGTGCCTAAGATAAGTAGTAATATAGTAGTGTGTACTTAGCATTGACATAGACTGTATAAAAAAGTTGAAAGCATGAGTACAATTACAGAAGAGGAGTGTGACGTCACCCATAGCGTTCAACTCCAGTCAATGAAGCTCATCGAAATTAGCGGTTATAGAGTCGAATTCGGAGACAAGTTCCATATTTGTAATTCCGACTGCAAGTATCATAGCAACCAAAGAGCCAATCCGCCCGCACCGCTGTTGCTAAAGCTAGCGGGACCAACCTCTGCCTGATTTGTCTGATATTCATGTTTATATCTTGATTTACGGACACAGTAGCAGAATAAAAACACCAGGATCACGTAGAGCGGGTTAATATGAACACTTTAAGACCAAAATGACAAGCCTGACAGCAGGAGTTACGGAGAAATGGGTGACGGTTTTTCAGTAAAAAGTGAATTGGAGCCAGGGTCGATGGAGCCAGAAGCTAGCAGGTTAGCTATGTCCATTTATATATACTTTGTTGATGTCTTTGTTGGTGCTATTAAGCTGGAAGTGTACATAAAATTCCAATTAAAACAAATATAAATTACAGCGCACACTCGGCAACCAATGAAAAACGAGCCAAGTGAAATATTATACTGTTTGATGGTGCGACTGACACCAAATTGACCTATTACACCAGCTGCGATCGAGTCAATAAGTGGGAATGTGTACTTAAAGCACCCTCCAGTCATGTAGTAGGCGCCCTAAAAACGTCTGCATTCATCTGATCTTGACAGAGCGTTAGTATAAAACACGCCTCAGAAGTGCCCTTTAGCTGCAGCTATTGTACTTTTCCTCAATGACAGAATGGCAGAAAGCTGATCTCATATTTCATGTTTAGTGTCAAGAACATTTCAAATTAATCTGAGAATTACAGTCAACTTAAAATAATTGTCAAAAGCAAGACTTGTTAAAGCCTTTCTGGATGACAGATTTTAACGCAATTAACGTCTGAAAGTGCCTGTGGCGGTTTGAGTTGGAGAAAATGTGGAAAATACCAATTATTTATTAGATTTTTTTGGTTATTTAAAGTTGGTAACACCTTTTTATCGGGCACACTTATGTAACCAGCAGCTAATTACTTTGGTGTATATTTGTATTTAATTGACTTGTATTATTGTCTTATTCCACATAACCTTATTCTACTGCTAATGAACTATATCCTATCTTAAGCTTAATACTGCTTACTACTATGATGTTAAGACATTTGAATTATGATCCTATAGGCTTTTGGTAATGTTGTACCACGATAAATTCATTTTTTAAAACTTATATTATTATTAATGCATATTCATGTACATGTAGATTCAAAAGTAGAATTATAACTTAATTACTACAACTACTACTACTACTACAACTTAACTACAATAACTTTACACTGTACTGCAAAGTCATGTAAAAATGATAGCAAATACTGTAAAAAGTGTTACAATCCAAGACCATATATATATAAATGGACATAGCTAACCTGCTAGCTGCTCTGTTGCAAATAGTACATGAGCATGAGTTCGCTTCCAGCTCCATCAACTCTGGTTCCAATTCACTTTCTATAGAAAAACTGTCACCCCTCTCTCCATAACTGCTCCTGTCAGACACGTCATTTTGGTCCTAAAATGTTCGTATTAACCCGCTCTCCATTATCCTGGTGTTTTCATTTTACTATTGTGTCCATAAATTAAAATTTTATTTTTCTTTTGCTATGTACAGGACATAATTCAATGTACTGAGCAGTTAACCCATAACTACAAAATCTTATCATTGGTAGATAGGTTGAAAAAAACTAATATCAGTTTTATATTTTAGCAGTGTTTTTGCACAGTATCATATTGTAGAAAGAATAAAACTGGATATCAGTCCCAGCGTTAACTTGATCAAACATTCTCAACTGCTTATTATGAGCAAAGCAAATGCAGACAGGCAGTCTGACCTGACGCCGGGTCCGTGGTGTGACCTCTATTAACCTTTCCTCAGCTTTAAACAGGAGGTCAGCCCTGATAACAGCACAGTGCACCTGCCCATACGATCCCTACATTTACTATGCACAAGTAAGAATTACCCTGTCAGCGCCTGTCCACATTACATTAGTATTCTTCTGCGGCTGTGAGAGTATGTTCCTCCAAGCACTGGTTGAATACTCAGGAGACACCAATAACATTGTAAATGTTTGATATCCATAGACTGCAGTGCTTTCTGATGCTTATACTATACGCCATATAAAGTTACACATTTTATCTTTGGAATGTCAAGAAGAGGAGTTGAAAAAGTATGGCTCTTTTTTGCACTTTATTTAAATGCATGGTAATTGAGTGGAAGTTACTGCAACGATGCATTTTATTCAGTTTTTCATTTCAATTGTATTTATAAAGCACATTTAAAAAGAACTCCAGCTTCACATAAAAAGTCAACAAAAACAAATATACAGATCAGACAGTAGCTAGGAACACTACAATAAAACACCAAGATAGAATTAAATGCCAGGGAGAAGAGGTTAGTTTTCAGTCTAGTCTTAAACTGTGTTAAAGACTGAGAGGATCTGACAGGCAGAGGGCGCTGTTCCATAGTCTGGGCACTGCCACAGAAAAGGCTCTGTCACTTCTGGTCTTGAGCCTGACTTTGGGCACAGCAGCAGGACCTCGTCAGCTGACCTCAGACCTCTGGGTGGAGTAAAAAGCTGCAGTAACTCCCTCAAATAAAGAGGACCCATAGAGCGCAGACATTTAGACACAACCTTTGGAATTTCACCTGATATGAAATCGCATATACCATAATGCATTATATATACCAACCCATAGTTTTCACACTTGGTTAAGATTAATCACATTGAACTAAAGTAGAATAGCATATGTGTCCTGTTGAGTCAATAACGTGGACTTACAAAGATTAAACGTGAAGTACTATTAAAGGTACATTGTGTAACTTTCTGGAGGTGGTGTGTCAGTGAAATAGCTAGCTAAAATCATAGAGGTAGGTAGGTTATAGGCCATTCTGTGGAAGATCAAAGGAACAACATTTCTATGAAAACAAGCAGGAGGCCCTACCTCAGGCTACATAAGAGTGAGGGTTGTAGAGCTGCAACCCTGCTCACATTTGAACATGTGTTTTTCACTTTTTTATTGCAATAAAATACAATAAAAATAAACTGCTATTGCTATCCTGTTATGCTATTCCCGTGCTGTGAAGTGCAATCTTTTTTTTTTTTTTGCTGTGTAATCTTAAAGTATATATAGTTTTCTGATGTGATTTTGAAAGTTGTTGAATAAGTGTATCTTTATTTTATTTATTTATTTTTTAATTTAAGTCTAATCAAATGAAATAACCATCTGTGTATTTTCTCTGTGTATCTTCAGCACTTTGTAACACGAAGCAGACTACGTGCTAAAAATAGTGAAAACATCTTCATACTAACTGTACTTTGCATTGCAGTTATTTCACGTATCATGACTGTGTTTTCGAGTGAGTTGCATCTGAATGCTCGCTTAGACAGAGAGTACAGCGGCAACAATGGCCCTCTGGAGAGAAAGAGTTAGCAAACAAACAGTAGCATTAAATATGGATGCCAGTGTTCTTGTCTAAAAGCATATTTGACCAAGTAATGGGTCGTTGGTAAAGCTCGTAAAGACAGACAAAGGCTATTCAAGCAAAACACTGCGGCCCTCGAGAGGATATGATCGCAGACGTACTTTCATCTGAGCCATAACTGTTACTACTACTGCTGCATCAGAGGACGGGCCTACTGTGTACCACACCACTGTAACTGATATAAAGAAAGCTTTCAGCGATTTTGGATTACTGCCGAACATAGAGTGTGTAAAGGAGTGGACTAAGGGAGTGTGGCTAAAGTCAAATGACGCTTATCAGGGGCGAATTTGGAGCCGAGTTCTATATGTGGAATTCCAACTGTGAGTATCATAGCAACCAAAGAGCCAATCCAGAGCAAGGCTGTTGAAGGTTCCGCTAGTTTAGCAAAGAGTGGGCACTTAGCAATGCTGTCAATCAAACCTGTTGCTAATGATAACCGGAGTGACCTCGGGGAAAGAATGCACCTGATTTGTTCATATCTTGATTTACGGACACAATAGCAAAATACAAACACCGGGATCATGTAGAGCGGGTTAATATAATAATATAAACATTTTAAGACCAAAATGATGAGTCTGACAGCAGCAGGTAAAGAGAGAGGGATAACAGTTTTTCAATGTAAAGCAAATTGGAGCCAGAGTCAGTGGAGCCAGAAGCGCACCCATGATCACTTCCTATTTGGAACACAGCTGCTAGAAGGTTAGCTATGTCATTTATATATAGAGTCTATGCCTTTGAAACCCTTTTTACTATTAATTCAAATAAAATGGATTAAAAAAATCAGCAATGTTGGTCAACTTATGAAAAACATTTAAATTAATAACAGTTGTTAAATTAAATTATTGTATTAAATAATTTAGTGATAAAAAAACTATTATTATTTTCTTGATTTTTTTCTGTAAATATGTTTTTATTTGTTATTTTTTTATTAACATCAATACATATTCATATTTGTATAACTTTTTATTCTGTGACAAATAATGAGTAGACAAGTATAACGTGATATATTTAGTACATTGTCACATAACATGGACAAAATAACAGTCTAATTGATTGAAACAAAAACACCCTTAATAACTTACAACTCTAAATCTCATTTCCCTAAAATTCACCAGGAAATGGGAAGATGGCCAAACATTATAACAAACTGTGTAGTTACCAATCAAAGACAAGTTAAAAAAAAAAATCAACTTTTTTATTCACAAGGAACATAATTAGTAAATTGTAAGTCTTTTGGTCTTTCAAGTCTAGATGAAGGCTGTTTTTGGCTCTGCTTTGTCTTGTGTTAAATTGCATTCTCTTTTGATGCTTTACGCAGATCCACCATTCTTCCAAATCTCACTCAAAAACTATAATTTACAAATTCAAACCGCTCTACTCTGACAAGTCCCTTTGTTTAGACCAGATCCTCTTTTTCCTTTTTGAGCCTAATTGGCCTAAGTGAATAATCCCCAGCATCACTCATATAGAGCCATGAGAGAGTGCATTGATTCTTCTGACATGACGGCAGAAAGAAACACCAGTGAGAAGAACTATACGGGAGCTCTACACATCCACTTTTATAAAAATAGAAGAATTGGGAGCTCGTAGGAAGCAGTCTCGAGGAGGACACTTTCCACATCTTTGAACGCGACTTCATGTGAGATTGTAAACACGGGCTGAGCGGAGATTTGGATCAATGGGAAGTACTGGCAATTGTACAAAATGCAGTGATTAAAATTTGTGACGTAAATCATTAGTGTTGGGTATTTACCGGCCCCAAAAATGATGGTGTATCTTCTGAGGATGTGGTAGTAATAGAGGTAGTAGTACAGTAATGGCAATTTAAATCTGTCATGTCCCAAAACCATATGTTATAGTAGACGTAGTAGCAGCAGCAGCAGTAGTAGTAGTAGTAGCATCACCAGCAGGGGAGTTTGACCTTTTTCTTATTAATGTCTATTAAAGATTGAGTAGTAGTAGCAGAATTGTTAGCAGCAGCAGCAGCAGCAGCAGCAGTAGTAGTAGTACTAGTAGTATTTGTAGTATCTTGTTAGGATTAGGTTACATGTGGTGGTAGTAGTAGTTATAGTAGTAGTTGTAAAGTAAGAAGAGGGGTACAGTAATGACAATTTAAATCTGTCAGGTTGCAAAACAATGTTGTAGTAGTTGTAGTTGCAATAGCAGTAGTAGTAGTAGTAGTATCATCTTGTGAGGATTTATGTGGTAGTAGTAGATGTAGTTGTAGTAGTTCTACTATAGGAAGAGGAGTACAGTAATGACAATTTAAATCTGTCAGGTTGCAAAACAATGTTGTAGTAGTTCTAGTTATAGTAGTAGTAGTAGTAGTAGTAGCAGCTTTAGTAGTAGTAGTAGTAGTAGCAATTTGAAACAAAATAAATAAAATAACAACACTTTAAACAGGAAGCTGAAGTCCATGAACAGGAATAGTAGTATAGCACTAGTAGGAGGGAGTAGTTGGAATAGTAGTAGTAGTCGAACTTGAAGTACTAGCAGAAGTAATTGTAGAGGAGTAGAAGTATATGGTATAGTATTGATAAAGCTTTACTTCAGAGTTACATAATCTGATTTAGTCCCCATGTACTGATGTTACATTGAACAGCAAAAACATTTAAGGTCCAGTTTGTTACTGACAATGGAATATCATTATGACATAGATCAGAAAATGGTGTAATATGGGCCCTTTAAAGTATATTACTACACGTCTGTATATAAAGGTAGGTTCCTGTTAAAATTTAGTATTTGTACTCTCCTCCTCATCCATCATGGGCTCGTCAAAAGCACTTTCAAACTTGTATCGCTTTATCTGCGGCTGAAGGAGAAATGAAAAGACGCAGTCAAATGAAAAATGGAGCTGATAATGACAGGAAGATGGCGGAGGTGTATAAACGACATGTAAACTAATACTTCATGAAGTCTCTGGTAACAATATACGTCCAGTATTTTCAATCTGATGAGACTAAAATAGAACAGAACAGAAAACAAACAAACATGGGTCCAGAATGATGAAAAGTTAGGACCGTTGCCATAAGACCGTTGATTATTTATGTAAGACTAGACCCTAAAATTGACCATATTACAACAAAAATCTGCAATTTAACCATAAGAATTTTAGCGTCCAACTCTATTAAATAGTATTGCCTTATACAATGTTGTGATTAGGCACGGGAAAATATTGAAATTTGATTATCACGACCAAATAATTGTGATTAACGATAATATCATGATAATTAGTAAAGTTGCTGACAGTTTAAAAATGTTCTGGATATGAATAATCATAATTTTAATTCTTTGAAAAGGTTACATACTTAAACAACTGTTGGGAAAGGCTTTTAGGTTCACCAAACTGGACTCTCAAAATGAACTCAGACTCAGAGTTTATTTTCAAAGAACTGGTTGCATTGGATATTTTGAAAGTGCTTCAAGTTCTAACTGAACCTTATACACATCCGTGGGTTTGAGAATAATGAGAAGTTTGCCACTGTTGCCATAGAGATCAACAATTTAAAACAAAATATTATATCTTTTGAATGTGGGAAAAGTCCTTGCACAGTCTGCATAACCATGAAGCTGGAACCTACAAAGCTCTAATGAACACTGCTTTGTATTCTTATGTGAGAGTCTATGTGTACTCAAACCACCGCCTATTTGCCAGGGTATGTTTGTAAAATAGGGGAATAATGTAAAGGTGGGTTAAGTGTCTTGCCTAAGGACACAAAAACAGTATGCATTAGTGGTCACTGCACACCAGCTTATTTAACAATCCTATCTGGTCATACATGCTTCAAATTTCTTTATATTGCGTGTTTATCTCTAGTTTTAACAGTTCCTCCAGATGTAACCGTCTGTATGTACAATATACACTGTGTTTTAGTCACCCGGACCTGATAAAAAGACAATTTCTTCACCTGGATGTGTGGTTGCCATGGTAATGATAAGAAAGGATCAGACTGGGGCCATCTGTTTATTTGGAAATATAATAATGGTAATAAAATTCAAAGACACAGACTTATTATAACTAAGTTGAGACCTCTGGCACACGGCAATAATGAAGTAAACTGCCACTAAAATAATGAGTGTAAAACATGATTGTTGAAATGTCAGGGAACAGGTTTGTGTCTAATTGTGCAGAAAAAGACGATGAATTCAGAGCATGTGTGTTCGACAATGGCCAATCAGGAGCAAAACAATACTTTCATTAATTATACAAAACACAACAAATTGGCTGGTTCACATTTGGGGATTGTAACAACTCTGTGCAAAAGGAATCTTGTTTTTCTTTTGGTAAACGCTCCACTGGACTCAAGGAGCGTAAAAAGTTATTCGTGATCTCAAACTTTTAGAGTGTTAATTAAAATAATCCTTCTCCTGAGATCACCACCGCAATTAATTTGTGGATTTGGAAGGTGTTTAAGCCAGATGCCGTCCCAGATGCAGCGATCTATGTTTAGGCAGTTCCCAGAAATCATATTTGAGGAGAGTAGAGTGAGGTTCGTCTGATCAAATTAAGCTCATCCAGGCTAGCAGTTATAGAGGTGAATTTGAAGCCGAGTTCCATGTTAGGAATTCCGACCACGAGTATCATAGCAACCAAAGAGCCAATCCAGAGCCAGGCTGTTGAAGGTAACGCCCCTTCCCACCCACTGGTTTAGCAGGGAGTGGGCGCATAGCAACACTGTCAATCAAACCTGTTGCTAAGGCTAGTATGAGCAACCTTGTCATAAGAAGGGACCTGATTTGTCTGATATTATTGTTCTTATTTTGATTTCTGGACACAATGATGGAATAAAAATCCTAGGATCATTTAGACCAAAATGACAAGGCTCACTGCAGCATTTACAAAGAGAGAGGGGTGACAACTTCTCTATGTAAAAGTGAATTGGAGCCAGAGTCGATGGAGCCGGAAACGCGCCCATGCTCACTTCCTGTTTGGAACGTGGCAGCTAGCATGTTAGCTTGGTGTCTTCCTCAGAGTGGTCACGTGACAGTCTAAAACGTGCCCACGGGACTTTAAACCGAGACAAGGGGGCTTTTTTACTCTCACACACCTGGGATACTGTCCTGATGAAGTCGCACTGCAGATGGCGCTGTCTTCCAGCCTCCACCGGTAGGAAGACAGCACTAAAATCAGTTGACCAGACACGTCACAGCAACATCACGTGATCACTCGTAACAATGCTAGTGAGCAGTCAAAACTATCGGTGTGAAAACAAGTTAAAATTTGAAAAATGAATCTATTAAAATACATATTTGAGAAGATCTAACCATCACCCCTCTTACTAACCTGCTTCCAACAAAAACCTGCTCATTTGCACATGCCATTTGGAGGACTTTTCACCATTCAAAAGATGTAATATTTTGTTTTGGATTACTAATTGCTATGGCAACAGTCCTAATTTTCCATCATTATGAAACCCATGGATTAGTAAAGCCCTAAGTGAAACATATGTCTGTTTTTGTTTTTCTTATTAAATTACAATCTGGTCCATTATCTGTCTTCCGTGTCTTCATAAAATAAAAGTTTGAGTTTGAGTGAGCAGCCGTAGTGCATAATGGATATTCTGAGGTTTAGAAAATCATTTGTATTTCCTGTAGAAAATGGTTCCTGTGGTCCCAGCATCAATAATCATATCTCGTGTTGTTGACTCATTATTTAGCTAAAAGCAGTTGTCTTGCTGCCGAAACAGTGACTTAGAGGAAATTACCTCTATGTCGCTGCATTGGTTTGTTTTATACTCATTATTTTCTCAGGAATCACACCAAGTTCCTCTCAAATAGCCTCTTAGCACACTGTTAGATAACACCCCGCTATAGCCATGTTCTTGCACACCCAAAATCGAATCATTATCCGATTTCACTATTACTGAAACTGTATGTAAACAAAGTCTGATTTATTTTACACATGTGCAAGTGCTAACAAGGAAAATAATTGCAAAGAATGCGCTATTTTAACCATAAGCAAAATTTAATGAACTGGCACATGTGGCTACAGCTGGAGGTTTGGATTATAAGATTTTTGACGTGCACTTAAAGGTTCTATATTCCACAAGTGAGCTTTAAGCCATGTTATAATTTGGAGCACTTCCTGTATTGCCATGTGACATCACAAGGTGGAACGGAGTGTTTTCTGTTTGTGAAAATAACTTTGGTAAACGTGTGTGAAGGAAACAACACAACTCCTGTTATGTTTGTGCTGCGGAAACAACATTATAAGATAGATCAGAAAATAGCGTAATATGGGCCCTTTAAATAAACACACAGCTATAATCAAAGCTAGTTATCTGATTACCGTTATCTGATTTCCCTAGCCATATAAATGCACCCATTTATCCGGGCTTGAAATTAGAGTTTGGCTTGGGACCCACTTATATTATATGAGAGTCAATATGGAGCTATAAACAGATTTACATCTTAACGACAACCACATTTTTATCTTGTTAACTACAGAGCTAGGTTCTTTTTTGTTTGTTTATTTTCCCAATCAGATATGAGATCAATAGAGCTCAGGATGGAACGGCAAAAAACAAACATTACTATGAAAATCCGGCACGTTTGAAGCAAGTGTGCAAAGCGTCCATCGACATGTATCAGCAAAAACAATGTTAAAAAGATGTAAAAGGGTAAAAGAGACGATAAGCCGGTGGGTCACTAGTAACAGTAAAATACACTGCCTGACCAAACAAAACTAAGCAAATAGGTACGAGCCTCCTGCAGTTGGTCTGGTCTAGGTTAAGCAACAGTCTGTGCTCAAAGAATGAGGTCAGCTGACACCTGAATATACTGAATGACCAGGTTATTCAATCTATGGATTTTTTCTTCCCTAATGGCACGGGCATATTCCAAGACGACAATGCCAGGATTCATCGGGCTCAAATTGTGAAAGAGTGGATCAAGGAGCATGAGACATCATTTTCACACATGGATTGGCCACCACAGAGTCCAGACCTTATCCCCATTGAGAATCTTTGGGATGTGCTGGAGAAGGCTGCAATACTGGATGGAAAATAAATCGTGTGACACTGCAGAAGCTTATCGAAACAATGCCACAGTGAATGCATGTTGTAATCAAAGCTAAAGGCGGAACAACGAAATATTAGAGTGTGTGACCTTTTTTTTTGGTGGGGGCTTTTTTTTTGGCAAGGCAGTGTATGTTTATTATTCTATAGTGCCAGAATATTGAATGAATGCTAGGTTTAGTATTTAGCATCTTAATTGCCAGGTTTCAGATGTCATCACAACACTCTATAGGCCAATTATATCTAATACAGATGGGGGCAGTTAAAATGATTACTGTTGGAATGCAGGTTTGTGGTGTAATACAGTGAGCTCTTGAGTCTAAGCACTAATAGAAATGATCAGGTTCAACATTTGTGAATTTACCTTTTGGATATTTCATAGCAAAGTACAATGTAATCAATAGGGGAATCTGGTCTTGCCCCCCAAACTACAGACTGTATAAAGAAATAGACTAAGGAAGTGTGATGTCACCCATAGCGTTCGGCTCCAGTCATCGGGGCTAGCAGTTATAGGGGCGTATTTGGAGCCGAATTCCAACCGCAAGTATCACAGCAACCACAGAGCCCATCTGGAGTGAGGCTGTTGAAGGTAACGCCCCTTCCCGCCTATACCGCTGGTTTAGCAGGGAGCAGGCGCTTAGCAATGCTGTCAATCAAACCTGTTGCTAACGCTAATCAATCAATCAATCAACATTTATTTATAGAGCACTTTACAACACTCAAGGTGACCAAAGTGCTTCCCAGTAAAATCAAATTAAAACAAGTTAAAGTCATACTAAAACAGTAAAATAGGAGAATAAAATAGAATAAAATACATTAATACAACAAAATATAAATAATGATAATGTGTCACAACATTACTAGGTGTTGAAGGCCAGTCTGAATAAATATGTTTTAAGCCTGGATTTAAAAAGACCGAAGTCAGTAATGGTGCGCACATCAGGAGGCAGTTTGTTCCAGAGTTTGGGCCCAGCAACAGAGAAAGCCCGATCACCCCAGTGTTTGTATTTAGTTTTTGGAACTTCCAAAAGGAGTTGATTTGATGACCTCAAGGCCCGGTTTGAATTTCGGACCACCAACAGTTCAGCCAAGTAGGACGGGGCGAGGCCATTAAGAACTTTAAAAACAAAAAGTAAAAACAAAATGCTAATGGGCATGACGTCGGGGAAAGAAAGCACCTGATTTGTCTGTTATGAATGATTTACTGACTTAATAGCGAGTAAGTTTATACGAACATTTTATGACCAAAATGACGAAGCTCACTGAAGTATGATTTTTGAGTCGATGAAGTGGGAAGCACGCCCCTGAAAATGTCCTATTCTGAACGCGGCAGCTAGCACGTTAGCTATGTTCATTGATATATACAGTCTATGCTTTTGCCTTCCCACTGAGATTACGACATCAGCACATGCGAGAATCAGAAAACCAGCAAAAATCTCAAATGATTCAACGTTAGGGGAACAGAAATTCTGTTATGTGTGACGACACGATCCCAAGCTCTATAGATTAAGGACATATCAAAAATCCCTTACAGATGTTTGGGAACAAGCTCTCTGTCAATCACTACAAATACACAAAAGCACCACAAATGTTGAACAGGCCTGAGCTTCCTGGTAATCCTCTAAAATCCTACAAAATCAGGGGGAATTTGGGAAACTAATGCCACGCTTGACCATCCCATCATGGCCGCCGTGTGCACACAGACAGGCCGGTGACAGCTAAATTGCGGTTGTGTTGTGCATTCACATAATAACAGGTTTGTGCAGGCGCAGAGGAAATCACAGGTGAGGATCAGTTTACAGGAAGCGGACTGTAATTATTTCATACAGAGCAGACGACGATCACTGTTAAAATGACTGACGAGTGAAAACAGACAAACTAATTGAGCGTGTTAAGTGTCCTCGTGGCAAATGGGCTATGACTAAGCACATCCTCCCCTCCAAATGTGCCGCCGCAACAGGTCGAGGGACTGCTTTTTGTGAGATTTAGAGCAAGAAACATCCAATCAGCAATCAGGTGAAAACACACTGAGAAAGACCCTGTGGTTTTCAATGTAGCTGGATGCAATCTAGACTATATAAAAAAGTATCATGATCAAATTTTCAAACAGACTGATGTATAAAATATGTCTCTATATATAAAAAAAACATGAGCATATTTAATAATGTGTTTTATTAAGTTATGTGTAATATTGATTGAGTCCAATGTTCATGATTTTGAAAATGTGTTCGCTGTAAATTTCACCTCACTCAAATCAAGAAACTCTACAACAAAAAGCAAAAATTTACATAAGACAATCTAGCATTACGTGACTGACTGTATTAGTGGTGGTGAGTGATTTCAATGTTGTCAAAAAACAATATTTAACATGTAACAAATACAAACAATAATAATAAATAACCAATAATAAAACTATAAATCTTAAATCATAGACTGTATTGTAATGAACAGAGCTAACCTGCTAGCCACCAACAGAGGAAGTGAGCATGGGCGCGCTTCCACCTCCATCAACTCCACCGGCTCCAACTCGCTTTACATTGTAAAACTGTGACCCCTCTCTCCGTAAATGCTGCTGTCAGACTCGTCATTTTGGTCTTAAAATGTTCGTATTAACCCGCTCTACATGATCCTAGGGTTTTTATTTCGCTATTGAGTCCGTAACTCAACATATGAACATTAATAACAGACAAATTAGACGCCTCTTTTCCCCGAAGTCGCTTCCATTAGCATTACCAACAGGTTTGATTGACAGCGTTGCAAAGCGCTCGCTCCGTTCTAAACCAGAAGTGTGGGCGGGAAGGGACGTTACCTTCAAAAGCCTTGCTCTGGATTGGCTCTTTGGTTGCTATGACACTCGTGGTCGGAATTCCTAATATGGAACTTGACTCCAAATTCGCCGCTATAACCACTAGCCTCGATGCATTTGAATGGAGCTGAACACTATGGGTAACGTCACACTCACTTACTTCACTTCTTTATACAGTTTTCTTTATGTTATTTATCTATTTTGCTTTTTGTTGTTATTATCATTAGCTTGTTCTTGTAATCTTGGTCTATATTGGTACATTCACGTACATTCAATGTGACATTTGTAAATCTATAAACACATGGAAAGCCAAAACAGACACGGTCACATCCACATACTCCACATACCAGCGTCTGCATGCTCTATTAGTTTTATTCTAGGTGTCAACTGTAAAAATAGACGTGGTGATCAAAGGACCATGTGGGACCTGGTGAGAAGAAAAAGAATTCATCAGTGTTGGAGCGAGAGGGGGGGAGAAAAGTGGGCCTTTACTAGCATGTGCGCGCCGCTGTCTGAAAGCAAAGTTGCCATGTAAGAGGGGCGAGATTCCTCCTGAGAGGCAGCTACTCAGAATCACCTCAGGTCAGCAGGCTGCGCTCCCCCGAGCACAGCCACAGCCTCTGTAGAGCTGCGGCGTTTAAAAGCTTTATAAGCACGAAGACGGCTCGGTACAGATGGGAACTGTTAGGGAGAGAGGGCAGGGAAGCTGAGGGAGAGACTGAGACGAAACAAGAGAAAATGATGTGGAAGGAAGCTGCACTCTGCCAATGAAATATGGATAACTACATTAGATTTAAAAATACACTTTAAGTGTGCATTGTGCGTCATGCAAGGTTTAGCCCGTTCAACCATTTCTGGAATACTGTAGATTATATATAAGGATAACGCAAACCATGTGAGCCGCATTGATATCGTAACCTTAGACTTATATATATATTAAGTAAAATAACAAAGATTTCTCCACTAGTACAAAGAAAATAACTGTTGATAAATAGTGACCCCCAAAAAAAGATTACTCTATCAGTCATATATTGAACTATAAGTCGATATAGTAATTATCATATCAGCCCTAGCCATAACAGTCTCTATAATTGAGATAAATTTTTTTGTAATACTTCAGAAACACAAAAGCAGCCGCCCCGCAGGACTTTCTCCTCAATAAGAAAAAAAAGTTTTGAATTTTTCCTTGTTGAGAAGAAGGAACATAGATTATCAAATGCGCCTAAATATAATCTACTGTATATAGTCAGTATTTTTCAAACTTTTCACTCCAAATACCACCTGGTCTACCGAATACTGGTCTAAAACAGGACCGCACAGTTGCTGTACTAAATCTAACCAATGACAAACATTTGTTTTAGCTTAAATCTAAATTCACCAAATATTTGAACTGCAGAGGAATCCACGTACCACTTGAAGGAGCTACCACAGTTTGAGACTCACTCATGGTATCATGCATATAAATCAGTTGCATCAATAAAACATTGACTAAAGAAGGAGACAGTTAAAAAGACAAAAAATACCTTCAGAAATATAAAAAATAAATTCATCAAATTCATCTCAGTTGGTTCAAACGTCCTTGGAAAGTCTATAAAAAATGAAAAGTTAAGGTGGACACAGATTTTTATTGTGCTATTCACTGTATTTGTACCAAGTAATTGTATTTGGACTGTGAAAAGAAGCCACAGAATTGGTAAATGGCTTTATACGCGATTCGATTGCTAACGAAACCGAGGCACCCGCAGGACTTTTTGGGAAGGTACGAACAGCCAAGTAGGTGACAGACCCTCCACACGCACCATCACAGCGCTAAAAATAGTCACATAGGCGTATTTGAACAATGTCCCTGGTTGCCCCTTTGTTTCGTTGCCCTTCCTCAGCGCCTGTCTCCTCCGTGCTCTCCTCCCCGTCTCTCCGTCTGTACTCTTCCATCCACCAACTGCAATCCCTGTCTCCCATCTGACGTCTGCAGCGTTTCACTTAGTTTCCCAAAAAGCTGTTGTCCAGTCTCGGTTTACTGAATAAGTTTGTCATCTTTTCACATTATGTTTAGAGTTTGCCACTGTGCACACACATTTAAAACAAGCCCACGGTGGTGCTGTCTTTTGCGTACTGGGACAGGATGGAGAGAAGAGACCCAGCGCTATTCGAGGTCCCATGCGAAATCACAGGTTTTAATCTTTTTTACAGCCTCCGTAAAGAGGTGAAAAATGTGGTCAGTACCATTGCTCCATTGCGTAACTTAGGAGATCCATTTCTGAAAGACTCAAGTTTATGTTTTTCCTACCAACATCTTCCGTCAAGACAACATTCAAGGCAATATAACCCTGTTTGACAATCAGATCAGGGGCTGTACATCGATAAACGTAATGGCAGAACTTACGTCACCGTTTATGTCATCAGCCCGAGACGCCGAAACCCCAGAGACGTAACCAAATTAGCAGATTTAATTTTAGTCAGAATCGCTCCCTCACACGGGGTTTTCATTGTGCAGCGCTTTCCTCTACTCTGTCACTTTTAGCCTAGCTGAGATCCAGGAGCCTGCAGTGTAAATTACCAGCCATCAGCGCGGAGTCGCCTGGGTGGGAGAACCTCAGCTTGAGACCCACCAGTCGTTACGTAATTCCGCGATATTCTTGGTAGCAAGCAGCATGTGAGAGATAGTGGATGTGATTAGGCAAAACAGAAATGAGGAGAGATGGGAGGACTACGCTGGGGAGACATTGATATCTGTGGGGTGGATGGGGAGTAAACTTCTTGACCTTGTATGACACAACTAAAAGGCTGTTAACAGGATGGGAGTTTTGTAAATGAATCGAAATTTTTTATGGTGGTGTTCAAGGTCTACCACGTAACTTTTTTCGTGGAGAATACGGCTCCCATCTAAATGTATCTTGTGTCTGCTCTGTAGTTATAATCGATGACACCCGTGGATCATTATGTTATAATTTGCACATTTTAAATCTCAATATTCACCTAAAATGACTTAATAAAAGAAACAAATCCGCTGACTTTTGCGTTAGAAAACTGCGGTGGGAGCTGACACCGCAGTAAATGTCATCGCAACAAAGAGCCGCGTGCATCCTACGTGGATCATCGATAAAGAAAATCGAATTGAAGAACAAATAAGTACAGGGCAATGACGTGTAATCCCTCAGTCGTCCAGGTCTGCTCCGTAGCAAAAGACAAAGTTAAAATCTGTCAACTGGACAAATCATTATGGGGGTGAAGACATTTCGCTGCTCAAGCCACTTCTTCAACCGCTTCTTCTTGAGATTTGAAGAAGTGGCTTGGATGAGCAGCGAAACGTCTTCACCCCCATAACGATTTGTCCAGCTGACAGATTTTAACTTCCTCTTTTGCTATACAGGGCAATGAGATATTGAGATATTGAAAATAAGCAATTAAACATTGCTCAAACATGCACAAATCACTTCAAAAACATCTTTGTGAGGGTAAATGTGAAGGGGAAACAACTACAACATGGTTAAAACCTCTGAAAAGTCCATTTTGCATTTTTAAAGCTCAAAAATACTAAAAAAACAACATACATTTTTACTGAAATCGCAGTCACAGTCAAAGATCTGACCTGTAACTTGGCTGTGTGGCGTCACCGTTCTAACCCCACAGAGATAGATACATTTAATACCATACTGTGCAACATTTCGGGCGAAGCAATAACACGTTTAATATGGCGTAGCTTCCACCAAAATGTTCCACAGTGGACATGAAAAAGAACAAATAAATACTGAAATCATCTGTTGTTACTAGTAGTGACAAAACATATTCAAACTCCATTAAGGCTGTGTTTTTACTCGCGGCGCGCTTATTAAAATTGCAATCGCCAATATTACATTTAATACCTTCTGAACCAACACATCTAATTAGTGAAACCCAATCTTTCTAAAACAATACACTAATGATGCTATTTATACAGGTAATATTTCTTTCAACTAATGTGAAAATCCTGCTACAACAAGAAAGTAGTAATTACTCATAAATGTGCAAATTAGTTGATAATATATTCAATTATATCCCTGCTTTATTTTCTTACTTGCAATGTAATACCCTTTTGTGGGAAATTAAATGGGATTAAACCTAGTAATTAAACTCTAAGATATGGAGAATAATGCAACCTGGGCGATAATACTACCACAGTATACGCTATTGTATTAACCCGTTCAGATCTGATTCATGCGTGTGTACAGCTCTCTCTCGATGTTAAATAGCAGCTCATTAACGCAGGCGTCGTTAGGAGTTTGAGAGGAAAGCGATGTCATGTGACAACGCTGACAGATCTAGGAGGTGCAACTGCTCTTAATGAAATATTTGCATCTCAAAACAGCCCTTTTTTTTCTCCGTTCTGGGCAGGACTTGGTAACTGTCTCTCTTAGCGTTTTATGTATATTTCAGGTTGTCACATTTAAGCGCTTTGAATGGATCTGCGTAACACTTTGAAACGTCCTGCTGCGCTGAAAACGATATGAGACACGTCCTGGAGAGAAGGGCGACCGCAATCTGTCGGTTATAGTGAGTAGCTGACCTTTTTATGATGAGTCGTAGCCCCAACATGGCAACCTTTTGACATAAAATCACATGTAGAGAGTAACTACAGTAAACAACAGGTAAATAACACTTCCACGAAAGTGTTCCAACGCATTTACTGATGATTTTGGGCCTAAAAAAGTAAAAGTACATGTAGTAATAGCTATAGAAGTATATTTTTATTATGCAAAATTGACTTTTCAGATCTTTGAACCATGTTATAATTGTTTGAAGTTGTATTTGGAGTGATTTGTGCATGTTTATTTTATTACGTTGTTTTAGATCAGGGGTGTCCTTTTTTCATTAAGGGCCACATATAAAAACACAGACAAAGCTGAGGGCCGACTGAGGGCCATAGACTGATCACCAGTACAGCAAATACTTCAAATCTGCGTTATTATTACAAGTTAGACTGAACCACTAGATGTTTATTCATGCTTACATCCTCAATGTGACACATTAAATATTTGATATAGGCTTGTTAAAGTAGATTTTCAGAAATGTACAGCAAAAAGTACTGTTCAAGGTAATATGGACCAATTCACCTGGAAGCTTGAGGGCCAAAAAGAATTGGTGAGAGGGCTGCATTTGGCCCCCGGGCCACTGCTTGGGCATGCATTTTACATGAATATTGCGACTTAAAATGGCCAAATTATAACACAATGATCCACGTGTGTCACAGATTACAACTATATAGCACACACAAGCACAATATATGTATAGTATATGTACATGTGTAATATAAGTAGTAGCCAGAACAGAACATCATCGAGTGTTGATAGTAAAGAGTGCAGTGACAGAAGATGAAATTTAAAAAGGAAACACTGAGTTGCCTCTCCACAGATCTGATCTTTAACTTGGGGTCATCCGCTTGATCTAGATAAGTTTAATGCCATACGGTAAAAGACTCCAGGCAAAGAAATAAAATCTCCATGGAGACGAGCAGATGGCAGCCCTTAGTGCTACTTTAACTTTACTACAGGCGTTTTTATTCCCTAATATAATTTGCAACACCTATACCAGAGTAAAGACCTTAAACCAGTGCAGCAGGTCTAATGATAATGCACGTAATTTAACGGAGTAACCTAGTAAAATATGAACTTTTTTGTACCTATTTGTACTTTTAAACTATATGCTTTTTATTTTTTTGATTTATACCTTGAATAACATTGTGTGCATTCACCCAGTCCAAATTGTCCTCAATCTAAAAGCGCAGTTCTACTTTGTATTGTGCGTCCGTTGTGATGCTTAAGACTATGGCACGGCTCCTGGAGACTCATTTAGCTGCTGCTGATAACCAAATCCCTCTGACATTAGGGAGCGAGCAGCCTCCCCATTTTAATTACCTGAAAAACTGCAAGTCAAACACTACGGCTACAGCCTGCTTATTATTTGATGGCATTTGTCATTTTGGGAGAGATAGCAAAAACTGTCAAGTAGGTCTAAACCTTCTTTAAACTTGGCCCTATGATTCCCGGTAATCCTTGTGAGAGACAGAGACACAGCAGAGATAAACACTGAATAAAACTGAGCTGGAAAACTATTTTAGCTGCACGTCGCGAACTAAAATCCTAGCGTGTTCCTCCGTTGTACTACCTTAAAAACACACCACGCACTACAGTTGTTTAGCTCAAACCAAACAAGCTAGTTTTATTTATTCACCGCAGTGTCCCTATCGGATATAGTGCTTTTAGAGGCTGAAAATATCCCCTTGTATAAGACAGGGACTGCTATTGTAAGCAATGTGCCTCCGGGTGAAAAGGCGCTAAAAGCTAACGTGGGCTCCTTGCTAACGTAACGTCCCAGTTTGTTTAATGGCATGGAAAGACATAAGGTCACTGCCACTGTTTTTTTGTTTTTTTTTCTGTTTATGCTGAAAACTGAGTCCTGGAATATGAGCTCATGCATTTAATCAGGTGAAAGTTGAAAGGGCGTTTGAGGGTAATTGTACACTCTCACCGCTCAAATGGAAGTGCAACATTTTACTTTTGTGTAATAGCGACGCAGAGCCATTCTTTGTGGTTTACTAAGGTCCCCTCTATATCCATATATCGTAGAATAAAAATACATTCGACTGTGGGTGGTTCTGCAATCTGAAGGAATAATTCAAGTATTTGTGGAATGCTGCTACGTTTCTCAATAGGCACATCTATTTCAATTAGTCTTTTGAACTTTGGAGAGTTCCAAGAGGTTTCGAGAAAACTTTGTCAACTGATTGCAAAAACGACTTCATATTGTGAGTGGTAGTAGTAGTTTGACTTCATCCACAAAGGGAACAAAGCTTCTACATTTACAACACGCACCATTATAAAGTTTTGAGCTTTTTATGTACTTGTGTTGTCGTAATACAATTTTAAACACAAGTAGTAGTAGAAATGACCAGAAGAACAAGATCGCAGATATAAGTGGTCAAAATATGTTTTCTCTGCAGGGTGACTGGGCGCTTCCTTCTATGTATCCGGTGAGGAGATCAGTCACATAGGAGGAGCTCGGAGTAGAGCCGCTGCTCCTCCACATCAAGACGAGCCAGCTGAGGTGACTCTTGGCTTCTTTTCCAGATGCCTCCTAGACGCCTCCCTGGAGAAGTGTTCCTGGCATGTCCCGCTGGGAGGAGGCCCCGTGGGAGACCCAGGACACGCTGGAGAGACTCTGTTTGGGAGTCACGACCCGGCCTCAGATAAGCAGAAGATGGATGGCACAATGCAATAATAAAATGTCATAATAATATAACTTTCTTTTTTTTTTTTTACCAAACATTTGAGCAGTTCTTTTATATTACCATGTGGCCTTTATAAGTTCTGACATAAATCAACACTAAAACTCTTCAGAAAACGTACATCTTCATACTATTTACATTCCTCAAATCTAGTTTAGATTTTAGTATCAATTGGCATCTGGATATTTTTTTTTTTTTCCAACTATATGGGCGAAATTTCTGCAGTATTTCTGGTATTGTAACATAGCTTTTAGAGATTACAATTTTTCTTTTTTTTTTTATTAATATTTTTATTTTTTTCAACTATACAAGATTCTACTTACATTCTACCGTATATAACCACAACATTACATATATCTTTGCAATGTATTTATTTTTTCTACATTGCACTGTGACATTACAACAAGGTCAGACGCCCCGCTCCGCCCTCCTGACCGCTCCTCTCACGCTAACACTCCCGCCGCTCAGTGCTCCTATTGTTTAGCTTACGACCTGCCTCCGCTAATAGAGAAATAAAGTGCACCAGACAGATAAAATCATGTCATTATTGTGCTTCCTCAGCGCGTGCAGGTTTCAAACGCGGTTATGCTAAAGAGTAATCAGCGCGCCGCATCCTTTCGAGGTGTCGGATGTTTAAGTAGTTTGTAGCTGGTAATGAATAACTGTGAAGGAGCGTCCTATTTTTCTCCTTGATCAATGTTATCAGTGTTTTTTTGTTGCCTGTTTTCTACACTTGCACCGTGGCAGTAAGTCACACTCCAGATAGTGTCATCGTGAAGCTACGGCGCTCTGTTAGCATCCACTCAGCTCCAAGTGTGTCTATGGCAAAGGTTATCACAGATTTTATAAGTAGAGGTTTGACTGACATTAATGAGATACAAGTTATGTATTTTAAGAAAGTGTAGTGTTTTATGTATTATATCAGTGGTGGAAAGTAATGAAGTACAAGTAGTAAAGCAGAAGTACTTAAGTAGAATTTTTAGGTATCTGTACTTAAACTTTACAGTGGGTACTTACTTCACCACATTTGAGAGCAGGTATCAGTACTTTCTACTCCCATTACATTTTGTTTTAACAGGACTGAAAGGTAAGTATTGTACTGCTACTGTTGACCAAAATATATATCATTTTAATCAATACACTTTAACAAATTAACAACACTTGTGTGAAATACTTTTTACTCTTAAAGTGCATTTTTAAACTGGTACTTAAATACTTTTGCTTAAGTCGATTCTTTCATGTGATACTTTTACTTGAGTAACTTTTTACCTCTGTATCTGTACTTTTACTTAAGTAACAACATTGTATACTTTATCCACCACTGATTATTATACATAAAAACTGTATAACTAAATGTTGTAAGTGTATACCACATGTAAGGTTGAGTGGGGTTGTCAAAAGTATCAACACCCATAGGCGTTACCAATGTTAAAACTAGATATTAATTTAGATATTAAATTAGATAGTCATTTATAGTAGCAGTAGCAGTAGTAGTAGTAGTAGTAGTAGTATCAATACTGACTTTTTCTGAATAGTTTGAGAATGATCTTGGGCTGTATCAGAACCACATTGTTAAACTAGTATTAGTTGTGTGATGAAAATTACATTTTATTTTTATTTATTTTGTTTTTAGTCATCATTGTGATACCACATTTGGAACTGAGTATCAAGCTATATTGAAATCAAGTTCAAATGTTAGTATTGTGACAACACTAGTCCTAAGTCTACTGCATCTACTGTATTTCACTGTGGACCAATCTGATATGTATGTTTTTGAGACGGGGAAACTGGAGAACTCCACACAGGAAGGTCCCGTTTGGTTCAAGAGTTGAAAATAAGAACTTCATTTTAACCCCTGCTTCACTGCTCTAATCCAGTGAGGTTTGTTTGGTCTTCTGTTAATTTATTTTAATGGATTCTTTTTCCAGATCGAGGTTTAGTTTGTTCATACCTGACAGTTTCGACTGCTCACTAGCGCTCTTCCTCAGAGTGGTCACATGATGTTGCAGTGACATATGATTTAAACAGGTTTTGGTGCTGTCTTTCTACCGGTGGAGGCAGGACAACAGCGCCATCTGCAGCCCGACTTCTTCAGAACAGTATCCCAGGTGCGTGAGAGCATAAAAGCTCCCTTGTCCCGGTTTATAATCTCGTGGGCACGTTTTTTCCATATTTCAGTTGCCTTCTTTATCCCGCGGCGATGCTTGTTGCCCTCTGTCCCTGTAATGTTTGCTCCATCCCCGTCCATAATGTGCTTCTCTCTTTTACAAAGGTCAGAAATGGCGACTTCACCGTTCTGCCATTTCACAACTGGCTGAAGCAGTACCATCCATGCTACGTACAGAGTTTGTGTCAGTTCTCAGCCTGGATAAACGTAGTCGCGTCACATCAGTAGCTCTGTTTGTCATTGCTCCAGACTACTCCTCCAAAGTGAAGGAGTGCTGACAATTACCTGCCAGGAATATGTTACCTTTTTCTAAGAATAGACCTTATGTAACCAAATCCCGAAGCTGTTTTGGGATTTCTGCCATCCTCTTTCCACAAAGTCAGTTTTAAAATCACATTCAATAGTGTTCATTACAAAACGTAGAAGCGAGCAGCAGTTGTTACAGCAAATGGCCAATGACCCGAAGGTTGGTGGTTAGATCTCCGCTTCCTGCTTCCACACTATTGTTGTGTTATTGGGCAAGACACTTTAAACATGTTACTTTCAATGTGTGCATTTGAGTAAATTGTGTGTGATTGGGTAAATTGTTCCTTGATAGGCCCAAGAGAGATTGAGAAGTGCTTCAAAATCTGACAGTTATTATCCACCGTTTAGTCTTAAAACAAGGCAAGAAATGTGTTAAATTCCATGACGTCACCTCAATGCAACGATACATTAAGTCTGATCTGGCGTCGCATTTGTGTAGGAGTCGACATCATTGTAAACTTCTAACTAAACTGTATTATTTAGTTGACGCTGAGACAAAATCTGTCTAGGGAGGAAAGAAAAAAGGAGCGTTTGATTTACTGCAGAGACGGTGCCGATGTGAAGTTGAAAGACACAGGTTTACAGGGGAGTGGAGGCTTCCCCTGGTGCGTACCAAATTATCCCGTTCACTTTGAAATTAAGAAGCAGGAGTGAAAATACACAAAAACAGCCATCGGGGAGAGCACTGTTATCTGGGAAAGTGAATACTGTATATTTTTGACACAATTAATTATTATGTTGACAACTTTGACAGACAGTGTTTGTTTTGGGTTTGCTAAAGGACGTCTCCATCACCAGGACACTTGATGAAAATGTTTAAAAGGACTTTAACAGCAGGGATTAAAAATGAATACATAGTTCTGTACTCTTTACAAAAGCAAGAGAATATTAAGGAAGTAATTACTACCATTTAGAAATCAACAATACCGTTTTGTTTTTTGTTTTTTTTGTTTTTTCATGGCCTATAAGCTCTGCCAGATTATTTTCCCCAAATTATATGAAAATCAATGTTAAAAAACTCGCCCCAAGCCCTTTTTTTTTAACCACAAACCTATAAAAGAGCTGTGTAATCATGTTTTGTGTTGCTATCTCCTCATATTAAAGTGTTAATTTGGAGCTTTGTGTGTATTTTTTTGGCAGCACATTGACCAAAACAAAATATCGGCCTGTGCTGAACATTTAAGGCCCATAAAAAGTGCTAAAAAGTCCAAATATTGTCCCGATGTATCCAACAATAGGTATATCAGTCTGTCTCTACTATCGTTACTACCAGTCAAAGTTTTGGGCATATCAGCTCATTCAATGTTTTGTTGTTTTTTTTGACTACTTTCTACATCTTAATTAAATACACAATATTTTTCATCAAAGCAAAAGGTGGCTACTTTGAGGATTTGAATACAAAATATATATTAAAATGGTTGAGTTATTTATCTTTTTCTCTTTACTACATAATTTCATACATCTTACTTCATATATTTGATGTCTTCTGTATGTATCTAAAATGTAGAAAGTAGTCAAAATAAAGAAAAAACTAATGACTGAGAGAGTTCAGTCTTTATACTGGACGTGTATACTGATGCACTGTAGATAATAGGGCCAAAATAATCACAATCCTCATATCAATTTAGCACAATTTTGGATTTGATTTTGTTGCATTAAAACAAATAAAAATGTCTTTCAATATTTTCTGAACATAAACAAGACAGACATTTAATAACTGCCATTCAAAACAAACAAATCTGGTTTAACCTGGTTTAGGTGACAGTGACTTGACTCTGACTTGCATTTTAAAAGTCCTATATTACACAAAATAGACTAATGTGAACTTTAAGCCATTTTATAATGTTTTTACCTCCTCAAAAACACACCTGGAGTTGTTTTGTTTCATTTACACAAGTTTGAGTTATGCTGCATTATTACACTGTCTACATCTCCAAAGCTCAAAATGCTCTGTTCCACCTTGTGACGTCATAAAGTGGTAGTTTTCAATTTAGCAGCTACTTTTTACCTTTTGTTCAGTAGCGATTGGCAATTCCAGGGCTGAAATCATCCAAATGATCAGAAAACAGCGTAATATGTGCACTTTAAGAGGACTCCGCCTCCTTACTGTACTTTCCTATTAGGCCTATTCTTTATAATTAAGCATATCTGAAACTGCGTGATATTAAAGTCTTTATCTATAGCACCCCTGGCTAAATTTAAACATAAAAGTAACATTACCAGTGATGGGGCAGATTCACGTGCTCTGTATAAACGCACTAGTCTTTAATACATCCGGAGTCAGTGATAAAGAGGTGAAGAGGCCTCTCGCTGTGCCGAATGAAGACTCCTCTATCGGCGCTGACATGTGGTGACGTGGCCAAGCTTCTCATGTTCCAGATTTTATACGGACTCTGCTTTTCAATAGGTTCACGAGGAGCGCCAGGGAAAAGGGAAAATCATCCGAGCATTCACTTATTAGCAGGAAGACTCTATCCCCCAAGGCGGCAGCAGCAGCAGCAGCGAGTCAGAGCGGTGTATAGAGGAACAGGACAGACCAGCACTGTGACTGTTACATGCACAAGTTACCAAATACTTGTTATTACAGCTAGTACACCTCATTTATAACTATACGGTTAAGAAAGAACACTGTTAGAAAAATATAAAGTACACAGTTAAGGCTGTAACATGACGATAAAACAATGTTACCACTGTATTTGACAATTAAAATACTGAACTCTATAGTGCAACCAATTGTGCTCTCATGTAAATTCAAATGACATCTCAAAGCAGAGGCATGGGGCTCTTTAAATATGTTACTGTCATTATGGTAATTTGCTTTCCTTGTCCCTCAAAGACGACCAATCAGAGCACAGGTACCGCGGGGATTTTCCCAGTAAGTTATTTGATGCATCAAAGGAAAAATAACGATGTATATGTAAAATACAGGTAGTTGACTGAAAAAAGGCTGTACATTCTGATACTTCCTTTAACATGATTTTTATGGCTAAAAACAAAGTCTAGGTGAGATATACTGGTCTATAATGTGCTCAGTCCTTAAAGGGATAATTAGTTCTCATAGTCCCAGATGGAAGCAAGATCCAGTTTTCTCCATTAATTACATTGGACTTTGCCATGGGAGCTAGAACTGCACCGTCAACAATAAAAAAAAAAATAAAATTAAAAATAGAGCTATTTACCTTTTTTTCTTTGCTACATAATTCCATAGATCTGGTTTATTTATATATATATATATATATATATATATATATATATATATATATATATATATATATATATATATATGTTTATGTCGAGAGTGGGATTTGAAGCGGCAACCCTCTGGTCAGTGGGTCTGACACTCTTCCGTCTCCGCTGCGGAACATTATTTTCTATATAAAGAAAAAAAAAAAAACCTGAATAAAGGTTTCAGCAGCAACATCGGTCATTGAATTGAATCTTTGTTTTCAAAAGCTTTCCCCATTAAACCACTGCACTTTATTGCTGGCTTAGCTAATGTGTTTTTAGTCATATCTTGCAACACTACAGTGAGGACAACGCCAAAAAGTAAATAATCCCGTCAAAATGTACAAATGCTCAGTGGAATTGTATTATTTAAACTATGTGTTATGAGCTTTTGTCTCACAATAGAATAAATGGACAATAAAAGGACTAGTTCCTGTTCGTACTGTATGTATATTGTAAGTGCAGAATAAAAGGGATTTGCATTGTGTGGAGATAATATTAAATTTTAATGAAAGCCCTGCATATTATGAACTCCTCGGCCCTGTGGACTACAAGTGCTTAGAGCTCGCTAATATTAGTGTCTGAGGCTAGCAGGCAAAAAACACACTAGTGAAGGTGAGTAAAGAGAACACAGAGAGTATGCAAATGCTTCCCAATTATATATTACAACAACACAACACTCAGATCAATGTTTGTTTTAAGAGACGCCACAGATACACGGCTGTTTTTTCCAACAGATAACACAAAATGTTATTGTGAAATCCTGTAGAACATTATGGTTTAGATAATGTGGTGGAAAAAGGACTCAGTTTTGTTTTGTTAGAAGAGACACCAGAGCAAACACAGTACTCAAGTAAAAGTAAAAGTATTACATGAAAAAATCTACTTAAGTAAAAGCATTGATGTACCTGTTTAAAAATGTGCTTAAAGAGGAAAAAGTAAAAGTATTGAGTATTTGAGATCTAATAAAGCTTCAACTGTTGTGATTTTGAAAAAGATTTGTGCGGAATTTTGTTCAACAGAAACAAATATACATAATTGTTTGCTCAAACCACAAATATGTTAAAAATAAACCCTCAGCCTTTTCAGTAGGTCTCAAACAATAAAAAAAACAAAAACTTAAAAGTACAGATACCTGCTCTCAAATGTAGTGAAGGAAAAGTAAAAAGTACCCACTGTAAAATTGACTTAATGTAAAAGTACAGATACCTATTTTTTACTTTACTTTTAGTACTTCACTACTTTTACTTCGCTACGTTCTACCACTGCTCATCGTACTTAATCTACTTTTTAAAGCTGCACTTTGTAACTTTGCTGGCAGGAGATACCCCACTTGTTTGTGTCCATGGAAATGTTATTACTTTTGTCTGGAATGTTCCACAGTATGGCATTAAACTTATCTGTCTTGTATTTATTCAATTACAGGCATTTTAATTGATAAAAGTGCACAGAACAACACGTGTTCTTACTGTGTCGCTGTGTTACTGGGTCGCCTCTCCACAGATCTTACTGAGGAACATTACAGGCAAAGCAACAACATCTCCATGGAGACAAGCTAGTGGTGGACCATCTACTAGAAATGTTACTTAGCGCACCTTTAATGCAGAAATAAAGGTCCTATATTACACAAAATTGACTATTGTGAGCTTGTTAGCCGTGTCATAATGTTGTTATGTTCTCAAAAACAGACCTGGAGTTGTGTTTTGTTTTATTCACACATGTTTGAGTAACTGCATTATTAGTTTGTCTGCATCTCCAAAGCTCAAAATGCTCTGTTCCACCTTGTGATGTCATGAAGTGGTAGATTTCATATTAACAGCTACCTTTTAGCTTTAGTTCAGTAGAGATTTGCAATGCCAGGGCTCGAAAATTATTTTAGTGAAAGTGTATGGAGTTTAACAACAGAGTGGAGCACTTCCTGACATCACAAGGTGGAAAAGAGTGTTTTCTGTTTGAGAGAAGAACTCAGCCTAAATATACAGGGTTTGAGTGACTGAAACAAAACACAACTCCAGGTCTGTTTGTGATGAGGAAACATTATAACATAGATCAGAAAATATTGTAATGCGGGCCCTTTAAATGGTGAGTTTTGTAGTATTAGAACAGAGAACAGTATTTATAGTATGTGGATGTGAATGTTCTAGTGTTTTCTTCAGTGTTTTGGCAGCATGTTGGGGGCAAACATCTAAAGTCAATAATGAGTAAATGTAAATGGACCTTAGCGAACTAATTAAAAGAGTGCTGTGTGCGATGAACTGCTGTGTGTTTTTAGAGGTTAGTTAGAAAAACTCCCCACAGCCACTAAACAAGGGCAAATAGTGTTAAATTATCCTCAAATTCAGACAGATTTTTACAGCAAAATCAAACCAGGAAGTTCACTTTGTATTTTTGCCTTTTTAAATTGTTGCATTTATTGAAAGGAAACGATTTTTTTTTTCTTTTTTTTTTGCAGTTTTCTAAGAATGCAGCTATTACAACTCGTACTATTGGTAATAATACAATTTTATCTTTATTTATGCAGGGAGTGTCCAAAGAGTGTCCAACTCAGACTCTCCTTTTTATGGACGTCCTGTTCAAATACAGACCAATACAAAATACAAACAAAAGTAAGTTCATAAGTCAATTTAAAACATTAAAAACAGGGGCAGGTGTGAGTATAAATGTTCATTGCAGTCGTGGCACCAAAGTATCCAATTTTGCTTGTCCTCGAAATATATTCCAATTGTGTGACGCAAAAAAAGCCAAAACCCCTTTTCCTCATCTCCGTTCTGGTGCAGCCAGTCCTTAGACGTATACAGTCATGTGATCTTGTATTAAATGTTCCCGTATCAATGTTCAACAAGCAAGTGAAATACTATGTCAGTGTATGAAGTAGTAGTAGTAAATACATTTGATACAGTGTTGTTCTCTTCTGACAGATAGTGACGCCCGACCTACCATACTACCGCAGAGTGAACAGTGAAGCATTTTAAATTCATCACTTGTTATGAAACAAAGAGCCTAGTGAAGGAGTGTATCTAAAAGTTTCAAAGTAGAGGCTGAAGTCTGATTATATCTCCATAATATCTCCATAAAAAGATAATTTAGATTTGAAACCGTTATATAATTCCGAGATATGATTTTTAAAGGGTAAGTTTTCATCAAGCCCAAACCTAAGATATAAGCGTACAGGTGGTGACTCTTTCAATCGATGTACCATTTAGCGTACAGTGGTCCCTCATTTATCGCCGGGGTTACGTTCTAAAAATAATCCACAATAGAAGTCGTCAGCTTTATTTTTTACAATTATTATACATGTTTTGCTGCTGTAAAACCCCTCACCACACACTTTATACACTTTTCTCAGACAGCCATTAACATTTTCTCACATTTCTCTCTTGTTTAAACCAGAATGTTTCATCGACACTGTGGGTTTTGTAGGGGAGAAAACTTGCAAACATACGGCACTTCAGAGTCACACTGCAACATTTATGTAAATTTGGCTGAACTGTGATATAGTGAGGGACAACTGTATAAAGATTTGTAGCTTGCACATCGCTCATACTTAGTTTTATTACTATAACTTATTATTATACTATAAATGCTACCAAGCAAGTAGCGTCACATTCTGTTTTTATTCCCACTATTGACGCCGTTTATCTCAAATTACAGATTAACAAACGATATAATGATAGTAAAACGCTACGCTTTTTCCCCTCGCAGTCACAGCAAAGTAGTCATTTTTGTTCACTATATTCACTAGAATAAAAAAAGTTGTGCGTGTGGGTCAGCTTGGTTCAATTCAAAGCATCAGACGACTTCCAATTTCCATTTCCAATTGTTAGCCGGGTTTACACTCAGATAAAAAGGTAGCACACTAAAAGGCCAGTGCTGGTAATCTTGTGAGAGGAAAGGGAAAATACTTCAATATCCCCCCTGCACACGCAAATAAAACCAACCAGGACATTTTTCTCCTAAAGGGGCAGAAACACTAATTATGTGCTGTTTACTGGGCATTGTACACAACCCCTTTCTCGAGACAATCAATAGTTACACACAAAAGGCCAGGGCAGTGGAACCAGTCCGATAGCCATTAGCATAAAACTGGGTGAACTCATTAGCCATTCAGTTAGCGTGTGTGTGTAATTTCCAATACAGAAGACAACAAGCTCTGTCCTGTCTGGTTTTGTTCACTATTGGCTTGGTTTATCAAGTCCTGATGAAGACTTGGTTTAGTCTTTTAGTCTTGTTCTAGTCCTGGTTTAATCCGTAAACTGTATAGAAGTGGACTAAGGGAGTGTGACGTCACCTATCGCGTTTGGCTCCAGTCAAATAAAGCGAGACATCGAGGCTAGCAGTTAAAGGGGCGAATCTGGAGCCAAGTTTCATATTTCGAATTCCGACCACGAGTATCATAGCAACCAAAGAGCCAATCAGGGGCGAGGCTGTTGAAAGTAAAGCCATTACGCTTAGCAACGCTGTCAATCAAACCTGTTGCTAAGGCTGCTGGGAGCAACTTCGACGAAAGAAGGCTTGATTTAGAGACACGATAGCGAAATTAAAATACCAGGATAATTTAAAGCGGGTTAATACGATCATTTTAAGACCAAAGCGATAACCCTGACAGCAGCAGTTACAGAGAGAGGGCTGACAATTTTTTGATGTAAAGTGAATTGGAGCCAGAGTCGATGGAGCTGGAAGTGCGCCCATGATTGCTGCCGATTTGGAAGGCGGCAGCTAGCAGGTTAGCTATGTCCATTTATATACAGTCTATGGTTTAGTCTCAAGTTTTGCCTCAATTCTGATGTGGTGTGTGCAAGTCTGGAAGTCTAAATGGTAAATGTGTACAGTTATTTCTTGTATAAAGTATGCAGAAGTTGTTGTCAGTGTTGTTATGCTAGGGAAACCGTAGAAAGAACGGCTTGCTTAGAACATGGGAGCCCAAACTTTTCATCCAAGGACCAACGACTGTGATAAAGACCACAGCCCCCCGCTGTGCAACTTAATGAAAACTGGAAAAATAATTGAATTTCCCCCTCACCAAATTTTAATCCCAGAAAGAAAATAGCCAAGAAAATACCAAAAGTTCAGTTGGTAGAGTGTTTGTCCATTGATCAGAAGGTTGGCGGTTCAAATCCCGCTCTCGACGTAAACATCATTGGTTGAGCGGTCAGATTGATTGACCCACAGGTTGGCGGTGCGACTCTAGCGCCCACAAATGAATACTGTTGTCGTGTCCTTGGGCAATACACTTAACGCACCTCGCCCTCAGTGTCTCTGTGTACACTGGTGTATGAATGTGTGTGTGGGTGAGTGGTTCCTTGATGTAAAAGTGCTATATAAAAGTGTGACCATTTACCATTTGACTGTAAAATGTATTTTAAACATAGGTCTAAAGAAAATATGTTGATGAGCAAATATAATAGGCACACCCAATTTACATTCATTTAATCAGGCAGGTAATAAGGGAGTATTTGTCTCTTTTTGGTAAATATCTGTCTTTATACAGCACTCCGCAGTCACTGGCACATTGATAAAACTAAATCCTTGGCCTATTTTTGACCTCAACTGAAGAAAATGCCAAATATTGTTTTTCACACTTGGTAAATAGTGAAGGGTCACATTTTGATATAGCACTTTTCCACTCACAGCGCTTTACGTCAAGGAACCACTCGCCTATTCACACACACATTCATACACCAGTGTAGAGATGTGACCACTCAACAATGTTCACGTCAAGCGCTTCGAGAGATTCGAACCACCAACCTTCGGATCAGCGGACAAACACGACCAACTGAGCTGCTGCCGTCACACTCCACTGTTATATTTGCATAGTGGACTAGTGTAAGCTTCTGCATAAACACTTAAATACAATTTCTGTCACCCGGAAAGATTTACTCAGACGGAAACGCAGTGAAATGACAAACACAATCACTCAAATTAAAACTAATTATGGGAGGTTATGCTAGCAATTTGGGTAACATGGGACTCTCCGAGCAGCACCCATGTATCACAATGTAGCTTTCATTTTACTCTGACAGACCCTGAGCTTGCCCATTACCAACCTTTACCTTCCCTGTCACGGCAACCTCCTATAGACAACACAGCTATTTGTATTACTTTGATTTTAATAACCGCATGTGTTCCGACAAGAATGAACAGAAGCGTTGGTATTTGTATCATCAGACAAATAGTGGGGTGTACCTATCTCACAAGGAGGGAGAATAAACAATATTATGCAAATGTGAATAACCAGGAATAATTCTACCTGCTTAATGTATAGAGCAGAGGTAGAGGGATGCTACTGTGTTTTATGCACCATGACGAGCTCCCCGGGGAATTAGAATGAGGAGCACTTTTAAAGAAGAGATGGATGTCTCAATGCGAGCGGAAATGAATAAATGAAGAGATTTTTTTTAAATATTCACAAACCAGTATAGCAATGTACAGTGAATATATGTTTACCTGAACTAGCTGAGTAGGCTACACAATGTTTTTATTATTATTATTATTATTATTATTATTATTATTATTATTATTATTATTATTATTATTATTATTATTATTATTATTATTATTATGTATTTATTGTTTATTTATTATTTTATTTTTATTTTTTTTGTTTTTTTTACCTCGAAGTACGTTTGTATTCATAATGTTTTTCAAAGATACGGGGGGTCTGCTACCTGCTGTTTTGCCTGCTAAGTTCCATAATAAAACTACCTATCTTGCATAATTCATTTACAGATGTTTTCTTGCTCCAAAATAGCTTGTAAAAACATGGATTCTTACTATAAGCATACTCACCTCTCCACAGACTGGACCAGTAACTTGACCTGGTGGTGTCATCTATATGTCTGCATGGAGATATAAGTTTAAAGTAGACCTATTATGCAAAATTGACTTTTTAGAGCTTTTAGCCATGTTGTAGTTGTTTCTGCTTATAATTTACACACCTGAAGTCGTTTTTTTTAGTGATTTGTACATGTTTAAGCAATCTTTAATCTCATTTTCAAGACACCATATTGCAGATTAACTCCCGTTTTGACCACTTAATACATATAGGATTCAGCAGCGTCATGTAGTCATTTTGGTACAAATGAAACAGCTCCATGACTCTTTGTTGCGATGACGTTTATGGCGACGTCAGCTCCCTTTGGGAACTGCAGTTTTCTAATGCAGAAGCCAGCGGACTTGTTTCTTTTATCATTACGTCATAAATGTGCAAATTATAACATAATGATCCACGAGTGTCATAGATTATACCTATATAACAGGCTCAACACAATATGTCTTCTTTAATGTTTTATTGTGGAACATTCGAGGTAAATAACGTCTCCATGGGAAGAACAAAAAGGTACATAATGCACCATTGATCTTGCTGTTGTGTTAGATTTCCTGGTTTGGACCTGTTTGTCTCAGGTATAACGGTTCTGTTCTTATAGCTGAAAATAATTCAGTGAAAATTTGCACTAATTAGTGGAAATGAGAAAACTGGACACTCATTCTTCCCTCTGGTCCTGCGCTGGTCCAAATGTCCTTGGACAAGACCTGTTTCCTCTTCAGAGAATGCAGAGCTGTGAGCGCCTGCAGCTAAACATCATATAATACATCCCGTTTACACGCTTATCTTGATATTTCCATAGCAGAGGAAGTGGAGATTACACTATAGACCCTGGTGCTGTATGCAACATTTATAAAAAAGTCCAGCAGTGGTTACATGAGGGAGGGAAGTAGTTGTACTGCGGTGACAGTAGTAGTAACAGTTTTAGTATTTGTAAAATTCCAGAATCTGCTGTAGCGCTCCATCTACTGGCAGCAGAAGGAATTACAATGTGAAAAAAAACGAACATTACCTCATTATGGAACATGCCCCGAAATGTGAATGTAGGCATTTTAGTTGTAATGAACGTGATAGAACGAGTGTGCAATGATGTACAGACTTAAAAAACTAAACCAAAACTATGCAGGGTTTCTACCTATGACGCAACAATCCTGAAAAAAAAAGCAGAAAAACAAGTGAGCAGACTCAACGCACCACATTAATCAAACAAGCGCCAATGAAGCAAAATACAACTCCAGGTATACGTTTTGATGAGGGGACAACGTAACATAGTAAAAAGCTAAAAAAAAGAAAGAAAAGAAAGACAATTTTGCATAATATGGACACTTTAATTCTACTTCTATTCAAATCCTTTCAAGTAAAATGTTGGGAGTTGCAGTTTAACTTGAGGACATTGCTGCTTGTATCCTCTCATAATGTTTTATTATTGACATCAGTGGGACCACAATGAGTATTTTTTCTAATGAAGCTGGTTTAATAACTTCCATTTCTCAGTTGTTGGGCACTGATTACTGCTCTCTGCATGTGGGACGCGACTTACCCTACACCGCATTAATTCACCATCACCAACGTGAGATTATGACCATGTGTTTGCCATTTAAAGCTCATGAAAGTCACTTATCATCCTGCGCTGTTTTTCCTTTGCGGCTGCGGGGAAATGGAACGCTGATTTGTGTAGCCGGGTGGAGCATCACCTCTGCTAGCACGCCACAGATGACCTACGCTATGTTCTATCAGACAACTACAAGAGGCAAAGGAAACAAAACACAGTTAATGGACATTTGCTGCGGATCACTCACTCACAAAATGTCAGCCTGTTGCGATGGTGGCCTTTTTAGATTTTTTTTCAGTTTTTTTTCTATTTTCACAGCTTTGGAAGTGAAAAGGACACGCAATGGGTTACTACTGGAAAAGCCCTCCTGCTTTACATATATTTACCGTATTTTCTGAACTAAAAAGTCACACATTTTTTAATATATTGGCCGGAGGTGCGACTTATACTCAGATGTGATTTATCTGTGAAATATATGTGTTTTTTTTCTTCATTATTATGCTTATTTTGGCTGGTGCGAGTTATACTCAGGTGTGACTTATTCTCAGGTCGACTTATACTCAGGTGCGATTTATACTCTGGTGCAATTAATATTCTGGAAAATAGGATACATTATTCATGGATTAGCAAAAACATACCAAAACTATGTAAGAAAAACATGTCACACTGTGGGGTTTAACATTACTGGTTGCCTTTTTAGATTTTTTTCATTTTTTTTTTTTTCTATTTTCACAGCTTTGGAAGTGAAAAGGACACACAATGGGTTACTATTGGAAAAGCCCTCCAGCTTTCCATATATTTACCATATTTTCCAAACTAAAAAGTCACTCTTTTTTCATAGTTTAGCCAGGGGTGCGACTTATACTCAGATGTGATTTTTATATGTGAAATATATGTTTTTTTTTTCTTCATTATTATGCTTTTTTTTGCTGCTGCAACTTATACTCAGGTGCCAATTTGTAAGTGAAATATATGTTATTTTCTTCATTATTATGCATTTTTTGGTTGGTGCGACTTATACTCAGGTGCGACTTATACTAAAGTAGGGTACATAAGTCATGGATTGGCAAAAACATACAAAATTATGAAAGAAAAAAACATTACTTCATGTGTCTGTGTCATCCCTCAGTCGTCCAGGTATGATCCAGAGTAAGAAAAAAAGATCAGATTTTTATTTTTTATTTTACCATTTACAAAAGTGTTTCGCAGCCAGTGTGTAGGGATATGGTTACAAAATGAAAACTGACCATATAGTACTATAGTAAACATATTTGTCTAGTAACTGAGTTATGGGGGTGTTATGGTGTGACACAACGCTTAGAGGGTACTCAAGTCAAAAACGGTTGGGAACTGCTGATTTATGAGATCCAATACTGGCACAACTTGGGGTGGAAATAAAATAAAAATCCAATTGGACCCTGTGAATTATAGGGTGTCATCTACTTTCAGGGTGCTGGTTTGGTTGAAACTTGTGGGCCATTTTTGTTTCACATAAAAAATGCAACCACATAAAAAAACATCTAGGCTTTGAACTGGCACAGAAAGAACAGAGCTTTGTGCTTATTTTACTTGACTACTTTAAAGTTTCTACAAAAATGTAACCTACTTTGCACCCAGTGTCTGTCTGCTGTATGCGTATTTGAATGAAAGTACCCCAAGGCAAGTAATCTGGCACATGATCATTAATATGCACAATCTCACAACATAATAAGTAATAAAAAAAGATGTGTTGACATCCAGGTATGCATTTTATACTGTATTCCAAGCAAATATCACCCAAATTTGAATTCCGAGACAGCAAAAGAACAACACAACAAATGTATTCTTTGATTTAAAGGTCCTATATTACACAAACTGACTCTTGTGAGTTTTAAGCCATGTTATAATGTTGTTTCCTCCTCAAAAACATACCTGGAGTTGTGTTTTGTTTCATTCACACATGTTTGAGTAACCCTTTATTGTTACTCTGTGTACATCGTCAAAACTCAAAATGCTCTGTTCCACCTTGTGATGTCATAATCTGGTAGTTTTCAAGATAACGCTGCCTTTTTATCTTTAGTTTAGTAGAGATTGGAAATTCCAGGGCTGACATCATCCAAATGATTCTAGTGAAGGCGTATGGAGTTTAAAAACACAGTAGAGCACTTCTTGTATTACCTCATGACATCACAAGGTGGAACAGAGTGTTTTCTGTTTGAGAGAAGACCTTGAACTAAATATGCAGGGTTTGTGTGTTAATGAAACAAAACATAATTCCAGGTCTGTTTGTGATGAGGAAACATTATAACATAGGTCAGAAAACAGTGTAAAATGGGCCCTTTAAGTGTCACATTTCATAGAGACTACACTCCAGTTCTTCTATGTCATACTTCAAGTTGTGCTGTACCTTCCGAACTGTTACACCTCCCCAATCCATCATCATTTCAGCGCTTTTCAAGTTTTGTGTTACGAGTGCCAGATTTCAAGTCAAATACGGCGCGACACCCTCTTTTGTTGACAGACTTTTATACAAATGTTTAAAGGCGATATTTCTGACTGGATCCATTTAGAGTGCAATATGTAACAGGTATGTTAGCAGAATGTCACAGCACAGATCTACGGCTTTTCTTTACAGGCTCAGGGAATAAGGTTGAGAAGACAGATATCTCCCACCACACCCCCTGCTGATTGCTCTGTGTAGAAAGCCAGGTTTTAACATAGATACAACCTCCACATCTCAGTTTGTAGTCTTATTTTTATTTATTATGCTAAACAAGATTAATGAAAAAGCCATGCAGTTGTTTATTTGCTTTTGTTCCTGTGTTATTAAGGCAACTGTAATGGCTGAAATGATGAATAGATTGGTAGATTTACATTTTGGATACTAACATCTTTTAACGTCGACTGCTTCTTGGCCTGCTGTAATGAAAGTCCAAATCATTTTGACTTTATCCACGTCCAGATAGAATACATTTAAACGTAGCTTTATACATTAAATGGTAAACGATCACATTTTCATACAGCGCTTTTCCACCTTCAAGGCACTCAAAGCGCTTTACATCAAGAACCACTCACCCATCACCCGTTCACACATGCATTCATACACCATAAACACAGACACTGGGAGCGAGGGGAAGGGTTGTGTTTTGCCCAAGGACACAACGATGGCGTTCATCTGTGGGAGCTGGAATCGCACCACTACTCACTACTGTCATTGTCGCCTCAAAAAGCATAACGTGAATTTTATTATACTGATGATGTTGAATTTATAGTTTTTTAGCTTGTTAAAACTCCCGTAACTTGTTGTACTAACTCTCGACAGTGGGCAGTGAACAAAGTTAGTACATTTCAAGTGCTGGTTGGTAAATTGATCAGGATTTTTATTCCAGCAAATGCTTGAATTTGGGTGACAGACATCAGAATGTTGGTGGTTCGAATCCCGCTCTCGACATAAACATCGTTGGTAGAGCGCTCAGATCCACTGACCCACAGGTTGGATGGGTAATTCCACCTCCCACACATAGATACTGTCATTATGTCCTTGGGCAAGACACCTAACCTACCTTGTCTGTGTACACTGGAGTAAGAATGTGTGTGTGTGAATAGGTGAGTGGTTCCTTGATGTAAAGTGCTTTGAGTGTCTTGAAGGTGGAAAAGCGCTATGTAAAAATTGTGACCAATATTTACCTCAAAACTAGATCTACTTACAAATATGGTCATTGCGAGATAGAGCCATGGCATATATTGGACTGCGCTTGGTTTGCTTCAGGTGGCCTCAGCACAATATCTATTAGACATATTGAGCATTTTTACCTGACTATGCAGTGTGAAATTGTATGTTTTAATTAATTATCAGCTACTCTGAATTGTATCCATCACCATAGACGCTTCAGGCTTTCTTCTGGATATGTTTACATGCCTTTCTGAATTTTCCATCAATCACAGAGACTGAGGGTGAGGTGGGTTAAGTGTCTTGCCCATACACACAACTACAGCATTCATCTGTGAGAGTCGCCGAATCTGACCGCACAACCAACAATGTTCATGTCGAGAGCGTTATTTAAACCGCCAGTCTGCAAATTAGTGGACAACTCTCTACCAACTGAGCTACTGTTGTCTTTTGTTGCCTTAAAAAGAACAATTGGAACTGTGTCTAATTTTTTAAAAGAACCAAATCTTTTTCTTTCTCATTTGTCTGCATTTTTACACTGATTAACATTGAGTCAACAGAAGAATCAGTTCCGAAGCAAAGCAGGCAACACGAGGGAGAGGTTTGTGCACAAAAAACATATTTGACATGGTAATAACAGTTGTTTTTAATTATTATTATTGTAGAAAACGTTTTATTTAGATGATGCATAATTGCAAATGTTAGACACACTCCCACTCCCAGTTTGAACCATTTTGGTTGCTTCTCTCTGTGATTAGTTTGCAGATAAAATGATTTCTCACATTGGCTTCTGTTATAGGAATAAATATAAAAAAGAGCCAGTCTTTCGAACAGATCCAGAAGATTCAGATCCCATAAAAGAGCCAAAAGCCCCACTATTCTGAATATACCTTACGGTGGTATGACTTCTCAAATTAGCATTTTCCCGGCATTCTGTTTTAGTTGTCAAAAATGGAGCGAGGAGGCATTTTTATTGTGCATTTCCTGTTCACAGATGTAGCTTCAAGATGTTCAAAGACATAGCCTGTTCTGAATTAAGGTAGATTTTGATAGATCACTCTTCGCGGGCTCGCTTTGGGGCAGGTTCGCGACAAACAACACCTGCACCGCATATGCCGTGCTCACCCACCTGCTCGTATATATCAAGTACAATGATTGCAGAATAAATAGCAAATGAGTGCACAACTTTTACTGCTCATTCAAATCCTCACCTTATGCTTTGCGGGTGACCTTAAAACAAGTCGGCATCAGGAATCACACGCCTGACAAATGACTATAGGGACCCTGTAATGGACTGCATTTAGATTGCTGTTTTCTACCTTTGGGATGTAAATTCTTGTTCAGACATTTGCAAAGCCGTTCCACACATGACGCTGGAAGAGCCGTGTATCAACAGAGAGAAAATGCCAGCTGGGTGGGCTATAGAGTACAGACTAAATATATTCAACAGTTTGTCATTGCAGTAGTATTAAGTAGGTACCAGTATTTTTGTGAAGATTCAAGTGCTCTATCTATCTACAGGATATGCCAAATACTTATCACCATGGAGACATAGCACAGCATTAAAGGTATATTACGCAAAATTGACTCTTGTGAGTTTTAAGCCATGTTATAATGTTGTTACCTCATCAAAACCGTATCTGTAGTCACGTCTTGTTTAATTCACATATGTTTGAGTCACAGTTTTTTACTAGTCTGTCTACATCTCCAAAGCTTAAAATGCTTTGTTCCACCTTGTGATGTCATATAGTGGGATTTTTTAAGTTAACAGCTACATTTTGCCTATTGTTTAGCAGAGATTGGCAATTCCAGGGCTGAAATCATCCAAATGATTCTAGTGAAGGTGTATGGAAGTTTAAAAACACAGTAGCGAACTTCATGGTGGAACAGAGCGTTTGCTGTATGAGCTCAGTCTAAATATGCAGGGTTTGTGTGTTAAAATGAAACAAAACACAACTCCAGGTATGTTTGTGATGAGGAAACAACATTGTAACAGATGAGAAAATACCTTGAAAAGCATTTTTATAGTGAGACTACAAATTTGACCCATAATTTAGCTTGTGGAAATACCAGATGCCACAGTGGGTGCAGCCATGGCTCTTGCTAAACTTCACCCTTACTTTCTATCATCAGCGGGATATCCATTTGAAGTGTGCTGATTAATTGACCAGAATCAGAACTGCGTAACAGCATCTCCATGGAGGCAAGGCACCTTTAAATATCTTAAATAGTCCATTAGGGATCTCATGTAGTAATATCTGCCAAAACGTGTTTGTTTGCTCAAGTGTCTAATACTTCAGTAACTACGCGTGACAATAACATCTCCCCAGTCATCAAATTGTGTTTTTCCAAAATTTACTTGATAGAGTACCAGCCAAAGTTTTCGATTTTGAATAAATACAAAGAAGTAAATCACTCACAAAAAGACCTGAACACATCTTCATTCAGACACTTAGTTGTCAGAAGCGCTCCTTTGCAAACTCCTGTCTCATTCACTCCGCACTGTCAAAACTTCAAAGCCAAAGAGGTTTTTACGATATATTTGCAAATCCCGTTAGCTGCGGCATCAAAACCTTCTCTCAATACACCGTGTACTTCCTGCAATATTCAAGCGGCTCCTAATGACACTTGCTGTTCTGGAAAATTGGACAAACTTCCGAGGAGGCCCAGCGCTAATTAAAACAACCTTTTCACATATGCACCTCCACCCCCCCTCCCCTACCTCCTCCACCCCCACACTGTCCCGGGACCACCCTTCTCATTGGACAAGCCTGCCTCCGGGCCCAGCTGTCTGTCCCCTTGACACTGGACGCCCCGATCGATTAGAGCCACTGCCAGTCTGCCAGACAAGAGCCGATATCTAACGACAGAACTGAAATAAAGGCATCATTCTTTTAAGATGCAATCCGAAGTCAACTGGGGCCTGAAAGGTTACACGTCGGCTACTCACTAAAATTGAGCTTCATTTTCGTAAATTAGAGTCATCAGCAGTTGTGACGCTAGGTGTGGAGTTTGCTGAAGAGGAAAAAGACCAGTTGGGGAAAACATAATTATAAAAAGCTATCCAGAGAACTAGAAAAGGCACCAGCTCGAGGTATATGATAATTCCCCGCACTTACTTTTTCTCTTTTATCTGCTGCCTGTTAGATGTGTCAGATATGGATTCAAATGTGTTATGACAGAAGCTCGCAGGAATAACTTTTCTGAAACAACACGAGAAGACGCAGTTTGACCACCATCAAGAGAAAATACAGGAGATGTTTCATTATTATTTGGGCCTATTATTTCTGTTTTTTAAGTCAAACTCCAACTTTCAGTACTATATTTTGACTGAATTTCCAACCGTACAAATAAACTAGCCAAAATTCAACCTATTGAGAAGACTAAATACCATGGACTGTATAAAGAAGTGGACTAATGAGTTCATAGCATCCAAAGAGCCAATCCGGAATGAGACCGTTGAAGCTAACCACCCTTCCATCGCTAGTTTAGCAAGTAGCGGGCACATAGCAACACTGTCAATCAAACCTACTCCTAACGCTAGAGAAAGCAACCTTTGGGAAAGAAGGTGCCTGATTTGTTGTGTTATTAATGTTCAAATCTTGATTTACACACATAGCAAAATACCAGGATCATGTATAGCAGGTCAACATTTACGAACATTTTAAGGTCAGTTTTTCGAGTGAATTGGAAGTCGATGGAGCCCAAAGTGTGCCTATTTCACACGTGGCAGCTAGCATGTTAGCTATCTCCATTTATGTATACAGTCTATGCTAAACACTCATTTGAGAAAGTGTCAATACTGAAAGAATTGGAGCTTTCGGTAATAGTGTTAGAATGGTCTCGATCTCTGTAACTAGTATATAACAACATGGTGATAGTAAAGGACACATATTCTTACTTCTTCTGCTACTTCTGCTTACTCCTTTTGAGCATTGAGCAAAATTTGTATTATTATTATTTATTTTTTTTTGTATTATTTTACTTTTTTATATTATGCCTGCTCAAATAAACAATATTCATTCATTCATTCATTCAAAGGACACATATTCCCATTCTTTGCGGTGTTATTGGTCTTTAAACATCCCCTTGTGCACTTTTGCTTTGACATCTTATTTTAAAATTTACATATGATGCAACAATCCTGGGAAAATTCAGGATTACTGAAACCAGTGTCAGTGTTTTTGTTGTAATGTGGAATAATAAGTTTATACAAAAATGGCACGTCATCATTTATTTATGTCAAACTGATCATGATGCGCTGTCCAAAGAGTGTAATTTAAAAGTTTTACAATTAAAAAAATAACTATACAAACTTTTTCCCCACACTGAGGCATTAGATGTGAGCTTAGACATAGCGTGAATTCAAATGCTTTATAGAAGAACCGAGCTGCTATACCTTAACTTCTTTTTTTTTTCTAATCAGTGCAAACTTTGAGCGTGTGAAAAAAGGTGAAAGCAACATATGGAGAATGTGTGATGCATTCGACAACGGTAACAAGTCACCTCTCCCCTTTAATTAATTCTGTCTATATGGCTAGCCCTATAGCATCTCGGATTACACAAAGAAAATTGGTATGTAATAACATGCAAAAAAGTTCGCCAATTATCGCTAAAGCTCTTTTCAACAGTAACAGCTGCATAATGACATGTAAATGAGCTAAAGGGCTTTTATCATTTACCTATGTGAATGGCATTTGGAAAATCACGAAGGTGCTATTTAATTCTCATTCTTCCATTATGAATAACAAAGAGTGCGGTGAATAAAATGATAACTTTGAGATGGGGAGCACAATGCACCAAACACACTTTAAGGTTAAAAAACAACAGGGGTGTGATTGGATGAAAGCTTGGGGCTTCTGAGCAGAATAATGAGGAGATATTGGTGCTTCTTTGGGACCCTTACTACAACTTTAACAAGGCACTTTAAATTAGATCAGACTAGGAGTTTAATAGGCTGTTTTAAGTCAAGATTTGAAGCAAGTCAGACCTGCGAAGAAACTTACTAACTTACACGGATAGTGCTTATAATGCAAATAATTACAATCAAATACGCAGCACATTTAAATACTGTATATAGTGTAAAGATCTGATATTTGTGTTTAGTTCAGAGTTGATAAAGAACATATATTATTCATTCTTTGCAGTGTTATTGGTCTTTAAACATCCTCCTTTGCACTTTACTTATGCTACTTGCTACTTTTACTTATTTTAAAACTTACATGTGACGCAACAATCCTGGGAAAATTCAGGATTACTAAAACCAGCGTCAGTGAATGTTTTTGTTGTAATGCAGAATGAGTTTATACAAAAATGGCACGTCATCATTTATGTTTTTGTTGTAATGACAGTTGTACACTAATGTAACTGCTTTTGTATGTGACACTTGGTTGCTATGACGACAAGTTGATGTGAAGGTTTTATTGGTCAGTTTCTGGTCTGTTTTAGAGACTCGCTCGAGTGAGTTGAGACTGTTGTTGTTTTGGTCTTGTTCTGGCGTGAGTTAAAGCCTACAGTAGCCCTTGTGTTCAGAAGATAAACAACCAGAAGAATTTTGGCGTATTTCCTTTTCCAGAATGATACAAAATGAACGATCAAGTCTCTTTTATGTCTGTCTCAGTGTTTCTCAAACTGTGGTACATGGTCCTCCTTTGGGTTTGTCCTTGGTAAACACTGCTTTAGCAATTGTGTAATTCGTAGACCAGTTTTAGCCATATTTTAGAGGCCTAGAGTTCCTAAAAAATACTTTAGTTGGTACTTATGGTGACCTACCTGAAAGTTTGTGGGCATATTTGATCATATTGTCCATATCTCTCTCAATGGTAGTACCAAATCCTTAACATAAACTAAATACAAATGTAAAATAGAATAGAAATAGAATATAGAAGGGCCACCTGAAGGAGGACTGTGCCACATACTGTACTACAATAAACAAATTAACACATGGAGAGAGGCAAACATTTACACCATGCACTGTTTATATATTTGGACATAGCTACCCTGCATTTCAAATAGGTGAGTATGGAGGCACTTCCTATTTGGCTCCATCGACTGGCTCCTATTCGCATTACATTGGAAAACTGTCACCCTTCTCTTCATAACTGCTGCTGTCAGACTTGTCATTTTGGTCTTAAAATGTTCATATTAACCCGCTCTACATGATCCTGGGTTATTTATTTCGCTGTTGTGTCTGTAAATCAAGGTATGAGCATTAATAGCAGACAAATCAGACGCCTTCATTCCCCGAGGTCGCTCCCGACAAACTTTAGTGCAGTGCCGTTGGAAAGGGGCGTTACCTTTAATGGCCTTGCTCTGGATTGGCTCTTTGTTCATGTATGTACAGTATATTTACCATTTTGTTTCCATGACTCGGTTTGCACCATTTCTCAACACAATAAAAATCTGTGTGACAACCTCTAGCTATAGCTGTACTTTGAAACAGACAAAGTAATACGCTTATTTTGAAAAGTTAAAAAGTTCCGAAAATTGTGTTATGATACGATATCTTACTAGAAAAGGAAGGTACAAAGACACTGTCACACATCTCCCCCCAAAGTGTTTCATCAATACACTCTCGAGATAGAGTTACAAGTTAAGCTGGCAGTAACGTGTGGGCTGCTTTTTAAGGAACATTCATGGCAGTTTGTGTTCCTGCCTCCCTCGCGGCTAACGCTTATCAGCAGGCAAATCAGCTTAGTCATTGACCCGGCGCCCTCTAGCTCTCATTAGCGACGGTGGCAGTGAGTGACAGTGATGGAGGGCAGGCTTTACTCAGGAGTGCCCCTCTCACACTGGGAATACATGGGTCACAAGCAGAGGGTAGTGCTTATGCCATTGGGTTAAACTGCCCCAAGCTACTTCATCCCTCCGCACTAAAAAAAACCCACTTTCTTTCCTCTTTCCCAGTGGATTCCTCTCCGATCTAATTTAGTAATCATTTTAAAGTACTTTTTTTTTTGTCAATCTTTGGGTTAGTCCTTGTTTAAAATGAGTATAGCAATTGCATAGGCCTGTTTTAGCCTTACTTTAACCCTGGAATAATCCTATTTTAGACCTAGTTTAGAGCTCATGGTTGAACTTGGTGTGGAAATAGTCAAAGAAAAATATAAAATCTGTCAACTGGACAAAAAATTGTAGGAGTGAAGACGCAGAGTTTCGTTGCTGAGCCAAGCCGCTTCTTCAGTTCTGGTCGGATCACTGGTGGACACTGCCTTATATCTAGTGTGCAGTGTGCCTGAGTCCTACTTAGCATAATCATTCAAGCCCCTAATGGCTGCGTTTACACCTATTAGCATCCTGGCTAGCCCTATTGTTTTCTTTGTTTTGGGTTGGGTCTGAGGATGGAGTTATAGATGGAGGAAAGATGATGTCTAAAGCTGCCATTCCTGGTCAAAGAAGGACTGTCTTTCCTAACAAAAATAGCTTCTTTAACTCCGCTCTCAAACCATTTATTTTCTCTGGTGAATATCTGTACCTCATTATCTTCAAAGGAGTGGTTAGTGGCTTTGAGATGGAGATGCACAGCAGACTGGGGTCCAGAGGGGCTCTCACGCCGGTGTTGGCACATTCTCTTATGGGGTCGCTATTTAGTTTCTCCAGTATAACGCTCACTGCACTCTTCACTAAACTGAATGGAGTAGACTACATCACTTTGTTTGTGGCTCGGGGTTTTGTCCTTTGGCTGAACCAGTTTCTGTCTTAGAGTATTTTGTAAGTTTGAAATAGACCAGCATTTCACACTGTCTGAAAATTCTCTGAAACTTTTGGCATGGAAAGTTTGAAAACCACTGCTCTAGCCAATATATTGTTTCTCTGAATAGTTACTCAAGACAGCACAGACAAAAACATTCAATAAAAAGGGACATTTGTGTTGCCTCTTTTGGGAAATTTAAACTCAACATGACTGGTCTATAAAATATGCAAAACTCTATTAAAACGCAATTTAAATGCAGAATGTTTAAAGACTCACAACTACGACTGATCTGCAGAGGTCTCTTAAGCCTCAACTCATTAAGTGTAGTGAATTGTTATAGACATACTTTGGCAACTATATGCTAGTAAAATGCTGGAAAAGCGAACAAATATATCAGAGGGCGTACATGATAATAAGGCTGAGCAGGAGGTGGAATCAAGACAGGACCTGTGATTGACTGTTGTATAAGTGGACTGAGGAGAGGGATGACAAGTGAATACATTATGAGCATTAGACTGTAAATTGACCGCTTTATATTGCTGTAATTCAAACGTGAGGATAGTTACAATTTAAAGATGGAATATTTAAGTTTTGCCACCTGCTTATCTCCATGTTATTTCCTGTAATGACCCATGTCTCTCTTTTTGTTAGGAATTAAAGAGCCCATATTACACTATTTTCTGATCTAGGTTCTAAAGTTATTTCCTCATCAAAAAAAAAATAAAAATATGGCACTTGAATAAATGCACAGTAGAGATGTTTAATGTCATGCTGTGAAACATTCTAGGCAAAGCAATAACATCTCCACGGAGACAAGAACATCTACACAGCGTACCTTATTTAAACTGTCAAATGCAAAAAAACACCAAGTTTCCAGTAAAGTTATATCTGTTCATTTGATTCAGCTAAAAAGTTTATACAGTGACTCCAACTTGCAGACTTAAGCTCCTATTGTTTTTACTGATGTACATATTTCTGCTTATGTCTACAATGTTGCATGCACCTTACCCCTTACAGTCGCTCTCCAAAACAATGGCCTTACTGGCTGAGAGCATTATCCTGTCCACCCACAGAGCACTCGTCCTGGCCCTTGCAGTTCATTATATGATTGTATTGCAGATCTACACATTCCTCCCACTTTGTCACCATTACACCTCACTGCGCATTGTCAGTGCTGATGCTTAGGTGTGTTAAGATGGGCGCTTTTCGGGCAGATTTTGACACGGATTTTAGTCACATGAATATTGAAATATACGTTGCAGAAGAAATAAATAAATAAACAACTGGAATGAGTGTGGAGCTGTGGCTGTGAACACCAACTCTGCTATTTTATTTTTTATTTTTTATTTTTTTTGCTAATCACTATCGTTTTTTTTTTTGTTTTGTTTTGTTTTGTTTTTTTTAAATCTCCCTTCCTGTTTATTTTTTCACTTGAGCCCTCTTACTCACTCTTCCTCTCTTCCCTTCAACTTGAGCTTGCTTTAGCTACACACACACACACACACACACACACACACACACACACACACACACACATTGATTCATTCATAGTTTATTTTTATTAATTTTTTTTTTGTTTTTTTTGTTTTTTGAATCATTTATTTGTCATTAATTATTATTCTTATTTGAATCATTATGTATTGTTATTAATGTGTCCTGGACCTACAATCTTGTATTTAAAAATGCTTACCTTAACTGTTTGTGGGGCTTTAAATGAAATACTAAAAAAAAAACAACTAAAAAAATAAACTTCAAAATTTTGACTCCTCCGTTCATCAGCGTCCAATGGTTACGAGCTGCGTTTACCTGCTCACAATGAACACATGGAGGTCTGTCACGATAAATAGTATATAAACTTCAATATCTGTTAAATGGAACAATCGCTTTTGGAGGTCGGTATTTATTGTGGGTACTTTTTCATGGGACTAGTTGGTACATTTTTGCAATTTATTCCTGTTCTACGATTAGTTTTGAGCTGTGAAGGTTTGAATAAATAACTTCTATGGATCATTTTAGATACAAACTAACTATAAAAGTGTTTAATTATGCTATTATTTACTGCACATAACCGCATCGTACGCTTAGAATCCTTTTTTGGGGCTAATTCTACTGGTGTTATTGTGTCAGTAGCGTAAATTAATTTCAATATTATGGCTTATCGTCTATATTTTCTTCAACTTTAATATCATATTTCAAAATGTGTTATCTTGACAGGCCTACTGACATGGTGGCAAAAGCTTCAGACTTTAAACGGAGCAGTGCTAATGTTAACAGTGGCAACAGTTTGATAACGTACTTCTATGATGTTTTGGAAGTTTAAACCCAAGCATAAAATAGCGGGGTCACAAACGTTTTGAGCTTCCCTTTTGAATCAATTGCACAGTGTGATTTCAGGAATAATCTGGAGCATCTTTAAAATCATACAAACCCTCAGTATAAACCCAGCTTTACTGACAGATTTAGATTCTCCAGGAAAGGTGTCTGCTGTCATTTCTTGCCAGAACATTAACACATTGAGAAATAATGGAATAACTGTGCCAATAGGAGACAAGGAAATGAAAAAAGGAGCTGTAAATTGAATCAGTGGGATGTGTGTCTAATTTGACTCTTTGGCATATAGGTGGGTGTCGGTGTTCAGCCCACGAAGCGTTTTTCCCCATCTTACGCTGTTTGGACCTCCACTCCCATGGTATTTAGGCCGCTTCCTCAGACCATTAGCCCAGCATGTGGCAGAGCAAACAGCGGCTATTGTCTCCGTCTAATTCCCTGCTATCTCTTATTAAAGCGGCATGACAAGTGCAGACGACTGGCAGGAAGCGCTCAGAATGACAAGAGCCACAGTCCTCGGAGAGAAGGTAAATAAAAGGGGCAGCTCTACCTCCAGCGCAAGATTTTAATTGGCTATTCAGCATTATAATTACATAGACGCTGAGTAACAATCGGTCCAAATATTCGACCTTCGGTTCACTTAACAGTATCCACATTTGCATTCTATAGCTACTCCATACCGCTCTGCTTTTAATAGGAAATTATTCATTAATTTAATTATATTACCCTGGAAATGAAGTGCGAGGCTATGGCGGCTAATCTGCTGTGCTAGTCAAACTGTAGCTATGAGCTCTGGAGGAAGTGTGTTCAGAGTAATGTTGTTCATTTAACTATAAAAAGTGTGAACACAGGGAAAGGAGCAGTGACATCTCCTCTGCAGTTGGCTCAGTCTTTGCATCATTGACATTTTTCAGTAAAGAACATAGACTGGAGTTCCAGCGTAAATGCAGTATGGGTAATGCTATTGTATATGACACACCATAAGAGCACACGCACACATCAAATGGGCACTAAACTGTTACTAATCCAGGAAATAAACCTGGATTAGAACAGATCTGAACCAAGGACAACAAGAACTAAAGGAGGCTCAGACCAGGTCCACACTAGGATAACTGTATGCACCCAAAGTCTCTAGATCAAAAATATTTCCCTTTACTGACCTAAAATACAACTTAAAGGTATAACTTTAAACACCTCTATTTCCATTTTTTTATGTTTTATTTTTTATTTTTTTACAGGCACACCTCATGTAAATAAACAAATATAAAAGAAATGCATTCAGTGCCATGCTGTGGAACATTCTGAGCAGGCAATGCACTCTCCTGGGAGACAAAATGTTACATGGTGCACCTTTAAGTTATCACTTTAGGAAAAAATTCTGTTAATATGCATTATTATTTATGATGTATTAATGTATTTGTTATTTTTCATTTCTGCACAAAGTGTTGGTAGCACACATTGACGGTCCACATATCTCATCTTTGTCCAGATGAACTTGTGAGTGGAGTGAGCGGACTCAGCTCTTTCCCGGTGCTCTGGGTTAATGCAGTCGCACCACTAAAGCTGTCAGCCTCTGTAACAGCACACCAGATGTACAGCTGCTAGCTCCAAAACGCTATTACCACAGCGACAGTCAACAGCCATCAAAGGAGAAGGCAGTGTGTAATAAAACTTTGGACCGTCATTTCACTGCTAGATTCACGCTCTTTATATTAAGGTCTGCCACAGAAATATATTGGTAAAAATAACAGAAATTGCTTGGTATAGTTCAAAGTTTCAAAATTCTAAAGTGCATGTGGTATACAGTCAGTGTCAGTTTCTCCACAGGCTGCAGACTTGTGTTTTGCACTATAATGTGTCTTTGTGGTAAAGATGGGGAGATCTGAAAGCTATGACACGCTTTCATCTGGGCCTGGCAGACTTCACAGGCGGCTTTTTGCACAAATGTACCATGATTTTACAGGACTGGACTATAGACCCACACCAGTGTTGAAAAGGCATGTTCAGATATGTTTATGTACAGTACAGAACACCAATGCTTTCTTAGGAAATATACGTTTTTTCAATTATTCAGATTTAAAATTAAAGCTACGCCAGACAACAACAATACAACACCAGTCTAAACCTGTATTAAAGCAGAAATAAACAAGGTCTAAATCAGATCTATAACAAAAACCATGAAGAAGGAAGTAGGTAATTTAAACTGTTACCCTCAACTCTAACTTGTTTCTAAAGCTCTCACAAATCCTCTGGCACAAACCTTAAGTGCCAATGCATTTTTAAAGTCCATTTACAGGTTTATAACATTTTTTCCAGATGGCAAAGTGAAGAAGAACAGACAACTTTAGCACAGTTAGTAGCGTATCAGGCTCTTTCTGAGTTTCAAGGTTTGCAATAAAAAAATTGTTTATAATGAGATGCAGCACAAAATTGACTTATTTGTAAGGGAGAAAAAAGTTGTGCATATCAGCTTGAAGGACCAAACCACACTTGAGGCCAGTTTAGTCCTGATGTAGACTTGGTTTTGACCAGTTTTAGTCCAGGGCTAGTCCTGGTCCAGTCTAGGTTTCATTCCAGGTTTAGTCCATGTTTATTCCTAATTTTATGTGATGCATGTGTTAGTATGAATGCACCAAACTCCAAAGACCACCATTGAACCCTCCCACAGTCTGAAAGCACTGCAACAGCCCACATAAGCACTGCCAAGAGGACACTGTGCCCCCCAGCACTTTCCCTCTTTCCACATTGCTTTTTGTTCCATTATATTCTTGAATCAGAGTCCCTCGGAGGGAAGACAAAGAAGATTTACTTTGTTCAATACAATGTAGGCCATAAGCCTTAAAGGAAGGGTCAAGCTCCATAGAGTATTCCCATAGCATCTCGGAAGAAAATCAGAAAAAATGCAAACCCTGCAGGATCCTTTACACTCTGGTAAGTTAACACACTAGACATAGGTGAACACAAATAATTACATTGTGCCATTATGTGACGAACACCTCGCACTTTGAAATAAGGCCAAAAGCCAGAGCTAGCTTGAAATACGATTAGCATAATAGAAAACCGTCAAAAAGCAAGTAATATTACAAGACTGTGCAATTTACATGCATACATTTGACTTAATTCAAGCTCATTTTGATTTCATCCTGTTTTTCATTCATCGCAGCCCCTCCGTCAGCAGATGACAAGAACATCCTTCAGTGAAACAATATGGTAGCGGCCTGACATATTACAGCGCTTGATTCGGGGTGCTGCAGCTAATCTGTTGTGCACCGTCAAGAGCTGGTTTTGATTAGCCCACTGTTATGGTTAATGGTTGCCATGGTAATTGGTGGGTTCACACATGATCATTCACCATAAAAAGGAGGGGATGGGTCCGTGGTGGTTAAGGTAATGCATCATAATAAGGATAGGTTCTTCTTCTTCTTCTTCTTCAAAAGCTCCTTATATCTCCAGCGCATCTTTTGATCATAAACCTAACCTTGGATGAGAATGAATACATTGTCAAAAGTAAGTGTTTTCTAGCATAGCAACGATGCAAAGTGGCTGTTGTCGTGGCATCGTGCATTTTAAAGGTGCACTATCTTTTGTGACGGAGGGTGTGCCACTTTCTTGTTTCCATGAAGATGTTTCTGTTCCGCAGTTTGGTATTTAACACCAAGGTGGGGAATAAACAAACATAGACAAAGCAAGGAGACAAGCAGGTACCGGAGAAAAGTTACGTAGTGCCCCTGTATAACACAAAATTTATTCACGTGAGCTTTAAACCATATTAGAAGAACTCAGCCTAAATATGCAGGGTTTGTGTGTTAAACATGTGTGAATGAAACAAAACACAACTCCAGGTGTGTTTATGATGAGGAAAATAGCGTAATACGGGCCGTTTAAGATACTGCTCCGGGATTGTGAGATTATTTCAATTGGAATAAATTTCTAAATCAACTGTCTTTTACCCTGAAATGAGAACTCGTGAATGCATGATGAACGATGATCATAATGGCATTCCCATAGTAGTAGTAGTAACAAATACAGTGGAAGTATCATGTTTAAGTGCTTCCTAATGTGCTATGAGTGTCTCTATTAAACTGCTGTTCAACTGGCCTTTGGGTTAAACGCTGTAAAGGTCACCGTCATTTATACTGTACACACTGAGATCTACACTGTATAGAAAATATAGCCTTTGTGAATACATGGCACGCTATGGGACATCTCAATTATAAATATTTAATCTTGAAAATCATATTCTGTTGTCTAAAGAGTGTTTTTTTTTTACCATTGTGGTATTGAAGTCAAAATCGAGTTTGAAATTTTTCATGAAAACAGGATTTTGTACCTTATTTGTCCATAGCAAAAGATGAAGTTTAAATCTGTCAACTGGCCTCTCTGCTTGTGGAGATCCAAAATGGGCCTTCAATAGATCTAAGACAGCTAAAAAACAGGACAATCGCAAATCTGAACCTAGAAGGAGAGGTGTTACCATTACTTACACTGCAGTTGTGTCCGAAAAACTTCAGAGAATTTTCAGACAGTCTACGATTCCTGCCTTTTTCAAATCTACAAACACTTTAAGACAAAAAGTGGTCCACGCAAAGGACAAAACCCCCAAGCCACAAATAATGTAATGTAGTCAACTCCATTCAGTGTAGTGAAGAGTGCAGTGAGCGTTACATTGGAGAAACTAAACAGCCACTTCATAAGAAAATGTACCAACACCGTCACAAGAGCAGCTCAGGACTCCAGTCTGCTGTGCATCTCCATCTCAAAGACACTAACCACTCCTTTGAACATAGTGAAGTTCAGATCTTAGCAAGAGAAAAGAAATGGTGTGAGAGTGGAGTTAAAGAAGCTATTTTTGTTAGGAAAGACAATCCTTCCTTAAACAGGAATGGAAGGCTTAGACATCATCTATCCCACATCTATAACTCCATCCTCAGACCCAAATAAAGAGAACAATAACAGGGTTTTTAAAGGTTGAATAGGGTAGTTTCAGCTGACTAGAACTGAAGAAGCGGCGAAACGTCTTCACTTCTACAATGATTTGTCCAGTTGACAGATTTAAACTTCGTCTTTTGCTGTGGATCAGACCTTGACGACTGAGGGATTACACAGATCCCTCATTTGTCAAATATTGAGTGATAAGAGGTGTGGGGGCTAATTGGTACTTACCTGAAAACCCCCAAATTTCCAGTTTTTAAAAAAAATCATTTGAGCGATATTTCCTGTCCCATTTGATTTGACATACTTAACAAACACAACACAAAACTGATAACAAGGTAAAAACATAATTTGAAGCCTCACTCATCCCCTTTTGATGCTGAAAATGAGACAAAAATAC